>NC_088359.1:15813750-16482500 GCF_036884655.1 Musa acuminata AAA Group
CGTCGGAAACTCGCCGGAAGAAGCGATTGACGCACCGAAGCAAAGCTGCAGAAATTGTCTTAGGTCTAATCGTAGTTAGCATGTTGATTAAGTTGGAAAATGGGAGGTGATCCCATTAGCTTAATCTTAGGGCAATTGGGCCCCTGAAAGACTGAAATTGGGCCGAATGGAGCTAACCATTCGGACCCTAATTGCACCAGGAGGTGCAACCGCCTAGGCCAGGAGGTGGCACCGCCTGGGCTAAGCCTCCCAGCGAGACTGGGCTGTGCAACCTCCCCAGCCGGGAGGTGGCACCGCCTGAGCTCAGTCTTCGAGCAAGACTGGGCGGTGCAACCTCCCTAACAGAGAGGTGGCACCGCCTGAGCTCAGTCTTCGAGCAAGACTGGGCGGTGCAACCTCCCTGACAGAGAGGTGGCACCGCCTGAGCTCGGTCTTCGAGCTCTGCCAGGTGGTGCAACCTCTCCAGTCAAGAGGTGCAACCGCCTGATCCCGGAATTCCGGGATTTGATCGTTTTGAGCTCCAAATTTGAATTGGGTTGGGGCCTATAAATAGCCCACCCATTCAGCACTGAAAAGAGTAAGAACTTACCCGAAATCTTGATCTTTTCAGTGGTTCTTAGTGCTCAAAACTGCTAGTTTTTCCTCCTCCTTCTGTTCTTCAAGTTTGAGTTGTAAAGAGAGGAGAGAAAACATCTGTAAGGGTTGTCTCCTAAGCCCGTCAAAAGGAGTGAATCTGTAAGAGGGTAGTTGGCCTTCGCCTATTGAAGGAAGGCCTCTAGTTGACGTCGGTAACCTCATCGGTGGAGGAAGCCAAAAGTGGAGTAGGTCAAGACTGACCGAACCACTCTAAATCTCTGGTTTGCGTTTATTTTGAGCACTTTATTATTACTGCAAACCTCCTACATAGCTACTGCTCTCTGCGCCTTTACGAACGAGTTCTGTGCAGTTTACGTTCACGTCTTAATTCCATTTACAAACTGCAAACTGCTCTCTGCGCTTTTACGAACGAATTCTGTGCAGTTTACGTTTACGTCTTGATTCCATCTACAAACTGCAAACTGTCTCTCTGCGCTTTTACAAATGAGTTCTGTGCAGTTTACGTTTACGTCTTGATTTCACTTACAACTGCAAACTGTCTTCTGCGCTTTGACGAACAAGGTTCTGTGCAGTTTACGTTTACGTCTTGATTTCATTTAGAACTGCAAACTGTCATCTGCGTTTAGACGCAAACTGCGTTTAGACGCAAACTGCGTTTAGACGCAAACTGCGTTTAGACGTAAACTGCGCTTAGACGCAAACTGCGTTTAGACGCAAACTGCGTTTAGACGTAAACTGCGTTTAGACGTAAACTGCGCTTAGACGCAAACTGTGTTTAGACGCAAACTGCGCTTAGACGCAAACTGCGCTTAGACGCAAACTGTGTTTAGACGCAAACTGCGCTTAGACGCAATCTGCGCTTAGACGCAAACTGCACTTAGATACAAACTGAGAATTAGCTTTTGCATCATAATAGTTTTTATTGAACGAACGCAGCTTTTGGTTTTAATCGCTGTAAGTTTTCCGCTGCACTAATTCACCCCCGCCCTCTTAGTGCTCTCGATCCTAACATAGATATCCATCATTTAGTAACTTTTGAATCATTCTTTTATGGATGTGACCTAGCCTACAATGCCACAGGTATGCACTGTTCACTTCATCTCGTTTCCTCTTAGACACATTTACATTCATGATATGTGGAGTAGTGTCTAACATAAATAAACCATTATGCAATGTTCCTTTCGTGATGATCTTATCATCTAATAATATCAAACAACCATTGTTCTCAAAAACAAATTTATATCCACTAACTGTTAAACATGAAATGGAGATAATGTTTTTGATAATAGAAGGAACAAAATAACATGCATCTAATGCAATAAAAGCTCTACTAGGCAGATGTAGGGAGACCTCGCTAACAGCTAATACAACAACTTTTGCTCCATTACCCATCTTGAGGTCCATCTCGCCTTTCTCTAGTCTCCTAGGCCTTGCCAGAACCTGCAACGAATTGCATATATGATAAGCACTATCGGTATCCAATACCCATGTGTTATCATAAGAGTCTGACAAATGGAGACTAATCATGAATGTACCTGAAGCTTTATCAAATTTTTGTTTCGCCCTTTCTGCAAGGTACTCTTTGCAGTTCCTCTTCCAGTGCCCATCTTTACCACAGTGGAAGCATTGGCCTTTGTCCTTTACTGGGTCTTTCTTAGCAAATTTTGCTTTACCTGGTCTGCCCTTGCCCTTTCCTTTCTTAAGGGACCTTTCTGCTTTCCTTTTCTTTCTGGTCTCACTAGTGTAGAGAAATGGCTTCTCTTTCTTAATAGTACTCTCTGCCTCCCTCAACATATTGAGGAGCTCTGGGAGAGTCACCTCAAGCTTGTTCATATTAAAATTCATTATGAACTATGAAAAGGAATCTGGTAGGGACTAAAGCACAATGTCCACACACAAGTTATCCTCTAGGACCATTCCTAGACCTGTGAGTTTCTCTATCCACTCAATCATCTTTAGGACATGGTTCTGAACCGGTGTCCCCTCAGTCATCCTAGCGCGGAAAAGGCTCTTGGATACCTTATATCGTTGAGTCCTTCCCTGTTCCTCAAACAATTTACGAACATGTAGGAGAATGGATCTGGCATCCATCTTTTCATGTTGTCTCTGTAACTCAAGAGTCATAGAGCCCAACATATAGCAATGAGCAAGAGTGGAGTCATCAATGTACTTCACGTAGCGAGCGATCTCATCCTCGTTTGCCCCTTCTTCGGGCGTAGGCATCACTGAATCAAGGACGTACACGATTTTCTCCACTGTGAGAACAATTCTCAAGTTACGGAGCCAATCTGTATAATTTGGACAAGTGAGGCGGTTGACATCAAGTATGCCACGTAAGGGATTTGAAAGCGACATTTTCTGAAAATAAAGATGCAGCAGAAATGAATAACATGCAGATTTTGCAAGAAATAAACTATCAAGATATGGACTTCTATCTTAATATGCTCCCACTATTTTACTAACGAGTCACGCGACACCCTCAGCACGTGAAACGGAAGTCTCCGGCAGACTTCTAGTGGGGATCAGGATTCAATCAGCCTCTTAGTGTAACCTCGAGGGACTCGACCAATCACATTAAGCCTAAAAGGTAGGAAACTCTTACCAATCATAACTCCTTGTGATTCCCGTCCTGTTCGGCCTCCGAATCACCATGGCCTCGAGGGACTAGATCAACCATGATGCTCGATTAAGTCAACACCTTCGTTACAAGATGAGTCTGATTTGATGATATACCCTCGAGGGACTCGACCAAGTATACCATGCCCTCAGGTCACCGGTGACATCTCTATGTCATAAGCAAGATAGCGAATCGCGATATAGGTGAGTCTCGAGGGACTCGACCAACTCAACCTACACCGGGAATCGGTTCCTACTTATAACGATGGAAGGCCATGTGGGTCAATCTAATTGCCTCACGTTTATCGACTTAATATTATCGAGAGATGTTTCTAAGATTTGGTCTCCTAATATGACATGTCACACATATACATATTTAATATATATATACATCGCATGCAAATATATATACTTATCTAGTATGTGTATAATCAATTACACCATATGATCATGGACCACAACCTAATGTGATTAGGCCCGAGCCAGTAGGCCTAATCACTCACATCAAGATCTATGTGTGCAACGGTGCATCTCCATGCCCTGTGATCGTCCATCTCGTCCTCATCGGTTCCGTCGACATCTTGATGCATCTTCATGCATCGCGATCGTCCGTCTCGTGGGTCCCGTTATCGCATCCACGCTCCCGCTGTGCCTCCTCATGTGATTACAACTTAATCATAGACACGCAGGCCCGACAATAAACGAGAAATATAATGGAGGCTCGCAGACCTCAATAATAATAATCACAAGTACACACATCACAGGGTCCATGATCATCCGTCCACACATCATACATCACATGTATAAATAATCTTCATCATGTAGGACTACTAGATAATAATAAAAATAATAATCAACTAAACCTTTTAATTAATTAATATTTTCTGAAATCAGGGACATGTAGGGAATTTCTGAATTTATAGGGGTATTTTCGTAATTTGGACAAAAACAGTAACTGGAATTTCTCAAATTTCGAGGGGCAAAACTGTCTTTTGCCCAGAAAACCCTAATGCCCTTTCCCCTTTCGCTGGTGCCGCCGCCGCCACCCTGCCGGCGGCGGCCTGTGCGGCGAATGAGGGCATTGCCCTCGCCTGCGGGCGACACACCCGATGGCGGCGCTGCCGCTGCGGGTGGGCGCCCCCTTCGGGCGCCGCTGCCTCCGTAGGGGGTGCTATCCCGCCGGGCGGCCGCCCCTGTGGGGGGGAGGGTTTCACCCGCGGGAGCAGCGGCGGCAAGCGCCGCTGCCCTACGACGCCTAACCCCGCGGGAGAAGCGGCCGCATGCGCCTCTGCCCGCGGGCTGCCAGCCCCGCCGGACGCAAGCCCGCTGCAAGCAGGCCGCCGGTCGGCTGCTGCAGGCACAGCGCTTGCGCATGCGCCGGCACTGTGCTGCCTGCCTTCGGCTGCGCTGCAAGCACACAGATCGAGGGCAGCAATTATTGCTGCCCTTCATTGTTTTTGCGTCAACGATTTTGACGTCAAAAATTCTTCCTAAACACAACACACGCAGTTTAAAACCAATCATTCGCACGAACAACCTGGCTCTGATACCACTGTTGGGAAATCATGGGGGCGACATCACATGCGCAGCGGAAGAACAAGAAAACAAAATCCCCGATTCCCAAAAAGATGTTCGTCGTCGTGCGAAGATTGGTGCGCAAAAATCCGCGAAACATGAAACTGCGTATAGAGTAGATTGTGTTACCTAGGGAGATCGTATATCCCTGTTTCCTTGCAGATCCTTAGGAGAGGGTAAAGGAGGTCAAGCGTCCTCTTCTCTAGCGGTGATCCACACAGCAGGGTTGCGACGACGCTCCTCAAAAACTCCAGGCCTGATCTGAGGTGGAGAGGAAGAGGAGAATAGGAAAGGCAAGCAAAGGCTCTTGCCTATGAGGCTCTGAATCCCTCCTATTTATAGAGGTCCCCTGTCAAACCCTAATGGGTCCTCCCCTAGTGGGTATTGGATCTGCATCCAATAAGACAAGGGCTCCGTCGGATATCTCATATCCGAACCTCTACTCATCGCAATCCCTACCATATGTGTGTGACCCTCTAGGCCCAATATCGAGCTGGCCGTGAGTCATACCTGTCAGAACTCCTTCTAACTCAGTGAATTATTATCTCTGTAATAATTCACTCGACTCATCGACTACGGACGTACTAGGCCACTACGTCGTAGTCCCCAGACGATACAGGGGAATCTAATCGATTGGACCTGTCTGTCCTCAGTTACCGTGTACCTATAGTCCATCATCCATCTAATATCCCAGAGACCGTATATTGAGCATGGTGCTGTCAGGCCCATACGGTTTCTACTCGAGTCTCGCTCTAATCGGATTCTCCCGGAGAACTCTTTCTCTCTCAACCCCAATGACCCTGGCCAGGGATTTGTCTGAGTAAGAACACATGGGATATTCCTCTCATGATGTCGAGAGTGAATGATCCTCTATCGACACTCAATAGTCCTCGTAAGGTCGACTACCACTCCCAATGACCAGCTATACTAGATCTGGGACAGCCAAACCTATAAGTCTGGTATCAAAGAGTGGAGCACTCATACAGGACATCCTTGGTGTCTCAAGTCTAAGGACCAGATACACCACTAGGACTACGGAATCGCTGTCTGACAATAAGGCATCATTAACCATCCAGCATTCCGTAAGCGGATCAATCAGTGAACTCATTCTCCAATGAGCACCTGTACTGTATCCCTAGTGTCCCTACACGAGCAGCTATGAGACCAGCTGCATCCATCATATCGACGGGTATACAGCACACCAGTCTATCCGGTTATCACGATGTCCCTCTCGAGTAACCTATGACCGGGATCATTTAGGATATGTGTTTAAAGGTGAATCGATCTCATTATCGTGATCTCATCACGATCCGATTCCCATTGCACAAATCCAAGGACATCACAATATATGTATGCATTTATGCAATAGTTATAAAGTGATATATGCCAAAATATAATAAGCAAAAAGATTCTGTATCAAGTCACACGTGCCATCACTCACGTGATTAGCTTGTTAGGCACCTATGGCTAGCAGTGTGAACCACTTGTAAAGGTTGTAAGAGGGGTATTAGTCCTTCCCCTACAAGAAATTTGTTAGTGGGAGTTGGAAGCCTCTTCGAAGAAGGCTTCGCAAGTGGATGTAGGTCATTTTGACCGAACCACTTTAAAAACTACTGCGTTATCTGGTTTGCATCCTACTCTTGCCATTTACATACTGCAAACTTCTCTACTTAGTTACTACGCTTCCATACGTTTCTAAGTTATCAAGCTTCTAAAATTGGTTTCCATTGACATTGCTTTTCATCGTACGAAAGATTTATCAAAACCGAAGTTTTAATCCGCTTCAGTAATTCACCCTCCCTCTTAGTGCCGCTCCGATCCTAACATATGATAGCTGCGATCTCATTCGCACATCTACATGAGAAAAAAATCAACAGGGAAAATCATGGAAACAGAAGTGATAACCACCAGATGATCAATATGCCACCCACCATATCTATTCCTAACCAAAGCCTTGACACCCGAGGACTAACCCAAGAAGAACTCAAGAAAAATTCAGCAAAGGGTTTGTATTATGATGAAAAGTGGAGTATGGAGCACCAATGTAAACAAGGGCAGCATATTATGATTGAGCCAATTGGAGAGGAACCGAAAGCAGAAGAGTTGGACTCCGATCATGAAGGTATAAATTCTAATGAAGACGTTGAACCTACCGTACATACAATGCATATATTAGCCGACTACTCTAGCCCGCAAACTATGGAAGTTGCCGGAACTCTAGAGCATCAGCCTATTATAGTTTTGATTGATACTGGTAGCACTAACAATTCTATGGACAGTGAGACTGTTGACCGATTGGCCCACCACATTGAAGACTATGACAGAATCGAAGTAAAGATCATTGATGGATGGATTTTCACTTGTGATAGCAAAGGTTCATAGATAAAATTGATTATACAGGGCCAGAAGTTTCATGCAACGATTACTACACTGAAAGATCGACCTGTTGCTTCCACTCTAAAAAAGTGGAGACCATACTTACTTGATCAACAGGTTGTGATGCGTTGCAGATAGTCTATGGCTAAAGTGCTGAAAGAGAAGCTCCCCGAGAATGATGCTGCTCAGCCTTGAGGACAAGACTGATTTGAAGAGGGAGAAACTGTTAGGAACCTTTTACTGAGCTTTTGAATAATGTTTATTGAGTCTGTTTGGTTCAGTTAGAGTCAAGTAGAGGTTTACTTAATATTTATTTATTATTATAATTCAAGTCCTGATGGACCCTGGGTGGAATTCTATAAATAGGGATGTAGCTACTTCTTTTCGGTAATCTATGAAAAATACTTTTTTGTCTTGTGACAAACCCTAGAAGGCCGATTCCCTCGAAGCGATCAAGGAGGGTCGATCCCCTCGAAGAGATCAAGGAGGGTCGATCCCCTCGAAGTGATCAAGGAGGCCGATCCCCTCGAAGTGATCATTATCATCCCCTTTCTCTTCTTCTTTTTTACGATAAGAGTTTAGGGTTTTATCATTTGGTATCAGAGCCTACGATAAGACTTTAAGGTCTTATCATCTTACTAGAACCCTATTCATAATATAGCATGTCGTATTTACGGCTTCAGCCCAAAAATATTTGGGTAGGCTATGTTCATTCAACATGGTTCTTGTCATTTCTTACAAATTTCTATTCTTTCTTTCTACTACTCTATTTTATTAAGGATTTCTTGGAATAGAGCAGTTATGGTTGTATCCATTAGGTTCATAAAATTCTTGGAAATCATGGTTTTAAATTCACCACCGTGATCACTTAGAATTGATGAAATTATAAAACCCTTTTCATTTTGAACAAGCTTACAAAAATTTGAGAAATACCTTTTTTTTTTGTAAGTAAAAGTAAATTGATTATGTGTAAAGTTTCTACAAATAGCTTTATCTATACAAGTCATAGACAAAGCCAAGTAACTCATAGAGTGCGAATGCGATAGTTATGACTACACATGCTGTAGACTATAACTCCCAATTATAGTCAACATAGAAAATGTTTATCCAGTATATCAAAACTACCAGTGGGTACATTATTTGGCATCATTCCCAAGATTTTTAGCTAATAGCAAAATTAAATTTGATAAAAATATCTTTTTCTCTTTGGTTAAAGTGCTCGGTTTTGAGATTATGCTCCATACAGGATCTTGAGTCTCTAATAATCTCTTTCAAGAGCTGAGCATTATTTGTGTGTTGACATTCAAAGATTCTGTTACATCTCTCCTTCCACATCCACTCTCCTTCCACATCCACCAAATAGCGCATCTGAAAGTAATCTTTACCAGTTATGTGAGAGGCCCTTTTCTTGAGAAACATTACATAAGGTCGCCTAGTTCTTGGTGCAAGTTTGGTTGTGGCAGTCTATTGAGTTCAAATCGCTGGAGAATCTCCTTCCATATCCATTTTATATAATCACAAGCAAAATAGAGGTGGTCAACAATTTCTTCTTGTTGCATACAAAGGGAGCATCGGTTAACATGATAGATACCTCTTCTTTTCATATTGTCTATTGTAGGTAGTTTATTGAGAAGGGCCTACCATGTACATAAGGAATGTCTTTGTGATCCCGGTCGATCCCATGTCCAACTGCTTAGGACCCACTTGTTATTTCTTTGCCTAATTTGATTCCATGCGGATGTGGCACTAAATTTGCCATTGTCATGAGGCCAAATAAGTATATCTGAAGAGTTGTTCCTGATTGGAATAGCTATGATAGTCGGCCAAAGTGATAGCATTTCGGGAGAAATAGGATTAGGGAGACACCAGGTACCGTTAGCAATGAACTCGGAAACCTTCCAATCTTTGGGAGCCCCAAGATCTTTTCATATTCTGTCGCCATATAATTGAAATATACTCTTCCCATTCACCCAAGGATCGTACCACATATTAGTACTAGTTCCAGAAGAGATTGCATAAGAAATGTGTTTGATTAGCCAATTCCTTGCCTTTAAAATTCCTTTCCAAGTGGTATGTTTTTGTTGAAATTTCCCAGATTGATTCCTTTGAAAGATACCTAGCAGAAACTCATTGTGACCATAAGGAACATTTATTTCGCAAAAGAACCCACAATTGCTGTACCAGGCATGCTTGATTCCAATCTCTAGTATTTCTCAAGTTTAGCCCCCCTTAATCTTTCGGTTTGCAAATGCTATCCAAATTTTCCATATGCATTGCCTTATCATTTGTGCCATTCCAGAAGAAGTTCATTAATAACCGTTCAATATCTTGGAGAAGTCCAGCAAGCAGAAGAAATGCATTACACGAATATATAGAGTAGGAGTGCAATACCGAACGGATGAGTTCGAGTCGTCCTGCTTTTGATAGAAGCCTATTTTTCTAAGAAGAAATTTTATTCTTTATTTTTTGTAGGATAGGCTGACAGTGGGTTTTGTGAATGCCTATGGATATGAGCGGGAGACTCAAATAAGGAACTGGTAGGCTTCCCTCACTAACCCCCAAAGTTTGTGCAATAAAGACCTTATCCTCAACGTAAGGGCTCATATATACTTTACTTTTCACATGACTTAACTGAAGTCCAAAAACCATACCAAAGTCATTCATAATAGTAGCCAGGTTCTTTACTGAAGTTGGATCATTTTGGAGAAAGATAAGTAAATCATCTGCAAATGTTGTGTGTGATATATGAATAGAACCAACAATGGGTACCTTAATGCTACCATTTAAGACTGCGTGTTCCAACATACAGCTAAGTCCTTCCATCGCAATAGTAAAGAGATACGGAGAGAGTGGATCACCTTGTCGGATGCCATTCGTGCTCCCAAAAAAACCAATAGGTGAGCCATTAAAGAGTATCGAAAACTTTGAAGTTTCCCAGCAAGATTGAATCCAATTAACCCATTGCTGTGGGAAGTTCATATCGAGGAGCATCTTATAGATAAATTTCCTATTAACTGAATCAAAGGGTTTCTATAAATCAGCTTTAAAACAGATTTTTGTCCCTCTTATTTTTGAGTGCAAATCTTTGACCAAGTCATTAGCAAGCAAAATGTTATGATGTATACTTCTCCCTTTGATGAAAGCAGCTTGATTTGGGCCAATGATCTTGTGTATTACCTTTTGCATTCTATTTGCCAATATTTTGGAGATGATCTTGTAAATAAAGTTGCATAATGATATGGGTCGATAGTCCTCTAGTGAATCAGCCCCTGTATTCTTCGGAATTAAAGAAATAAAAGTGCAATTCATCTCTCTAAGAATATGACTTGAAGAGAAAAAATGTTGGCAAGCCTTGATCATATCATTTCCAATAATAGACCAAGCAGTTTGGTAAAATTCAGTTGGAAATCCATCTGGACCTGGGCTTTTGCGCTTTGGTGACTTAAAGACAACACATACAATTTCGTCATCTGTAATTGGGGCATTGAGGATTGAAATAGCTTCCGAATCAAGTTTTCTAGTCGGCTCCACATGGATGTTATTAGGTTTCCCAGCTTGATTGAGTAAGGAATAAAAAAATTGCTCTGTGTGTGCTTTAACCTCATCTAAATTCTCAATAAGATTATCATCTTTGTCTCTGCATTTGCTGATACGGTTAACAGCCCTTCGAGTAGCAATTGAAGCATAGAAAAATTTAGTATTGGAATCCCCGAGTGTAAGCCAATGCTGTCGAGATTTCTGTTTTGTAAAACTTTCCTCCTATTTTAAGGCTTGCATGAAGATATTTCTGGCTTCTGTCTCTTTGTAAATAATATTCTCATCATTTGGCTGAAGTTGCAGCTCATGTTGCAATGACATTAGTTCATTTCTGCAAACTTGAACTCTGGTGGTAATATTACCAAAGGTATTTGTATTCCACTCCTTTAGTGCTGCTTTACAGGTTTTGAGCTTTTGACATAAGATGTAAGGGGGGGATCCATGCATATTAACATTCCAAGCAGATCTGATAACATCAAGAAATTGAGGATGAGTACTCCACATGTTAAAGAATCTAAACGGTTTCTTGCCTCTTGGTGTCACTTTGTCTGCGTGTATATACATTAAAGAATGGTCAGAAAACAAAGGAGCACCATACTCAAGAAGTGAATCTGGATAAACTGTTAACCATTCATGATTAATCAAACACCTATCAAGTCGAGCCATTATTTTTCTGTTAGCAGCACCTTGATTACTCCAAGAGAGCCAATTACCCACAGATTTCATATCAAACAATGCTGCAGTGTCAATGTAATTATTAAAACTTTGAAGTTGGCTTTCTGAAAGTTGTCTACCCCCCTCTTTTTCATTTGTGTACCGAACAGTATTAAAGTCTCCAAGAACAATCCAAGTTACATTGAGACAACCATTTACAATATTAGTCAGGTCAGACCAAAGAGTATTTCTTTCTTGCATAATGTTTGAAGCATATATACCAGTGAAATTGAATTGACAGCCATTCTTTTTGTCCTCTACCTTAAGATGAATGAATTGATCAATAGCAGAAATAAACCAAGCATTAATAGAGTTAGGATGCCATAAGACCCATATTCTACCAAAAGTTTCATTTGAGTCATTGGTAAACTGTTCTGCGTCTGGCCATATTAAATTCTTTTGAGCTTGAACGTGCGATTATTTAATTTTCGTTTCCACTAGAATAACAATATCACATGCGACAGACTTGATTATTCTGTTGAGCTCCCGATATTTCTCAAGCTTATTAAGTCCGCGAACATTCCAGTATGTTATCTTCATCAGTAATAAACAAATAAAAAGGTGGTAAGGTATTCCTCCTACGATTTTGGATGGACTGTACCATCCTTTTTCTTATCCTTCGGTTTTGTATTTTCCTCCCGCACAATATCCTTACCTTTTATGGCTTTATTCCTATATTTATCCACTTCATCTATAGCTTGCAGATTTTTAAACTTTAAAATACCTTGAATCATGTGGTCTTGATTGGCAGGGTTTGTTGAAGCACGATAAGATTGTTGCAGCACAATATCCTGGATAGTACTTGTTGGAGCAGCCTGGCTAGAGAGGTTTGTTAGGGCATGAGTTTGTTGAGACAGAATATCCTTGTTGGCGATGTTTGTTGTGGCCTGAGTTTGTTGAGGAAGAATATCTTTGCTAGCGAGATTTGTTTGGGCCTGAGTTCGTTGAGCTATTGTGGACGGATCCGAAGATATTGGAAGAGATGAAGTTTCTGACTTATGCTTCTCCTGTCCACTAGTACCATGGGAAACTTCTGTTGTGGAAGGCTCAGACATTATAGGAAGAGGTATAGTTTTGGATTTGTCCTTCTGTCTGCGGTGTTGTCCTTACGAGTTGGAATGCTCAATAGTCTTCGCCACCATCGGTGCTACTATCATTAAAGAAGACTCGCTTTGTTGCTGAGGCGCTTGACGTGGTCGATAGACCTTTGTGATCGGTTTTGGAGTTTGCTGACAAGCTCCATTTGCATGACCAAAAGATAAGCAATGCTGACATCGTTGTGACTTCCAGGAATATGAGACATGTACCTTCCGAGTGTTCCTATCAAGATCACGATAGAAAACCTCATTTGGAAGATCTTCGTCGAAAGAAACTAGTACGCATGCTCGTGCAAATGCCAATCTCGTTTGAGCTGCTGTTACTTTGTCGATGTAGAGTGGTTGTCCTAGAGTGCTGCATAACTTTGCAATAAAACGTCGACTCCAAAGATGCAGAGGAAGACCTTGAAAGGATACCTATAATGGAATAGACTGTAGGCTATCTAACTCTAAACGGACATCAGGAGACCAGCATCATAGAATCATTGGATGGCCGCGAATAGTTCAGAATCCTTTGAGGACCCGTTGTAAATCTTCTTCAGAGTATAGCTTGCAAACAAAGAATCTGTTCTCCAGCATATGAAGATCAAATGATGATATTCCCCATCGAGTTTTGATAAATGAGGATAGTGGGAAATAAGATGTTTTGAGACCTACCATATAACCAACAATCGCCATAGTCCATGTCTCAATAAGCTCTGCTGAATCAGCAGTCTCGTATACAGCAATCTTCTTATTAGCCTGAACTTCTGGAGTAAAGAATTCCAAGCTTCGATCCGGACTTCCAACCAGAGCTTTGAAGAGGCTAGTCCAAGGCCGAGGGTCACTGGAAATGAGGGCAGGCTGCCGCGATCTAGAGCGCGACCTTCTTCGATGCATCGTATCAACCCTCCCGCCGCTGTCGCCAGCCCTAGGGTCCGTCACTGCCATGTTTGATCCCTCTTAAGAATCGCCGCTATAGTACCGTCGCCCTAGGGAGATCTGGTTGCCTCGTTGCCCTTAGGGAGAAGCTGACGCTGTAGGAGATCCGATCACCACTAAGGGAGATCAGATCGTTGCTATAGTACCATCGCCCGAAAGCCAACGTTGCAGGAGTCAGATCGTCCTAGGGAGATCTCGTCGCCGCTATAGTGTCGTCGTCGCTACAGTACCGTCACTGCTACAGTGTCGTCGCCACCGCTACAGTACCTTCGCCCTTGGGAAATAGCCGACGCTGCAGGAAACCGCTACAGTGTCGTCGCTCGTCGCCCGTGGGAGAAAGCCAACGCTGCAGGAGTCAGATCGCCTTAGGGAGATCTGGCCGCCGCTATAGTGTCGTCGCCGTTATAGTGGTTGCCCTAGATCTGGTCGCCGCTACACTGGTCACCGCTATAGTGTCGTCGCCGCTATAGTGGTCGCCATTTGAGAAATACCTAACGCATTCACTTTTGTGTGTCAAAAAATAAGTCTATATGTATCTACTATAATCATCCATGATGACAAATGCGTATTTGCTACCTCCTAGACTTGATGTAGAAATTGGTTTGAACAAGTCCATATAGATCAATTGCAAAGGTCTATAGGTGCTTATTTGGTTCGTAGGTTTGAAGCTACCTTTTATTTATTTTCCTAGTTGATATGCATCACACACATTATCTTTGACGAACTTGATATGATAAATTCCTCTTACAAGTTCTTTAGATAAAATTTAAGAAATTAGTTTCATGCTAGCATGACCAAATCTCCTATGCCAAAGCCAAGCATCGTTATTTAAAACCGAAAAACATATTTCATTACAAAGATCATTAATATCAATAGTGTATACATTATTTTATTTTAGAGCAATCATAGATGTGTTTTTATGTGGTTTTTCTATAATACAAGCATTAGATTCAAATTCAACAATATATCCTTTATCACACAATTGACTAATGCTCAAAAGGTTATGCTTTAAGCCATCAACTAATAATACATCTTCAATAAAAAAGTTGGATGTGTTACCTATAGTTCCATTGCCAATGATTTTACCCTTGTTGTTGTCTTCGAATGTGACATATCCTTTGTCTAGGCTAGTGAGCTTAGAAAATTAAGATGGATCTCCGGTCATATGCCTTGAGCATCCACTATCAAGGTACCATCTCTTGCTCCTAGCTTGTGATGGTATACGTTTCTACAAAAGAGGATGATTTTTAGGTACCCATTTGACCTTGGGTGCCTAAAAAATCGATCAGCTTAACTTATCATTTTGCATGAAATTTTTTACGGTTCCTTTAGGAACCCAAATCAATTTGTGTGGACTACACTTCTTAAATGGACAATGATAAGCTATATGTCCAAGTTCGTAACAAAAGTTGCATTTGTTTTGGGGTAAAATATGTAAGGTAGGGCCTTTAACAAAGGTGGTTGGATTTTGGTGAGAGCTACTCACAAATCCGATTTTACTTCTTTTATGAACGTGATCCTTATTAGTAAGGATCATGTTCAAGGACTTGCTACTAACCTCAAAATTTTCTAAGGTTTCTTTGAGTAGCAAGTTTTCCTTTCTAAGTGTTTCTACTTCATGGCATTTGGTATATGGAGCCGAACTATCATTATGCTCAACTTTTAATCTATTATAATCACTATCAAGAGAATCATGCTCCTTTTTTAACAATTTATAGTTTTTTACTAATTGATTTGCATTCATCAAATAAATCATGAAAAGCATTTAATAGTTCATCAAATGATAAATTTACATCAATTGAACTTGTTACCTCATCTCCAATGGCCATTAGTGCATAGTAAGCAACTTGCTCGGTGTTGGTTACCTCCTCTTCTTCGGATGCACTAGAGTCCTCCCATGTTGCTTTGAGAGCCTTTTTCTTTGGTGTGTGTCCTCTTCTTGACATGACTTGGGGACATTCGTTCTTGTAGTGTCCCGGATTCTTGTATTCGTAACATAGTACTTGATCTTTCTTGGGTTCAAATTTATTTTTAGTGTCATTTTGAAATTTATTCATTCTTATGAATTTTTTAAATTTCCTTGTTAAAAGTGCCAAGTCGTCATCAAGGTCCTCATCACTTGAGTTTTCTTTCAAGTGGTCTTCTTGGGTTCTTAGTGTCATATCCTTCCTGTTCTTTGGAATGGTGTCCTCAAGCTCTTCATGAGCTTTACAAGTCATCTCATAGGTCATTAGTGACCCAATTAGTTCTTCGAGAGGAAAATTATTTAAATCTTTGGCCTCTTGAATGGCCGTAACTTTAGGGTCCCAACTCTTTGGAAGGGATCTTAAAACTTTATTAACGAGTTCAAAATCCGAGAAACCTTTACCAAGTCCTTTTAGACCATTGACGACATCCGTAAATCGAGTGTACATATCTCCAATGGTCTCACTCGGTTTCATCCGAAATAACTCATAAGTGTGCACTAAAAGATTAATTTTCGACTCCTTCACTCTACAAGTGCCTTCATGAGTCACTTCGAGTGTGTGCCAAATATCAAAAGCTGTTTCATAAATCGACACTCGATTAAACTCGTTTTTATCTAATGCACAAAACAAGGCATTCAGAGCCTTAGCATTTAAAGTGAAAGTCTTCTTCTCCAACTCATTCCTATCGTTCATTGGAAGAGAAGACTTTTGAAAACCATTTTCGACAACGTTTCAAAGCTCAAAATCCATTGAAATTAAGAAGATCCTCATTCTAGTCTTCCAATATGTATAATACGTTCGATTGAACATGGACGGATGTGTAATTGAATGACTCTTTTGGTTGTGGATAAATACCATCTCTCTTGGGTTTTAAACCAAATGAGAGTGAACCGAGCTCTGATACCAATTGTTAGGATTAAGAGCGGCACTAAGAGGTGGAGGGGGGGGGGGGGGTGGGGGTGAATTAGGGCAGCGGAAAACTTTTATGATTTCAAAAGTTTAAGTTTTGATTAAAGCCAATTCTGACGAAAATCGTTTCGTAAGAAGTTTAAGTTGAAAGCATATGTGAGTATAGAGAAGGTAGTAAGAAGGTAATGTAGCTTGCAGTAATGAAACATGCACAAATTGAAAAGTAAACCAGAATTTAGAGTGGTTCGGTCTTTGTGACCTACATCCACTTTCGAATTCCTCCTCCGTCGAGATCCCAAGCGTCCACTAAAGGCCTTTCTTCAATAGGCGAAGACTAACCACCTCTTACAATGCTTTCACCTTTTCACGGGTTTAGGAGAGAACCCATATAAGTCTCACACCTCTCTTGAATGATCTCAAAACTTAGAAAGGGAAGAGGAGAACTCTAGCACTTGCTTACAACACTTTTACACCCCAAAAACTCAAGAATATCTTAATGCTTTCATGCCCTTTCATGCAAGAAAGGGTGAGATTTTTATAGGTCCCAATGGCTTCAAAAATGGAGCTAAAATGTGTCTAATCTTGAATTTTCGGGGTCCTGGCGGTTCCACTGCCATTACTAGGCGGTACCACCACCTGACACCTGACACTAGGCGGTACTACCGCTCAGTTTGGGCAGTACCACCGTCTGACAGAGCTCGAAGATCGAGCTCTGGTGGTACTACCGCTTGACAAGGGTGGTACCACTACTGGCAGCAATAACTATTGACGGTACCACCGCCCAGCCTGGGCGGTGCCACTGCTCAGACCACTTGGGGTGCTACTTTCCAAGTGGTGCCACCGTCGTCCAGGAATTCAGTATCATGGATGGGCCTTGACTCCGGCCCAAACCATCCCAACTTCGAGCCCAATTGGCCCCTAACAGAGTTCTTGAGATTACCTCCCAAATCAACTCTAATTATCGTTCTAACTACAATTAAGGCAAGCATGGTCCGGTATGTTGATTTTTCACTTCGGCGAACTTTTCGACGAGTCTTCCAGTGAGCTTCCAACGAACTCTCGATTAACTCTCGGCTAGTCTTCCGGTTGTTAGAATCAAGAGCGGTACTAAGAGGGCGGCGGGTGAATTAGTGCAGTGGAAAACTTTCGTTATTTCAAAAAAAACTTGTTTCGATTAAAACCGATTCTGACGGGAATGATTTCAATTCAATCCATTTCGGAAAGAATTTAAACTTGAAAGCTTTCGTGAAAGTGCAAGAAAGACTAAGATAATTTGGAGTAATGTAAATTGCACAAACAAAAAGCATCGATTTAGTAAAGTCTTTGTACAATGAAAGCCAATCTCAGAAGATGTTTACGTGAATGCATATGTAGACATAGTGAAAGCATAGTAAGGAGGAGAGGCAGTTTGCTATAAAAGAAAATTGCTCAAAGTAAATGCAAGCCGAGTTTTAGAATGGTTCGGTTAATGTGACCTACATCCACTTTCGGCTTCCTCCTTCGATAAGGTCACCGACGTCCACTAGAGGCCTTCCTTAAATAGGCGAAGGCAAACCACCTTTTACAGCTTTTCTCCTTTTGCCGGGTTTAGGAGACAACCCTTACAAGTTTCGCTCCTCTTTCTTAGATGGTTACAAGGCTAAGAGATGAAGGAGGAGAACTCTAACTTTTACAACACTTTAAGGTTCAAGAACACAAGATTTGCTAATAGATTTCGTGCCCTTTCATGTAGGAAAGGATGGGGTTTTTATAGGCCCCAATGGCTCTAAAAATGGAGCCAAAAAGTGTCTAATCCCGGATTTCCGGGGTCCTGGCGGTACTACTGCCTAACACCTGACACTAGTTGGTACTACAGCTCAGTCGAGGCGATACCACCGCCTGAAAAAGCTCAGAGACCGAGCTATGGCAGTACCACCGCCTGACAGGGGCGGTACCACCGTTGGCAGCAATAGCTACCGGCGATGCCACCGCCTGACAAGGGTAGTACCACCGCCCAGAATTCTTGGGAGACCGAGTCTCTAAGGCGATGCCACCGTCGGTCAGAAATTCTGGGTCCTAGTTGGGCCTTAAATCGAGCCCAAACCAGCCCATCTTGGGGCCTAGTTGGCCCCTAATTAAGTTAGTGGGATTATCTCTCAATCCTAACTTAATTTACACTCTAACTATGATAATTAAGACATGATTACTGCATTTCAAGTTCAGGTGCGTTAATTACTCTTTCGACAAGCTTCCGACGAACATCTGACGAACTCTCGGCAATGCTCCGGCGGACTCTCGGTAAGCTCCTAGGCTTTGCGATGATCTTCTTGGCGAGTTACGATGAGTTTTTATGGCAAGCTCCTAGACTTCTCGGTTGGTTTCCGCAGAACTTCCGACGAACGTCCGGACTTCCGACAAACTCTCGAACTCCCAACGTGATCTCGATCTTGATTCCGGCACAACACCTGTCTTACTGCCATCGTAGTTAATCCTGCACACATTTCTCAACATATAGATTAGATCAAACAAATTAGAATTGACTTCATCATCAAAATCCGAGATTCAACAATCTCTCCCTTTTTGATGATGACAATTAATTGATGACAGAGTTAACCTTAACTCCCCTATCTATATGTCATACTTGAGAAAAGATATTCTTGAATTCATGGCCTTTGATTTTAAGAGATATATTGATAAGTTAATTCATTTAAACTTATCAGTACACACATCATGATTCCTATCATGATTTAACATTCTCAAAACGATGTCGAGGCATGACATCTATTTTCAAGTCTGATATTTTAAATATGAAGGATGACAAATATAGCAATTCATCATTCTATAGCAAGATATCAATTTGTAAAATTATAAGTTAGTTCTAGATATCTTATCATAATGAAGAAGAGTTAACATGCAAACATTTCAAGTGTAAAATTACATACATTTATCATCAATTTACCACATTTTGGTATTATTTTTTCCCTTTGTTATCAATAAAAAGGAGAATGATTTCAACAATGCACGTGTGGTAAAAATTCATGTCTCATTTCAAATTAAAAAAAAATTCATACCAATCATATTTCAAGCATTCATGACATGGTATCATTCAAAAGTTCTCAATCTAGAGTGATAAACATTTAAAGTGATAGAGTCCATCAAAAAATATTTTTCCCTCTTTGTCATCAAAACTTTGCATGAAAAAAGAAATAAATGAGGAAAATCCATTGAGAACCAACTTTGAATGAAATTAAAAATGATAAAAGAGTTTCATTAAATCATGCTTCAATTTTCACAAGGATCAAAATATTCATGTGAAATCAAATCCTCATTCTTGCAAGTGTTCATCCAATAAAAAATCATAAAAATTCTTCCTTCATTAAGAAAGAATTCATGTGAAAGAATTATCATATCAAATCAATTTCTCAATTAAAAATTCACAAGAGATAAATCCATTAGAGATGCATTTGTCAATGACTTTTATGTATCAAAAATCATAAAATAAACTTGATATGACATAGACTCATGAAAGCTCCATTCAAGAAATACATTAAGTGAAAGATAGTCCGGAAAGAAAATATACATCAAATTCATGCATTTATAAAGTATTTTGTCATAGCTTTTCATCACTACTTGCATGAGGCAAAATCATTAGTGCTTTGTAGTACTCAAAGATTAAGAATCTGATGTATGATTAAAACTTCTTAATATTCAATCATAAACATGAAAGTAAACATGATATTGAGGCACACAATCTTATCATCATGTAAAATTCGCAGTACATAATTTAAGTGATTGATCAAAGAATAAAGAAAATCCAAAAATAAAATTTAACAAATTCATGCATTCGGACACATTAACATTCCTAACTCCGCAAATGCTTCTCAAATAATACATCAAGTCGTAGATACCAATATATCAAGGACCTTATCCATTCAAACGATATATCAAGTCTAATTCTTAGGGTGATATATTCATTAAAGTAAGCTTAGAATTTAACCATCAAGATAGTTAGCGTAGAATTTTACTATCAAGTAAGTTGCATAAAAGCATAGCATTGCGATTAAAGTGAGTAGCATTTTAAGTTTACAACATTAAGGTAAACAACATAATATTACAACATAATAAGGAGGAATTGTGTCCACTTTTCCCAAATACATACACAGCTTATTCAGGTGGTGAAAAGTTAAAATGTCTAAACAAGGTATCAAACTGTGAATCTGCTGCAACTCAGTTAAGATTTGATCTTGGCGTTGTTCAAGTTGATCTTGTTTTTGTTCAAAACGATCCATCCGAATCCCTATGTCTTCGATAGATGAAGGAGGTGCTTGCTCTACTAGAGGTGATTCCTCAAAGGGACCAGTTGGAGGAGATTGATTACCCCTAAATATTAGTGTTTCCGGTTCTGGTTCAGGTTGGAGGGGATCGGTCCTTCTAGGCAGTCTAATCCACATACCATTTCTAAATGTACATCTCATCCATCAAAGTAGATTTTTATTTATGATACTTAATCTATCTAGTTTTATAACTTCTTCGTCTGGTGGAATGGTAATATCATAGGCATGGAGTATTCTTATGATTAAGCCACCATATGGAAGCATCATATCCATTTTTGATATTTCTATCATGTTTTGTTGGATTAGGTAACCAAACCAATTGTTATATCCCTTCATGATCCAATACATAGTACCTAGTTCCATTTGGCTTACTTCATCATGATGATATTGCTTTGGGAGAATGATACTAATCAAGATGTGATGAAGTATTTTGGTGCTCAAAGGTAGTAAATGTTCATAGCTTTTTTGAAGTATCATTAAGTTATGATTGCCAAAAATTATTCCTAAGGCATCAACATAAGTGGTCCCAACTGTTTCATCATCCCATTGTCCTCTAAAATAGCAACCTCTTTCTTTTATCGGGATTCCTATGATGTTGCAAATTGATCTATCCATAATGGATATATGACGTCCTGATAGATAGGTAGATACCCTTTCTTTTTCATCTATATGTAGATTGTTGTAAAATAACCTAACAAGTCTATGGTAGATAGGTTCACTGATTTGAAGAATTGGGAGAATGTCTAAATTTGTAAACCATTGAATAGGTTTCTAATCACTTAGTTCATCTAAATCAACATATTTTCCCTTATGAACATGTCTAGATTCTATGGATACAAATTTTAGGGTATATTGATTAGAATCGAAAAGTAGGGAGTCATCATTTTCTTCTAATCTCCTCTTCCCTTTATCCCTAGAGGATCTTCTAGAACCCATAAATACTACTATTATGAAGATAGATAATGAGCAAGAGTAGATAATACAAAAGAGAAATCAATGCCTTTTAGAGAATACCTTAGTTGTGATCTTCAAGAAGATGTAGGATTGATCCTTGATCTAGTAGGAAATAGGGATTTTTGGGCAGCTAGAGGGAGAAAATGGTGTTCAAAGGGGGTTTGGTGCTGGTTAGGGGAGTGGAAAATAAGTTGGGGTCGGTTCTACCACCGGCCCTAGCTTAGATTTATAAGGGGGCAGGTTGCTAGCGGTTGCACCACTGGCTGGGCGATGCTACCGCCTGCCACCCGTGACAGCTGGCGGTGCCACCGCCTATAGGCAGTGAGCACTGCTCGCAAGGTTGTGTGGGGTTGATGTGGGTGATTTCAACTTGAATGAAGTTTTTGTTTGTGAAGCATACAACCTTATTTATATCGTCGAGTAAAAATTCACATCATAAGAGGAGAATATTCGTACGTTCATGATTGATCACATAAAATGCATGTCATACCCAAACATTATATAGAACTCATATGTTTATAATAAGTTCATGATTCATCATATCAAATTTATACACTAGCATCGTAAAACTCTTATGAAAAAATACATATGGCTTATTGCGCACACTATAAGATCATGATTCATGTGAGTGATCCAAAGAATGTCCGAACACAAATTCATGATCTTGTTAGATAGAATTTAATCTGGGAAAAAGATTAAGGAAGGAATGTATCCGATAAATTTAGAAATCCGAAAGATGTGAGAAGGGGAATTCATGCATAAGAGTTCACAAGTTCCAAAATTTGAGAGATCAATGTTTAGTGTCTATCACACAAGATTGCATTATGAACTTACAAGTATCATTTTGTAATTGATAGTTTTAATTCTAATGATCGCCTTTTTTTTTTTTTGGCTAGATAGCTTTATGAGTTATTTTGGATCTCTGGTCATAAACCTTGAGCACCCAAAAACAAGATACCATCTCTTGCTCTCAGCTTGTGATGGTATACATTTTTACAAAAGAGGATGATTTTTAGGTATCCATTTGACCTTGGATGCCTAAAAAATCGATCAGCTTGACTTATCATTTTGCATGGAGTTCTTTACGGTTCCTTTAGGAACCCAAATCAATTTGTGTGGACTACACTTTTTAAATGGACAAGATAAGCTATATGTCCAAGTTTACAACAAAAGTTGTATTTCTTTTGGGGCGAAACATGCAAGGTAGGGCCTTTAACAAAGATAGTTGGATTATGGTGAGAGCTACTCACAAATCCGATTCTGCCATTTCTATGAATGTAACCCTTGTTGGCAAGGATCATGTTCAAGGACTTGCTACCAACCTCAAATTTCTTCAAGGTATCTTTGAGTAGCAAGTTTTCCTTTTGAAGTATTTCTAAATCATGGCATTTCATACATGGAGCTAAACTATCATTATGCTCTTTTTTTAATTTAACGAAATCACTAATAAGAGAACCATGCCCCTTTTTTAATAATTTATATGTTTACTAATTGTTTTGCATTCATCAAATAAATCATGAAAAGCATTTAATAGTTCATTAAATGATAAATTTACATCTAATGAACTTGTTACCTCATCTCCAATGGCCATTAGCGCATAGTGAGCAACTTGCTCGGTGTTGGTTGGCTCCTCTTCTTCGGATGCATTTGAGTTGTCCCATATTGCTTTGAGAGCCTTCTTCTTTGGTATCCTCTTCTTGGCTTGGGGACATTCACTCTTGTAGTGTCCTGGCTTCTTACATTCGTAGCATATTACTTGATATTTCTTGGGTTCAAATTTATTTTTAGTGTCATTTTTAAATTTATTTTATTTAATGAATTTTTTGAATTTCCTAGTTAAAAGTGCCAGTCATCATCAAAGTCCTCATCACTTGAGTTTTCTTTCAAGTGGTCTTCTTGTGTTCTTAGTGCTATATCCTTCTTGTTCTTTAGAATGGTGTCCTCAAGCTCTTCATGAGCTTTGCATGTCATTTCATAGGTCATTAGTGACCCAATTAGTTCTTTAAGAGGAAAATTATTTAAATCTTTGGTCTCTTGAATGGCTGTGACTTTAGGGTCCCAACTCTTTGGAAGGGATCTTAAAACTTTATTAACGAGTTCAAAATCCGAGAAACCTTTACCAAGTCCTTTTAGACCATTGACGACATCCGTAAATCGAGTATACATATCTCCAATGGTCTCACTCGGTTTCATCCGAAATAACTCATAAGTGTCTACTAAAAGATTAATTTTCGACTCCTTCACTCTACGAGTGCCTTCATGAGTCACTTCGAGTGTGTGCCAAATATCAAAAGTTGTTTCATAAATCGACACTCAATTAAACTCGTTTTTATCTAATGCACAAAACAAGGCATTCATAGCCTTAGCATTTAAAGTGAAAGTCTTCTTCTCCAACTCATTCCAATCGTTCATTGGAAGAGAAGACTTTTGAAAACTATTTTCGACAACGTTCCAAAGCTCAAAATTCATTGAAATTAGGAAGATCCTCATTCTAGTCTTCCAATATGTGTAATTCATCCTATTGAACATAGCGGACGTGTAATTGAATGACCCTCTTGGTTGTTGGCAAATGTCATCTCTCTTCGGCGGTACTACCGCTTGATACCTGACACTGGGTAGTACAACCGCTCAATCTGGGTGGTACCACCGCTTGACAGAGCTCGGAGATCGAGCTTTGGCGGTACCACCGCTTGACAGGGGCGGTACCACCGTTAGCAGCAATAACTACCGACGGTGCCACCGCCTGATAGGGGCGGTACCACCGCCCAGAATTACTAGGAGATCGAGTCTCCTAAGTAGTGCCACCGCTGGCACTAGCGGTGCCACCACCGACGAAAATTCTGGGTCCTGATTGGGCCTTGAATCCGGCCCAAACCAGCCTATCTTAGGGCCCAATTTGCCCCTAATTAAGTTATTGAGATTACCTCCCAATTCTAACTTAATTTACACTATAAATATGATAATTAAGACATGATTACTATATTTCATATTCTGGTGCGTCAATTGCTCTTCCGGCATACTTCAGGCGAACATCCGACGAACTCTCGATAATGCTCCGGCGGACTCCCGACAAGCTCTTGGACTTTGCGACAATCTTCTTGGCGAGTTCCGATGAGCTTCTATGGCAAGCTCCTAGACTTCTTGGTTGATTCTTGTAGAACTTCCGACGAACGTCCAGACTTCCAACGAACTCTCGAACTCCCAACGTGATCTCGATCTTGACTCTGGCACAACACTTTCTTTCTGTCTTGCTGCCATCGTAGTTAATCCTATATAATTTTCTCAACATATAGATTAGATCAAACACATTACAATTGACTTCATCATCAAAATCTGAGATTCAACACCGACTTGCTTCTAGCGATCTTCCGACGAGTTTTCGGTGAGTCTTCCAACATGCTATCACGTACTTAGCTGGTTTTGCCTAAGTCGTGCGGCACCCTTGCATGTCCGTCCGCAAAGGTCAGCCTCCCCGAAGCCTCCCATTGTCCCTTAGGACCAACAAAAGAGAGAACGCCTCAATCGGGATCCACAAGCAAACATCTCCGAAAAAACACTTCATAGACAATGCAAATTACAAACAGACTTTACAAGCTCTGAACAGTGGCACAACAAAGGATAAAATGGTCCATTATAGACCGAAAATCTCTCGCACGTGTCCACATGACACAACCTTTATTTACAAGCCTAAAGAGGCCACCAACCCAACTAAAATGGGACTATTAAGCCTTTGGCCGCCCCTCTACATGCTGTACAAGGCATGAACATGCCAAAAGACACGGACATATATAAGCATTACATCAAACACCTTGTTTAAAAGTTTGTCCGTGACATTCACCCCCACTTATTCCTTCGACATCCTTGTTGAAGCCTTTGTCGACACTGCAACTCCTCACCTTTGCTGAGTCTTCAATCTTCTGCTCCAACTACAATGCGCCTCTTGGCTCTTAGCTGCTCTCCGCTGCTGTTTTTGAGTAGTCGAACCTTTGATCCGCCATGCTGCTTCAACTCACCAATGACTCTGACTCTGGTGTGGGGTTGGCTGAGTTGTGTTGATCCTTGTTGATTCCTACGGATCCCCCAGATGAAGGAAAAGATCATCCTTACTGCGCCAGTCTCTCAAATGCCTCATGCTGCTTGAACTGGGTGGATGCTTGTTGGAGCTTTAACGAGCATCGTCTCGTAAACTTCTGAAGTTTTGGGTCCTTCCTCCACAAAATTTGCTCATTGACTCTTCCTTCACTTAGTTGTCACATCCAAGTAGGTTCGCATCACTTCCTCTTTCGATTGGCATTTCGTTGGGAAATGAAGCGGACAATCTACTCTCAGTAGCACTGATCACCGTTGGTGAGGATTTCACAACTATTGTCTTTCATTATCTTCGAAGGGTCTTTGAACTTGTGCAGAGCTCCTCTGCTGGATAGATAAGAGAATTGGGGTACTCGGTTTCGCCCATTCTCTTAAGGGTTGAGAAGGAAAAGGTTACTTGACTTCGCCCGCCTCCTCGAGGTTGTACTCCATGCATCGAGCTGGTTACTAGCCTTCGCCTGCCCTTTGCTCACACTTCTGAAGCACTTGAAGTGTTTGCACTCCTTGCGTTGAGTTAGTTACTGTGATTCACCTTCTCAATGCCATCGAACTTCTGGAATGCGGGAAGTGTTTGGTCACCTTTAGGATTGTACCATCTTCTCCATCAGTCCTGCCGCCTACTCCAATGAGTAGCAAAGGTATAGCACCGCGTACTGCCTGCTTCGTTCCTTGGTTATGCGCTCTTGCATGACCCAAAGTCCTTCACTTTCGGTTATCTTGATGAGAAGTTCATTGACACCGGTCTTACGAAGTTCCTCGGCCTCTGCCCTTCAGCCTTGTCTCGGTACTTGGAGATTGCCTCTGCATGCTCCACCTCCTCGGCCCCTTTCACGACCAAGCGCTCTCCCACCATGAGAGCAAGGGATCAATGACTTTCACGGAAGTCCCGCCTCTACGGTACCATGGCGCTGCCATACCCATGGCCCTACTATCCATCGCCTCGCATCTGCTTCCCTTTTCTTCACGATCAGTAGATATGTCTCCGTGGCACTCCTCTGAGTCCACCTCCATTCTAACTGATGCTTGATTTTGGGTAGCTAAGTCCCTCTGGATTCGTCGTCGCTTCCTCGCCCCTTTCAACCCCTGCTTCAACACCTCTGTGTTCTCCAAGCAGTCCGTTTGGTCGATGGAAAGACAGACTGCAACTCCCATGCATGGCCTCTGCCATCACGTTGTAGGGTTTGCACCGATTCTATTCTCCTTAGCTTCCTTGGTAGCAACGTTCGCTTACTCGACCTTGTCCTCTGACTTGCCGGGCTCCCTTAAGCGAACATGAGCTCTGGAGCAGTCCAACTCTCTAGCTGCTTCGATCATACCTCTGCATGATCAAGTCCCTCCCATTGAACTCACAGGTACTTGCATTCGAACTTTTCCCTTGGTGGAACACAGCCCCCATATGTTGATGACCAAGGCTTTCATCCGATGTAAAATTCGATGCACGCACGGAAGACCCGCCTCTGCGGTACCATGGCCTTCACTTCTTGAATCCATAGCCCTTCTTGCCGTCGTGTTGTTCACCGAAGTGGAGCTTCCAGTAGCTCCCGATCATACCTCCATATGATCTAGTCCCTCACGGGACTATGTCGTGTGTATCGCATTGCCACGAACTGTTCTACCACGATCCGCTGCACCATGTCGCCTCTTGGTGACATCTCCATTGCATTCTGATCCTTGTGGAATAAACTCGAATTGTGAACCCTCCATGTGTGGCCTTTGCCAATACATCGCAGAGTCTCTTTCACCTTCGATTTTGTTCGCTCCTTTGGCAATCGACCTTCATCCACCCACTCTTGGGTCACACCTAGATGAAGCACCGCTCTAGGACAGTCCGTCGCTTAGTAGCTCCCAAAGTCCACCGACTTCACTGTAATTTGTGCACCATTGTCTGAATCCTAGGCCTCTGCCCCTACCAGCACAATCTCCGCTGCACACCGCTTCCTTCACGACAACTTGAATGGCAACACTGTGGCATATTCTTCAAGAGTACCCACCTCTGCATCCTCTTGCCCCGTGCTAAGGCCTTCTGAACCCAACTTCGCCTCCGCAAATTGAGTCACCTTAGTTCCTCCATCAAATGCTTCTCTGAGATAAAGTGCATGTGCCCCGAAGCTCCCTTCGTCTTTGGCACCATGCAAGATGAGTCTGCTCCGTCAGAATGAAGGACCCATGGAACAACATGATCCTACTCTTGCCTCTGTAAGAGTTCATGTCCTTGACCTCTGTCTAAGGAAAGCACTATGCCTCTGCTCCACGTTCCAACTTCTATGCTGACTCCCTTCATGCGGCTTGAGTACTTCTCCAAGTTACACCCAAGTTGCTCCGCTCCTCGTTTTCACATTGAGTCGATGGTGGCCCTCGCGTCCACCATTCCACGGGTCAGCCCTCCCTTGAGTCCGATCTCCACATCGACTCCAAGTGTGCCTTCATTTGTGTTGCTTTGGGTCGCTCCCCCACTTGATCTCGCAATGCATTCTCTCAAGCGAGATCATGCGACGACTCCTCGTCGCTTGCTCAGTCCATCGAGCTTCGTGGAGTTGTTGTTTGTTGAGGTACTCCTCCTCAACATGTGAGGTCCGTCTCACATTATTCTCCCTCTGGAGAGCCGGGACTTATCTCTCCTAGATAATTGTCCCATTGGAGCAACATCTCTCTTCGTTTCAAAGACCACCATCCCTTTGGACTACTCCGATCTGCTGAACAAACTGTGCATTAATCTGCCTCCTGCAAATGCACTTGCTAGATTGCGACTCCATGTCAATACAGCCCCCGCTGCATCACTCAAGGCCTAGCAACATGCTGAACTCATTGCACACTTTAGCCTCCTATGGACGTATCCTTCACATGCCGAAGAGAAAGTTTCAATGCTCCATGGCGCCGAGTTTCGGTCGCCTTGGGATGGCCACGAACATTCCATCGTCCGCATACAAGCCCATGCATGAGTACCAAATTCTTCGAGTTAGCAATTCCCCTCACCTCTGTGAGCTTTGCATAACTCTTTTGGTCATTGAGCAACTCATTCCACCTTGCATGGTCTCATCCTTTACCAAGCGCCTCGCTTGGCTTGAGCACCATCAAGTATAGTTGTCAACGTTGAGCCGTAGCTCAAACTCAGCCATCCCAACCTTTATGCGCTCCGCATTCTTCCAAGCTTGCTTGTTCTCATGGTGCCTCTTGCGCGAAGGGTTGGACATTCCTCTGAATTCCAATGTCAGATGCCCGCCTCTCCGAGCGACTCCTTTTCCCTACATCTCCATGCCCGTTTTCCCCCAAACGGTCGCGCGTGTGCTGACTGCCCTCAACGCAGCCCCGATAGGTCCCCCACGTTTGCATGGTAAGTGTTTTTATAAGTGCTTGTCCCGCTCTGATACCATCTATCACGTACTTAGCTGGTTTTGCCTAAGTCGTGCGACACCCTTGCGTGTCCATCCGCAAAGGTCAGCCTCCCCGAAGCCTCCCATTGTCCCTTAGGACCAACAAAAGAGAGAACGGGCTAGAGAGAACGCCTCAATCGGGATCCACAAGCAAACATCTCTGAAAAAACACTTCATAGACAATGCAAATTACAAACAGACTTTACAAGCTCTGAATAGTGGCACAACAAAGGGTAAAATGGTCCATTACAAACCGAAAATCTCTCGCACGTGTCCACATGACACAACCTTTATTTACAAGCCTAAAGAGGCCACCAACCCAACTAAAATGGGACTATTAAGCCTTTGGCCGCCCCTCTACATGTTGTACAAGGCATGAACATGCCAAAAGACACGGACATATATAAGCATTACATCAAACACCTTGTTTAAAAGTTTGTCCATGACAGTGCTTCCGGTGACGATGAACTCTCGACGAGCTCTCGGTATATCGTCTAAGTCTTTGACTCTAGCCCATCATATGCTTTATGCCTTATTGCTATTGTAGTTAATCCTGCACACTTATCACAACACATGGATTAGATCAAATAATTTACCAATTGATTTCATCATCAAAATCCGAGATTCAACGATATTTTCTTATTATCTCTGTAACTCGGGAGTCATAGAGTCTAACATGTAACACTGAGCAAGAGTGGAGTCATATATATACATCACATAGCGAGTGATCTCATTCTCACTGGCCCCTTCCTCAGGCATAGGCATCACTGTATCAAGGACATACATTATTTTCTCCACCGTGATATTCTTAAGTTACGGAGCCAATCAGTATAATTTGGACCAATAAAGCGGTTGATATCAAGTATGCCACGTAAGGGACTTATATGCGACATATTTATGAAAATAAAGATGTATTGAATAAATAACATGCAGATTTTATAAAAAAATAAACAATTTAGATAAGGACTTCTATCTTAGTCTACTCCCACTAATTTCTCGTGAATCACACAACTCCCTCTTGTATATGAATCAGAGACCCCCGATAGATCTCTAGTGGGGATCAAGATCCAATCAACGTCTTAACGTAACCTCGAGTGACTCAACCAATTATGCGAAGCCCTTAAAGGTAGGCAACTCTTGCCAATCACAACTCCTTGTGGTTCCTATCCTGTTCGACCTCCGAACCACCATGGCCTAGCGGCGGTAGGCAGCTCGCTCACGGGACTAGCGCCCATGCGTAGGCTGTTTGCGCAATGCCTCTACTCGTGGGCGTAGCTCTCGTAGGCATCGCTGCCCCACCGGGGTGGCGCCCCTATAGGCCCTACCACCCCTACGGGTAGTTTCCCCGTAGGCACCGCCCCCGTGGTGCAGTGCCCACCCCTACGAGCGGCACTGCTGGCGGCCAACTACAAGCAGGCCGCCGATCATCGGCAGCCAGTAACCAGCCACTTGCACGCAGGCGACCAAGGCTGCAGGCAGTCTTTGGCCACTTTTGCATGGGCAGCAAGGGCAGTAACAGTTGCTGCCATTTCTCGCCTTTGGCATTAACGATCTTGACGATAAAATTCTTCCTAAGACATAACACATGTAGTTCAAAACCATTCTATTGCATGAACAACCTGGCTTTGATATAACTGTTGGGAAATCTAGGGCGACATCAAATGCACAGCGAAAGAACATAAAAGAAAAAACCCAAATTTCCCAATATGTGTTCGTCGTCATGCGAAGATTGGTGTGTGAAATCCGTAAAATTAAAAATTGTATGTCAGAAAGATAGTTGTGTTACCTAGGGAGATCATATATCCCTGAATCCCTACATATATGTATGAGTGGATGGAGGAGGTCAAGCAACCTCCTCTCAAGCGGTGATCCATACAGCAGGGCTGCAACGATGCTCCTGAAATCTCCAGGCCTACAATTTGAGGAGGAGAAGGGGAGAGGATAATAGGAGGTGGCTACTAGGAAGCCCCAACCTATGGGCATTTAGTTCCCTCCTATTTATAGAGGCCCCCAGTTAACCCTAATGGATCCTACCCTATTTGGTATTGGATCTCCATCAAATTACCCAAGCCTTTTAGATTAGTGGGTCTCTACTTAATATTCTCTTATTATCTCTTATTGGATCTCATTCATGGGATCCAATAATTCAAGGGCTTTTTGGATATCCAATAAGATAGGGTTTCCAACGGATATCTCATATCTGAACCTCTACTCGTCGCAATACCTACCATATGTGTGTGACCCTCTAGGTCCAATATCGAGTTGGTCGTGAGTCATACCTATCAGAACTCCTTCCAGTTTAGTGAATTATTATCTCCATAATAATTCACTCGACTCATCGACTATGGACATACTATGCCACCATGCCATAGTCTGGAGATGATACTGGAGAATCCAAACCTTTGGACCTATCTGTCCTTAGTTACCATGTACCTATAGCCCCTCATCTATCTAATATCCCAGAGACCTAATAAGATCCAAAAGTCTTATCGTAAAAGAAATGAGAGAAATGATAAGGCTTTGATATCAAATGATAAGACTCAAAAGTCTTATCGTAAAAGAAATGAAAGAAATGGAAGAAAAGGGAATGATCGCTTCGAGGGGATCGGCCTCCTTGATCACTTCGAGTGGATCGAACTCCTTAATCGCTTTGAGGGGATTGACCTCCTAGGGTTTGTCATAACAAACTGAAATAATATTTCATTGATTGATTGTTTAAAGAAAGGGTTACATCACTATTTATAGAGTTCCACCTAGAGTCCACCAAGACTTAGACTCTTAAATATTAAATAAACTTCTACCTGACTCTAACTGAACTAAACAGACTCAATAAACAACTAAACTAAACTGACTCAATAAACATTATTCAAAAGCTCAGAAAAAGGATCTTAACAATTCCTCCCTCTTCAAATCAGCCTTGTCCTCAATGCTGAGTAGCATCAAACTCGGGGAGCTTCTCTTTCAGCACTTCAGTCATAGGCTATCTACAACGCATCATAATCCGTTGATCAAGTAATTATGGTCTCCACTTTTTGATAGTGTAAGCAACAAGTCAGTCTTTCAGTGTAGTAATCATTGCAAGAAACTCCTAGCCTTGTATAATCAATTTTATCTTTGAACATTTGCTATCACAAGTTAAAATCTGTCCATCAGTGATCTTTACTTTGAATTTGTCACAGCCTTCAATGTGGTAAGCTAATCGGGCTGCAACTTTCCTGTCTATAAAATTATTAGTGCTACCAGTATCAATCAAAACTATAATAGGCTGATGTTCCAAAGTTCCGCCAACTTCCATAGTTTGCGGGTTAGTGTAAGCAGCTAATGCATGCAGTGTATGTATGGTAGGTCCAACATCTTCATTAAAATTTATACCTTCATGATCTGAGTCCACATTCTTAGCTTTTGGTTCCTCTCCAATTGGTTCAATCATTAGAAGTTGCCCTTGTTTACATCGGTGCTCCATACTCCACTTTTCATCATAGTACAAACCCCTTGCTAATCTTTCCTTGCTAATTTTTTTCTCATGTAGATGTGCAAATGAGATTGCAGCTATCATAGTGCGAGGTTGACAAGTCTAAACTTCATACCAGATATCTGGAATAAGCCCTTCAATAAATGTACTCAAAAGTTATCGTTCCAACCAATCTCTAGCTTGATTTGACAATCTTTCAAACCTACTCTGTTATTCCAACACTGTAGAAGTCTAATGAATTTTGGCAAGCTGGCAATCAATATTCTCATATTCGGATGGTCCAAAGTGAACACGAAGCCCTCTTTTGAACTATTCCCACGAAGGAACCATGTGAAAAGTTTTATACCAATCATACCACTGGATTGCATCTCCATCAAGCTAGATTGAGGCCACTTCTACCTTAGATTCTTCTGGGGTTCTGAGAAAATGAAAAAAAAATTTCTGCCTTAGAGATCCAACTAGTCGGATGCTCATCTTCCCATCTCAGAAATCCCACCTGTTGAATCTCGTATATTGATGATGAAACTACTTGATATATATTTATGATTTAATCTGCGTTTTGAGTGACGCAGGATGCTTCGATCGGGATGAGACAATTAAAGTAGGAAAATCATGTTGTGTCGGAGGAACATGTCAGAAGATTGGACGTCGGGCCGGTGGATCAGTCGACGTATCGACAAAAAGCTTCGGGCCGTGGACTCGGGCATCGGGCCAAGAAGAGCAGGTATTGTGCCAAGGATATCAGAGTTGCGGAGTCAACTGGCCGATTGGGCAATAGACTGCAGGAGAGGACGATGCATCGAAGAATCAGACGAAGCGTTGAGGGACCAATGACATGACAGACAACTTGGTTAATTGCTTAGGATTAATTGTCTCGATCAAAGTTTTGTTTTAAGTGTGCAGGATTAACTACGATAGAAGAAAGACATGCAGCAGGAGTTACGCCGGAGTCAAGACAATGATCACGTTGGGAGTTCGAGAGTTCGATGGAAGTTCGGACAATCGTCGGAGGTTCTGCGGGAACAAATCCGAGAAGTCCATGAGCTTGCCAAAGAAGCTCGTCGGAACTCGCCAAGTGGATCGTCGCAAGTCCAGGAGTTTGCCAGAAGTCTGTTAGAACCCTTGCATATTCTAAACTTGGGGTTGATCTCTTTAGGGGATCGGCCTCCTTGGAACTCTATAGGGGTTCCTCCCTCCAAGTTGCTGCTCAAAGGCTGTAGAAAAGATTCATCGATTACTTAAGAAAAGAGGAGGAATACATGGCTATTTATAGGACTTCTAAACCCTAACTCCTAATAGGACTCCTACTTAAGACTCTTACTTCTAACCATCTCCTAATAGGACTCCTACTCAAGACTCCTATTCCCTTACAACTCCTAATTTTTCTCTAAGAAAAAACCTCCTACATGAATATCCCTCTCAATTAGGACTCTCCTAACTAGAGTCCTAACAGAATGTCCCTCTCAATTAGGACTCTCCTAGCTAGAGTCCTAATAGAATGTCCCTCTCGATTAGGACTCTCTTAGCTAAAGTCCTAACAGTTTTCCATGAATGTCCCTCTCAATTAGGACTCTCCTAGCTAGAGTCCTAATAAACCCGCCCTCTTCAAATCAGCCTTGTCCTCAAGGCTGACGATTCATGAATTTTGAGAATTTGATCTTCAAGTCATCATAGTTCTCCAAAGTGGCATCTTCTGTTAGTAGGTTTGCCCACTGTATTAGCAATTCAGTAGTAGATCGTCGTCGTCGAGTCATAATCCGTCGATCAATAATGGCACTTGGCTAAGTCTGAAGTCCTCCTTGGGTAGTCATATTTGGTGGGTGACTTTGGGCTATCTCCAAGCACCTATTTACAACTTCTGTCTGACCATCGGTTTGTGAGTGATATGCCATACTCCTTTTCAATTTAGTACTCTTATAGTGTAATTCTTTTGAGTACCAATTGTAATGAGCTACGGAGCTTGGTGCTTCCTCCAATTTTTTTATAATCTTACTAGTCTCTGAATCTTCCTGCCATTCCATCTTAATATCCTTAAAAAGTCGCTGGTCGAAAGTGAAACGGCCGAAACTTCAACTTACTCGGGTAGCTACGAAAGCGCATCTGTAAGAACATTCTCTTTCTCCTTTTTGTAAGTTATTTCATAATCAAATCCGAGAAGTTTTATTACCCTTTTTTGCTGCTCAGGGGATGATATTTTTCGCTCCAAAAAGTACTTGAGGCTTTTATGGTCGGTTTTAATTTGAAATCATCGGCCAATCAAGTAGGGTCTCCACCTCGTTGCTGCGCGCACAATGGCGAGCATCTCCTTATCATATGTTGACTTATTTTGATGGGAGGGAGATAATGCCTTGCTAGTGTATATGAGTGGTCGACCATCTTGCATGAGAATGGCTCCAATTCCGACTCTAGATGCGTCGGCCTCAATAATGAAGTGTCGATTGAAATCTGGTAGTGTTAGCACCGGCGTCGTCGTCATGGCTGCCTTAAGTTTGTCGAAGACAGCGGAGGCTCTGTCCGACCATTAGAAGACATCTTTTTTCAGTAAGGAAGTAAGTGGTGCACTGATCTCTCCATAGTTTTTCACAAACTTGCAGTAGTAGCCTGTTAAACCCAGAAAGCCATGTAGCAATTTTATGTTCCTCGGGGTCAGCCAGTTTTGCATTGCTCCAATTTTGAAAGGATCTACTGCCACATCTTCCTCTGATATGATATGCCCAAGATATTCCACCTTCTTTTGAAGAAAGCAAAAATTCATAGTGGTTATTGTGTGTTCAAAAGGTGGTTTTCGGTATGTCTTCTTCGCATACTCGTATTTGATGATACCCGGATCGAAGGTCCAGCTTTGTGAAGATTTGTGCTCCCTTTCATCTTGCAACTCATCTACTACTAGAATAGGGTATTTATCCTTGATGGTTATGCCATTGAGAGTTCGGTAATCAACACATAATCGCCATATTCCATCCTTCTTTTGTATGAGGAGCATCGGTGAAGAGTAGGGGCTACAACATGGCCGAATAACTCCTGTTTTGAGCATCTCTTTTACAATCCTTTCTATTTCATCCTTCTGGAGATGTGGATATTGATATGGCTGAGCATTTGCTAGAGATTGGCCTGGAGTTATACAATGATCATGCCGACGGGTAAGAGGTAGGTTGCGTAGTTCGTCAAATATGTCTGAAAATTCAGCAAGCAAAGGAAGTAGATTTGGATCTTCCAATTTTGTTGGCTCTCCCTTAGTTTGCTGCTCAAGTTGTACCAAAAATCCACTGCATGCTTTATGCAAAACCTTCTTCATTTGTTGTGTGTAAATCATCGTTACGTCGCCCCCACGTTTCCTGTGCATTATCACCTGTTTCTCCTTACTGTAAAATTTCATAATTAGTTTCATAAAATTCCAAGAAAAATCACCTAATGTTGTCAACCATTTAATTCTGAGCATGGCCTCATGATCATCAAGAGGGAGAAGGAAGAAATCTGCAATTATCTCTTGGTCCTACGGCAATAGTTTCTCCTGCGGGCGCCTACGATCACACTTCAAAATCCGTCTGTCGGTGACCTTAACATCAAACCTGCAACGATTCTCGATAGGTAATGCCAGTCGGATAGCAACCTTACTATTTAGGATATTATTAGTGCTGCCCGTGTCGATAAAAACAGTGATCAGTTGTTGTTTGAAAAGGCCTCCAACTTACATCATTTGCGGGTTTGAGTAGCCGGCTAGTGCATGTACCGTAACTTCGGTCGGTTGTGGCTCTTCTTCTGCATCTTCTTCTTTATGTTCAATGCTCTCTTCTGGATGTTCAATGACCTCTTCTTCTACTGGTTCAATGATAAAAAGTCTCCCTTTACTACAGCGATGCTCATGGCTCCATGGCTCGTCGCAATGCCAACATAACCCCTTCGCAGATCGCTCCTGAAGCTCTTCTCTTGTCAACCTTTTTTGGTGCAGGGACTCGGTCAACAGTAGGGGGGGCTAAGGGCTTCAATATTACTGGTTGAGGAGTGACCCTAGTCTTTCGAGCTTCATGGTTCAATTGCTCCTCTTGATGTCGTGCGAAAGAGATGGCTGCCATAAGCGTGTACGGTTGTCGCGCTTTAACTTCTCCTCGGATCTCCGGCTTCAAGCCCTCAATAAAGGTCCTCAATAGCTGTTTTTGAGACCAATCAAGAGTTTGATTAGATAACCTTTCAAACCTGGTTTGGTACTCCTGAATGGTGGAGGTTTGTTGGATCTTTGCTAGTTGTCCGTCAATATTCTCGTAATCGGTTGGTCTGAAGCGGATCAGCAGTCCTTCTTTGAATTGTTGCCATGAAAGGACTCCATAAGTATGTTCAAACCAGTCAAACCACTGTATAGCATCCCCTTCAAGATGTATAGCTGCAATTTTCACCATAGATGCATCCGCGATTTTGTGGTACCGAAAATATCGCTCCGCGTGCAAGATCCAACCAATCGGGTCTCCTTCTTCCCATCTAGGGAAGTCCACCTTTATGCGTGGATAGTTGGGATCGATCATAGAGCCTCCCCTCCCTTGGAACTCATCTCTTCGGGCCTGGTGCGATTGGGCAAAGCTCTCTCCGTGATATGATTTTTTCGGGCTTAGTAGTCGGCCCAATCTGAGTTCGGTAAAGAGCGTCCGAATCTTATCCTCCATTCGTGCCTCCAAGGCTTCAAATTTAGCATCGATTGCCTCATTAGATGCCATAGTATATGCCTCCAAATCTATGATGTTAAGATCTCTCTTTTGTTGTCAGGTTAAAGGCATGTATAGGTTGAGAGAAGTGATGGTCGAAAGGGTTGGTGGATCGGTGGATGTAGGCTACGATTTAGGCTTGTTTTGTGGCTGTTTTGGGTGTAGTTTGAGGGTGTGGTTTGGTGGAGTTTTAGGGCTGTGGATGAAAGTTTTGGATCTGTGGTAGGTGGTAGCAAAGGTTTGAGAGAAATAAGTGGAAGTTGCAGCAAGTATGTGCTGTCTTGTAAGAGCAGAATTGTCGTCGAAGAAATAGCGGTTTCTCGACGTAATTTCCACCAAAAACTTGAGAGAATTGAGGAGGGAATCGATAGAAAAATCACAATTTATATGACAGCAAGGATGACTAATTTAATCAAGAAAATTTCGGTAGTATAACAGCAAGGAAATTGGTGCTAGTTGCGATAGCAGAATTCTCGTCGAAAAATTTCAGCAGTTTACGATGAAAATTTATTGCAACACAAAAATCAGTTTTAGAGATGAATTCCTCAATTGATCAATCTTAGATGGAAGCCAAGATGATCTATAAAGTGTATAAGAAATTTCATTCAAAAAAGATTGCAAATAGATGGGTTAAGGCTACAATATGCGGCTGAAATTTTCTGCAGCATAGATTTTTAAGTATAGCAGATTGGCCGTAAAATATCAGAAGTTTATATTGAGAATTTTTTGATGAAACCAAAGGGAAATCCACTATTAGGAAGTGTCAAAGCTATCATAAAAATTTCGTAGAGATTTGGATAGAAAAAACGTAGTATCAAGATCAAACAATCAGTTCTCTGCGGCTGAAATTTTACGGTGCAGATTTTCAAGTATAGCAGATTAGATGTAAAATATCAATGGTTTATATTGAGAATTTTTTGACAAAACCAAAGGGAAATCTGCTGTTAGGAAGTGTCAAAGATGTCATAAAATTTCGTGGAGATTTGGATAGAAAAAACATAGTAGCAAGATCAAACAGACAGTGCTATACGGTTGGAATTCTGCAATGTATCTTTCGTCGTAGAGATGAAAACTTTATGACGAAAAGTTTATGCAGCAATATAGGAATAATTTTTTTGGGATTTTCAAATAAAGATAACTAAATTTCAGCAGCAGTAAGGTAGAAAACCAGAACCTGTTGCAATTCACGGGGAGATCAAAGGATGATCCGTGGTGGTGGAGATGATGACGGAATTCGGCGATGATCTTTTAAGCAATTGTGGAAATTGCTTTGGACGGTTGTGGAGGGTTGATGGATGGCTGTGGAAGGGCAGCGAGACGCCAAGAACACTGCTCTGATACCAGGTGTTAGAACCCTTGCAGATTCTAAACTTGGGGTTGATCTCTTTAGGGGATCGGCCTCCTTGGAACTCTATAGGGGTTCCTCCCTCCAAGTTGCTGCTCAAAGGCTGCAGAAAAGATTCATCTATTGCTTAAGAAAAGAGGAGGAATACATGACTCCTACTTAAGACTCTTACTTCTAACCATCTCCTAATAGGACTCTTACTCAAGACTCCTATTCCCTTACATCTCCTAATTCTTCTCTAAGAAAAAACCTCCTACATGAATGTCCCTCTCAATTAGGACTCTCCTAACTAGAGTCCTAATAGAATGTCCCTCTCAATTAGGACTCTCCTAGCTAGAGTCCTAACAGAATGTCCCTCTCGATTATGACTCTCCTAGCTAAAGTCCTAACAGTTTTCCATGAATGTCCCTCTCAATTAGGACTCTCCTAGCTAGAGTCCTAACAAAGTCCGCAGGAGCATCACCGAGGGTTCATCGGATGATCGACGGAAGTTCGCCGGAAGCTCGCCGGAAGAAGCGATTGACGCACCGGAGCAAGTTGCAGTAAATGTCTTAAGAAAATTCTTTGTTAGTACATTGATTAAGTTGGAAATGGGAGGTGATCCCATTAACTTAATCTTGGGGCAATTGGGCCCTTGAAAAACCCAAATTGGGCCGAATGGATCAACCCATTCGGACCCTGATTTCTACCAGGCGGTTGAACCGCCCAAGGCAGGAGGTTGCACCGTCTGGGCTCAGTCTCTGAGCGAGACTGGGAGGTGCAACCGCCCCAGCCAGGCGGTGGCACCGCCTGGGGCTCAGTCTCCGAGCGAGACTGGGCGGTGCAACCTCCCCTGACAGGAGGTAGCACCGCTTGAGCTCAGTCTTCGAGCTCTGCTAGGCGGTGCAACCGCCTCAGTCAGGAGGTGCAACCGCCTGAGCTCGGTCTTCGAGCTCTATCAGGAGGTGCAACCGCCCCTGACAGGAGGTAGCACCGCCTAGAGGCTCAGTCTTCGAGCTCTGCTAGGCGGTGCAACCGCTCTAGTCAGGAGGTGCAACCGCTTGATCCCGGAATTCCGGGAATTGACAGTTTTGAGCTCCAAATTTGAACTGGGTTGGGGCCTATAAATACCCCACCCATTCAGCAATGAAAGGGCATGAACTAAAACCAAAATCTTGATCCTTTTCTATGATTCTTAGAGCTCAAAATTGTTATAAAGGCCAAAAGTTCTTCTCCCTCTGTTCTTCCAAGTTCTGAGTTGTAAAGAGAGGAGAGAAAATTCTGTAAGGGTTGTCTCCTAATCCCGTCAAAAGGAGTGAATCTGTAAAAGGGTGGTTGGCCTTCGCCTTTTGAAGGAAGGCATCTAGTTGACGTCGGTGACCTCGTTGGTGGAGGAAGCCAAAAGTGGAGTAGGTCAAGATTGACCGAACCACTCTAAATCTCGGTTTGCATTTACTCTGAGCATCTTATCTTTATTGCAAACCTCCTTAATAGCTTACTGCCTTCTGTGTTTTTAAGAACGTGTTTCAAAGTTCAGTGCTTTCCGAATCGGGATTTAAAACGTAAATCAATTTTATCATACGAACGTCGTATTTCAGTTTGCGCTTACGTTTTGATTTCCATTATAACTGCAAACTACCTTTATATCTTTGCTTTAACTGCATCTCGCCTTATCTCAAGTTAAAGTGGTTTACGAATTAGCTTTTATACCGAAATCACTTTTATCGTACGAACGTCGTATTTCAGTTTGCGCTTATATTCTGATTTCCATCATAACTGCAAACTGCGTTCATATCTTTGCTACATCTCTCCTAGTCAAAAGTTAAAGTGATTTATGGCTTTCTTACTAAAATCACTTCTATCGAACGAAATCAGTTTTCGATTTTAATCGTATAAGGTTTTCCGCTGCACTAATTCACCCCCCTCCCTCTTAGTGCTCTTGATCCTAACAATTGGTATCAGAGCCCGGTATTTCTCATTTCGGATTTACACCCGAGAGAAATGGCTCTTCATGGCTTTCAAGAGGGCTTATCGGTCTTTCATCCACCGTTGTTTAACGGATTGGACTACACTTATTGGAAAACTCGAATGAGAGTTTTCTTGATTTCTATGAATTTGGATTTATGAAATATTATTGAAAACGGTTTTCAACTTCCCTCTAAACTGATGAACGAATGGTCGGATTTGGAGAAGAAGTATTTTTCTTTAAACGCAAAGGCTATGAATGCCTTATTTTACGCTTTGGACAAAAATGAGTTCAATCGGATTTCTACGTGCGAAACGGCTTTTGACATTTGGCAAACACTTGAAATCACGCACGAGGGAACTAGTAGAGTCAAAAACTCGAAAGTTAACATTTTATTGCATGATTTTGAGCTTTTTCGAATGCAACCAAGCGAGACTATAGGCGACATGTACACCCGTTTCACGGATGTCGTTAATAGTTTAAGAGCTCTTGGAAAATGTTTTTCGGATTTTGAACTCGTAAACAAGATTTTGCGTTCTCTTTCTAAGAAGTGGGATTCAAAAGTAACTGCAATACATGAAGCTAAAAACCTAAACAACTTACCACTTGAAGAACTAATTGGTTCATTGATGACATATGAAATGGTGCACAATGCACATGATGAACATGATGAACAAAATCACCTTCCAAAGAACAGGAAGGATTTGAAACTCCGAACAAATGAATACCACTTGAGCGATGACTCAAGTGATGAGGACAATGATGAACTTGAACTTCGAACACTAAATCTTAATAAGTTTATTAAACAAAAATCTAAAATAAACAATAAACTTGAACGAAGGAAGAGGCCAAAGAAGAAGAACACAAAGTGGGATGAATTGAGCTCCTCCGAAGATGAGGAGAAAATCAAGAAAGGCGAGGTGGCAAACTACGCCTTAACCACTTTCAATGATGAGGTAATCGAAATCCTCCTAATTTATTTTGAAATTACTTAATGCTTTCATGATGTATTTTCTTTTTTAGTTTAGAATTAATGTTTAAAAAAAAATTATGATCATGCTAGTAATTTCGAAAATGATAATATTACATATTTTATAAACAAACAAAATGATTTTGATTGAAAATATGAAATCATGGTTAAGAAGTAATAATGTGTATCACGTTGATGTCCATTGTTATTTCTTGATTTTGAGTATATTAAATCATGTTTAATTTGAAGTTATGATTAATGAGTATATATTTTTGAAATTATGTATGATGATTCTTGATAATTATGGATTATCAATTTTCATGATAATAACAGTGGCTTTAAAAATTGATGCATGTTTTGATTTGACATAAATGAAAAGGCATACTAACATGAAATCGATCACTTAAGATGAAACATTTAAAAAAAAGGGGAAAAATATATTATCAATGAAATCATGAATCTATTTATATTATAAATTTTGTGAGCCATAAAAAATGATTTTGATGATTTAAATTTGAAATGAGTTTTATCAAAATCATGATCATGATTTGTCAAATTGAATGAATTGAAAATGAATGATGATTTTTCTCTTGAAAGATTGTGACCTGTATTCCTTGTTTTCATGATATGATTTTTATGCAATTCTTTGTATTCATGAAAGGTTTATCTCATCACCCAATTATTTTCTTCTTCATATTCCTTATGTGATGATATGAATACATGAAATATTCATTAATTTATTTTGATGTATACAAATGAAAGATTATGATCATGCATGGTAGGATATAATTTAACAAAATTGGTACCATCATGATATGAAACATTTATGATTTGTAATGATGCACGCAATACTTGAGCTTTTTAATTATGATGTAATGTATTGCATATGATGTGAATCATGATTTAAAATGCTATGAGTTGTTGCTAAAATGAAGTATTATAAATGTTGATTTAATGTCATGAATGCTCTAAATGATGAATGTTTGGTATCATGATCAAAATGAAGTGATAAATATTTTAAAAATAAATGTTTGTATCATGTTAGATGGTTTGACATATTGTGCATGATAAGCTATAAAGATGATTGAAACAATGATTGAAATAATAGGAATGATGATTTGGAATCATATAATAATGAGTTTGCATGTTCGAATTTGAAAATATAATGATGCACAAATAAGATTGAAACCTACCTTTGTCATGATTTAGAAATTAATGTAAAGGGTCTTCCCTTCTTTTTGCCAATGACATAGGGGGAAAAAGAGTTGCTAATGTGCATATCTCAAAGAGAAAATTGCTAGCTTGCGTGTCTTAAAATGTCGAAAATTTTTTTATAGCTTGTATATTGTAAACTTGCTATCGTACTACCATGATGATGAGCATGTCTTATCTTCATGATTGTGTTTGAAAAACTATGGCAAAAATATGTCCGAATGATTGAACTTGTTAAAATTAATTTTCGGACTTTCTTGATTGAATGATCAAATCACTCTATTGCCATGATGATTTTACATAATTACATGCCCTAATAACAGGTTAGAAATTATGTGCTTTGGATACAAAAATTTCCATGATAATAAGCATGTTTTGTCCTCATGATTATATAGCACAGCCTTGTCCGAATGCATGAAAGTGTTAATTTCATTTTCGGATTCTCTTAACTATTGGTATCCTAACAATTGGATTTTTGAATTATCCTCTTCCAGACTTAATAAGCATATGTCATATCAAGTTTAATTCATATCATTGATTTTTGACATATGGAATCAACTAGCAAATACATCTCTCGTACACTTATTATGTGAACAATATTTTGTTTTGAGAAATGGATTTGATGAAATGATTCCTGCTTATAAATTCTTTCTTGAAAAAGGAAGTCATTTTTACGTACAAGGATTTGATTCACATACATATCTTGATACTTGTAAAAATGAAGCGTGCTTTAATATCTTATCAATTTTAACTTCATTCGAGTAAGCTCAGAAATAGCTTTCCTCCTTCATGCAAAAAGATTATAACAAATAAAAAGAAAGAAGTATTCAAAGCAATCTACGTATCATACCTTCCTTTATATGCTTGATTTCCTATCACTTACTATTGGAAAATAACATGAACCCAGTAAAGGCATGAACAATTATCGCACTTATGCTTAAGATTTGCTTATATTGTTCTCCTGGTATCACAACTACCATGCTTTTTGTTGATGACAAAGGGGGAGAAATATATGAATTGATGCTATGAACACTAATGCTATGATTATGCCAAGCTTGCATCATCAAGAGATATATGAATTAATATGATTTCCATATTTGCAATGCTTGCATCATCAAGAGATATATGAATTGATGTTATGATTGCCAAATTTGCATTATGCCATGTTTGCATCATGCGTTAAGATATCAAGAACTTGTATCATAATTTTACGCGTTGATATCTTACCATGTGATGAAATGCTACAATTGATAAACACTTGAAATGTTTGCGTTACGATATCAAAAGCTTACATTGCAATCTTACATGTTGATATCATACCATTTGATAATAGCAAACTTGCATGATGATAAAACTTGATATTATGTTTTTCATGCAATGAGTTGAACCAATATCACAAACACTTGATTGTGGTACTTCTCCTTTTTGTTGATGACAAAGGGGGAGAAGTATGTTGATGACATGACATGCTATGCATAAGTTTATGCATAAGTTCATGATGACGTGTTGCAAGTATTCATGATGAATATTGCAATGACTTGAATTCAGTTTGAATTCAAGGTTCTATCAATATGACATATTGATAGGGGGAGTTTGTTTAAACTCCGGGAGTTAAGGTTAACTCCGTCATCAAGTGGTTGTCATCATCAAAAAGGGGGAGATTATTGAATCTCGTATTTTGATGATGAAACTACTTGATATATGTTTATGATTTAATCTGTGTTTTGAGTGACGTAGGATGCTTCGATCAGGATGAGACAATTAAAGCAGGAAAATCATGTTGTGCCGGAGGAACATGTCAGAAGATTGGACGTCGGGCCGGTGGATCGGTCGACGTATCGACAGAAAGCTTCGGGCCATGGACTCGGGCATCGGGCCAAGAAGAGCAGGTATTGTGCCAAGGATATCAGAGTTGTGGAGTCAACTGGCCGATTGGGCAATAGGCTGCAGGAGAGGACGATGCGCTGAAGAATCGGACGAAGCGTCGAGGGACCAATGACATGCCGGACAACTTGGTTAGTTGCTTAGGATTAATTGTCTCGATCGAAGTTTTGTTTTAAGTGTGCAGGATTAACTACGATAGAAGAAAGACATGCAGCAGGAGTTGCACCGGAGTCAAGACAACGATCACGTTGGGAGTTCGAGAGTTCGACGGAAGTTCGGACAGTCGTCGGAGGTTCTGCGGGAACAAATCCGAGAAGTCCATGAGCTTGCCAAAGAAGCTCGTCGAAACTCGCCAAGTGGATCGTCGCAAGTCCAGGAGTTTGCCGGAAGTCCGCAGGAGCATCACCGAGGGTTCATCGGATGATCGACGGAAGTTCGCCGGAAGCTCGCCGAAAGAAGCGATTGACGCACCGGAGCAAGTTGCAGTAAATGTCTTAGAAAAAATCATAGTTAGTATATTGATTAAGTTGGAAATGGGAGGTGATCCCATTAACTTAATCTTGGGGCAATTGGGCCCCTGAAAAACCCAAATTGGGCCGAATGGATCAACCTATTTGGACCCTGATTTCTGCCAAGTGGTTGAACCGCCCAAGGCAGGAGGTTGCACCGCCTGGGCTCAGTCTCCGAGCGAGACTGGGAGATTCAACCGCCGTAGCCAGGCGGTGGCACCGCCTAAGCTCAGTCTTCGAGCTCTGCCAGGTGGTGCAACCGCCTCAGTCAGGAGGTGCAACCGCCTGAGCTCGGTCTTCGAGCTCTGTCAGGAGGTGCAACCGCCCCTGACAGGAGGTAGCACCGCCCAGAGGCTCAGTCTTCGAGCTCTGCTAGGCGGTGCAACCACTCCAGTCAGGAGTTGTAACCGCCTGATCCCGGAATTCCTGGAATTGACAGTTTGGAGCTCCAAATTTGAACTAAAAGGGCATGAACTAACACCGAAATCTTGATCCTTTTCTGTGATTCTTAGAGCTCAAAATTATTGTAAAGGCCAAAAGTTCTTCTCCCTCTGTTCTTCCAAGTTCTAAGTTGTAAAGAGAGGAGAGAAAATTCTGTAAGGGTTGTCTCCTAAGCCCGTCAAAAGGAGTGAATCTGTAAAAGGGTGGTTAGCCTTCGCCTATTGAAGGAAGGCCTCTAGTTGACGTCGGTGACCTCGTTGGTGGAGGAAGCCAAAAGTGAAGTAGGTCAAGATTGACCGAACCACTCTAAATCTCGTTTTGCATTTACTTTAAGCATCTTATCTTTACTGCAAACCTCCTTAATAGCTTACTGCCTTCTGTGTTTTTACGAACGTGTTTAAAAGTTTAGTGCTTTTCGAATCGGGATTTAAAACGCAAATCAGTTTTATCATACGAACGTCGTATTTCAGTTTGCGCTTACGTTCTGATTTCCATTATAACTGCAAACTACCTTTATATCTTTCCTTTAACTGCATCTCGCCTTATCTCAAGTTAAAGTAGTCTACGAATTAGCTTTTATACCGAAATCGCTTTTATCGTACGAACGTCGTATTTCAGTTTGCTCTTATATTCTGATTTCCATCATAACTGCAAACTGCGTTCATATCTTTGCTGCATCTCTCCTAGTCAAAAGTTGAAGTGATTTACGAATCGGCTTTCTTACCAAAATCACTTCTATCGAACGAAAGCAGTTTTCGATTTTAATCGCATAAGGTTTTTCGCTGCACTAATTCACCCCCCCCCCCCCCCCTCTTAGTGCTCTTGATCCTAACACCACCTTCATGTATGAGTAGTTTATGTCACAATCTTGGGGCTCGTTTCCTGTATATTCAGATCTGTTTAACATAGAACTTGAGCCCCAATTTTGTTGAAATTTGTTGAGGCTCTCCAATAGGCTCTTTTCGAAATCATTAAGTATTTCTTGTAGTCGATTCTCAATTCTGATTTCTAATGCTTCCATTTGTGCTTTCACTGAGTTATCGGTGGCCATTGCGTAAGACTACAAATATGTAATCTCAACTCCTATTTTTTATGGCGGTCAAGGGTATCAGCACTATCGATGCGAAGTTGCTGAGAAGGCGGACGCCAAGGGCAGTGCTACGGTCACTACGTGGGGTGAGAGCGCCGAGGGCTGGAAAGCAACTGCATCGGTGTGGACCCAAGGGGGCGATCGCCAAGTAGCCAAGTTGAGGCTGCGGTGATGGCAACCTGAAGCGACGGTTGCGACCCAAGGGAAGGCAGCAACGGTGGTGCGGCTGGGAGCAGTGCCGCCAAGGGCTTGCCACTGCGATGGCTGCAACGGTGCGGATAGGCGGCAACGATGCTTGTTGCAGTCACTGCGTGGAGGGATCATTGCTATTGAGGGCTGGGAAGCAGCGATGGTGGTGTGGCTGGGGATAGCACCGCTGTGGTGGCTGCAACAGCATGGATGAAAAGCAACGTTGCTCTATCTCTGGCACACTACAGAAGGAGGCGCTAGTGACGCCGAGGGATCACATGCGGTTGAGGAAATGGCGGTGGCTGTAGTGCTCAAGGTTGTCTTGTTTTGATCGCCACAAGAATGGACGGTCGAGTGACTGCGGCTATGACCCAAGGGGGGGCAGCGATGGTGGCATGGTTGGGGTAGCGTCGCCGACGATAGAAGTGACGAGGGGGTGGTCTACTAGCTACGAAGTAGCAGCCATGGCCCTTCTCGCTTGAGCGAGAAGGGGCAGCGAGGAGGCGAAGGTCGCTGGCTGGGGGGCAACGGCAGCGGTGGTCAAGCTACTGCGAAGCAATGGCGGTGGTGGAGGAGTTACCTTGCAGCGGCGGTGGGGAAGAAGGGAAGTAGTGGTGTGGTGTGCTGAAGCAGGGGTGCGACGGGCTAAAGCAAGGGTGCGGGTTGCCGGGAAGCAGGGGCGGCAGTGTTGGAGAAGAGAAGGTTGGTGGTCAGGGAGCAGCGGCGATAGTGGTTGAGCGGCAAGAAAGCGGCGGCGATGGTGGTGGAGGAGGCAGCGAGGGTCGCGGCTGCAATCGACGAGGGGCTACGACAACAGAGGAAGCTCTGTTTCTGCAACTGTTGCAAGGAGGGGCTGCGGCAACTGGCGGCTATGACTGCGACTCAGGGGGGGGGGGAACGATGGCGGACTATGGCAACATCGCCGACGGTAGAAGTAGTGATGGGGTGGTCCACTAGTTGGGATCGATGAGGGGCTACGGCAACAAAGGAAGCTCTATTTCTGCAACCACTATAAGGAGGGGCTGTGGCAACCAGTGGCTATAGCTGTGACCCAAGCGGGTGGCGGCACAATGGCGGACTAGGGCAGCATCGCTGATGGTAGAAGCTGTTAGGATCGGAGCGGCACTAAGAGGGGGGGGGGGTGGAGAATTAGTGTAGCGGATTAAAACTTATAAGTTTGAAAATGATTTCATAAATGCATAGAGATTTCGATTCGACAAAGAATGATTTGGTAAAAGTAGCTCGAGTAACGTAAGGAGATGAAAACCAAAATCTGCTATGTAAATAACGATTTCAGAAAGGTAAACACTCACACATTCAAGGAACACACCAATTTAAAGTGGTTCGGTCAAATGACCTACATCCACTTACGAAGCCTTCTTCGATGAGGCTCCCAACTTTCATTAGCAAATCACTTTGAAGGTGAAGAACAAATACCCCTATTACAACCTTTTACAAGTGGTTCACACTCTTCTAGATTTTCAAAGAGAAAGAGGGAGGTGAACACTTAAGCTATTAAAAACAAGACTTGCTAAAGACTTTGCTAAGTCTTTATCTCAATCTCTAACTTCTAAAAGGTTGTGTTCTCTATTGAGAATTGAAGGGTATTTATAGGTCCCAAGAAGATTCTAATTTGGGCTCCAAATTTGAATTGCTTTTAGGTTTCCCAGTGCTGGTGGTGCCACCGCCGGAACTCTCGGGTTCTGGGCAGTGCCACCGCCCAGTCCGGTCGGGTGCTGGGCGGTGCCAACACCTAGTCCGACGGTACCATCGCCCGAACTTTCGGGTTCTTGGTGGTGCCACCGCCCGACCTTACGGATCACTAGTTGGGCTCTTAATTTGGCCCAAACCAGTTTGTATTAGGGGCCAGTTGGCCCCTAACCAGGTTATAGGATTAACCCTTAATCCTAACCCTAATTACATGTAAACTATGAAATTAAGACATAGTCCTAAGCAAGTTTTTAACCGGCAATGTCGAGTTTCCTTCCGGTGAGCTTTTCGGCGAACTTCTGGCGGACTTCCGATACACCCTCGGATTTCTTCCGGCGGACTCCCAGCAAGCTCCCGGTCTTGTGGCGAGTTCAGCGAGTCTTTGGAAAGTAGCCGAACCTTCTCGGTGATCTCCGCGAACCTCCGACAATCTCTCCTTCGGACTTCCGAAAACTTCGGCAAGTCCCCGATTTCTTCTCGGTTGGTTCCGGCAGCACTTCCGACGAATCTTTGGACTCTCGGTGGACTCTCGAACACCCATCAAACTTGACTCCGGTAGACTTGCTTTATGTCTTCAAGCTATCGTAGTTAATCCTGCACACTTAACTCAATAATATGGATTAGATCAAATAACCCATCAATTGATTTCATCATCAAAATCTGAGATTCAACAATCTCCCCCTTTTTGTTGATGACAATCAATTGATGATGGAGTTAAACATAACTCCCCTTATCTACACACCATATTATGAGAAGATAAAAACTCTTGAATTCAATCTCTTTGAATTCAAGCCTAAACCGATAAGTTCTATCCATTGAACTTATCATTCTTTTCTATAAGCATGAGCAAATACGAAACTTCGTATTTCTCATAATTTCAAGCTATGAAAATTATTTTCAAGTCGAATGATAAAAGACTATATTCATTTTGACAAGAGATATGAACCTTCAACATAAATCTCATGATATAAATGTAAGGCATGATTTCATATGGTCATGAGATGAAATGATAACCAATCTAAAAACTTTCATATTGCGATATTCTCAAAAAGTTTTGCGATGCATATAACACATTTGCATTACACAACATATTAGCTTTTGCAATTCATATAAGTTATGCTATCACATTTACGATGCATATAAGACATTTACATTATACAAGCTTTTGCAATTCATATAAGTCATGCTATCGATGCATATAAGACATTTGCATTACACAACATATTAGTTTTTGCAATTCATATAAATCATGCTATCACAACATATTAGCTTTTGCAATTCATATAATTCATGCTATCACATTGGCACAAGTCATCAATCTTTTGCTCATTCTTCCCCCTTTGTCATTTTTTTTTTTGGTAAGTAAAAGTAAATTGATTGTTGTAAAGTTTCTACAAATAGCTTTATCTATACAAGTCATAGGCAAAACCATGTAACTTATAGAGTGCACATGCGGTAATCATGACTACACATGTTGTAGACTATAACTCCTAACTATAGCCAACAAATAAAATGTATGTCTAGATATGTTAAGACTATCTATGGGTACAGTATTTAACATAATTCCCAAGATCTTTAGTTAATAGCAAAATTAAATTTGATAAAAATATCTTTTTCTCTTCAGGTAATGTGCTCCAATTTGAGATCGTGCTCCATACAGGATCTTGAGTCTCTAATAATCTCTGTCAAGAGCTGAGCATTGTTTATGTGTTGACATTCAAATATTCTGCTACATCTCTCCTTCCACATCAACCAAATAGCGCATCTGAAAGTAACCTTTGCCAGTTATGTGAGAGGCCCTTTTCTTGAGAAACATTGCATGAGGTCGCCTAATTCTTGATGCAAGTTTGGTTGTGGCAGTCTATTGAGTTCAAATCACTGGAGAATCTCCTTCCATATCCATTTAGTATAGTCATAAGCAAAATAGAGGTGGTCAACAGTTTCTTCTTGTTGCATACAAAGGGAGCATCAGTTAACATGGTAGATACCTCTTCTCTTCATATTGTCTATTATAAGTAGTTTATTGAGAAGGGCCTGCCATGTACATAGGGAATGTCTCTGTGATCCCGGTCGATCCCATGTCCAACTGCTTGGGATCCATTTTTTATTTCTTTTCCTGATTTGATTCCATGCGGATGTGACACTAAATTTACCATTATCATGAGGCCAAATAAGTATATCTGAAGAGTTTTTCCTGATTGGAATAGCTATGATAGTAGGCCAAAGTGATAACATTTCGGGAGAAATAGGATTAGGGAGACACCAGGTATCGTTAGCAATGAACTTGGAAATCTTCCAATCTCTGGGAGCCCCAAGGTTTTTTCGTATTTTGTCACCATATAATTGAAATATACTCTTCCCATTCACCCAAGGATCATACCACATATTAGTATTAGTTCCAGAAGAGATTGCATAAGAATTGTGTTTGATTAGCCAATTCCCCCTTTGTCATCAACAAAAAGGAGATGAGACTTTAAGCGTACAATTTGTGATCATAAAATCATTAGAAAATGAGATGGCAAAATGACAAAGCTTTAACTTTGTATTAAGATTAACCATACAAGGATAGCATGTCAAGGTAGCAGAATAAGAAGGCATATTGATTAATCCTTAGGAGGAAATCCATAGTTCTTATACATGACATCTATCTTTTGATTCATTTGTTGTAGTTCCCTCAAAATTTTAGCTTGCTGTAATTGAATTTGCTCTTGCTGTAATTTGAGTTGCTCTTGCTGTGATTTGAGTTGCTCTTGTGATTTGATCTGATGTAATTCTGCCATATTGAGATCTTCAGAAGATGAAGCAGGAGCTGATTCTGAAGGTACTGCACTAAAGGGACTAGGAGGAGGAGATTCATTTCCCCTAAAAATTGATATTTCTGGGTGTTCGACTGGTGGGGGAACTAGATCAGTCCTTCTAGGTTGCCTAACCCAAATATCATTGCTAAAAGTGCACCTAAGTCTTTTGAGCAGGTTTCTATTGCATTGTAAATCGATCAAATTGAATTATTTCTTCATCGGGTGAGACACAAATATTATGGGCAAGTATTAATCGAGTGACTAACCCCCCATATGGTAACATTGTGTCTTTAGCTATTATGTCCTGCATATGTTGCCGGATTAAGTATCTAAAATAATTATGTTGGCCGGTCATTAACCAATACATAGTGCTTAGCTCTATTTGACTAATTTCATCATGATGAAATTGTTTGGGAAGTAGTATACTAGTCATGATGTGATGAAGAAATTTAGAGTTAAAGGGCAATAAGTACTCACAACTTTTTGGAATCATGCCTAGGTTTGGATTTGCAAAAATAGTTTCTAAGGCTTCGGAGTAGGTTGCTCCTATTGCATTGATATCCCATTTATTTCTAAAATAACAACCCTTGTCCTTTTCGATAATTCTAATTAATTCACATATAGTGCTATCAAATATTTTAATTTGTGTTCCTAAGAGGTAAGTAGTTAAGTTATCATTGTCCACACATAAGTTTAGGTAAAATAACCTAACTAACACAGGATAAATTGGTTCATTGATTTGTAGGATAGGTAAGGCATCTAAATATGCAAACTATCTAATGGGTTCTAGGTTTCCAAGTTCATCTAGATCAACATGTTTACCCATATATATTGTTCTTGATTTGAAATTAGGAAACCTAAGAGCTACTTCATTAGATCTACAAAGGTTTTGGTCCTAGGAATCTCCTTCCACTCTCTTCCCTTTTGTTCTTGATGATCTCTTAGAAGCCATATCTATTCAAGATGAAAGATCAAGAAAAAAACTGTAAAGAGTAGGCCAAATAATGAGAGGAAGAAAGAAAGATTTTAGATTTTACCTTATGGAGATTTCCTTGGGAGGTAGAGAGTTTGATCCAACAAGAATCCCTCTCTTAGGCTTCTAGAGGTTAGAATAAGGGTGAGAGAGGTTTAGAGGGTTCTAGGGAGGGTTCTCACGGGTTGGGGGTGATGAATCTCGGATTTTGATGATAAAATCAATTGATGGGTTAATTGATCTAATCCATATTATTGAGTTAAGTGTGCAGGATTAACTATGATAACCAGAAAACACAAAGCAAGAATACCGGAGTCAAGTTCGATAGACGTTTAAGAGTCCGAAGAATCGTCGGAGATGCTGCCGGAACCAACCGAGAAGAAATCGGGAACCTGCCGGAATTTTTGGAAGTTTGTCGAAGAGATCGTCGGAGGTTCACGGAGATCACCGAGAAGGCTCGGCTACTCGTTAAAGTCATCACAAGATCAGGAGCTTGCTGGGAGTCCGTCGGAAGAAGTTCGTCGGAAAGCTCGCCGGAACAAGACTCGACGTTCGCGGTTGAAAACTTGCTTAGGATGTTTTTAGTTATGTAGTTCACTTGTAATTAGGATTAGGATTAAGAAATAATCCTATATCCTGGTTAGGGGCCAATTGGGCCAAAATTAGATATGGTTTGGGCTAAATTTTAAGCCCAACCAATGAACCGAAGGGTCTAGCGGTGGCACCGCCTAGCACCCGAGAGCTGGGCGGTGGCACCGCCACTGATAGGCAGTGGCACCGCCAGCATCGAGAACCAAAGAGAATTCAAATTTTGGAGCCCAAATTTGAATTCTCTTGAGGCCTATAAATACCCCTCAAATCTCAACTAAGATTACAACTTTTTGAGAAGCAATTGATTGAGAGAAAGGCCTTAGAAAAGTCTTAGCTAGTCTTGTTTTCAATTTGCTAGTGTTCACCTCCTTCTTTCTTGCTGAAAATCTGTAAGAGAGTGAACCGCTTGTAAAAAGTTGTAAGAGGGGTATTTACCCTTCCCTTTCAAGAGATTTGCTAGTGGAAGGTGGGAGCCTCATCGAAGAGGGGCCTCGCAAGTGGATGTAGGTCATTTGACCGAACCACTTTAAAATTGGCGTAATCTCTGGTTTGCATTTCATTACTGCTATTTACATTACTGCAAACCTTCTTACTTGCTTTATTTCCTCAATACCTTTGTTGCACAACTTTGCGAATACGCTTTCAAGTTAAGCATTTCCGATTTTGATTTTTATCGTACGAAAGATTTGTCAAAACCGACGTTTTAATCCGCTGCACTAATTCACCCCCCCCCCCCCCCCCCCTCTTAGTGCCGCTCCGATCCTAACAATTGGTATCAGAGCTAGGCTCACTCTCATATTTGGTTTGATACCCAAGAGAGATGGCTTACTCCGGCATACATAAGGGTCATTCTATCACACGTCCACCCTTGTTTAATGGGTCGGATTATACTTATTGGAAGACTCGTATGAGGATCTTCCTCATTTCCATGGATTTCGAGCTTTGGACTATTGTTGAAAACGGATTTCAAAAATCTTCTCTTCCGATGAGCGAATGGAATGAATCGGAGAAGAAGGTTTTTGCTTTAAACGCAAAGGTTATGAATGCCTTGTTTTGTGCACTAGACAAAAATGAATTTAATCGTGTTTCAATTTGTGATTCGGCTTTTGATATTTGGAGAACTCTTGAGGTCACTCATGAAGGCACTAGCCGAGTGAAAGAGTCCAAAATCAACATCCTTGTGCACTTTTACGAACTTTTCCGAATGAAACCAAGTGAGTCCATCGGAGACATGTACACCCGGTTTACGGATGTCATCAATGGACTCAAAGCTCTTGGTAAAGATTTTACTAACTTTGAACTAGTAACTAAAATCTTAAGATCTCTCCCTAAAAGTTGGGATCCAAAAGTTATGACAATTCAAGAGGCTAAAGACCTTAAAACATTCTCTCTTAAAGAACTTATTGGGTCTCTAATGACCTACGAAATGACATGTCAAGCTCATGACGAGCTCGAGAACCCCCTTCCAAAGAATAGGAAGGATATGGCACTCACATCACAAGAAGACCACTTGAAAGGAACATCAAGTGATGAGGACAGTGACAATGACATTGCACTTTTGACTCAAAAATTTAAAAAATATTTAAGAAAGAACAAATTTAAAAATAATATAAAAAATAAATTTGAACACAAGAAGGACCAAGTGATTTGCTATGAGTGCAAAAAACCGGGACACTACAAGAACGATTGTCCTCAAGCCAAAAAGAGAATATCAAAGAAGAAGGCGCTCAAGGCAACATGGGATGATTCAAGTGCGTCCGAAGAAGATGAGTCCAAAACCGAGCAAGTTGCTCATTATGCCCTAATGGCCATCGGAGAAGAGGTAACGGATTTAATTGATGCAGATTTACCTTATCATGAATTATTAAATACTTTCCATGAGTTATTTGATGAATGTAAGACAATTAGTAGAAAATACAAATTGCTAAAAAAGGAGCATGATAGTCTCACTTGTGATATCGATAAATTAAAAAATGAATATCATGATAGTTTAGCTCCATGTATAAAATGTCATGATCTAGAATCTCTCCAAAAGGAGAACTTGCTACTTAAGGACACCTTGAAGAAATCCGAGGTTGGTAGCAAATCTTTGAATATGATCCTTACAAATAAGGGTCACGTTCCTAAAAGAAGTGGAATCAGATTTGTGAGAAGTCCTCACCAAAATCCAACCACCTTCATTAAAGGCCCCGTCTTACATGTTCAGCACCAAAGCAATTGCAACTTTTGTTGCAAATATAGACATAAAACTTATAAATGTCCATTCAAGAAAATTAGTCCGAACAAACTAATTTGGGCTCCTAAAGGAACCATGATCAACTCTATGCAATATGATGAACAAGTTAAATCAGTTTTTAAGGCACCCAAAAGAAAATGGGTACCTAAAAATAATCCCTTCTTGTAGAAACATACACCATCACAAGCTAGGAGCAAAAGATGGTATCTAGATAGTGAATGCTCAAGACATATGACTGGAGATCCATCTCATTTCTCTATGCTTACTAGCAAAGAAGAAGGGTACGTCACCTTCGGAGACAACAACCAAGGCAAAATCATTGGCAAGGGAACCATAGGTAACAAATTAAAATTTTCTATTGATGATGTCTTACTAGTTGATGGATTAAAACATAATCTCTTGAGTGTTAGTCAATTATGCGATAAAGGTTATATCGTTAGATTTGAATCAAATATGTGTATTATTGAAAAACCAAACCATAACATAACTATGATTGTATTAAAACAAAATAATGTCTACACCATCAACCTTGATGAACTAAGTAATGAAATGTGCTTCTCCGCTTTAAATGATGATGCTTGGCTTTGGCATAGGAGACTAGGCCATGCAAGCATGAAACTAATATCTAACATCTCATCTATAGAATTAGTGTGAAGAATTCCAAATATAAAGTTTATTAAGGACAAAGTATGCGATGTATGTCAACTAGGTAAACAAATAAAAACTAGTTTCAAATCAAAAACTCAAATTAGCACCACTAGACCATTACAATTGATTCATTTGGACTTATTTGGACCAATTGATACGACAAGTCTAGGAGGAAGTAAATATGCGTTTGTAATTGTGGATGACTATACTAGATACACTTGGACCTATTTCTTAGCTCACAAAAGTGATTGTTTCAAGTGTTTCTCAAAATTTTATAAACTCACTCAAAACGAAAAAGGTTTCATGATTTCATCAATTCGGAGTGATCACGATGGCGAATTTCAAAACCGTGACTTTCAAAATTTTTGTGAAGTTAATGGATACAATCACAACTTCTCCACTCCGAGGAATCCCCAACAAAATGGAGTAGTTGAAAGAAAAAATAGAAACCTACAAAAAATGGCAAGAACGATGTTAAATGAACATAGTCTACCCAAGTATTTTTAGGCCGAAGCCGTAAATACGGCTTGCTACATCATGAATAGGGTCCTAATAAGACCGTCTCTATCAAAAACTCCCTATGAATTATGGAATAACAAAAAACTAAATAGTTCCTATTTTAAAGTTTTCGGTTGTAAATGCTTTATTTTGAATGAAAGAGATGCCTTAGGAAAATTTGATGCTAAATCCGATGAAGGCATCTTTCTTGGTTACTCTTCCGTTTCTAAGGCTTTTCGGGTTTTTAACAAAAGAACCTTAGTAATAGAAGAGTCTATTCATGTAGTTTTTAATGAAATTTCAAATTTAAAGAAAAATAATTTTAATGATGATTTTGGTTTTGACAATTTGAATTTAAATGAACCCCCTCCTCAAAATAGCAACTTAGATGCACCTTCTTCTGAAATTTCCTTACCCAAGGAATGGAAGTATATAGATGCTCATCCAAAGGTGCTAATTATAGGAGATACATCAAAAGGGGTTCAAACTCGTTCCTCTTTCAAGAATTTTTGTGCTAACGCCGCCTTCCTTTCTCAAATCGAACCTAAATGCATTGGCGAGGCCATAAAAGATGATTTTGGGGTTATTGCAATGCAAGAGGAATTGAATCAATTTGAGAGGAATAAGGTATGGAAGCTTGTTCCTAGACCTAGTGACCATTTAGTCATTGGTACTAAATGGGTCTTTAGAAACAAGCAAGACGAAAATTGTATCGTGGTTAGAAACAAGGCTAGATTAGTGACCAAAGGTTTCAACCAAGAAGAAGGTATCGATTACGAAGAAACCTTCGCTCCCGTGGCTTGATTAGAAGCCATAAGGATGCTCCTTGCCTATGCTAGTAGTAATAATTTTAAACTATTTCAAATGGATGTCAAAAGTGCATTCTTGAATGGTTTTATTTCCGAAGAAGTATATGTCGAACAACCTCCCGGATTTGAAAATTCTCTTCTTTCTAATCATGTATTCAAATTGACTAAGGCTCTCTATGGCTTGAAACAAGCTCCTAGAGCTTGGTATGAAAGGCTTAGTTCCTTTCTTATTTTAAATAATTTTACCAAAGACAAGGTTGATACTACATTGTTTATTAAACATTTTGAAAATAATTTTCTAATTGTGCAAATTTATGTTGACGATATTATTTTTGGCTCTTCGGATGAATCACTATGTGAATCATTTGCCAAATGTATGAGTCATGAATTTGAAATGAGTTTAATGGGTGAGTTAACTTTCTTTTTAGGATTACAAATCAAACAACTTAGGGATGATATATTTCTTAACCAATCTAAATATACATTAGAATTATTAAAATGATTTAACATGGATAATTCAAAAGCAATAAACACCCCTATGAGTACTGCAACTAAGTTAGATATGGATGAAAATAGTGAAAATTTCGATCAAAAAACATATAGGGGAATGATAGGTAGTCTACTCTACCTCACCGCGACTAGACCGGATATTATGTTTAGTGTAGGACTTTGCGCTAGGTTTCAATCAAATCCTAAATTATCTAATCTTAAAAGTGTTAAAAGAATATTTAGGTATCTTAAAGGAACTCCAAATCTAGGATTGTGGTATCCAAAATCTGAAAAATTCGATTTAATAGCTTATGCCGATGCCGATTTTGGCGGATGCAGGATAGATAGAAAAAGTACATCCGGAACATGCCAATTTTTAGGACATGCACTTGTTTCTTGGACTTCCAAGAAACAAAATTCAGTTGCACTATCTACGGCGGAAGCCGAGTACATTGCTGCAAGTGCATGCTGTGCACACGTTGTTTGGATGAAAAATACATTAGAAGACTATGGAATCCACTTCAAAAATGTTCCCATAAAATGTGATAATATAAGTGTCATATGTCTCACCAAAAATCCAATTCAGCACTCTAGAACTAAGCACATCGACGTTAGGCATCATTTCATACGCGATCATGTCCTTAACAATAATGTTGTTCTAGAATTCATTGACACAAAGCATCAATTAGCAGATATATTTACAAAAGCTTTGAATGAAGACCAATTTGAATTCATTAGAAGGGAATTAGGTATGTTAAATTGTCCCTAAGAATAAACTTGTTTGAATGGATTTTCTGTAAAGTTTTTCATCCTTTCTCCGTTCCTCGGTGAATTTGATCCTTCTCTTTCGATTCTAAATGACACGTTAAATTACCTTATCCTATCTTGAGTCAAATACCGCTCCCATCTGATCAAGATTAATGATTTTATGATATTTTGTGAATCTCGAAATTGATTTTCAAGTTGACGATTTGAATTTGAATGAGTTTGTATTCGAATTATGATCTTGACTTATTGGAGTTACTACTTGAATTTTTTTTTATCACAATCTCTTCCTTGTACACCTATAATTTTTGTTATTTATAGAAAGAAGAGATTTGATAAAATGGATGAATGCTGAATTTTCCTTTAAGATGAACTCTGCGTAAATATTTTAGCATACTTAATTTTGGATGATGAATTTTTGTATGATCAATGCTGAATTCCTGATGTTATATTCACAAATTATATGCTTCAAGTCTCATTCCCTTTTTTGTTGATGACAAAGGGGGAGAAGTGATGACTAAGTGATGACTTATACCATTTCGATAGCATGACTTAATAAAAATGTCTTATGCGTATCGATAACATGACTTATATGAATTACAAAAGCTTGTGTGATATGAATGTCTTATATGCCTTGCAAAATCTTTGAGAATATCGCAAGATTGATTGATCATATTGAAAGCATGCCTTACATTTATATCATGAAATTCATGTTGAATATCTTTATCTCCTGTCGTAGTAAAAATTGTCTCTTATCATTCGACTTAAAAATGATTTTCATCGAAGTTTCGCATTTACTTATGCTTAATGAGAATAACGATAAGTTCTACGGTTAGAACTTATCGGTTTATGCTTGAATTCAATGGGATGGAATTCAAGTGTTTTTATCTTCTCATAATATGGCATATAGATAGGGGGAGTTATGTTTAACTCTGTCATCAATTGATTGTCATCATCAAAAAGGGGGAGATTGTTGAATCTCAGATTTTGATGATAAAATCAATTGATGGGTTAATTGATCTAATCCATATTATTGAGTTAAGTGTGCAGGATTAACTACGATAACTAGAAAACATAAAGCAAGAATACCAGAGTCAAGTTCGATGGATGTTTAAGAGTCCGAAGAATCGTCGGAGATGCTGCCGGAACCAACCGAGAAGAAATCGGGAACCTGTCAGAATTTTTGGAAGTTCACTGAAGAGATCGTCGGAGGTTCACGGAGATCACCGAGAAGGCTCGGCTACTCGTTAAATTCATCACAAGATCGGGAGCTTGCTGGGAGTCCGTCGGAAGACGTTCGTCGGAATGCTCACCGGAACAAGACTCGACGTTCGTGGTTGAAAACTTGCTTAGGATGTTTTTAGTTATGTAGTTCACTTGTAATTAGGATTAGGATTAAGAGATAATCCTATATCCTGGTTAGGGGCCAACTGGGCCAAAATTAGATGTGGTTTGGGCTAAATTTTAAGCCCAACTAGTGAACCGAAGGGTCTGGTGGTGGCACCGCCAGACTGGGCGGTGGCACCACCCAGCACTGTCAGTGTCAGACACTGACAGGCGGTGGCACCGCCAGCATCGGGAACGAAAGAGAATTCAAATTTTGGAGCCCAAATTTGAATCCTCTTGAGGCCTATAAATACCCCTCAAATCTCAGCTGAGATTACAACTTTTTGAGAAGCAATTGATTGAGAGAAAGGCCTTAGAAAAGTCTTAGCTAGTCTTATTTTCAATTTGCTAGTGTTCACCTCCTTCTTTCTTGCTGAAAACCTGTAAGAGAGTGAACCGCTTGTAAAAAGTTGTAAGAGGGGTATTTACCCTTCCCTTTCAAGAGATTTGCTAGTGGAAGGTGGGAGCCTCATCGAAGAGGGGCCTCGCAAGTGGATGTAGGTCATTTGACCGAACTACTTTAAAATCGACGTAATCTCTGGTTTGCATTTCATTACTGCTATTTACATTACTGCAAACCTTCTTACTTGCTTTATTTCCTCATTACCTTTGCTGCACAACTTTGCGAATACGCTTTCAAGTTAAGCACTTCCGATTTCGATTTTTATCGTACGAAAGATTTGTCAAAACCGACGTTTTAATCCGCTGCACTAATTCACCCCCCCCCCCCTCTTAGTGCCGCTCTGATCCTAACAAGGGGTGATTCCACCGCCAACCCTAACTCATGTACTTATGAGGATTCTTCGGCGGTGCCACTGCCAATCCGAATGATGCCACCGCCTAGGGACCTAGCGCCCAGGCAGTGCTACTGCCGGTTCTGGCTGTGCCACCGCTGGCATGCCAAAAAAAATTTTCTTTCCCTCCTTTTTTTTTTTTCAAAGGTATTTGATTCAAGATAGAGTAGGGTCTTGGATTGCTCTTTAAGATGTCATTTGGAATCGAAAAACAAAGAAGAAGTCAAATCCACGAAAACCAGAAATAGGATGAAAATTTTCGAAAAATACATACAATCAAGCTTATTCACAAGGACAATTTAACATGCCTAGTTCCCTTATAATAAAGTCAAGTTGATCTTCATTTAAGACTTTTGTAAAAATGTCTGCTAATTGATGCTTTGTATCAATAAACTCTAGAATGACATTATTGTTAAGGACATGATCACGTATAAAATGATGCGTTGATATGCTTAGTTAGTGACATGGGATGTCTAATTTGCTACAATCTGTTCATATGGACCATGCTAATAATATGATATTTTTTTTAGCCAATAATATTGCCATATAATCTTTAACTCAGCCTACTCAGATAAGACAACTCATCAGCATATTCCCTGCACAAAGGAATACATTAATGGAGTTGGTTGGCAGATATAAAGCACTTAATTTTGAAATTCCCTATGCATGAAGGGTTGTTTCATGCACTAGTATTTATTTTGTGGTTTAGGGCTCAAAAAGGACTTTAGAAATTGATGATATATGGGCAGAAGCTCTCTTAGAGAACCCCCTTAAACTATGTATCTCTTGGATGCGTCCTTGAGTGGTGAGTATTTTATTTTCTAGTTCGGTATCCTCGTTTAATTTCCGTTGGGTGGTGAACTTTATATATCCCATTATGATTTTAAACTTGGTGGTGAGCTACTTTTTATTTTTATCAAAGTTGCTTCGTTAGTGCTTCCGATATCAGTTCGTTCCTTGTCTACTGTGACGTTTTCTATCTGAAAAAAATTATTCCATCGGTGTTATTTGGAAATCTATTCTGTATTTTACCCTCACCGGTATCAGTTAGAGTGTTGAATTGGATTTTTGGTAAGACAAATGACACTTATATTATCACATTTTATGGGAATGCTCTTCAAGTAAATTCCATAGTCTTCCAATGTATTCTTCATCCAAACAACTTGTGCGCAGCATGCACTTGCAGCTATGTATTCGGCTTCCGCCGTAGATAGTGCAAACAAGTACATGTCCTAAAAATTGGCATGTTTCGGATGTGCTTTTTCTATCTATCTTGTATCTGCCAAAATTGGCATTTGCATAAGCTATTAAATTTAATTTATCGGATTTCGGATACCACAATCCTAAGTTGGGAGTTCCTTTAAGTTATCTAAAAATTCTTTTAACACTTTTAAGATGAGATAATTTAAGATTAGATTGAAACCTAGCGCAAAGTCCTACAGTAAACATGATATCCGATCTAGTCACGGTGAGGTAAAGTAGACTACCTATCATTTCCCTATACATTTTTGTATCAAAGGTTTCACCATTTTCATCCATATCTAACTTAGTGGAAGTACTCATACGAGTGTTTATCACTTTTGAACCATCCATGTTAAATCGTTTTAACAATTCTAATGTATATACATTAGAATTATTGAAATGATTTAACAATTAGATTTGTTAAAATGATTTAACAATTAGATGTATATACATTAGATTGATTAAGAAATATACCATAACTAAGTTGTTTAATTTGCACTCCTAAAAAGAAGGTTATTTCACCCATTAGGCTCATTTCAAATTCATGACTCATACAATTGGCATATGATTCATATAGTGATTCATCCAATGAACCAAAAATAATATCGTTAATATAAATTTGAATAATAAAAAAATTATTTTTAAAATGTTTGATAAACAATGTAGTATCAACCTTGTCTTTTGTAAAATTATTTAAAATAAGAAAGGAACTAAGCCTTTCATACCAAGCTCTAGGAGCTTGTTTTAAGCCATAAAGAGCCTTAGTCAATTTAAATACATGATTAGGAAGAAGAGAATTTTCAAATCTGGGAGGTTGTTCAACGTACACTTCTTAGTAAATAAAACCATTCAAGAAAGTACTTTTGACATCCATTTGAAATAGTTTAAAATCATTGCTATTAGCATAGGTAAGGAGCATCCTAATGGCTTCTAATCTTGTCACAGGAGCGAAGGTCTCTTCGTAGTCAATACCTTCTTCTTGGTTGAAACCTTTAGCCACTAGTCTAGCCTTGTTTCTAACTACGATACCACATTCATCTTGCTTGTTTCTAAAAACCCATTTAGTACCAATGACTAAATGGTCACTAGGTCTAGGAACAAGCTTCCATACCTCATTTCTCTCAAATTGGTTCAATTCCTCTTGCATTGCAATAACCCATGAATCATCTTTCAAGGCTTCGTCAATGCATTTAGGTTTAATTTGAGAAAGGAAGGCGGCGTTAGCACAAAAATTCTTGAAGGAAGAACGAGTTTGAACCCCTTTTGATGTATCTCCTATAATTAGCTCCTTTAGATGAGCATCTACATACTTCCATTCCTTGGGTAAGGAAATTTCGGAAAAAGATACATCCAAGTTGCTATTTTGAGGAGGAGGTTCATTTAAATTCAAATTATCAAAACCAAGATCATCATCAAAATTAGTTTTCTTTAACTCAGAAATTTCATTAAAAACTACATGAATAGACTCTTCTATAACTAAGGTTCTATTGTTAAAAACAAGAAAAGCCTTCGAAACGGAAGAGTAACTAAGAAAGATGCCTTCATCGGATTTAGCATCAAATTTTCCTAAGGCATCCTTTTCATTCAAAATAAAACATTTGCAACCGAAAACTTTAAAATAAGAAACATTTGGTTTTTTCTTATTCCATAATTCATAGGAAGTTTTTGATATAGATGGTCTTATTAAAACCCTATTCATGACATAGCAAGCCGTATTAATGGCTTCGGCCAAAAATACTTAGGTAGACTATGTTCATTTAACATGGTTCTTGTCATTTTTTGTAAATTTCTATTTTTTCTTTTAACTACCCCATTTTGTTGAGGATTTCTTGGAGTGGAGAAGTTATGATTATATCCATTGGATTCATAAAAACTTTGGAAGTCACGGTTTTGAAATTCGCCACCGTGATTACTCCGAATTGATGAAATCATGAAGCCTTTTTCGTTTTGAGTAAGTTTACAAAATTTAGAAAAACATTTGAGATAATCACTTTTGTGAGCCAAGAAATAGGTCCAAGTGTATCTACTATAGTCATTGACAATTACAAATACATATTTGCTTCCTCCTAGACTCGTTGTGTCAATTGGTCCAAATAAGTCCAAATGGATCAATTGTAATGGTCTAGTGGTGCTAATTTGATTTTTTTGGTTTGAAACTAGTTTTTATTTGTTTACCTAGTTGACATGCATCACATACTTTGTTCTTAACAAACTTCATATTGGGAATCCCTCATACTAACTCTCTAGATGAGATCTTAGCTATTAGTTTCATACTTGCATGGCCTAATCTCCTATGCCAAAGCTAAGCTTCATCATTTAAAGCAGAGAAACACATTTCATTACTCGGTTCGTCAAGGTTAATGGTATAGACATTATTTTGTTTTAAAGCAATCATTGATATGATATTGTTTGGTTTTTCAATAATGCACACATTAGATTCAAATCTAACGATGTAACCTTTATCGCATAATTGACTAATACTTAAGAGATTGTGTTTTAATCCATCAACTACCCATCATCAATTGAAAATTTTAATTTGTTACCTATGGTTCCCTTGCCAATGATTTTGCCTTTGTTGTTGTCTCCGAAGGTGACGTACCCTTCTTCTTTGCTAGTGAGCATAGAGAAATGAGATGGATCTCTAATCATGTGTCTTGAGTATCCACTATCAAGATACCATCTCTTGTTCCTAGCTTGTGGGTTTGTCTACAAAAGAGGATGATTTTTAGGTACCCATTTGATTTTGGGTGCCTCAAAAATTGATCTACCAATTTTGTTATTCATCATTGAACTATTTATAGTTCCTTTAGGAACCCATATCAACTTGTGTAGACTAATTTTCCTAAATGGACATTTGTAAGCAACATGTCCGTATTTATAGCAAAAGTTGCATTTCAAATGAGGTGAAACATGTAATGTGGGTCCTTTAATGAAAGTGGTAAGATTTTTGTGAGATCCTCTCACAAAACCAATTCCACTTCTATTTGTGACGTGACCCTTGTTTGCAAAGATCATGTCCAATCCCTTGCTACTGACCTTAAACTTGTTTAAGGTCTCTTTAAGTAGCAAATTTTCACTTTTTATTGATTCTAAGTGTTCATACTTAGAGCATGGAAGACTGTCAAGCTTATTTTGTAGTAAGACATGCTCTTTCTTTAATAGATTAAACTTCTTACTAATAGTTCTACACTCATCAAATAATTCATGAAAAGCGATAGAAAATTCATCGAAAATAAATCTTCATTAATTAAATCACATACCTCTTCTCCTAAAGCCATTAGCGTAAAGTTTGCCTCCTCTTTGTTGCTAGCTTCTTCACTTTCGGAATCACTTGAATCGTCCCAAGTCGCTTTTAAAGCTTTCTTCATCTTCGGTTGCTTCTTCTTGGCTTGGGGGCATTCATTTTTGAAGTGCCCCGGCTTCTTGCATTCGTAGTATATTACTTGGTCCTTTTTATGTTCAAGTTTATTTTTCGTATTATTTTTAAATTTATTTTTTCTTATAATTTTTAAAAATTTTGGAGTTAAAAGTGTAATGTCATCGTCACTGTCCTCGTCACTTGATGTTTCTTTCAAGTGGTCTTCTTGTGATGTAAGCATCATATCCTTCCTATTCTTTGGAAGGGGGTTCTTGAGCTCTTCATGAGCATGGCATGTCATTTCGTAGGTCATTAGAGACCCAATAAGTTCTTCAAGAGAAAATGTTTTAAGGTCCTTGGCCTCTAGAATGGTCGTAACTTTTGGATCCCAACTCTTTGGAAGGGATCTTAAAATTTTATTTACTAGTTCAAAGTTAGAAAAACTTTAACCAAGAGCTTTGAGTCCATTGATGACATCCGTAAAACGGGTGTACATGTCTCCGATGGACTCACTTGGTTTCATTCGAAAAAGTGTATAAGAGTGCACAAGAATGTTGATTTTGGATTCTTTCACTCGGCTAGTGCCTTCATGAGTGACCTCAAAAGTTCTCCAAATATCAAAAGTCGAATCACAAATTGAAATGCGATTAAATTCATTTTTGTCCAATGCACAAAACAAGGCATTCATAGCCTTTATGTTTAAAGCAAAATCCTTCTTCTCCAATTCATTCCATTCGCTCATCAGAAGAGAAGATTTTTGAAATCCATTTTCGACAATAATCCAAAGCTCGAAATCCATGGAAATGAGGAAAATCCTCATTCGAGTTTTCCAATACGTATAATCCGACCCATTAAACATAGGCGGATGTGTAATAGAATGACTCTCATGCATGCTAGAGTAAACCATCTCTCTTGGGTATTAAACCAAATATGAGAGTGAGCCTAGCTCTGATATCAATTGTTAGGATCGGAGTGGCACTAAGAGGGGGGGGGGGGGGGGGGGTGAATTTGTGTAGCGGATTAAAACTTAAAAGTTTCAAAATGATTTCGTAAATGCATAGAGATTTCGATTCGACAAAGAATGACTTGGTAAAAGTAGCTCGAGTAAAGTAAGGAGATGAAAACCAAAAGCTTGCTGCTATGTAAATAATGGTTTCAGAAAGGTAAACACTCACATATTCAAGGAACACACTAATTTAAAGTGGTTCGGTCAAATGACCTACATTTACTTGCGAAGCCTTCTTCAATGAGGCTCCCAACTTCCACTAGCATTACTTTGAAGGAGAAGGACAAATACCCCTCTTACAACCCTTTACAAGTGATTCACACTCTTTCAGATTTTCAAAGAGAAAGAGGGAGGTGAACACTTAAGCTATTGAAAACAAGACTTGCTAAAGACTTTGCTAAGGCTTTATCTCAATCTCTAACTTCTCAAAGATTATGTTCTCTACTGAGAATTGAGGGGTATTTATAGGCCCTAAGAGGATTCAAATTTGGGCTCCAAATTTGAATTGTTTTGGGTTTCCCGGTGCTGGCAGTGCCACCGCCTATCAATGGCGGTGCCACCGCCTGTCAGTGTCTGACACTAATAGTGTATTGGCGGTGCCACCACCGGAATTCTTAGGTTCTGGACGGTGCCACCGCCCAGTCCGACGGTACCACCGCCTGACCTTTCGGGTCACTGGTTGGGATCTTAATTTGGCCCAAACAAGTCTGTATTAGGGCCCAATTGGCCCCTAACTAGGTTATAGGATTAACCCTTAATCCTAACCCTAATTATATGCAAATTACAAAATTAAGACATAGTCCTAAGTAAGTTTTTAACTGGCAATGTTTCCTTCTAGCGAGATTTTTGGTGAACTTTCGGTGGACTTCCGATACACCCTCGAATTTCTTCCAACGGACTCCCAGTAGGCTCCTAGTCTTATGGCAAGTTCAACGAGTGTTTGGCAAGTAGCCGAACATTCTCGGTGATCTCTGCGAACCTTCGACGATCTCTCCAGCGGACTTCCGAAAACTTCGGCAAGTCCCCGATTTCTTCTCGGTTAGTTCTGGCAGCACTTCCGATGAATCTTCAGACTCTCGGCGGACTCTCGAACACCCATCAAACTTGACTCCGGTAGACTTGCTTTATGTCTTCAAGCTATTGTAGTTAATCCTGCATACTTAACTCAATAATATGGATTAGATTAATTAACCCATCAATTGATTTCATCATCAAAATCTGAGATTCAATAGAAGCGACGATGGGGTGGTCCGTTGGCTGGGAAACGACGCCGGTGGTCCTTCTCGCTCGAGTGATATAGGGAAGCGAGGAGGAGAGGTGGCTGGCTGGGTGGGGGCAGCGGTGGCGGTGGTGGCTACTGACTGGGCAACAGCAGCGGTAGTGGTGGTCCCTCGACCGGGAAGCAATGGCGGTAGTGATCGCTGACCGGAGAGCAACGGTGGTGGGTGGGCTGGCCGGAAGTAGGGGTGGCTGCAGCTTCTTCTTCTTCTTCTCTCTTTTTTCCTTTTTTTTTTTTTTTGAAGATGAAGATAACTGCAGAAAGAGGGCAGCGGCAGTGGTGGCGGTTGCTGGCTGAGCAGTAGCGATGTCGATGGAGACGGGGCAACGGTGGTCGTTGACCAAGATGTAGAGGTTCCTTCTTGGTTGAGAAGGATCGACGTTCGTGACTTCTGGCTTCACCCTTCCCCACACAAATTTCTTTTTTTTTTTTTCGATAGCTACGGCAACACTGCAGTGAGAACGCTAAGGATCGCCACTCTGATACCAAATGGTAAGACTTTTGGGTCTTATCATTTGGTATCAGAGTCTTATCATTTCTTTCATGTTTTTTACGATAAGACTTTTGGGTCTTATCATTTGGTATTAGAGCCTTATCATTTCTTTCATTTCTTTTATGATAAGACTTTTGGGTCTTATCAAGATCATATACCGAGTATGGTGTTGTCAGGCCTATACGGTTTCTCCTGGAGTCTCGCTCTAATTGGATTCTGTTAGGACTCTAGCTAGGAGAGTCCTAATTGAGAGGGACATTCTGTTAGGACTCTAGCTAGGAGAGTCCTAATTGAGAGGGACATTCATGTAGGAGGTTTTTTCTAAGAGAAGAATTAGGAGTTGTAAGGGAATAGGAGTCTTGAGTAGGAGTCCTATTAGGAGTTGGTTAAAAGTAAGAGTCTTAAGTAGGAGTCCTATTAGGAGTTAGGGTTTAGAAGCCCTATAAATAGCCATGTATTCCTTCACTTTTCTTAAGCAATAGATGAATCTTTTCTGCAGCCTTTGAGCAGCAACTTTGAGGGAGGAACCCCTATAGAGTTCCAAGGAGGCCGATCCCCTAAAGAGATCAATCCCAAGTTTAGAATCTGCAAGGGTTCTATCACCTGGTATCAGAGCAACGTTCTTGGCATCTCGCTGCCCTTCCACTGCCATCCATCAACCCTCCACAACTGTCCAAAGCAATTCCCACAATTTCTTAAAAGATCGTCGCCAAATTCTGCCATCATCTCCACCACCGCGGATCATCCTGTGAATTGCAACAGGTTCTGGTTTCCTACCTTACTGCTGCTGCAATTTAGTTATCCCTATCCGAAAATCCAAAAAAAAAAAAAAATTTTGTTCCTATATTGCTGCATAAACTTTTCGTCACAAAGTTTTCATCTCTACAACGAAAGATACATTGCAGAATTTCAGCCGCATAACACTGTTTGTTTGATCTTGATACTATATTTTCTCTGTCATATAAACTAAGATATTACTGTCAATTCCCTCCTCAAATCTCTCAAATTTTTGGTGGAGATTTCGTCAAGAAACCGCTGTTTCTTCAACGATAATTCTGCTCTTACAAGACAACACAATTTTGTAGCAAACTTTCACTGATTTCTATCAAACCTATACATGCCTTTAACCTGTCAACAAATGAGAGATCTTAACATCACAGATTTTGAGTCATATACTATGGCATCTGAGGAGGCAATCAATGCTAAATTTGAAGCCTTTGAGGCACAAATGGAGGATAAGATTCGGACTCTCCTTACCGAATTCAGTTTGGGCCGACCACCAAGCCCGAAGAAATCACATCAAGGAGAGAGCTCTAACCAATCACATCATGCCCAAAGAGATGACTTCCAAGAGAGGGGAGGCTCTATGACCGACCCCAACTATTCGCGCATGAGAGTGGACTTCCCTAGATGGGAAGAAGGAGACCCAATTGGTTGGATCTCGCGAGCGGAGGGATATTTTCGGTACCATAAAACTGCGGATGCATCTATGGTGGAAATTGCAGCTATACATATTGAAGGGGATACCATACAATGGTTTGACTGGTTTGAACACACTTATGGAGTCCTTTCATGGCGATAATTCAAAGAAGGACTACTGATCCGCTTCGGACAAACTTATTACGAGAACATTGACGGACAACTAGCAAAGATCCGACAAACCTCCACCATTCAGGAGTACTAAACCAGGTTTGAAAGGTTATCTAATCAAACTCGTGATTGGTCTGAAAAACAACTATTGGGGACCTTTATTGAGGGCTTAAAGCCGGAGATCCGGGGAGAAGTTTGTTAGGATCAAGAGCACTAAGAGAGGGGGGTGAATTAGTGCAGCGGAAAACCTTCTACGATTAAAAAAACTGCATTCATTCGATAAAAGTGATTTCAGTAAGAAAGCCAATTCGTAAATCACTTTAACTTTTGATTAAGCGAGATGCAGCAAAGATATAAATGTAGTTTGCAGTTATGGTTCAAATCAGATAGTAGGCGCAAACTGAAATATGATATTCGTGCGAAAAAAATTGATTTACATCTAAATGCTGATTCGTAAATCACTTAATTAAGCGAGATGCAGTTAAAGCAAGGATATAAAGGCAGTTTGCAGTTATGATAGAAATCAAAACGTAAAAGCAAACTAAAATATGATGATCGTACGATAAAACTGATTTACGTCTAAACGCCGATTTGGAAAGTGCAAAGCTTGAAACCCAATCGTATATGCGCAGAAAGTAGTAAGTTTTTGAGGAGGTTTGCAGTAAATATAATATGCTTAAAGTAAATGCAAACCGAGATTTAGAGTGGTTCGGTCAATCTTGACCTACATCTACTTTTGGCTTCCTCCACCGACGAGGTCACCGACGTCCACTAGAGGCCTTCCTTCAATAGGCGAAGGCCAACCACCCTTTTACAGTTTCACTCCTTTTGACGGGCTTAGGAGACAACCCTTACAGAATTTTCTCTCCTCTCTTTAAAGATCAGAACTTGGAAGAAAAGAGGGAGAAGAACTTTTGACTTTTACAATAATTTTGAGCTCTAAAAATCACAGAATAAAATCAGGATTTCGGTGTGTTTGAGTGCCCTTTTAGTGCTGAAAGGGTGGGGTATTTATAGGCCCCAACCCAGTTTGAATTCCGAGCTCAAAACTGTCAATTCCCGAAATTCCGGGATCTGGCGGTTGCACTGCCTAGCAGAGCTCGAAGACTAAGCCTCTAGGCGATGCCACCTCCTGTCAGGGGCAGTTGCACCTCCTGCCAGAGCTCGAAGACCGAGCTCAGGCGGTGCCACCACCTGTCAGGGGCGGTTGCACCGCCCAGTCTCGCTCGGAGACTGAGCCCAGGCGGTGCCACCACCTGGCTAGGGCGGTTCAACCGCCTAGTAGAAATTAGGGTCCGAATGGGTTGATCCATTCGGCCCAATTTGGGTTTTTCAGGGGCCCAATTGCCCCAAGATTAAGTTAATGGGATCACCTCCCATTTCCAACTTAATCATTGTGCTAACTATAATATTTCCTAAGACATTTACTGCAACTTGCTCCGGTGCGTCAATCGCTTCTTCCGGCGAGCTTCCGGCGAACTTCCGTCGATCATCCAATGAACCCTCGGTGATGCTCCTGCGGACTTCCGACAAACTCCTGGACTTGCGACGATCCACTTGGCAAGTTCCGACGAGCTTCTTTGTCAAGCTCATGGACTTCTCGGATTTGTTCCCACAGAACCTCCGACGACTGTCCGAACTTCCGTCGAACTCTCGAACTCCCAACGTGATCATTGTCTTGACTCCGGCGCAACTCCTGCTGCATGTCTTACTTTCATCATAGTTAATCCTGCACACTTATCTCAACATATAGATTATATAACAATTGACAATTGACTTCATCATCAAAATCTGAGATTCAACAATCTCCCCCTTTTTGATGATGACAATCAATTGATAATGGAGTTAACCTTAACTCCCCCTGTCTATATGCCATACTTGAGATAAGTCATTCTTGAATTCAAAACCTTTGAATTTAAGAGACATATTGATAAGTTAAAATCATTTAAACTTATCAATACTCCCATCATGATTCCCATCATGATGTATCTTTCTGAATATGATGTCAAGGCTTGACATTCATTTTCAAATTTTACATTACAAGTTTGAATGATGGTAATAGTAGCAATTCATCATATTGTAAGATATCAATATGTAAAACTGCGAAGTAAGATTCTCTGTTTGATATCTTGACATGATACAAACAAGGCATAATGCAAATTATAGCAATCATAGCATAGCAATTCATATATCTCTTAGTGATGCAAGCATGGCATTAATATTCATATATTTCTCCCCCTTTGTCATCAACAAAAAGCATGGTAATTGTGATACCAGGACAACAATGTAAGCGAATTTACTAGGTCATGTCATTTTCAATAGTGAGTCAATTATGCAACCATGACATGGAGATATCAATTCTGTTTTTACCCCGCATCTCCACCATCTATTTGTGAGTTTACTTTAAATGAAGTTAAAATTGATGAGAGATTAAATCTTGCTTCATTTTCATAAGGATCAAGATATGTATTAGAAATGAATCCTTGTTAGTAAAAACACTATCATTCATATAATCAGGAATCATTTTATTAAATCTATTTCTTTAAAGAATATTCTTCACATAGGTGTATGAGAGATGTATTTCATATGTCAACAATGATGAGAATTAAACTCATTATGACATATGCTTTATTAAGTCCGGAAGAGGATAATGTATCGAGAAACTTTGATTTTTAAGAGAATCCGAAAATGAAATTAAGACTTTCATGCATTCGGACGAGACTGTGCTATTGATTTTCAAATATGATCATGAAGACAAAACATGCTTATCATCATGGAAATTTTTATATTCATACACAATTTCTAACATTTAATTGTGTAAAATTATCATAGCAATTAAGTGAAATTGATCAATCAATCAATAAAGTCCGAAAAATAATTTCAACAAGTTTATGTATTCGGACACATCAACATTTCTAATTCTCTTCTTATGAAATCAAATTGTTCTTCATTTAGAGGTTTTGTAAAAATATCAGCTAGTTGATGTTTAGTGTCAATGAACTCTATGATTACATCATGATTAGTAACATGATCTCGTATAAAGTGATGTCTAAATCAATATTTTTTGTTCTTGAGTGTTGTATAGGATTCTTTGTTAAACATATTGCACTTGTGTTATCACATTTAATGGGAATATTTTTAAGATGAACTTTATAATCTCCTAAGGTGTTTTTCATCCATACAACTTGTGCACAACATGCACTTGCTGCAATATATTCAGCTTCGGTTGTTGATAGTGCAACCGAATTTTGTTTCTTAGATGACTAGGAAACAAGGGCATGTCCTAAAAATTGACATGTTCCTGATGTGCTTTTTCTATCTAGTCTACAGCCAGCAAAGTCCACATCAACATAAGCAATTAACTCAAGATTCTCTAATTTTGGTTACCATAATCCTAGATTTGTTGTACCATTAAGATATCTAAGTATTCTTTTAACTGCTTTGAGATGAGATATCTTAGGGTTTGATTGAAATCTATCATAAAGTCCAACACTGAACATGATATCTGGTCTAGTTGCAGTGAGGTAAAGTAAACTTCCTATCATGCCCCTATAAGTTTTTTGATCGAAGCTTTCTCCACTTTCATCAATTTCTAACTTAGTGGAGGTGCTCATAGGAGTGTTAATAGCTTTTGAGCTATTCACATTAAACTTTTTTAGCAAATTCATAGCATATTTAGTTTGACTAATAAAGATGTCATTGCTTAGTTGTTTGATTTGTAAGCCTAAGAAGAATGTTAATTCTCCCATTAAACTCATTTCGAATTCAAGACTCATAGTTTTAGCAAAAGATTCACAAAGAGATTCATTCGTAGAACCAAAGATAATATCATCAACATAAATCTAAACAATGAGAAAATTATTTTCAAAATTCTTGATGAACAATGTAGTATCAACATTGCCTTTTGTAAAATTATTTTCAATAAGAAAAGAACTAAGTCTCTCATACCAAGCCCTCGGAGCTTGTTTTAAACCATAGAGAGTTTTAGTTAATCTAAACACATAATTAGGGAGGCTATTATTTTCAAATCCAGGAGGTTGTTCAACATAGACTTCTTCGGAAATAAAGCCATTAAGAAAAGCGCTTTTAACATTCATTTGAAACAAATTAAAATTATTACTACTAGCGTAGGCAAGGACCATCCTTATGGCTTCTAATCGAGCCACAGGAGCGAAGGTTTCTTCGTAATCGATACCTTCTTATTGGTTGAAACCTTTGGCCACTAATCTAGCCTTGTTTCTAACCACGATACCATATTCATCTCGCTTGTTTCTAAAAACCCATTTAGTACCAATAACTAAATGGTCATTTGGCCTAGGAACAAGCTTCCACACCTTATTTCTCTCAAATTGATTTAATTCATCTTGCATTGCGATAATCCATGAATCATCTTAAATGGCTTCGTCAACACATTTGGGTTCAATTTGGGAGAGAAAAGTGGCATTGGAACAAAAATTTTTAAGAGAAGAACGTGTTTGAACCCCCTTTGATGTGTCTCCTAAGATTAGCTCCTTAGGATGAGCATCTACATACTTCCAATCCTTGGGTAAGGATGTTTCGGAAGTGGATGCATCCAAGTTGCTAGTTGGAGACGGGGTTTCATTTAAATTCAAGGAATCAAAATTAACATCATCATCAAAATCGTTTTTCCTGATTTCGGAAATCTCATTGAAAACAACATGAATGGATTCTTCAATAATTAAAGTTCTTTTATTGAAGATACGAAAAGTTTTAGAAACCGAAGAATAACCAAGAAAGATTCCTTCAACGGATTTAGCATCAAATTTTCCTAAGTTATCTTTTTCATTCAAGATAAAACACTTACACCCAAAGACTTTAAAATATGAAACATTGGGTTTTTTGTTGTTCCATAACTCATAGGGAGTTTTGGTGAGTAAGGGTCTTACTAGAACTCTATTCAAAATATAGCATGTAGTGTTTACGGCTTCGGCCCAAAAATATTTGGGTAGACTATGTTCATTCAACCTGGTTCTTGTCATTTCTTGTAAATTTCGATTTTTTCTTTCTACTACTCCATTTTGTTGAGGATTTCTAGGAGTAGAAAAATTATAGTTGTATCCATTGAGTTCACAAAATTCTTGGAAATCATGGTTTTGAAATTCACCACCGTGATCACTTCTAATTGACGAAATCATAGAACCCTTCTCATTTTGAACAAGTTTACAAAACTTGGTAAAATATCTAAAGCATTCATTTTTCTATATTAAGAAGGCATATTTGCTACCTCCTAGGCTTGATGTAGAGATTGGTCCGAACAAGTCCATATGGATCAATTGTAAAGGTCTAAAGGTGCTTATTTGATTCTTAGATTTGAAACTACCCTTAATTTGTTTACCTAATTGGCAAGCATCACATACATTATCTTTGATGAACTTGATATGAGGAATTCCTCTTACAAGTTCTTTAGATGATATTTGAGTGATTAGTTTTATGCTAGCATGACCTAATCTTCTATGCCATAGCCAAGCATCCTCATTCAAAACCGAAAAACACATTTCATTACACAAATCATTGATGTCAATAGTGTATACGTTATTTTGTTTTAATGCAATCATAGACATGTTTTTGTATGGTTTTTCAATGATGCAAGCATTAGATTCGAATCTGATAATATATCCTTTATCACATAATTGACTAATGCTCAAGAGGTTATGTTTTAAACCATCAACTAACAAAACATCTTCAATAAAGAAGTTGGATTTGTTACCTATGGTTCCTTTGCCAATGATTTTACCCTTGTTGTTGTCTCCGAAGGTGACATAGCCTTCGTCTATGCTAGTGAGCTTAGAGAATTGAGATGGATCTCCGGTCATATGCCTTGAGCATCCACTATCAAGGTACCATCTCTTGCTCCTAGCTTGTGATGGTATAGGTTTCTACAAGAAAGGATGATCTTTAGGTACCCATTTGCTTTTGGGTGCCTCAAAAATAGATCTACATTTTTTATCATGTTGCATAGAATTTATCATGGTTCCTTTAGGAACCCAAATTATTTTGTTCGGACTAATTTTCTTGAATGGACAATAATGTGTTTTGTGTCCAAATTTGCAACAAAAGTTGCATTTGCTTTGGTGTCGAACATGTAAGATGGGGCCTTTTATGAAGGTGGTTGGATTTTGGTGAGGGCTTCTCACAAATCCGATTCCACTTCTTTTGGGAATGTGACCCTTGTTTGCAAGGATCATGTTCAAAGACTTGCTACCAACCTCGAATTTCTTCAAGGTGTCTTTAAGTAGCAAGTTTTCCGTTTGGAGAGTTTCTAGATCATGGCATTTTATGCATGAACCTAAACTATCATGATATTCAGTTTTTAACTTATCGAAATTACAAGTAAGACTATCATGCTCCTTTTTTAGCAATTTGTATTTTCTGCTAATAATCTTGCATTCATCAAATAAGTCATGGAAGGCATTTAATAATTCATCAAATAATAAATCTGCATCTATTAAATTCGTTACCTCCTCTCCGATGGCCATTAAGGCGCAATGAGCAACTTGCTCGGTGTTGGACTCCTCTTCTTCGGACGCGCTTGAGTCATCCCACGTTGCTTTGAGCGCCTTCTTCTTTGATGTTCTCTTTTTGACTTGAGGACAATCACTTTTGTAGTGTCCCGGCTTTTTGCACTCGTAGCAAATAACTTGTTTCTTTTAATGAATTTTTTAAATTTTCTTGTTAGAAGTGCCACGTCATCGTCATAGTCCTCATCACTTGAGTTTTCTCTCAAGTGGTCTTCTAAAGTTCTGAGAGTCATATCCTTCCTGTTCTTTGGAAGGATGTCTTCTTGCTCTTCATGAGCTTTACAAGTCATCTCGTAGGTCATTAATGACCCGATTAGTTCTTCAAGAGGGAAGTTGTTTAGATCTTTCGCCTCTTGAATAGCAGTGACTTTAGGATCCCAACTTTTAGAAAGGGATCTTAGAATCTTATTTACGAGCTCAAAATCCGAAAAACTTTTTCCGAGTCCTTTTAGACCGTTGACGACATCTGTGAAACGGGTAAACATGTCGCCAATAGTCTCACTCGTTTTCATCCAGAAAAGTTCGAAAGAATGTATCAAAAGATTGATTTTTGACTCTCACTCTACTTGTGCCTTCGTGAGTCACTTCGAGTGTGTGCCAAATATCAAATGTGGTTTCACAAACCGAAACATGGTTGAACTCGTTTTTATCAAGTGCACAAAATAAGGCATTCATAGCCTTTGCATTAAGAGCGAAAGCCTCCTTTGCATTAAGAGCGAAAGCCTTCTTCTCCAATTCATTCCAATCGATCATTGGAAGAGAAGACTTCGAAAATCCATTTTCAACAAGATTCCAAAGTTCAAAATCCATAGAAATAAGAAAGATCCTCATTCGGGTCTTCCAATAAGGGTAGTCCGTCCCATTAAACATGGGTGGACGTGTAATAGAATAACCCTATTGGTTTCCAGCGTATGCCTTCTCTCTTGGGTTTTAATCCGTTTGAGAGTTAACCCCGCTCTGATACCAATTGTTATGATCAAGAGCACTAAGAGGGGGGGGGGTGAATTAGTGCAGCGGAAAACCTTCTACGATTAAAAAAACTGTGTTCTTTTTCAGGAGTATATTTACGTATTTGCTTATGATCAAGGTTTAAATAGTTCAATTTTTTATGAACCCGTGAATTTTGGGGGTTATGGCAATAAATTTAGTTCAGTACTTGTGAAACGTTTAATTATTCGAATGTATCAACAAAATTATTTGATTTATTCAGTTAATGATTCTTACCAAAATCGATTCGTTGGGCACAACAATTATTTTTATTCCCATTTTTTTTCTCAGATGATATCAGAAGGTTTTGTAGTCATTGTAGAAATTCCATTCTTGCTGCAATTAGTATCTTCCCTTGAAGAAAAAAAAAAAACCAAAATCTCATAATTTACAATCTATTCATTCAATATTTCCTTTTTTAGAGGATAAATTATCACATTTAAATTATCTATCAGATATACTAATACCTCATCCCATCCATATGGAAATCCTGGTCCAAATCCTTCAATCCTGTATCCAGAATGTTCCCTCTTTGCATTTATTGCGGTTCTTTCTCTACGAATATTATAATTGGAATAGTCTCATTACTCCGAAGAAATCTATTTATGTTTTTTCAAAAGAAAATAAAAGACTATTTTGGTTCTTATATAATTCTTATGTATCTGAATGTGAATTTGTATTAGTTTTTCTTCGTAAACAATCTTCTTATTTATGATTAACATATTTTGGAGCCTTTCTTGAACGAACACATTTTTATGGAAAAATAGAACATCTTGTAGTGTGCCGAAATTTTTTTCAGAAGACTTTATGGGTCTTCAAAGATCCTTCCATGCACTATGTTCGATATCAAGGAAAAGCGATTCTGGGTTCAAGGGGAACTCATTTTCTGATGAAGAAATGGAAATGCCACTTTGTAAATTTCTGGCAATATTATTTTCATTTTTTGTCTCAACCGTACAGGATCCATATAAACCAATTATCAAACTATTCTTTCTATTTTCTGGGTTATCTTTCAAGTGTACTAATAAATTCTTCAGCGGTAAGGAATCAAATGCTAGAGAATTCATTTCTAATGGATATTTTTACTAAGAAATTTGATACCATAGTCCCAATTATTCCTCTTGTTCGATCATTGTCTAAAGCTAAATTTTGTACCATATCCGGGCATCCTATTAGTAAGCCGATTTGGACCGATTTATCAGATTGTGATATTATTAATCGATTTGGCCGGGATATGTAGAAATCTTTCTCACTATCATAGTGGATCCTCAAAAAAATAGAGTTTGTATCGAATGAAGTATATACTTCGACTTTCGTGTGCTAGAACTTTGGCCCGTAAACATAAAAGTACCGTATGCAGTTTTTTGCAAAGATTAAGTTCGGGATTATTAGAAGAATTCTTTACGGAAGAAGAACAAGTTCTTGTTGAATCTCGTATTTTGATGATGAAACTCCTTGATATATGTTTATGATTTAATCTGCGTTTTGAGTGACGCAGGGTGCTTCGATCAGGATGAGACAATTAAAGCAGGAAAATCATGTTGTGCCGAAGGAACATGTCAGAAGATTGGACGTCGGGCCGGTGGATCGGTCGACGTATCGACAGAAGGCTTCGGGCCTTGGACTCGGGCATCGGGCCAAGAAGAGCGGGTATTGTGCCAAGGATATCGGAGTTGCGGAGTCAACTGGCCGATTGGGCAATAGGTTGCAGGAAAGGACGATGCGCCGAAGAATCGGACGAAGCGTCGAGGGACCAATGACATGCCGGACAACTTGGTTAATTGCTTAGGATTAATTGTCTCGATCGAAGTTTTGTTTTAATTGTGCAGGATTAACTATGATAACGATGAAGACATAAAGCGAAACAAAGTGTCGGAGTCAAGCACGAAGGATTTGTTGCCAGTTCGAGAGTTCGACGGAAGTCCGAAGGTTCGTCGGGAATGCTACCGGAACTAGCCGAGAATGAGTTGGGAGCTTGCCGAAGGGTTTTTCGGAAGCTCGCCGGAAGGTTCGTTGGGAGTTCGTGGAGCTCGCCGAGAAAGATCGGAGCTTGCCGAAGAAGCTCGTTGGAACTCGCTAAGAACAAATCGTGAAGTCTAGGAGCTTGCCGGGAGTCCGCAGAATGGTTTCCGAGAGTTCATCGGAAGACCGCCGGAAGTTTGCCGGAAGCTCGCCAGAAGAAGTCTTGACTTGCGGACTTTGTAATAGCTTAGAAAATGTCTTTAAAATCATAGTTAGCACATTAATTAGGGTTAGGATTAGGTGTTAATCCTATAACCCAAGTAGGGGCCAATTTGGCCCAAGTTCGGACTGGTTTGGGCCAAGTTTGGAGCCAAACCAAGTGAGCTGAAATAGTGAAAGAGGTGGCACCGCCCCAGCCAGGAGGTAGCACCGCCCAGGCTATGTCTCCCAGCGAGACTGGGAGGTGCAACCGCCCCAGCCAGGAGGTGGCACCGCCTGGGGCTTAGTCTTCGAGCAAGACTGGGCGGTGCAACCTCCCTGACAGAGAGGTGGCACCGCCTGAGCTCGGTCTTCGAGCTCTGCCAGGCGGTGCAACCTCTCCAGTCAAGAGGTGCAACCGCCTGATCCCGGAATTCCGGGATTTGATCGTTTTGAGCTCCAAATTTGAATTGGGTTGGGGCCTATAAATACCCCACCCATTCAGCACTGAAAAGAGTAAGAACTCAAGCCGAAATCTTGATCTTTTCAGTGGTTCTTAGAGCTCAAAACTGCTAGTTTTCCTCCTCCTTCTGTTCTTCAAGTTTGAGTTGTAAAGTGAGGAGAGAAAACATTTGTAAGGGTTGTCTCCTAAGCCCGTCAAAAGGAGTGAATCTGTAAGAGGGTAGTTGGCCTTCACCTATTGAAGGAAGGCCTCTAGTTGACGTCGGTAACCTCATCGGTGGAGGAAGCCAAAAGTGGAGTAGGTCAAGACTGACCGAACCACTCTAAATCTCTGGTTTGCGTTTATTTTGAGCACTTTATCATTACTGCAAACCTCCTACATAGCTACTGCTCTCTGCGCTTTTACGAACGAGTTCTGTGCAGTTTACGTTCACGTCTTAATTCCATTTACAAACTGCAAACTGCTCTCTGCGCTTTTACGAACGAATTCTGTGCAGTTTACGTTTACGTCTTGATTCCATCTACAAACTGCAAACTGTCTCTCTGCGCTTTTACGAATGAGTTCTGTGCAGTTTACGTTTACGTCTTGATTTCACTTACAACTGCAAACTATCTTCTGCGCTTTTTTTACGGACAAGGTTCTGTGCAGTTTACGTTCACGTCTTGATTTCATTTACAACTGCAAACTGTCTTCTACGCTTTTACGAACAAGGTTCTGTGCAGTTTACGTTTACGTCTTGATTTCATTTAGAACTGCAAACTGTCATCTGCGTTTAGACGCAAACTGCATTTAGACGCAAACTGCGTTTAGATGTAAACTGCGCTTAGACTCAAACTGTGTTTAGATGCAAACTGCGCTTAGACGCAAACTGCGTTTAGACGTAAATCTGCGTTTAGACGTAAATCTGCGTTTAGACGTAAATCTACGTTTAGACGTAAAACTACGTTTAGACGTAAACTACGTTTAAACGTAAAACTGTGTTTTAGACGTAAACTGAGTTTGGACGTAAATCTGCGTTTAGACGTAAATCTGCGTTTAGACGTAAATCTACGTTTAGACGTAAAACTGCGTTTAGACGCAAACTGCATTTAAACGTAAATTGTGTTTAGACGTAAACTACGTTTAGACGTAAACTGCACTTAGTCATAAGTTATCTTTGAGTCGGCTTTTGCTTCAAAACTGATTTTTATCGAACGAACGCAGCTTTTGTTTTTAATCGCTAAAAGATATCCGCTGCACTAATTCACCCCCCCCCCCTCTTAGTGCTCTCGATCCTAACAATTGGTATCAGAGCGGGGTATTTCTCATTTCGGATTTACACCCGAGAGAAATGGCTCTTCAAGAGGGCTTTTCGGTCTTTCGTCCACCGTTCTTTAACGGATTGGACTACACTTATTGGAAAACTCGAATGAGAGTTTTCTTGATTTCTCTAAATCTGGATTTATGGAATATCGTTGAAAACGGTTTTCAACTTCCCTCTAAACCGATGAACGAATGGTCGGATTTAGAGAAGAATTATTTTTCTTTAAACGCAAAGGCTATGAATGCCTTATTTTGCACTTTGGACAAAAATGAGTTCAATCGGGTTTCTTTGTGCGAAACGGCTTTCGATATTTGGCGTGCTCTTGAAATCACGCACGAGGGAACTAGTAGAGTCAAAGACTCGAAAGTTAATATTTTACTGCACGATTTCGAGCTTTTTCATATGAAACCAAGCGAAACCGTTGTTGACATGTACACCCGTTTTACGGATGTCGTCAATGGTTTAAAATCACTTGGTAAAAGCTTTTCGGATTTTGAACTCGTTAACAAAGTTTTGCGCTCACTTTCTAAAACTTGGGATTCAAAAGTAACTGCTATTCAAGAATCGAAAAACTTGAACCAATTTCCACTTGAAGAACTAATTGGTTCATTGATCACATATGAAATGACGTGCAATGCACGTGAAGAACTTGAGAACCACCTTCCAAAGAACAGGAAGGATTTGGGACATAGAACATTTGAAGACCACTCGAGCATAAGCTCAAGTGATGGTGAACTTCAACTACAAATGAAACAAAAATTAAAAAGTAAAAAGAACGGAACTACTTGCTTGAACGCAAGAAGAAGAACAAAAACTAGGATGAATCGAGCTCCTCCGAAGACGAGGAGAAAATCAACAAAGGCGAGGTGGCAAACTACGCCTCTACGCCTTTCGACGCTAAGGTAATCAAAATGCCTTTAATTTACTTCGAAATTACATAATGTTCTTCATGATGCATTTTTCTTTTTCTTTAAATTTTCTTGAAAATTATATTTTTAATAATTTAATAATGTAAATGCAAAAATATGAAATGATATGGTTGCTATTACTGATAATGATATGGTTGCTATTACTGATAATGATATGGTTGCTATCACTGATGCTATGATTAGGCCGTACTTGCATCACCAAGAAATATATGATTGCTATCATTGCTATATGCCCTGTATCAAGATATCAAACAAAAATTTACATCATACGAGCTGATATCTTACCATGTGATGCAATGCTACACTTGCTAAAATATTCGAAATGTGTACATCATGCCCTGTATCAAGATATCAAACAAAATCTTGTTTCACGGTTTTACGCATTGATATCTTACCATATGATGAAATGCTACAATTGATGAACACTTGAAATGTAATCCTCTATCTTATTGATTTTTCAATAAATCTATGCTTGTCATACATGAATTTATTGAATGTAATTTTGAGGATGATTTCAGATTTGACAAATGCTTAATTCGTATTTACGACATAAGATACACTTTAAATATGAATCATGCATCAATCATGTTAAATGCTTTTCCCATCTTATCGAGATTAATGATTTCATGATATTGTGTGAATCTCGAAATTGATTTTGATGAAATAGTAATAACGTTATTCATGTTATGAATCTTAAAAATGATAATATGCTTCATGTGATAATATGAATACACGAAACACTTATGATATGATACAATTCCGTGTATTCATAAAATATTTATCTCCTCATCCAATAACTTTTCTTGATATTCCTTATGAGATGAAATGAAATAATGCATGAAATACAAATGAGGAGTTATTGATCATGCATGGTAGGATATAATTTGACAAAATTGATACCATCATGATATGAAACATTTATGATTTGCAATTATGCATGCAATACTTGTGCTTTCTAATTATGATGTGATGTATTGCATATGATGTAAATCATGATGAGTGCTAAATTACACACTTTTAGAAGAAATTGCTATATTGAAACATTAATGTAATTATGAATGGTGATATGAAATTATACATGTAATACTTCAACCTATGATAACGATGCATGCAATGATAAAATATGCATGATGAAAAATTGTCTTGACATTCATAACTTGATTATTCATCCTTTGTCATGATTTTGAAATCCTTGTAAAAGGAAAAAGAACTACAAAACTGTATTCTTCCTTTCTTTTTGACAATGACAAAAGGGGAGATAGCTAGCTTGCACAAGTCAAGAAGATGCAAAAACTTGATTGCTAACTTGCTTATTTCAAGAAGCAAAAATTGTCTTCTTGAAAATCACTATCTTGAATATCTCAAGAAGCAAGACTTGCAACCTGCACATTACAATAGGAAGCAATAATCATGAGCCTACACAAGAAAGTTATCTTGCATTTGCTTTCGAAATTTTTGCTAGCCTGTATAGTGCGAAACTTGTATATCGTAAAAATTGCTAGCTTGTAGTCTAAAGAGAAGCGAAAGTTGCTATCTCAAAAGAAGCATATGTGCTATCTTGCCTATCTCAAGAGGCAAAAATGCTAACATGCACATCTAGCAAAACTTGACAAATTTGCATATCTCAAGAAGCAAGAGTTGCTTTCTTGAACATCTCAAAACTGCTAGCTTGCATGTTCTAAAAGTGCTATCTTGTATGCTGTAAAACTTGCATATCTAAAACTTGATAGCCTGAATATTCTAAGCATGATGTAACATTTGCTAAATTTTTTGGCTTCAAAACTGCATGATGATAAAACTTGATATTATGTTTTTCATGCAATGAGTTGAACCAATATCACAAACACCTGATTGTGATACTTCTCCATTTTGTTGATGACAAAGGGGGAGAAGTATGTTGATGACATGACATGTGATGCATAAGTTTATGCATATGTTCATGTTGACGTGTTGCAAGTATTCATGATGAATATTGCAATGACTTGAATTCAGTTTGAATTCAAGGTTCTATCAATAGGGCATATTGATAGGGGGAGTTTGTTTAAACTCTGGGAGTTAAGGTTAACTCCGATTATGATGACATGTTGCTTAGATTTTTGAATCTAAGAGTTTCTATCAATAAGGTATATTGATAGGGGGAGTTTGTTTAAACTTCGGGAGTTAAGTTTAACTCCGTCATCAAGTAGTTGTCATCATCAAAAAGGGGGAGATTGTTGAATCTCGTATTTTGATGATGAAACTCCTTGATATATGTTTATGATTTAATCTGCGTTTTGAGTGACGCAGGGTGCTTCGATCAGGATGAGACAATTAAAGCAGGAAAATCATGTTGTGCCGAAGGAACATGTCAGAAGATTGGACGTCGGGCCGGTGGATCGGTCGACGTATCGACAGAAGGCTTCGGGCCGTGGACTCGGGCATCGGGCCAAGAAGAGCGGGTATTGTGCCAAGGATATCGGAGTTGCGGAGTCAACTGGCCGATTGGGCAATAGGCTGCAGGAAAGGACAATGCGCCGAAGAATCGGACGAAGCGTCGAGGGACCAATGACATGCCGGACAACTTGGTTAATTGCTTAGGATTAATTGTCTCGATCGAAGTTTTGTTTTAATTGTGCAGGATTAACTATGATAACGATGAAGACATAAAGCGAAACAAAGTGTCGGAGTCAAGCGCGAAGGATTTGTTGCCAGTTCGAGAGTTCGACGGAAGTCCGAAGGTTCGTCGGGAATGCTACCGGAACTAGCCGAGAATGAGTTGGGAGCTTGCCGAAGGGTTTTTCGGAAGCTCGCCGGAAGGTTCGTTGGGAGTTCGCGGAGCTCGCCGAGAAAGATCGGAGCTTGCCGAAGAAGCTCGTTGGAACTCGCTAAGAACAAATCGTGCAGTCTAGGAGCTTGCCGGGAGTCCGCAGAATGGTTTCCGAGAGTTCATCGGAAGACCACCGGAAGTTTGCCGGAAGCTCGCCAGAAGAAGTCTTGACTTGCGGACTTTGTAATAGCTTAGAAAATGTCTTTAAAATCATAGTTAGCACATTAATTAGGGTTAGGATTAGGTGTTAATCCTATAACCCAAGTAGGGGCCAATTTGGCCCAAGTTCGGACTGGTTTGGGCCAAGTTTGGAGCCAAACCAAGTGAGCTGAAATAGTGAAAGAGGTGGCACCGCCCCAGCCAGGAGGTAGCACCGCCCAGGCTATGTCTCCCAGCGAGACTGGGAGGTGCAACCGCCCCAGCCAGGAGGTGGCACCGCCTGGGGCTTAGTCTTCGAGCAAGACTGGGCGGTGCAACCTCCCTGACAGAGAGGTGGCACCGCCTGAGCTCGGTCTTCGAGCTCTGCCAGGCGGTGCAACCTCTCCAGTCAAGAGGTGCAACCGCCTGATCCCGGAATTCCGGGATTTGATCGTTTTGAGCTCCAAATTTGAATTGGGTTGGGGCCTATAAATACCCCACCCATTCAGCACTGAAAAGAGTAAGAACTCAAGCCGAAATCTTGATCTTTTCAGTGGTTCTTAGAGCTCAAAACTGCTAGTTTTCCTCCTTCTGTTCTTCAAGTTTGAGTTGTAAAGTGAGGAGAGAAAACATTTGTAAGGGTTGTCTCCTAAGCCCGTCAAAAGGAGTGAATCTGTAAGAGGGTAGTTGGCCTTCGCCTATTGAAGGAAGGCCTCTAGTTGACGTCGGTAACCTCATCGGTGGAGGAAGCCAAAAGTGGAGTAGGTCAAGACTGACCGAACCACTCTAAATCTCTGGTTTGCGTTTATTTTGAGCACTTTATCATTACTGCAAACCTCCTACATAGCTACTGCTCTCTGCGCTTTTACGAACGAGTTCTGTGCAGTTTACGTTCACGTCTTAATTCCATTTACAAACTGCAAACTGCTCTCTGCGCTTTTACGAACGAATTCTGTGCAGTTTACGTTTACGTCTTGATTCCATCTACAAACTGCAAACTGTCTCTCTGTGCTTTTACGAATGAGTTTTGTGCAGTTTACGTTTACGTCTTGATTTCACTTACAACTGCAAACTATCTTTTACGAATGACTCACTGGTACTTGCATTCGAACTTTTCCCTTGCTGGAACACAGCCCCCATATGCTGATGACCAAGGTTTTCATCCGAAGCAAAACTCGATGCATGCACGGAAGACCCGCCTCTGCGGTACCATGACCTTCACTCCTTGAATCCATAGCCCTTCTTGCCGTCGTGTTGTTCACCGAAGTGGAGCTTCCAGTAGCTCCCGATCATACCTCCATATGATCTAGTCCCTCCCGGGACTAGGTTGTGTGTAGCAAAGATATAAATGCAGTTTGCAGTTATGGTTCAAATCAGATAGTAGGCGCAAACTAAATTATGATATTCGTATGAAAAAAATTGATTTATGTCTACATGCTGATTCGTAAATCACTTGATTAAGCGAGATGCAGTTAAAGCAAGGATATAAAGGCAGTTTGCAGTTATGATAGAAATCAAAACGTAAACGCAAACTGAAATATGATGATCGTACGATAAAACTGATTTACGTCTAAACGCCGATTCGGAAAGTGCAAAGCTTGAAACCCAATCGTATATGCGTAGAAAGCAGTAAGCATTTAAGGAGGTTTACAGTAAAGATAATATGCTCAAAGTAAATGCAAACCGAGATTTAGAGTGGTTTGGTCAATCTTGACCTACATCCACTTTTGGCTTCCTCCACCGACGAGGTCACCGACGTCCACTAGAGGCCTTCCTTCAATAGGCGAAAGCCAACCACCATTTTACAGTTTCGCTCCTTTTGACGGGCTTAGGAGACAACCCTTACAGAATTTTCTCTCCTCTATTTAAAGATCAGAACTTGGAAGAAAAGAGGGAGAAGAACTTTTGAGCTCTAAAAATCACAGAAAAAGATCAGGATTTCGGTGTGTTTGAGTACTCTTTCAGTGCTGAAAGGGTGGGGTATTTATAGGCCCCAACCCAGTTTGAATTCCGAGCTCAAAACTGTCAATTCCCGGAATTCCGGGATCTGGCGGTTGCACCGCCTAACTGAGGCGGTTGAACCGCTTGGCAGAGCTCGAAGACTGAGCCTCTGGGCGGTGCCACCTCTTGTCAGGGGCGGTTGCACCTCCTGCTAGAGCTCGAACACCGAGCTCAGGCGGTGCCACCGCCTGACTGAGGCGATTGCACCTCCTACCAGTGCTCGAAGACCGAGCTCAAGCGGTGCCACCTCTTGTCAGGGGCGGTTGCACCACCCAGTCTCGCTCGGAGACTGAGCCCAGGCGTTGCCACCGCCTGGCTGGGGCGGTTCAACCGCCTGGCAGAAATCAAGGTCCGAATGGGTTGATCTATTCGACCCAATTTGAGTTTTTCAGGGGCCCAATTACCCCAAGATTAAGTTAATGGGATTACCTCCCATTTCCAACTTAATCATTGTGCTAACTACAATATTTCCTAAGACATTTACTGCAACTTGCTCCGGTGCGTCAATCGCTTCTTCTGGCCAGCTTCCATCGAACTTCCGTCGATTATCCGATGAACCCTCGGTGATGCTCCTGCGGACTTTCGGCAAACTCCTGGACTTGCGAAGATCTACTTGGCGAGTTCCGATGAGCTTCTTTGGTAAGCTCATGGACTTCTCGGATTTGTTCCCGCAGAACCTCTGACGACTGTCCGAACTTCCGTCGAACTCTCGAACTCCCAACGTGATCTTTGTCTTGACTCTGGCGCAACTCCTGCTGCATGTCTTACTTTCATCGTAGTTAATCCTATACACTTATCTCAACATATAGATTAGATAACAAATGACAATTGACTTCATCATCAAAATCCGAGATTCAACAAAGTTAAGGCGCGACAACAATACACGCTTATGGCAGCCATCTCTTTCGCACGACTTTAAGAGGAGTAATTGAACCATGAAGCCCGAAGGACTAGGATCACTCCACGACCTACAATACTAAAGCCCTTAGCCCCCCCTACTATCAACCGAGTCCCTGCACCAAAAAGGTTAACAAGAGAAGAAATTCGGGAGCGATCTACGAAGGGGTTATGTTGGCATTGCGACGAGCCGTGGACCCGCGAGCATTGCTGTAAAAAAGGTAGACTTCTTATGATTGAACCAGTAGAAGAAGAGGTCATTGAACATCTAGAAGATAGCCTTGAACATGAAGAAGATGATATGGAAGAAGAGCCACAGCCGACCGATATTACGGTACACGCACTAGCCGGCTACTCAAATCCGCAAACGATGAAAGTTGGAGGCCTTCTCAAACAACAGCCGATCACTATTCTCATCGACACGGGTAGCACTAATAACGTCCTGAATAGTAAGGTTGCTGCTCGGATGACACTGCATATTGAAGGTTGCAGCATGTTCGATGTAAAGGTTGCCGACGGCAGAATCCTAAAGTGCGACCAAAGATGCCCGCAGGTGAGACTATTTCTGCAAGACCAAGAAATTATCACCGATTTCTTCCTCCTACCAATCGATGACTATGAGGCAGTGCTTGGTATAGAATGGCTGACTACACTAGGTGATGTCTCTTGGAACTTTTCTAAATTAATTATGAAATTCTACTGTAAGGGCAAACATATCATCCTACGCGGGAAGCGCGGAAGCAACGTTACCACTGTTTCGACCCAACGAATGGAGAAAGTTTTGCACAAGGTAAATGGTGGCTTTTTGATGCATCTCTAGCCACAACTAGAAGAGAAGAAATTAGAAATTGAAGATCAAAATCTTGCCCAATTGCTTACTAAATTTGCCGACATATTTGTTGAACCGCGCGGTCTTCCTCCTTCTCGGCAACATGACCATCGAATTCCAATCCTTCCGGGCAAGCCACCAGCGAACACTCGACCGTACCAATATCCTCACCTCCAGAAAGATGAAATTGAAAAGATCGTAAAGGAGATGCTTGAAACAGGAGTGATTCGGCCAAGTTGCAGCCCCTATTCCTTACCGGTGCTACTTGTACGCAAAAAGGACGGAACTTGGCAGATGTGCATCGACTACCGAGCTTTAAATGGCATCACCGTCAAGGAAAAGTACCCAATACCAGTGGTGGATGAACTTCTTGATGAATTGAAAGGAGCTCGAGTCTTCATGAAGTTGGACCTCCGATCCAGTTACCACCAAATTCGAGTATGTGACGATGACATTCCAAAAACTACATTTCGCACACATGATGGCCATTATGAATTCTTGGTAATGCCTTTGGACTCACTAATACTCCTTCAACCTTTCAAAGTCTCATGAATGTGATAAGACCCTAAAGTCTTATCGTAGGCTCTGATACCAAATGATAAGACCCTAAAGTCTTATCGTAGGTTCTGATACCAAATGGTTCAATCATCAAAAGTTGCCCTTGTTTACATCGGTGCTCCATACTCCATTTTTCATCATAGTACAAACCCCTTGCTGATCTTTCCTTGCTAATTTTTTTCTCATATAGATTTGCAAATGAGATCGCAGCTATCATAATGCGGGGTTGATGAGCCTTAACTTCACACCGGATCTCTGGAATAAGCCCTTCAATAAATGTATCCAGAAGTTATCGTTCCGATCAATCTCTAGCTTGATTTGATAATCTTTCAAACCTACTATGATATTCCAACACTGTAGAAGTCTGACAAATTTTTTAGAGCTATCCATCCACCTTAATGTATGAGTAGATTGTGTCACAATCTTGGGTCCCTTTTCTAGTATTTCCAGATCTGTGCAATGTAGAACTTGAGCTCTCACCTTGTTGAAATTTACTAAAGCTCTCCAGTAGGCTCTTTTTGAAATCATTAAGTGTTTCTTGTAGTCGGTTCTCAATTCTGATTTCCAATGCTTCCATTTGTGCTTTCACCGAGTTATCAGTAGCCATTGCGTAAGACTGCAAATCTGTAATCTCAACTCTTGTTTTTGGTGTCGGACAAGGGCATCAACACTGTAGATGCGAAGTTGCCGAGGAGGTGGGCGCCAAGGGCAGTGCTGCGGTTGCTTCGTTGGAGGAAGAGTAGCTGCCCTGTTTCTATCGAGGCGTGGGGTGAGAGCGCCGGGGTTGGAAGGCGACTGCGTTGATGTGGCTGCAGCTGGGGGCAGCATCGCCAAGGGCCTGTCGCTGCGGTGGTTGCGACGGTGCGGATGGAAGGCAGCGTTGCTCTGTCTCTACCTGCACTACAAAGGCATTGGTGACGTCGATAGATCGCATGCGGTTGAGGACACAACGGTGTCGTTGAAGCGGCCGAGGTTGAGAAGAGGAGTCGGTGCGTGCGTTGCCGAGGTTGAAGCGGCCGCACAGGAGCTTGCTGCGTGTGCTGTTGGAGGGCGGCTGCGGTGGTGTTGCCGAGGTTGAGGCTGCAGGGGAAAATAGGAATCGACGGTGGCAGGCTGGGCGGCGAGCGGCGTCGTCGCTGGCTGGGTAGCAGCGGCGACGGTCGTGGCAACCGTTCGCAGCAGCAAGAGGATTGCCCTGTTTCGGTCACCAAGTGGGCAGAGCAAGGGGGAGTGGCGGCGGTCGTTCTCGCCCGAGCCAGCGGGAGCGGCGGCTGGGAGGCGAGCAGCGGTCGCCGCACGGTGGCTGGCAGTGGTGGTGGGTCGGCTGGAAGGCGACGGCGCTCGAGGCGTGGCTGCGATCGACGAGGGGCTGCGGCAACAGAGGAAGCTCTGTTTCTGCAACCGCTGCAAGGAGGGGCTGCGGCAACCGGCGGTTGCGGCTGCGGTGCCGGCGGTCCTTCTCGCTCGAGCGAGATGGGGACGCGAGGAGAAGAGCTCGCTGGCCAGGTGATCGAGCGGCGGCGATGCGGCTGGGAACAAGGGCAATCCGTGAGTTGCCCTGTTTCGGTCGCCGCGAGGAGGGCGACAATCGGCCGCTGCGGCTGCGACCCAAGGGGAGGCGGGCGGCGGTGGAGAGGCAGCGGTGGTGGCGCGGCTGGGAGCAGCGTCACCAACGATCGCCGAGGAGGAGAGGTCGAGCGGCTGCGCTGCGACGCAAGGGGAGGCGGGCGGCGGCAGTAGGGCTGGGATGGGCGCTGGCAGCGTTGTCTCCTGGCCGGGGATCAGCGGCGGCGGTGGTCGCCGGCCAGGAAGCGGGGCGATGGTGGGCGCTGGCCGGAGAGCAGCAGCGGCAGGTGGGCTGGCCGGAAGCAGGGGTGGCTGCAGCTTCTTCTTCCTCACACGTATCTCTATTTTTTTTTTTTTTTTTTTTTTTGAACGAGATGGGACAGCGAGGAGGTCGAGCGGTGGTCGAAGGTCGCTGGCCGGGGAAATAGCGACAACGGTAAGGCTGCGGCGGGCTGCACCAAGGATCGTTGCTCTGATACCAAATGATAAGACCCTAAAGTCTTATCGTAGGCTCTGATACCAAATGATAAGACCCTAAAGTCTTATCATTTGATATCAGAGCCTACGATAAGACTTTAGGGTCTTATTAGAATTATATATTTCAGAGCTTTCTTCGTAAATTTGTGCTGGTATTTTTTGATGATATTCTCATTTACAGCCCTTCTCTTGAGACTCACTTTCAGCATTTACGGATTGTTTTGACGATCCTTCGGGAGAATACTCTTTTTTGTTAAGCAACCAAAGTACAGCTTGTCCAGCAAAAAGTAGAGTACTTTGGGCATATAATATCAGAAGGAATGGCAGTAGACCCAACAAAAATTGAGGCAATGCAAGGCTGGCCGAAACCTACAAACGTGAAATTACTGTGAGGGTTCCTTGGACTAACGGGCTACTACCGAATATTTGTTTAGGACTATGGGAAGATCAGTGCACCACTCACTTTTTACTGAAAAAAGATGCTTTCCAATGGTCGGACAAAGCCTCTGTTGCCTTCGACAAACTTAAAGTAGCCATGACAACGACGCCGGTGCTTGCGCTACCAGATTTCAATAGACCCTTCATCATTGAGGTCGACGCATCTGGAGTCGGAATTGGAGCCGTTCTCATGCAAAATGGTCGACCACTCGCATACACTAGCAAGGCATTATGTCTCTCCCATCAAAATATGTCAGTATATGATAAGGAGATGCTTGCCATTGTACATGCAGTAACGAGATAGAGACCCTACCTGATCGGCCGGCAATTTCAAATTAAAACTGACCATAAAAGCCTCAAGTACTTTTTGGAGCAAAAGATATCATCCCCTGCGTAAGCAAAAATTGGTAAGCAAACTTCTTGGATTTGATTATGAAATTATTTACAAAAAGGGAAAAGAAAACGTTATTGCAGATGCACTCTCACGGCTACCTGAACAAGCTAAGGTTTTAGCCATCTCCCATCCTACCACCGGTCTCCTCGAGGACATTTGGGAAGAATGGAAGAAGGATCAAGAGATCAGAAACATCATAAAAAAATTGGAGGAGGATCCAAGTGCAATAGCCCACTAAACCTGGGATTCGAGGGATCTACGCTAAAAAGGTCGCATTGTGCTTATACCTGACTCCCCTTGCATCACAATCATCTTGCATGAAATGCACTCCATACCTTCAGCAGGGCACTCTGGATTCCTAAGAACCTACAAAAGAGTGAAGCAAAATTTTTATTGGAGAGGGATGAAAAAAATTATTGCTGAATATGTGGCACAATGTGATGTATGTCAACAGCACAAGGGTGAAACTGTGGCAAATCCAGGGAAGCTACAACCACTACCCATACCAGACTCAGTGTGGACTGACATCTCCATGGACTTCATTGAAGAGCTGTCATCTTCCAAAGGTAAAAGCATGATTCTCGTGGTGGTTGATCGACTTACGAAATATGCTCATTTTTGTACTGTGAGAAATCCCTACACTACTGCTAGTATTGCTCAGATTTTCATAGAAAATATTGTTAAACTGCATGGGATGCCAAGGTCCATCGTAAGTGATCGTGACAGGATCTTCACTAGTAAATTTTGGACCGAGTTATTTCAGTTACAAGGCACCAAACTCAAGATGAGCACAGCGTATCATCCACAAACTGACGGCCAAACAGAGGTGGTAAATAGGTGCTTAGAGACGTACCTCCGGTGTTTCGCTAGCGACCGACCAAAGGAGTGGGTGAAATGGCTTCCCTGGGCCGAATGGTGGTATAATACTACATATCATTCATCTACAAAATGTGCCCCTTATGAAGCATTGTATGGTCGACCAGCCCCTGTGATTCCAAAGTATGTAATTGGCTCGACCAAGGTAGATCAGGTTGACCAAGAATTGATTGATAGGGACAAACTCTTACAACTGTTAAAAGATAATTTCTCTACCGCTCAAGCCAGAATGAAGCAGCAAGCCGACACACGACGAAGTGAAAGAGAATTTTCAATAGGAGATTGGGTTTATCTTCGCCTACAACCATACAAGCAACTCTCTATCAACACTCGAGCCTCCATGAAGCTATCCCCATGTTTTTATGGGCCCTATCAAATCACAGAGTGTATTGGAGCCGTGGCGTATAGACTTAAATTAGTTAAGGATGCCAAAATTCACCCTGTCTTCCACGTATCATGCCTAAAGTCCAAGTTGAGAGAACACGAGTCACCCCAGATCCAACAGCCCAACACAACTGAGGATGGAGTTATTCAAGCCCAACCACAAGCCATCCTCGATCGCAGGATCGTGATGTGTCGCCGACATCCCTCTACTGAAGTACTAGTGCATTGAAATAATCTACCACTTGAAGACACCACATGGGAACCATATGAGGAGCTAAAGACCCGATTCCCTAAGTTCATGGAATCTCAGCCTTGAGGACAAGGCTGATTTGAAGAGGGCGGGTCTGTTAGGACTCTAGCTAGGAGAGTCCTAATTGAGAGGCACATTCTGTTAGGACTCTAGCTAGGAGAGTCCTAATTGAGAGGGACATTCATGTAGAAGATTTTTTCTAAGAGAAGAATTAGGAGTTGTAAGGGAATAAGAATCTTGAGTAGGAGTCCTATTAGGAGTTGGTTAGAAGTAAGAGTTTTAAGTAGGAGTCCTATTAGGAGTTAGGGTTTAGAAGCCCTATAAATAGCCATGTATTCCTTCTCTTTTCTTAAGCAATAGATGAATCTTTTCTGTAGCCTTTGAGCAGCAACTTGGAGTGAGGAACCCCTATAGAGTTCCAAGGAGGCCGATCCCCTAAAGAAATCAATCCCAAGTTTAGAATCTGCAAGGGTTCTATCAGGTTCTTTCGGAGAACTCTTTCTCTTTCAATCTGAATAACCTTGGCTAAGGATTTTTTTGAGCAAGAACACACGGGATGATCCTCTATCGACACTCAATAGCCCTCGTAAGGTTAGTTGCCACTCCCAATAACCGGTTATACTAGATTTGGAACTTTCAAACCTATAAGTCTCGTATCAAAGAGTGGAGTACTCATACAATCCTTAGTGTCTCAAGTCTAAGGACTAAATATACTACTAGGACTATAAAATCGCTGTCTGACAATAAGGCATCATCAACCATCCAGTATTCCGTGAGCGGATCAATTATTGTACTCATTCTCCAATGAGAATATGCACTATATCCTTAGTGTCCCCGCACAAGCGGCTATGAGACTAGCTACCTTCATCATATGGATGGGTATACAATACACTAGTCTGTCTGATTATCTTGATGTCCTTTTCGAGTAACATATGACTAGGATTATTTAGGGTCTATGTTTAAAGGCGAATCAGTCTCATTATCATAATCTCATCATGATCTGATTCCCATTGCACAAATCCATGCACATCACAATATATATGCATATATGCAATAAGCAATATAAAGTGATAAAAATAGTAAGATATAATAAGCAAAAAGAATGCATATCATGTCACACGTGTCATCACTCACGTGATTGGCTTGCAGGGCACCTATGACTAGCAACTCAAGCGCTGGAGACTGATGTGACCGAGCGCCATGGCACGGATACTGAAGACTGATGCGCTGAGTGTCGTGACTCGAGCATTGGAGATTGATGTGACCAAGTGCCATGGCTCAGCCACTGAAGATTGATGCGACCGAATGTCATGACTCAGGCGTTGGAGACTAATGTGATTGAGCGCCATAGCTCGGGCACCAGAGACTGATGTGGCCGAGCGCCATGGCTCGGGCATTGAATATTAATGAGACCAAATGTCATGACCCGGGCACTGGAGACTGACGTGATTGAGCACCATAGCTCGGGCACCGGAAACTCATGTGGCTAAGCGCCATGGCTCGGGTATCGGAGACTGATGTGGCCGAGTGCCATGGCTCAAGAATTGGAGACTGAAGTGACCATGCACCATGGCTCGGGTATTGGAGACTGATGGGATCGAGCACCATAAATCGAGTATTGAAGATTGATGTGACTGAGCAACTATGTCGCTAGTGGCCGAAACCAGTTGAGGCTAGAACCTTCCCACCTTGCAATTTGGTGGGAGATTTCTACCCTGGCAGGAATGTTTTGCCTTGGAACTTGTGTTCCTAGACTCTTTTATGAGTCATTATGGCGATGAAGGGTCACCTCGGTTGGCATAATTTTTTCTTATAAAAGCTTGCACGCCGCGCCCGCGACCCGACCCCCCCTCCCCCCTTTTCTCCTTCTTGCTCTTCCCCTTCCTCTTTCTCTTCCTCTTCTTCGTCATATGGTAGGTCGGAGTCTGAGGTCATAGCATCAACCTCAAGTAGTGGCTTATCGTTGGGTGGGGCATCACTTTTGAATGAGAAGGTCATTCGATCCCTCGAAGTCATAAAATCCTTGCATGATTTTGACTCTGTCGTGACTGTGGCACTGCTCGGTCATGTCCAAGATCATTATATTATCATGATCGAATACGAGTTACATGCTCCTTGGCCTAGTCAATGCACCCATGACCCATTCTCGGATGGGTTGGGCTAACCCTAGATGCCCTTGAGGCAGGGCTCAGATTTCCCCTACACCCAGTGATCGAGGCTTGTTTCTCCTAGTGGCAGATTTCGCCATCATAGATGGCTCCAAACTCATGGCGGTACAAGGTGGCCTTCCTCGGGGAATGTCGAGGTGTAGGTATCACCCCAACCCGATCATTGTTTTTGACTTGATTTCATCTTTCTAAGGGGCCGGGTGGCTACTACCTATCATCTCGCGATGGTTTTAGGGTGAGCGGGGCACCTTCCAATAACAAGGGTTGGAAGAGTCGTTATTTTTTCATTAGCTGTATTCGAGGATGGGGATTTAGTCTTCGATGGTCAGCTCGAGCGATCAACAATAGCTGCCCCGGGTTATCTAATGATGAGTATGAGCAACTCAAGCATTTGAAGGAGATTCTTTCTGCTTCCCGAGCTGTTAGGGACATGACTAAGGAGTGGTTGGTTGAGGGAGGTCTTAGTTCGGCTCCTTGGGGTATGGCTCAGGCCAATCCCCCTTTACTCTAGTTGCATCGTCACTACTTTGTGTTGTTGACTACGCTTTGGTCTCTTGAGCAGATATGGTGAACCTCAAGGAATTGAGGGGCATGCCCCATGCCTCTCTAGCTCCTCGACCTCGTCAACCCGCTATGCTAACCTCGGGGGACTTGGATCAACTGGGGAATTCTGAGTCTGGTCACCCGCGTAAGAAGCCGAAGACCGGGACATCCAAAATGTCTGAGTCCACTACAGCACGGGAGGTCGCCACCCAAGTAGGTGGCATCCCAAGGGGGCACCCACACGGAATTGCCTAGAACGAGGAGGCTGCAGGGAGTGCATGCGGCAAGGAACATGCTGGGAAGTGTTAGGATCGAGGTCGGCACTAAGAGGGGGGGAGAATTAGTGTAGCGATAAAATAACGTCGGTTTAAAGACCAACCAACTTTTACACCCCTCTTCTCCTTTTCCCGGGTTTAGGAGACAACCCTTACAAGCACTCACTCCTCTCTTATAGAAATCTAAACTTAGAGTGGAGGAGGGAATTTCTAAAGAGATTGCAGCAGCGTTTCTTCACTTTTAAACTCTCTATACTTGTGTATTTTAACGAGGGATGAGAGGGGTATTTATGGGCATCAAGTTGATTCAAACTTGGAGCCTAAAAATATCTCATCCCAGGTTTTCCGAGCATGGGAGGTACCACCGCCTGCGCTGGGCGGTACCACCGCTAGTGTCAATCTGACATTGGGCGGTACCATCGCTTGGGAGGCTGTGCTGAGCAGTACCACTGCCTGGTAAGCTATGCTGGACAATACCACTACCCAGACTAGTGGTACCATAACCTGGCACCCTGTTAGGGGTGGTACAACCGCCCAGACTGGCGGTACCACCGCTTGACACAGTCTCGAAGACTCTGCCACGACGGTGAGACTTCTTGGGGCACTGTTTGGGCCTCTCATTGGGCTCAACATAATCCTTACATGGGCCTAGCTGGCCCTTAATTGGGTTGGCCCAAATCCAAACCCAATTACGTGCTAACTACGATTCCTAAGACATTTGCTAAGCTAAATAAGTCACTATGTCTTGGTTTCTTTCGGCGAGCTTCCGACAAACTTCCGACAATCTCTCGACAATGTTCTGGTGGACTCCCGGCAAGCTCCTAGACTTCACGATGATCTTCTTGGCATATTCAGACGAGCTTCTCTAGCAAGCTCTAAGACTTCTCGGTTGGTTCCGCCAGAACTTCCGACGAACGTCCGGACTTCCGATGAACTCTCGAACTCCCAACGAAGTCACGTCCTTGACTCCGGGACTTCATTTTGCTTCATGCCTTACTATTATAGTTAATCCTATGCATGTAAAAATATATTTTGATATAGACAATTAATACTAAGCATTAATCATATTGTCCGGCATGTCATTGGTCCCTCGACGCTTCGTCTGATTCTTTGACGCATCGTCCTCTCTTGCGGCCTATTGCCCAATCGGCCAGTTGACTCCACAACCCCGATATCCTTGGCACAATATCTACTCTTCTTGGCCTGATGCCCAAATCCATGGCCCGAAGCCTTCTGTCGATACGTCAACCGATCCACCAGCTCGACGTCCAATCTTTTGACTTGTTTTCCCCTGGCCCAATATGATTCTTCCTACTTTAATTATCTCATCCTGATTGAAGCATCCTGCATCACTCAAAATACAGATTAAATCATAAATAATTATCAATTGATTTCATTATCAAAATATGAGATTCAATAGGAAGGAGGGATCAGCTAAACCAGCTAGGTCTGGCTCGATGAGTGACCTCTGCCGCACCTGAGCCCACACCAAGGATGAGCCGTTCCGGGCTCTTTTTTTGAGGGAGCTACCCGATGGAGAAGTGACCAATCCCCTCGAGGCGCTTTGGTCGGGGCTGACCCTCGGGAGCTGAGTTTGGACGGACGGCGTGACCTCTGCGACTTACGTGCAGGGCGTGCTCATCCCCAACATAACCAGATAGGTGTATAATTCACCATCTGAGGTGCTGATCGAGAAGGCTGTCAATGCTAGTCATAGGTGCCCAACAAGCCAATCACGTGAGTGATAGCACGTGTGACTTGATATAGAGTCTTTTTTGCTTATTATATTTTGGCATCTATCACTTTATAACTATTGCATATATATATATATATATATATATATATATATATATATATATATATATATATATATATATATATATATATATATATATATATATATATATATATATATATATATATTGTGATGTCCTTGGATTTGTGCAATAAGAATCAGATCGTGATGAGATCACGATAATGAGATCAATTCACTTTTAAACACATATCCTAAATAATCCTGGTCAAAGGTTACTCGAGAGGGACATAGTGATAACCGGATAGACTGGTGTGCTGTATACCCTTCCATATGATGGATGCAGCTGGTCTCATAGATGCTCGTGTAGGGACATTGGGGATACAATACAGGTGCTCATTGGAGAATGAGTACAATCATAATCCTTTAGAAGTTATATCTATCTCCGCTGCCTCATGTTTAACTATTTTTGAGTAAAAATATACTTTAAACTTTTATGATCAGTAAAGATTTCAAATGTTCGCCCATACAAGTAATGCCTCTAAATCTTTAGAGCAAAAACAATTGCTACCAATTCCAAATCATGAGTTGGATAATTCAGTTCATAACTCTTTAGTTGTCTAGAAGCATAAGCAATCACTTTCCCTTCTTGCATCAAAACACATCCAAGGCCCTGTCTTGAGGCATCAGTATAAACCATAAATCCATCGTCACCACTTGGAATAGTCAGAATAGGGGCACAAGTCAATCTCCTTTTAACTCTTGAAAACTTTGCTCACAATCATCACCCCATGGTGAAACACTAGGTCGAATGAAACCCTTATCTAATAGTTCTTGTAGTTGCTTTTTCAATTCCTCTAGCTCAAGTGGTGCCATTCTGTAATGAGGCTTAGATATTGGGGTTGTCTAGGGGACCAAATCAATAGTAAATTCACCCTCTTTATCTAGAGGTAAACCAAGCAAGTCATCTGGAAATACATCAGGCAAGGAGGTAAATCATGCCCAATACTCTCAAAATAAAAAATGGGATGATCTAGTATGCAAAAAGTGATCATTTTGTATAACAATCTATACTAGTATGATTGGAAGATAGTTAATCCATATTTAGTATAATATCAAACCCCCAAATGTCTAGGAGAACCAAATCAGCAAAAATTTCATGTTCTCCAATAGAAATTAAATAAGATGACCAGATCAAGTTTGTTATCAAACAATCCCTAATAGCCGTATTTACATATAGCATATAATCCAGTGGTTTAGGTTGAATGCCCATGTGATAAGCAAAATATTACGAATCATATCATAGATGAGACACATGGTCAAACAAATATTTGCATTCTTTCAGAAACATGAATAATACCTTCGACCACTAATTCATAAGCTTTAGAATCATATTCCGTGATAACATACACTCTGACATGGGCTGATGACTTATGAGGCAGTGATTCTTATTCTTGTTCAAAGGGTAGTCTTTTATTTTATAATCCAAATTTCCACAAGCAAAATAGGCTCCAGTCACCTACAAATACAAACTTGTTTCATAATATAACTCACATCTTACACAGGATTAAATCTTTTGCGATGACTTCCCTTTTCAAATCGATGATGTCTTGACCCTCTTATTATCACATTCTGATTCATTTCTAATTTTTTTTTTTTTGGTAAACTTGTCCTCGCTATTCTTGTTCTTAATCTCCAGAAATTCTTTTGATCATCAGAACAATTTCGTACATCAAATATCTTCTCTAATCACATCATCTATTTTTTTGCTACCAATGTATTAGGTTCACCATGCTTCTACTGCGTCACTCTAATTTAATATCCCCGATCAACCCTTTTATCGCACTTAATTAATCAAAAGCAGATGAAGTAGGAGGACTAACTGTCCTCGTCATCCTAGATTCCTAAAATGCATCAAAGAAAATTTTCACCAATCACTATAGTTCACTAGACCTCAATATATTTTGCACGTCAACATATCAAATATTTCAATGATCCTCAAACCATGCTCTGATACCACTCTGTCACGCCCTCTCGAATTTAATTTTCATTTAGGAGGTGTAAACCTAACTCAAAATTGACAATATTATAATTCAACAAACAATACAGGATCCAATCACACATTTGAGGTCACTAAGAAAAACATTCAAGTCATTCACCTCTACAATCCACAATTCACAAAACCTGTGTAGTTTATAATCATACATCATGCCACTAGATAATTCGTAGAATCCAAAGGCAACTTAACTAAACCATAACCACATCATAAATCTATAGTTGTGAGAATTCTATACAATTACAAAACCAACATGTACCACATGTTATATCATTCATTACATAATTTTAATTTAACATTCCCAAAATCCTAACATGAGAGGTACTTTTCAAATATTTACGGGATACATCAATCTAGATTTGTCATTGATACACACAAAAGGAACTTATACAACATCAACATATCAAGTATGAAAGATTTGCCCCAAAATCTTCTAGCTTCCCACTGCCTCAACCCAAACTACATATTTTAGCGAGCGATAAGCTATCCTGAAAAATTTATATATCAATGGGGTGAGCATATAAAGCTCAGCAAGCGACTAACATATTTATAACAAAGAGGACAGTTTCTCAAACAAATAAGGTATAAAAAATACAAGGCAGAGATACAAGATGAAATAGAAGCATGTGTTATTTGAATGCAGAATTACGATGCCATTTCGTTCGAAGAATGTTTTATTCATATAATCGAGGAAGGGTAATTGGAGTATATCATTGACATAAGGAGCATATCCATGGCATATGGTAATTTCAAGGTATAACAAAGACTTCTAACATTTCGGAAACATATCAAAGAACAAAATTTAAATAAAAGCTCAAATGTCAAATGACGATGCATTAATTTCATTCTTATCCAAAGCATGCATAGAAACATAGCCAAAGCTTTGGATATCATATCAAACACATAGAAGGTGAAGTGGGATCATAACATTATATGGTCTATCCATTTCTGAATAACCACCAAACATAAGTCTCCCACGGCTGGAAGCTCCATCCACCCACGTCTGAGTGAAGTCATAGGGGGCCGGCAGAGCATCGCGGGCTCTAAGCATAACTCCCTTTACCATTTCTGACAAAGGTTCACATTTATCCCACAAACACCAGAGTACAAAGGGACAATATGAATAATGAAATTAGCATATATTGGAAGCACATGCGGAACAACGAAATGTACATATGCCTTTCGAGTCAATACAATACAAACATAATCTTTCACAAATGTATTCAGATTTGAAAGGAAACAAAAGCAAGAGCATACAAGGATTTCAAGAAATCACATATAGCTCATTTGAAATAAGAAAGTTAGATGAATTCGATGTCTAAAGAAATAAAACTGGAAGAGGCACATATCGAAAGCAAATGCGAAACAATGGGATGCATGTGCCGAATCATTACGATGCAAACATGATCTTTAGATGATAGCTGCAGATATACAAATAAATAAAGGACAAAAGTATACAGAAATTTAAGGTAATAATGTAAAGCTTAACTGAAGTAAGAGTTTTTGCCGAAATCTATTTCTAAAGAGAAGAAACAAGGAAAGCCGAAATCGACCAAAGCTCGATTCTGGCAGAATTTGATAGGAACATTGTATAAACTATTTGGATAACTAACTATGCTCTAATTTATACAAAATAGATGTAATTAGAAATCTTTTTCAATCTAATTTTAGGCAAATCAAGTTTTACAAGAATTAGAATTTAAAACAGGGAGTTATAGATAATTTCGTAGCTAAAGGTCTGAAAATATTATCTCTGTTTTACTGAATCCATAGGGTCGATGAAAGCAGATGTTTCAGTTAGCAATTGTTTTCCAAAAATATCAAATCAGGTATATTCAGAAAGCATTTTGAGCCTAACTTTGAATAAATATACTTTCTTTGAATCTGAGTTCACAGCAGAAAGTTATAAGTAGTTAAGCGACAAGAGGTCAGAAATTTCAGTCTCTATTTTGCAGAATCTGTAGGGTTAATTTAAATAGAAGTCTTGGTAGGCATTTAAACTCCAAATCATTCGATCTTAGTATCAAAATAAATATTTTTTTATCTACTTTCAAATGGAATAAGTTTTGTCTAAATCAGAGTTTATTACAAAATGTTATGACTGAAACATTGCATAGAGGCCAGATTACCGAAAAATTATAGATTCATAGCTTTGTATCAAAATGAAAGAAGGTCTGGTTCTCAGTTGAAATCTCTCAAATTTTACAGAATAAAAATGAAAACAGAGATTAAAGTTACTATGGGATGGGGTTAGAACACTTGCCTTAAAATTATTTAAATCCTAAATGTTGGAAAATTGATGAAAAACCTCAAGCTCTTCTTCTTCTTCTTCTTCTTCTTCCCTTCTCTTCTCAAACTCACGTTGGCTGCAACTCTTCAGTTTTATTTTCTTTAACCTTTCATCTAATTCTTTTTTTTTTTTTTTGGGTTTCGGCTAATGCAAAAATTGCAATGTGTCATGGGCTAGGTGTCATCTTTAGAGTAAACATAAGTGGCACCATTAGGTTAGCTAGTGACACATGTCCACCATTTTTTTTTTTTTAACTTAAATATGAATCTTTCATAAATTATATCAAACTTCTAATATTTACTCTTAGGTCTCTAGCCATAAACTTTTAATATAATATCATTTAATATAAAATAATTATTAAATAATCCTTATTTTTACAAACAAACCTTTTACTAAATTTTTAAAAATGGGGATGTTACACTCTCCCCTCCTTAAAGAAAAATTTTGTCCTCTAAATTTATCATATCTCATTCGATGAAAAGATTAGGATAAGCTTTCATCATTTCTTCCTCAAGCTCCCAGGTTGTTTCCTCTCCAGAATGATATCTCCAAATCACTTTAACTAGAGGGATGACCCGATTCCTCAAGATCTTTTCTTTTTCTTTTTTTTTATCAACAATCTGAGTGAGCTCTTCCTCATAAGACAAGTCTCTATCAATCACCATCAGCTCATACTTAATGATATGAGAGGGATCAGATATATACTTTCTGATCATTGAAACATGAAATATATCATGGATATGGCACAATGATGGTAGCAAGGCAATCCTGTAAGCGATAGAACCAACCCTCTCAAGAATCTCAAAAGGTCCAATAAATCTTGGGCTTAACTTTCCTTTCCTCCCAAATCTTACAATGCCTTTAGAAGAGGAGACCTTCAGGAATACAAAATCCCTGATTTGAAACTCAATATTTCGTCTTCTGTTATCAGCATAACCCCTTTCACGACTCTGAGTAGTCTTTAACCTTTTTTCTTATAAGTTAAATTTTCTAAGTAGTCTCTTGTACTTTTTCTGGTGCTAATAACTTTCTAGCGTCAATTTCTTCCCAACATATAGGCGTCCTGCACTTTCGCCCATATAAAGCTTTATAAGGAGCCATCTGAATACTTGAATGATAACTATTATTGTAAGTGAACTCAATAAGAGAAATATCTTTATCTCATTCACCTTGCCAATCCATAACATAGGCTCGAAGCAAATCCTCAAGTGTTTGAATAGTTCTTTCTGATTGACCATCAGTTTAAGGGTGATAAGCAGTGCTAAACTTAGACTTTCGTGCCAATAGATTCCTGTAACCTTCTTCAAAATCTAGATAGAAATCTGGGGTTTTGTTAGGACTCTAGCTATGAGAGTCCTAATTGAGAGGGACTTTCATGTAGGAGGTTTTTTCTTAGAGAAGAATTAGGAGTTGTAAGGGAATAGGAGTCTTGAGTAGGAGTCCTATTAGGAGTTGGTTAGAAGTAAGAGTCTTAAGTAGGAGTCCTATTAGGAGTTAGGGTTTAGAAGCCCTATAAATAGCCATGTATTCCTTCTCTTTTCTTAAGCAATAGATAAATCTTTTCTGCCGCCTTTAAGCCGTAACTTGGAGGGAGGAACCCCTATAGAGTTCCAAGGAAGCTGATCCCCTAAAGAGATCAACCCCAAGTTTAGAATCTACAAGGGTTCTATCACCTGATATCAGAGCAGCATTCTTAGCATCTCGCTGCCCTTCCATTGCCATCCATCAACCCTCAACAACTGTCCAAAGCAATTCCCACAATTGCTTAAAAGATCGTCGCCAAATTCTGCCATCATCTCCACCACCGCGGATCATCATGTGAATTGCAAAAGGTTCTGGTTTCCTACCTTACTGTCGCTGCAATTTAGTTATCCCTATCCGAAAATCCAAAAAAAAATAAAAAAATTTGTTCCTATATTGCTGCATAAACTTTTCGTCATAAAGTTTTCATCTCTACAACGAAAGATACATTGCAGAATTTCAGCCGCATAGCACTGTTTGTTTGATCTTGATACTATATTTTCTTTGTCATATAAACTAAGATATTACTGTCCATTACCTCCTCAAATCTCTCAAATTTTTGGTGGAGATTTCGTCGAGAAACCGTTGTTTCTTCGACGATAATTCTGCTCTTACAAGACAACATAATTCTGTAGCAAACTTTCACTGATTTCTATCAAACCTGTACATGCCTTTAACCCATCAAAAAAAGAGAGATCTTAACATCACAGATTTGGAGTCATATACTATGGCATCTGAGGAGGCAATCAATGCTAAATTTGAAGCTTTTGAGGCACGAATGGAGGATAAGATTCAGACTCTCCTTACCGAATTCAGTTTGGGCCGACCACCATGCCCGAAGAAATCACATCAAGGAGAGAGCTCTAACCAATCACATCATGCCCAAAGAGATGACTTCCAAGAGAGGAGAGGCTCTATGACCGACCCCAACTATTCACGAATGAGAGTGGACTTCCCTAGATGGGAAGAAGGAGACCCAATTGGTTGGATCTCGCGCGTGGAGCGATATTTTCGGTACCATAAAACTGCGGATGCATCTATGGTGGAAATTGCAGCTATACATCTTGAAGGGGATGCCATATAATGGTTTGACTGGTTTAAACACACTTATGGAGTCCTTTCATGGCGACAATTCAAAGAAGGAATACTGATCCGCTTCGAACCAACTTATTACGAGAACATTGACGGACAACTAGCAAAGATCCGACAAACCTCCACCATTCAGGAGTACTAAACTAGGTTTGAAAGGTTATCTAATCAAACTTGTGATTGGTCTGAAAAACAACTATTGGGGACCTTTATTGAGGGCTTAAAGCCGGAGATCCGGGGTGAAGTTAAGGCGCGACAACCAAACACACTTATGGCAGCCATCTCTTTCTCACGACTTCAAGAGGAGCGATTGAACCATGAAGCCCGGAGGACTAGGATCACTCCACGACCTACAATACTAAAGCACTCAGCCTCCCCTACTATCAACCGAGTCCCTGAACCGAAAAGGTTAATAAGAGAAGAAATTCAGGAGCGATCTACGAAGGGGTTATGTTGGCATTGCGACGAGCCGTGGAGCCGCGAGCATCGCTGTAAAAAAGGTAGACTTCTTATGATTGAACCAGTAGAAGAAGAGGTCATTGAACATCTAGAAGATATCCTTGAACATAAAGAAGAAGATATGGAAGAAGAGCCACATCCGACCGACATTACGGTACACGCACTAGCCGGCTACTCAAATCCGCAAACGATGAAAGTTGGAGGCCTTCTCAAACAACAGCCGATCACTATTCTCATCGACACGGGTAGCACTAATAACTTCCTAAATAGTAAGGTTGCTGCTTGGATGACACTGCATATTGAAGGTTGCAGCAAGTTCGATGTAAAGGTTGCCGACGGCAGAATCCTAAAGTGCGACCAAAGATGCCCGCAGGTGAAACTATTATTGCAAGACCAAGAAATTATCACCGATTTCTTCCTCCTACCAATCGATGACTATAAGGCAGTGCTTGGTATAGAATGGCTGACTACACTAGGTGATGTCTCTTGGAACTTTTCTAAATTAATTATGAAATTCTACTGTAAGGGCAAACAGATCATCCTACGCGGGAAGCGCGGAGCAAAGTTACCACTATTTCGACCCAACGAATGGAGAAAGTTTTGCACAAGGTAAATGGTGGCTTTTTGATGCATCTCCAGCCACAACAAGAAGAGAAGAAAATAGAAATTGAAGATGAAAATCTTGCCCAATTGCTTACCGAATTTGCCGACATATTTGCTGAACCGCGCGGTCTTCCTCCTTCTCGGCAACATGACCATCGAATTCCAATCCTTCCGGGCAAGCCACCAGTGAACACTCGACCGTACCAATATCCTCACCTCCAAAAAGATAAAATTGAAAAGATCGTAAAGCAGATGCTTGAAACAGGGGTGATTTGGCCAAGTTGCAGCCCCTATTCCTCACAGGTGCTACTTGTATGCAAGAAGGACGGAACTTGATGGATGTGCATCGACTACCGAGCTTTAAATGGCATCATCGTCAAGGACAAGTACCTAATACCAGTGGTGGATGAACTTCTTGAGGAATTGAAAGGAGCTCGAGTCTTTACGAAGTTGGACCTCCGATCCGGTTACCACCAAATTCGGGTATGTGACGATGACATTCCAAAAACTGCATTTCGCACACATGATGGCCATTATGAATTCTTGGTAATGCCTTTTGGACTCAGTAATGCTCCTTCAACCTTTTAAAGTCTCATGAATGATATATTTCAAAGCTTTCTTCGTAAATTTGTGCTGGTATTTTTCGATGATATTCTCGTTTACAACCCTTCTCTTGAGACTCACTTTCAGCATTTACGGATTGTTTCGACGATCCTTCGGGAGAATACTCTTTTTGTTAAGCAACCAAAGTGCAGCTTTCTCCAACAAAAAGTAGAGTACCTTGGGCATATAATATCAGAAGAAGGAGTGGCGGTAGACCCAACAGAAATTAAGGCAATGCTAGGCTAGCCGAAACCTACAAACGTGAAATTACTATGGGGGTTCCTTGGACTAACGGGCTACTACCAAAAATTTGTTAAGGACTATGGGAAGATCAGTGCACCACTCACTTTTTACTGCAAAAAGATGCTTTCCAATGGTCGGACAAAGCCTCTGCTGCCTTCGACAAACTTAAAGCAGCCATGACAACGACGCCGGTGCTTGCACTACCAGATTTCAATAGACCCTTCATCATTGAGGCCGACTAATCTGGAGTCGGAATTGGAGCCATTCTCATGCAAAATGGTCGGCCACTCGCATACACTAGCAAGGCATTATCTCCCTCCCATCAAAACATGTCAGTATATGATAAGGAGATGCTTTCCATTGTACACGCAATAACGAGGTGGAGACCCTACCTGATCGGCCGATGATTTCAAATTAAAACTGACCATAAAAGCCTCAATTACTTTTTGGAGCAAAAGATAATCCCTGAGCAGCAAAAATGGGTAAGCAAACTTCTTGGATTTGATTATGAAATTATTTACAAAAAGGGGAAAGAAAACGTTGTTGCAGATGCACTCTCACGGCTACCTGAACAAACTAAGGTTTCAGCCATCTCCCTTCCTACCACCGGTCTCCTCGAGGACATTAGGGAAGAATGGAAGAAGGATCCAGAGATCAGCAACATCATAAAAAAAATTGGAGGAGGATCCAAGTGCAATAGCCCAGTACACTTGGGATTCGAGGGATCTACGCTACAAAGGTCGCATTGTGCTTATACCTGACTCCTCTTGTATCGCAATCATCTTGCATGAAATGCACTCCATACCTTCAGTAGGGCACTATGGATTTCTAAGAACCTACAAAAGAGTGAAGCAAAATTTTTATTAGAGAGGGATGAAAAAAATTATTGATGAATATGTGGCACAATGTGATGTATGTCAACAGCACAAGGGTGAAACTATGGCAAATCCAGGGAAGCTACAACCACTACTCATACCAGACTCAGTGTGGACTGACATCGCCATGGACTTCATTGAAGGGATGTCATCTTCCAAAGGTAAAAGCATGATTCTCGTGGTGGTTGATCGACTTACGAAATATGCTCATTTTTGTACTGTGATATGCAAGTTTTACAGCATACAAGATAGCACTTTTAGGACATGCAAGCCAGCAATGTTACAACATTTTAGAACTTGCAAGCTAGCAATTTAGAGATGTTCAAGAAGGCAACTCTTGCTTCTTGAAATATGCAAGTTGCAAGCTAGCAAATTTTTGCTTCCTTTGCAATGTTTGAGCTCGCAATTTTGCTTCCATTGCAAGGTGTAAGTTTAGCATGTTTAATTTTCTTGAGATAGCAACTATTTGCTTCTCTTTATACTACAAGCTAGTAATTTTTACGATATGCAAGTTTTACTACATACAAGCTAGCAAAAATTTCGAAAGCAAATGCAAGATAGCTTTCTTGTGTAAACTTATGATTCTTGCTTCCTATTGCAATGTGCAAGTTACAAGTTTTGCTTCTTGAGATAGGCAAGATAGCACTTTTGTAATTTTTGTTTGGCAAGCTTGTGATGTTCAAGATAACAAACTCTTTCTTCTCTTTTGAGAAGTGTCATTTTTGCTTTCTTTGCAGAGTGCAAGTTTGCAAAATGCCAAACTAGCAAGAGATAATGTTTTACATGAGGCAAGCAAACAATTTGGTAAGTGTTACATTTGCATCTTCTCTTTAGAGGAGTGTAAATTTTGCTTTCATCTTGAATTGTGTAAGCTAGCTAGTTTGCCTCTTTTCATGATGTCCACGCTAGAAATTCTTGCTCCCCCTTTGTCATTGTCAAAAAGAAGAGAAGACCCTTTTTTTCAATTTTCAGATTATGACAAAGGTAAGTATCAATTTTATTTGTGCATCATTATATATTCAAATTAAAACATACACAATTTCAAAAACCTTATTTTTCATGCACGATACCGAAAAATAAATCAATCATCATTAATGGGTATATCATACATGATACTCAAACATTAAAATTTTTAAGCATTTATCAACATGTTGATCATGATACCAAACATTCATCATTTAAAGCATTCATAATACATATCATATGCAATACATTATGTACATCATTGTCATAAGTATTGTATGCATCATTTCAAATTCATGAATATTTCATCATTGCATGCATCATGCCAAATCATAAAATATACAATCATCATTAATGCATGATTCCTAATCATCATTTATTTTGTAACATGATGGTACCAAATTTGTCAAATTACATTCTACCATACATGATCGAAACTTCTTATTTGTATACATCAAAACAAATTAATGAATATTTCATGTATTCTTATCATCACATAATGAATATCAAGAAGAATTATTAGGTGATGAGATAAACATTTCATGAATAAAAGGAATTGCATAAAAATCATATCATGAAATAGAACATGTGAATACCAAAAGACATGATTTCTTTTTGAAAAACCTACTCCATAATTAATCAAAAGAAAATCTTAGGAGAACGATGAATGAAAAAATCTTGATTCATAATAAATCTTAATTTGTAAATATCACGAAACCAAGATCATGATTTTTGATAAAACTCATTCAAATTCAAATCACCAAAAATCATTTTTATGGTTCACAAAATTCGTAATATATTTTCCCCTTTTTTTAAGTATTTCATTTTAAGTGATTGATTTCGTGTTAGCATGTTTTTTTATTTATGTTAAACATGCATCAACATTTAGGATCAAAATATGAATTTCATCATAAAACCATTAAGATCAATAGATTCTCAAAAATGAACTATTATGATCAAGAAAATTCGAAAATGAAATTTAACACTTTCATGCATTCGGACAAGGTTTTGCTATAGATTTTCAAGTTCAATCATGAAGATAAAACATGCTCATGATCATAAAAATTTTTGTATCCAAAACACATAATTTTCAACATGTTATTAAGGCATGTAATAGTGTAAAATCATCATGGCAATTAAGTGATCTGAACATTGAATCAAGATAGTCCGAAAAATAATCTTAACAAGTTCATGCATTCGAGCACATTTTTGCCATAGTTTTTCAAATACACTCATGAAAATAACACATGCTTATCATCATATATATCTTAAAATCTCATGCATAAAATTGTTAATCAAAATATTTAATTTTATCATTATGCATTTCTTCAAATCAAACATGATTTTTTTTTAATCCAAATCGAAAAATAACAATGGAAATCAACGTAATACACATTATTACTTCTTAACCATGATTTCATATTTTCAATCAAGATCATTTTATTTGTTTATCATAAAATATGCAATATTATCATTTTCGAAATTACTTAGCATGATCATAATTTTTTTTTTTTGAAACATGTAATTTTTTAGAAAACTAATTCTAAACTAAAAAAGAAAATACATCATGAAAGCATCAAGTAATTTCAAAATAAATCAGGGAGATTTCGATTACCTCATCATTAAAAGCGGTTAAGGCATAGTTTGCCACCTCGCCTTTCTTGATTTTCTCCTCATCTTCGAAGGAGCTCGATTCATCCCACTTTGTGTTCTTCTTTTTTGGCCTCTTCCTTCGTTCAAGTTTATTATTTATTTTAGATTTTTTTTAATAAACTTATTAAAATTTAGTGTTCGAAGTTCAAGTTCATCATTGTCCTCATCACTTGAGTCATCGCTTAAGTGGTATTCATTTGTTCGGAGTTCCAAATCCTTCCTGTTCTTTGGAAGGTGATTTTGTTCATCATGTTCATCATGTGCATTGTGCACCATTTCATATGTCATCAACGAACCAATTAGTTCTTCAAGTGGTAAGTTGTTTAGGTTTTTAGCTTCTTATATTGCAGTTACTTTTGAATCCCACTTCTTAGAAAGAGAACGCAAAATCTTATTTACGAGTTTAAAATCCGAAAAATATTTTTTAATAGCTCATAAACTATTGACGACATCCGTGAAACGGGTGTACATGTCGCTTATAGTCTCGCTTGGTTGCATGCCACCTCCTGACTAAGGCGGTTGCACCACTCAACTAGAGCTCAGAGACCGAGCCCAAGCGGTGCCACCTCTGTCAGGGGCGGTTGCACCTCCTGCTAGAGCTCGAAGACTGCGCTCAGGCGGTGCCACCGCCTGACTGAGGCGGTTGAACCGCCTGGCAGAAATTAGGGTCCGAATGGGTTGATCCATTCGGCCTAATTTGGGTTTTCAAGGGGCCCAATTGCCCCAAGATTAAGTTAATGGGATCACCTCCCATTTACAACTTAATCATTGTGCTAACTACGATATTTCCTAAGATATTTACTACAACTTGCTCTGGTGCGTTAATCACTTCTTTCGGCGAACTTCCGTCGATCATCCGATGAACCCTCGGTGATGCTCCTGCGGACTTCCGATAAACTCCTGGACTTGCGACGATCCACTTGGCGAGTTCCGATGAGCTTCTTTGGCAAGCTTATGGACTTCTCGGATTTGTTCCCGTAGAACCTCCGACGATTGTCTGAACTTCCATCGAACTCTCGAACTCCCAACGTGATCATTGTCTTAACTCCGGCGCAACTCCTGCTGCATATCTTACTTTCATCGTAGTTAATCCTACACACTTAAAACAAAACTTCGATTAAGACAATTAATCCTAAGCAATTAACCAAGTTGTCCGGCTTGTCATTGGTCCCTCAACGCTTCGTCCGATTCTTCGGTGCATCGTCCTTTCCTGTAGCCCATTGCCCAATCGGCCAGTTGACTCCGCAACTCCGATATCCTTGGCACAATACCTGCTCTTCTTGGCCCGATGCCCGAGTCCACGGCCCGAAGCCTTCTGTCGATACGTCGACCGATCCACCGGCCCGACGTCCAATCTTCTGACATGTTCCTCCAGCACAACATGATTTTCCTGCTTTAATTGTCTCATCCTGATCGAAGCATCCTGCGTCACTCAAAAACGCAGATTAAACTTAACTCCCCCTTTTTGATGATGACAACCACTTGATGACGGAGTTAAACTTAACTCCCGGAGTTTAAACAAACTCCCCCGATCAATATGCCATATTGATAGAATCTTGAATTCAAACTGAATTCAAGTCATTGCAATATTCATCATGAATACTTGCAACACGTCATCATGAACTTATGCATAACATCATACTTCTCTCCCTTTATCATCAACAAAAAGGAGAAGTCCAACTATTCTTGTGTTTGGAATATTAGTTTGACTTATTGCATGAAAAACATAATATCAAGTTTTATCATCATGCAGTTTTGAAGCCAGAAAATTTAGCAAATGTTACATCATGCATAGAACATTCAAGCTATCAAGTTTTAGATATGCAAGTTTTATAGCATACAAGATAGCGCTTTTAGGACATGCAAGCCAGCAATGTTACAACATTTTAGAACTTGCAAGCTAGCAATTTAGAGATGTTCAAGAAGGCAACTCTTGCTTCTTGAAATATGCTAGTTGCAAGCTAGCAAATTTTTGCTTCCTTTGCAATGTTTGAGCTCGCAATTTTGCTTCCATTGCAAGGTGTAAGTTTAGCATGTTTAATTTTCTTGAGATAGCAACTATTTGCTTCTCTTTATACTACAAGCCAGCAATTTTTACGATATACAAGTTTTACTACATACAAGCTAGCAAAAATTTCGAAAGCAAATGCAAGATAGCTTTCTTGTGTAAACTTATGATTCTTGCTTCCTATTGCAATGTGCAAGTTGCAAGTTTTGCTTCTTGAAATAGGCAAGATAGCACTTTTGTAATTTTTGTTTGGCAAGCTTGTGATGTTCAAGATAACAAGCTCTTTCTTCTCTTTTGAGAAGTGTCATTTTTGCTTTCTTTGCAGAGTACAAGCTAGCAAAATGCCAAACTAGCAAGAGATAATGTTTTACATGAGGCAAGCAAATAATTTGGCAAATGTTATATTTGCATCTTCTCTTTAGAGGAGTGTAATTTTTGCTTTCATCTTGAATTGTGTAAGCTAGCTAGTTTGCCTCTTTTCATGATGTCCACGCTAGAAATTCTTGCTCCCCCTTTGTCATTGTCAAAAAGAAGGGAAGACCCTTTTTTTCAATTTTCAGATTATGACAAAAGTAAGTATCAATTTTATTTGTGCATCATTATATATTCAAATTAAAACATACACAATTTCAAAAACCTTATTTTTTCATGCACGATACCGAAAAATAAATCAATCATCATTAATGGGTATATCATACATGATACTCAAACATTAAAATTTTTAAGCATTTATCAACATGTTGATCATGATACCAAACATTCATCATTTAAAGCATTCATGATACATATCATATGCAATACATTAGGTACATCATTGTCATAAGTATTGCATGCATCATTTCAAATTCATGAATATTTCATCATTGCATGCATCATGCCAAATCATAAAATATACAATCATCATTAATACATGATTCCTAATCATCATTTCTTTTGCAACATGATGGTACCAAATTTGTTAAATTACATTCTACCATACATGATCGAAACTTCTTATTTGTATACATCAAAACAAATTAATGAATATTTCATGTTTTCTTATCATCACATAAGGAATATCAAGAAGAATTATTAGGTGATGAGATAAACATTTCATGAATACAAGGAATTGCATAAAAATCATATCATGAAAGATTAGAATATGTGAATACCAAATGACATGATTTCTTTATGAAAAACCTACTCCATAATTAATCAAAAGAAAATCTTAGGAGAACGATTAATGAAAAAATCTTGATTCATAATAAATCTTAATTTGTAAATATCACGAGAGAGGGGTTTCTTTAATTTGTCTTCTAATATGATATATCACATATATACATATTAAATATATATCTACATCGCATGCAAATATATATATATATATATATATATATATATATATATATATATATATATATATATATATATATATATATATATATATATATATATATATATATATATATCTAGTAGGTGTTTAAACAATCACACATCACATGAGCAATTACACTAGATAATCATGGACCAAAGCCTAATATGATCAGGCTCGAGCTAGTGAGCCTAATCACTCATATCAAGATCTATGTGTGCAGTGGTACATCTTCATGCCCTTTGATTGTCCATCTCGTCCTCGTCGGTTCCGTCGGCATCTCGACGCATCTCCATGCATCGCGATCGTCCGTCTCGTGGGTCCCACTATCGCTTCTACGCTCTCGCTGCACCTCCTCATATGATTATAAATTAATCATAGGCACGCAGGCCCGACAATAAACGATAAATAAAATGGTGGCTTGTAGGCCCTAATAATAATAATCACAAGTACACACATCACATGGTTCATGATCATTCGTCCACATATCATGCATAACATGTATAAATCATCATGATGTAGGACTACTAGATAATAATAAAAAAATTATAATAAATTAAACTTTTTAATTAATTTTTTTTTTCTTCTGAAATTAGGGACAAGTAGGGAATTTTCTGAATTTTGAGGGGTATTTTCATAATTTGGGTAAAAGATAGAATATGGAATTTCTAAAATTCCGAAGGGCAAAACTATCTTTTGCCTGAAGATGCCCTAATCCCCTCTTTCTCCCTATTGTGTTGCCGCCACCGCCGCCACCCTACCAGCGACGGCCACTACAAGTGCGGGGGGGCACTGCCCTTGCCCGTGGGCGGTGCCTCCCTTGCAGTCGGGCCTCCTTGCAGGCACCGCCGCCCCTGCGGTCGGGCCTCCTTGCGGGCACCGTTGCCCCCGAGGGCGGCTCTGCTAGCTGGCGCAGCATCCGCTAGCACCCCCGCGGGCAGCTCTGCTCGTCGGCGCAGCGTCTGCTAGCGCCCCTACGAGCCCTACCACCCTTGCGAGCGATTTTCCCCGTGGGCTTGATTTCATGTTAGCATACTTTTTCATTTATGTTAAACATGCATCAACGTTTAGGATCGAAAAATGAATTTCATCATAAAACCATTAAGATCAATAGATTCTAAAAAATGAACTATTATGATCAAGAAAATCCAAAAATGAAATTTAACACTTTCATGCATTCGGACAAGGTTTTGCTATAGATTTTCAAGTTCAATCATGAAGATAAAACATGCTCATGATCATAAAAATTTTTGTATCCAAAACACATAATTTCCAACATGTTATTAAGGCATGTAATAGTGTAAAATCATCATGGCAATTAAGTGATTTGAACATTGAATCAAGAAAGTCCGAAAAATAATCTTAACAAGTTCATGCATTCGAGCACATTTTTGCCATAGTTTTTCAAATACACTCATGAAAATAACACATGCTTATCATCATGTATAGCTTAAAATCTCATGCATAAAATTGTTAATCAAAATATTTAATTTCATCATTATGCATTTCTTCAAATCAAACATGATTTTTTTTTAATCAAAATCGAGAAATAACAATGGGAATCAACATAATACACATTATTACTTCTTAACCATGATTTCATATTTTCAATCAAGATCATTTTATTTGTTTATCATAAAATATGCAATATTATCATTTTCGAAATTACTTAGCATGATCATAATTTTTTTTTTGAAACATGTAATTTTTAAGAAAATTAATTCTAAACTAAAAAAGTAAATACATCATGAAAGCATCAAGTAATTTCAAAATAAATTAGGGGGATTTCGATTACCTCATCATGAAAGCGGTTAAGGCGTAGTTTGCCACCTCGCCTTTCTTGATATTCTCCTTGTCTTCGGAGGAGCTCGATTCATCCCACTTTGTATTCTTCTTCTTTGGCCTCTTCCTTCGTTCAAGTTTATTGTTTATTTTTTATTTTTGTTTAATAAACTTATTAAGATTTAGTGTTCGAAGTTCAAGTTCATCATTGTCCTCATCACTTAAGTCATCGCTAAAGTGGTATTCATTTGTCCGGAGTTCCAAATCCTTCCTATTCTTTGGAAGGTGATTTTATTCATCATGTTCATCATGTGCATTGTGCACCATTTCATATGTCATCAACGAACCAATTAGTTCTTCAAGTGGTAAGTTGTTTAGGTTTTTAGCTTCTTGTATTGCAGTTACTTTTGAATCCCACTTCTTAGAAAGAGAACGCAAAATCTTGTTTACGAGTTCAAAATCCAAAAAACATTTTCCAAGAGCTCTTAAACTATTGACGACATCCGTGAAACGGGTGTACATGTCGCCTATAGTCTCGCTTGGTTGCATTCGAAAAAGCTCAAAATCATGCAATAAAATGTTAACTTTCAAGTCTTTGACTCTACTAGTTCCCTCGTGCGTGATTTCAAGTGTTCGCCAAATGTCAAAAGCCGTTTCACACGTAGAAATCCGATTGAACTCATTTTTGTCCAAAGCGCAAAATAAGGCATTCATAGACTTTGCGTTTAAAGAAAAATACTTCTTCTCCAAATCCGACCATTCGTTCATCGGTTTGGAGGGAAGTTGAAAACCATAAATCCAAATTCATAGAAATCAAGAAAACACTCATTCGAGTTTTCCAATAAGTGTAGTCCAATCCGTTAAATAACGGTAGACGAACAACCGATAAGCTCTCTTGAAAGCCATGAAGAGCCATTTCTTTCAGGTGTAAATCCGAAATGAGAAATACCGGGCTCTGATACCAATTGTTAGGATCAAGAGCACTAAGAGGGGGGGTGAATTAGTGCAGCGGAAATCTTTCTACGATTAAAATTACGTTCGTACGATAAAAGCGATTTCGATGTGAAAGCCGATTCTAAGATTACTTTAACTTAAGATCAAGTGAGATGACGTTAAAGTAAATCAATGAAGGCAGTTTGCAGTTATGATGGAAATCATAATATAAGCGCAAACTGAAATACGACGTTCGTACGATAAAAGCGATTTCGGTATGAAAGCCGATTCGTAAACCACTTTAACTTGAGATGAAGCGAGATGCAGTTAAAGCAAAGATATAAAGGCAGTTTGTAGTTATGATGCAAATCAGAACGTAAGCGCAAACTGAAATATGATGTTCGTACGATAAAACTGATTTGCGTCTAAATGCCGATTCGGAAAGCATTGAACATTGAAACATGTTCGTAAAAGCACAGAAGGCTGTAAGCTATTGAGGAGGTTTGCAGTAAAGATAAGATGCTCAAAGTAAATGCAAACCGAGATTTAGAGTGGTTCGGTCAATCTTGACCTACTCCACTTTTGGCTTCCTCCACCGACGAGGTCACCAACGTCAACTAGAGGCCTTCCTTCAATAGGCGAAGGCCAACCACCCTTTTACAGTTTCACTCCTTTTGACGGGCTTAGGAGACAACCCTTACAGAATTTCCTTTCCTCTCTTAACAGATTAGAACTTGGAAGAAAAGATGAAGAACTTTCAACTCATACAACACTTTTGAGCTCTAAAAATCACAAAGTAAAATTAGAATTTTGGTGGTTTCTGGGCGCCCTTTCAGTGCTGAAAGGGTGGGGTATTTATATGCCCCAACCCAGTTTAAATTTGGAGCTCAAAACTGTCAATTCCCGGAATTCCGGGATCTGGCGGTTGCACCGCCTGACTGGGGCGGTTGCACCGCCTGGCAGAGCTTGAAGACTGAGCCTCTAGGCGGAGCCACCTCCTGACTGAGGTGGTTGCACCGCTCAGACAGAGCTCGGAGATCGAGCCCAGGCGGTGCCACCTCTGTCATGGGCGGTTACACCTCCTGCCAGAGCTCGAAGACTGAGCTCAGTCGGTGCCACCGCCTGACTGAGGCGGTTGAACCGCATGGCAGAAATCAGGGTCCAAATGGATTGATCCATTCGGCCTAATTTGGGTTTTTCAGGGACCCAATTGCCCCCAAGATTAAGTTAATGGGATCACCTCCCATTTCCAACTTATTCATTGTGCTAACTACGATATTTCTTAAGATATTTACTGCAACTTGCTCCGGTGCGTCAATCACTTCTTCCGACGAACTTCCGTCAATCATCCGATGAACCCTCCGTGATGCTCCTGCGGACTTCCAGCAAACTCCTGGACTTGCGACGATCCACTTGGCGAGTTCCGACGAGCTTCTTTGGCAAGCTTATGGACTTCTCGGATTTGTTCCCGTAGAACCTCCGACGACTGTCCGAACTTCCGTCGAACTCTCGAATTCCCAACGTGATCATTGTCTTGACTCCGGCGCAACTCCTGCTGCATATCTTACTTTCATCATAGTTAATCCTGCACACTTAAAACAAAACTTCGATTGAGACAATTAATCCTAAGCAATTAACCAAGTTGTCCGGCATGTCATTGGTCCCTCGACGCTTCGTCCGATTCTTCGGCGCATCGTCCTTTCCTGCAGCCCATTGCCCAATCGGCCAGTTGACTCTGTAACTCCGATATCCTTGGCACAATACCTGCTCTTCTTGGCCCGATGCTCGAGTCCATGGCCCGAAGCCTTCTGTCGATACTTCGACCGATCCACCGGCCTGACGTCCAATCTTCTAACATGTTCCTCCGGCACAACATGATTTTCCTGCTTTAATTGTCTCATCCTGATCAAAGCATCCTGCGTCACTCAAAAATGCAGATTAAATCATAAACATATATCAAGTAGTTTCATCATCAAAATATGAGATTCAACATAGAGTTCCAAGGAGGCCGATCCCTTAAAGAGATCAACCCCAAGTTTAGAATCTGCAAGGGTTCTATCAGGTTTCTGTCAGAGATTATCTCCTTTGGAACACCATGAAGTCTTATTATTTCATTGATATATAAATCTGCAAGCCTATCTAGAGAATAAGTCATATTGATCGGTAGGAAATGTATATATTTCGTTAACCTATCAATGATAACCCAAATAGCATCATGCTTTCTAGAAGTTTGGGGTAGTCCTGAAATAAAGTCCATGGTAATACATTCCCATTTCCATTCAAGAATATCTAAAGCTTGCAACAAATCTCCAGGTCTTTGGTGTTCTACTTTGATTTGCTGACAAGTCAAACACTTTGAAACATATATTGCAATCTCCTTCTTCATGCCTTCCCACCAATAATGACTTTGGAGATCTCTATACATCTTAGTGCTACCAGGATGCATTGTATACTTTGAATTATGACCTTCCCTCAGGATTTGATTTTTGATATCTGAGTCATTTAGAACACATTCTATCCCTAAATCTCAATAGGCCATCCTCTGAAACTCAAAAATTCAATTTCAATCCTTTTTCTACTTCATTCCTTAAGCAGATCAAGCATCGATCTCATAGTTATCCTTCTTTAATTTGTTGAATGAGATCATATTGCACTTGGATGTAGGCCATTAATATCATTGTGTCTTGCCCTTTTCTCATAACATTCAAATTATAATTCTCTTCTAATAACTTTCATTGCTTCACAACCAAAGTCGCCATAAAACTTATAGATTTTCTACTAAGGGCATCTGCTACAACATTAGCTATACCCGGGTGATAACGAATGGTACAATCATAATCCTTTAGAAGTTATATCCATCTCTGCTGCCTCATGTTTAACTATTTTTGAGTAAAAATATACTTTAAACTCTTATGATCAGTAAAGATTTCAAATGTACGCCCATACAAGTAATGCCTCCAAATCTTTAGAGCACAAATAATTACTGCCAATTCCAAATCATGAGTTGGATAATTCAGTTCATAACTCTTTAATTGTCTAGAAACATTAGCAATCACTTTCCCTTCTTGCATCAAAACACATCCAAGGCTCTTTCTTGAGGCATCAGTATAAACCATAAATCCCTCATCACCACTTGGAATAGTCAGAATAGGGGCACTAGTCAATCTCCTTTTTAACTCTTGAAAACTTTGCTCACAATCATCACCCCATGGTGAAACACTAGGTCGAATGAAACCCTTATCTAATAGTTCTTGTAGTTGCTTTTAAAATTCCTCTAGCTCAAGTGGTGCCATTCCGTAAGGAGGCCTAGATATTATGGTTGTCCCGGGGACCAAATCAATAGTAAATTCACCCTCTCTATCTAGAGGTAAACCAAGCAAGTCATATGGAAATACATCAGGCAAGGAGGTAAATCATGTCCAATACTCTCAAAACAAAAGATGGGATGATCTAGTATGCAAAAAGTGATCATTTTGTATAACAATCTATACTGGTATGATTGGAAGATAGCTAATCCATATTTAGTATAATATCAAAACTCCAAATATCTAGGAGAACCAAATCAGCAAGAAGTTCCTGTTCTCCAATAGAAATTAAATAAGATGACCAGATCGAGTTTGTTATTAAACAATCCCCAATAGCCATATTTACATATAGCATATAATCCAGTGGTTTAGGTTGAATGCCCATGTGATAAGCAAAATATTGTGAATCATATCATAGATGAGACACATGGTCAAACAAATATTTGTATTCTTTCAAAAACATGAATAGTACCTTCGACCACTAATTCAGAAGCTTTAGAATCATATTCCGTGATAACATACACTCTGACATGGGCTGATGACTTATGAGGCAGTGATTCTTTCTTCTTGTTCAAAGGGTAGTCTTTTATTTTATGATCCAAATTTCCACAAGCAAAATAGGCTCCAGTCACCTACAAATACAAACTTGTTTCATAATATAACTTACATCTTACACATGATTAAATCTTTTGTGGTAACTTCCCTTTTCAAACCGATGATGTCTTGACCCTCTTATTATCACATTCTGATTCATTTCTAAACTTTTTTTTTTTTTGGTAAACTTGTCCTTGCTATTCTTGTTCTTGATCTCCAGAAATTCTTTTGATCATCAGAACAATTTCGTTCATCAAATATCTTCTCTAATCACATCATTTATTTTTTTGCTACCAATGTATTAGGTTCACCATGCTTCTACTGCGCCACTCTAATTTAATATCCCTGATCAACCCTTTTATCGCACTTAATTAATCAAAAGCAGATGAAGTAGGAGGACTAACTGTCCTCGTCATCCTAGATTCCTAAAATGCATCAAAGAAAATGTTCACCAATCACTATAGTTCACTAGACCTCAATATATTTAGCACGTCAACATATCAAATATTTCAGTGATCCTCAAACCATGCTCTGATACCACTCTGTCACGCTCTCTTGAATTTAATTTTCATTTAGGAGATGTGAACCTAACTCAAAATTGATAATATTATAATTCAACAAACAATCCAGGATCCAATCACACATTTGAGGTCACTAAGAAAAACATGCAAGTCATTCACCTCTACAATCCACAATTCACAAAACCTGTGCAGTTTATAATCATACATCATGTCACTAGATGATTCGTAAAATCCAAAGGCAACTTAACTAAATCATAACCACATCATAAATCCATAGTTGTGAGAATTCTATACAATTACAAAACCAACATGTACCACATGTTTATGTCATTCATTACATAATTTTAACTTATCATTCCCAAAATCCTAACATGAGAGGTACTTTTCAAATATTTACAGGATACATCAATCTAGATTTGTCATTGATACACACAAAAGGAACTTATATAACATCAACATATCAAGTATGAAAGATTTGCCCCAAAATCTTCTAGCTTCCCACTACCTCAACCCAAACTACATATTTTAGCGAGCGATAAGCTATCCTAAAAAATTTATATATCAATGGGGTGAGCATATAAAGCTCAGCAAGCGACAAACATATCCATAGCAAAGAGGACAATTTCTCAAACAAATAAGGTATCAAAAATACAAGGCAGAGATACAAGATAAAATAGAAGCATGTGTTGTTTGAATGCAGAATTAGGATGTCATTTCGTTCGAAGCATGTTTTGTTCATATAATCGAGGAAGGGTAATTGGAGCATATCATTGACATAAGGAGCATATCCATGGCATATGGTAATTTCAAGGTATAACAAAGACTTATAACATTTCGGAAACATATCAAAGAACAAAACATAAATAGAAGCTCAAATGTCACATGACGATGCATTCATTGCATTATTATCCAAAGCATGCATAGAAACATAGCCAAAGCTTTGGATATCATATCAAATACATAGAAGGTGAAGTGGGATCATAGCATAATATGGTCCATCCATTTCTGAATGACCACTAAACATAAGTCTCCCACGTCTGGAAGCTCCATCCACCCACGTCTGAGTGAAGTCATAGGGGGCCGGCAGAGCATCGCGGGCTCTAAGCATAACTCCCTTTACCATTTCTGACAAAGGTTCACATTTATCCCACAAACACCAGAGTATAAAGGGACAGTATGAATAATGAAATTAGCAAATATTAGAAGCACATGCAGAACAACGAAATGTACATATGCCTTTCGAGTCAATACGATACAAACATAATCTTTCACAAATGTATTCAGATTTGAAATGAAACAAAAGCAAGAGCATACAAGGATTTCAAGAAATCACATATAGCTTAATTGAAATAATAAAGTTATATGAATTCAATGTCTAAAGAAATGAAACTAGAAGAGGCACATATCGAAAGCAAATGTGGAACAATGGGATGCATGTGCCGAATCATTACAATGCAAACATGATCTTTAGATGATAGCTGCAGATGTACAAATAAATAAAGGACAAAAGTATACAGGAATTTAAGAAAATAATGTAAAGCTTAACTGAAGTAAGAGTTTTTACCGAAATCGATTTCCAAAGAGAAGAAATAAGGAAAGCCGAAATCGACCAAAGCTCGATTCTGGTAGAATTTGATAGGAACATTGTATGAACTATTTGGATAACCAATTATACTCCAATTTATACAAAATAGATGTCATTAGAAAGCTTTGTTAATCTAGTTTTTGGCAAATCAAGTTTTACAAGAATTAGAATTTACAACAGGGAGTTATAGATAATTTCTTAGCTAAAGGTCCGAAAATATTAGCTCTGTTTTACTAAATCCATAGGGTCGATGAAAGCAGATGTTTCAGTTAGCAATTGTATTCCAAATATATCAAATCAGGTATATTCAGAAAGAATTTTGAGTCTAGCTTCGAATAAATATACTTTGTTTGAATCTGAGTTCACAGCAGAAAGTTATAAGTAGTTAAGCAACAAGAGGTCAGAAATTTCAATCCCTGTTTTACATAATCTATAGGGTTAATTTAAACAGAAGTCTTGGTAGGCATTTAAACTCCAAATCATTGGGTCTTAGTATCAAAATAAATATTTTTTTGTCTACTTTCAAATGGAATAGGTTTTGTCTAAATCAGAGTTTATTACAAAATGTTATGACCGAAACATTGCTTAGAGGTCAGATTACCGAAAAATTATAGATTCATGGCTTTGTATCAAAACGAAAGAAGGTCTGGTTCTCAGTTGAAATATCTCAAATTTTGCAGAATAAAAATGGAAACAGAGATTAAGGTTACTATGGGATGGGGTTAGAACACTTGCCTTAAAATTATTTAAATCCTAAATGTGGGAAAATTGATGAAAAACCTCAAGCTCTTATTCTTCTTCTTCTTCTTCTTCTTCTTCTTCTTCCCTTCTCTTCTCAAACTCATGTTGGCTGCAACTCTTCAGTTTTATTTTCTTTAACATTTCATCTAATTCTTTTTTTTTTTTTGGTTTTGGCTAATGCAAAAGTTGTAAGGTGTCATGCATGCATTAAAGGGGCTAGGTGTCATCTTTAGAGTAAACATAAGTGGCACCATTAGGTTAGCTAGTGACACATGTCCACTATTTTTTCTTTTTAACTTAAATCTGAATCTTTCATAAATTATATCAAACTTCTAATATTTACTCTTAGGTCCCTAGCCATAAACTTTTAATATAATATCATTTAATATAAAATAATTTTTAAATAATCCTTATTTTTACAAACAAACATTTTACTAAATTTTCAAAAATGGGGATGTTACAGTATGAGTGCTCTACTCTTTGATACCAGACTTATAGGTTTGGCTGTCCTATATCTAGTATAGCTTGTCATTGGGAGTAGTAGTCGACCTTACGAGGGCTATTGAGTGTCGATAGAGGATCATCCACTCTCGGCGTCATGAGAGGAATATCACATGTGTTCTTGCTCAGACAAATCCTAGGCCAAGGTCATTCGGGTTGAGAGAGAAAGAGTTCTCCGAGAGAATCCGATTAGAGCGAGACTCGAGTAGAAACCGTATGGGTTTGACAACACCATGCTCATTTTACAATCTCTGGGATATTAGAAGGAATGAGGGACTATAGGTACACGGTAACTGAGGACAAACATGTCCAATGGATTGAATTCCCCTGTATCATCTGGGGACTACGGCATAGTGGCCTAGTACATCCGTAGTCGATGAGTCGAATGAATTATTACAGAGATAATAATTTACTGAGTTAGAAGGAGTTCTGACTGGTATGACTCACGACCAGCTCGATATTAAGCCTAGAGGGTCACACACATATGGTAGGTATTACGATGAGTAGAGGTTCGGATATGAGATATCCGACGGAGCCCTTGTCGTATTGGATATCCAATGAGCCCATGAATTATTGGATCACATGGACGAGATCCAATAAGAGCCCATGAGAGATTATTAGATAGAGATCCTCTAATCTAAAAGGCTTGAGTTATTGGATGCAGATCCAATACCCACTAGGGGAGGATCCATTAGGGTTTGATAGGGGACCTTTATAAATAGGAGGGATTCAAAACCTTATAGGCTAGAGTCTTTGCTTGCCTCTCCTATTCTCCTCACTCTCTCCACCTCATAGCAGGCTTGGAGTTTTGAGGAGCGTCGTCGCAGCCTTATTGTGTGGATCACCTCTAGAGAGGAGGACGCTTGACCTCCTTTAGCCTCTCCTAAAGATCTGCAAGGAAACAGGGATATACGATCTCCCTGTTGAATCTCGGATTTTGATGATGACGTCAATTGTCATTTGTTATCTAATCCATATGTTGAGATAAGTGTGTAGGATTAACTATGATGAAAGTAAGACATGCAGTAAGAGTTGCACCGGAGTCAAGACTATGATCACGTTGGGAGTTCGAGAGCTCGACGGAAGTCCGAACGGTCGTCGGAGGTTCTGCGAGAACAAATCCGAGAAATCCATGAGCTTGCCAAAGAAGCTCATCGGAACTTACCAAGTGGATCATCGCAAGTCCAGGAGTTTGCCGGAAGTCCGCCGGAGCATCACCGAGAGTTCATTGGATGATCGACAGAAGCTCGCCGGAAGCTCGCTGGAAGAAGCAATTGACGCATCGGAGCAAGGTGCAGTAAATGTCTTAAGAAATTCGTAGTTAGCACAATGATTAAGTTAGAAATGGGAGGTGATCCCATTAACTTAATCTTGGGGCAATTGGACCCTTGACAGACCCAAATTGGGTCGAATGGATTAGCCCATTCGGACCCAAATTACTTGGCTAGAGGTGGCACCGCTTGGGTCGGCGGTGGCACCGCCCAGGGCTTAGTCTCTGGGCTCTGGTTGGGCGGTGCAACCGCCCTAGTCAGGCGATGGCACCGCCCGAGCTCGGTCTCTGAGCTCTGGCAGGAGGTGCAACCGCCCTTGACAAGCGGTGGCACCGCCTAGAGGCTCAGCCTCCGAGCTCTACCAGTCGGTGCAACCGCTAGACCCAGGAATTCTGGGAATTGACAGTTTTGAGCTCGGAATTCAAACTAGTTTGGGGACTATAAATACCCCACTCTTTCAGCAATGAAAGAGCAACAAAAAAACCACCGAAATCCTGATCTTACTCTGTGATTTTTAGAGCTCAAAAGTGTTGTATGAGTTAAAAGTTCTCCTTTCTCTTTTCTTCCAAGTTTTGATCTGTCAAGAGAGGAAAGAAAATTCTGTAAGGGTTGTCTCCTAAGCCATTCAAAAGGAGTGAAACTATAAAAAGGTGGTTGGCCTTCGCCTATTGAAGGAAGGCCTCTAGTGGACGTTGGTGACCTCGTCGGTGGAGGAAGCCAAAAGTGGATGTAGGTCAAGATTGACCGAACCACTCTAAATCTCGGTTTGCATTTACTTTGAGCATATTATCTTTACTTCAAACCTCCTCAATAGCTTACTGCCTTCTGCGCATTTACGATCATGTTTCAAAGTTCAGTATTTTTCGAATCGACGTTTAGACGTAAATCAGTTTTATCGCACGAACATCATATTTCAGTTTACGCTTACATTCTAATTTCTATCATAACTGCAAACTGTCTTCATAGACTTGCTTTAACTACATCTTGCTTGATCACAAGTTAAAGTGATTTATGAATCGGCTTTTCTACCGAAATCGGTCTTATCTTACGAACGCAGTTTTAATCGTCGAAAGTTTTCCACTGCACTAATTCACCCCCCCCCCCCCCCCCCCCCCCCCTCTTTGTGCTCTTGATCCTAACAATTGGTATCAGAGCGAGGTTAACTCTCAAACAGATTAAAACCCAAGAGAGATGGCATACGCCGGAAACCAAGAGGGTCATTCTATTACACGTCCACCCATGTTCAATGGGACGGACTACACCTATTGGAAGACCCGAATGAGGATCTTCCTTATTTCAATGGATTTTGAACTTTGGAATCTTGTCGAAAATGAATTTTCGAAGTCTTCTCTTCCAATGATCGATTGGAATGAATTGGAGAAGAAGACTTTCGCTCTTAATGCAAAGGCTATAAATGCCTTATTTTGTGCGCTTGATAAAAATGAGTTTAATCGTGTTTCGGTTTGTGAAACCGCGTTTGATATTTGGCATACACTCGGAGTGACTCACGAAGGCACAAGTAGAGTGAAAGAGTCAAAAATCAATCTTTTGATATACTCTTTCGAACTTTTCCGACTGAAACCGAGCGAGACTATTGGCGACATGTACACCCGTTTCACGGATGTCGTCAATGGTCTAAAAGGACTCGGCAAAAGTTTTTCGGATTTTGAGGTCGTGAATAAGATTCTAAGATCCCTTCCTAAGAGTTGGGACCCTAAAGTCACTACTATTCAAGAGGCTAAAGATTTAAACAACTTCCCTCTTGAAGAACTAATCGGATCATTAATGACCTATAAAATGATATGCAAGGCTCATGAAGAGCAAGAAGACATCCTTCCAAAGAACAGAAAGGATATAGCACTTAGAACTTTAGATGACCACTTGAGAGAAAACTCAAGTGATGAGGATTGTGATGATGACTTGGCACTTCTAACAAGGAAATTCAAAAAATTCATTAAGAGAAACAAGTTTAAAAATGACACAAAAAATAAACTTGAACCCAAAAAGGACCAAGTTATTTGCTACGAGTGCAAAAAGCTGGGACACTACAAAAGTGATTGTCCCCAATCCAAGAAGAGAACATCAAAGAAGAAGGCGCTCAAAGCAACGTGGGATGACTCGAGCACGTCCGAAGAAGAGGAGTCCAACACCGAGCAAGTTGCTTATTACGCCTTAATGGCCATCGGAGACGAGGTAACAAATTTAATTGATGCAGATTTATCATTTGATGAGTTATTAAATGCCTTCCATGACTTATTTGATGAATGCAAGATTATTAGTAGAAAATATAAATTGCTAAAAAAGGAGCATGTTAGTCTTACTTGTAATTTCGATAAGTTAAGAACTGAATATCATGATAGTTTAGGTTCTTGTATAAAATGTCATGATCTAGAAACTATCCAAAAGGAAAACTTGCTACTTAAGGACACCATGAAGAAATTCGAGATTGGTAGCAAGTCTTTGAACATGATCCTTACAAACAAGGGTCACGTTCCCAAAAGAAGTGGAATCGGATTTGTGAGAAATTCCCACCAAAATCCAACCACCTTCATAAAAGGCCCCATTCTACATGTTCGACACCAAAGCAAATGCAACTTTTGTTGCAAACATGGACACAAAATGCATTATTGTCCATTCAAGAAAATTAGTCCGAACAAATTAATTTGGGTTCCTAAACGAACCATGATAAACTCTATGCAACATGATAAACAATGTAGATCAGTTTTTGAGGCACCCAAAAGTAAATGGGTACCTAAAAATTATCCTTTCTTGTAGAGACATATACCATCACAAGCTAGGAGCAAGAGATGGTACCTTGACAGTGGATGCTCAAGGCATATGACCGGAGATCTATCTCAATTCTCTAAGCTCACTAGCATAGACGAATGCTATGTCACCTTCGGAGACAACAACAAGGGTAAAATCATTGGCAAAGGAACCATAGGTAACAAATCCAACTTCTTTATTGAATATGTTTTGTTAGTTGATGGTTTAAAACATAACCTCTTGAGCATTAGTCAATTATGTGATAAAGGATATATTGTCAAATTCGAATCTAATGCTTACATCATTAAAAACCCACACAACAACACATCTATGATTGTATTAAAACAAAATAACGTATACACCATTGACATCAATGATCTGTGTAATGAAATGTGTTTTTCGGTTTTAAATGAGGATGCTTGGCTATGGCATAGAAGATTAGGTCACGCTAACATGAAACTAATCACTCAAATATCATCCAAAGAACTTGTAAGAGGAATTCCTCTTATCAAGTTCATTAAAGATAATGTATGTGATGCTTGTCAATTAGGTAAACAAATTAAGGGTAGTTTCAAATCCAAGAATCAAATAAGCACCTCTAGACCCATGCAATTGATCCATATGAATTTGTTCGGACCAATCTCTACATCAAGCCTAGGAGGTAGCAAATACGTCTTCGTTATTGTAGATGACTATAGCAGATACACATGGACTTCTTAAAACACAAAAATGAATGCTTTAGATATTTTAACAAGTTTTGTAAACTTGTCAAAATGAAAAGGGTTCTATGATTTCATCAATTAGAAGTGATCACGGTGGTGAATTTCAAAACCGTGATTTCCAAAAATTTTGTGAACTTAATGGATACAACCACAACTTCTCTACTCCAAGAAATCCTCAACAAAATAGAGTAGTAGAAAGAAAAAATAGAAACTTACAAGAAATGACAAGAACCATGTTGAATGAACATAGCCTACCCAAATATTTTTGGCCCGAAGCCATAAACACTGCATGCTATATTTTGAATAGAGTTCTAGTAAGACCCCTACTCACCAAAACTCCCTATGAGTTGTGGAACAACAAAAAACCTAATGTTTCATATTTTAAAGTTTTTGGGAATAAGTGTTTCATCTTAAATGAAAAAGATGCCTTAGGAAAATTTGATGCTAAATCCGATGAAGGAATTTTTCTTGGTTATTCTTCAGTTTCTAAAGCTTTTCATATCTTCAATAAAAGAACTTTAATTATTGAAGAATCCATTCATGTTGTTTTTAATGAGATTTCCGAAATCAAGAAAAATGATTTTGATGATGATGTTAACTTCGATTCTTTAAATTTAAATGAAACCCCTTCTCCAACTAGCAACTTGGATGCATCCACTTCCGAAACATCCTTACCCAAGGATTGGAAGTATGTAGATGCTCATCCTAAGGAGCTAATCTTAGGAGACACATCAAAGGGGGTTCAGACACGTTCTTCTATTAAAAATTTTTATGCCAACGCCGCTTTCTCTCCCAAATTGAACCTAAATGTATTGACGAAGCCATGAAAGATGATTCATGGATTATCGTAATGCAAGATGAATTAAATTAATTTTAGAGAAATGAGGTATGGAAGCTTGTTCCTAGGCCAAATGACCATTTAGTTATTGGTACTAAATGGGTCTTTAGAAACAAGCAAGATGAATATGGTATCGTGGTTAGAAACAAGGCTAGATTAGTGGCCAAAGGTTTCAACCAAGAAGAAGGTATCGATTATGAAGAAACCTTCGCTGCTATGGCTCGATTAGAAGCCATAAGGATGCTCCTTGCCTATGCTAGTAGTAATAATTTTAAGTTGTTTCAAATGGATGTTAAAAGCGCTTTTCTTAACGGCTTTATTTCTGAAGAAGTTTATGTTAAACAACCTCCTGGATTTGAAAATAATAGCCTCCCTGATCATGTGTTTAAATTAACTAAAGCTCTCTATGGTTTAAAACAAGCCCCTAGGGCTTGGTATGAAAGACTTAATTCTTTTCTTATTGAAAATAATTTCACAAAAGGCAAGGTTGATACTACATTGTTTATCAAGAATTTTGAAAATAATTTTCTCATTGTTCAGATTTATGTTGATGATATTATTTTCGGTTCTACGAATGAATCTCTTTGTGAATCTTTTGCTAAAACCATGAGTCTTGAATTTGAAATGAGTTTGATGGGAGAATTAACATTTTTCTTAGGCTTACAAATTAAGCAACTAAGTAATGGTATCTTTATTAATCAAACTAAATATGCTTTAGATCTACTGAAAAGATTTAATATGGATAGCTCAAAAGCTATTAACACCCCTATGAGCACCTCCAATAAGTTAGAAGTTGATGAGAGTGGAGAAAGCTTCGATCAAAAAACTTATAGGGGTATGATAGAAAGTTTACTTTACCTCACTGCAACTAGACCAGATATCATGTTCAGTGTAGGACTTTGTGCTAGGTTTCAATCGAACCCTAAGATATCTCCGTTAGGATCGGAGCGGCACTAAGAGGGGGTGAATTAGTGCAGAGGATTAAAACGTCGGTTTTGACAAATCTTTCGTACGATAAAAATCGAACTCGGAAGTGCTTAACTTAAAAGCATATTCGTAAAGTGGTGCAGCAAAGGTAATGAGGAAATAAAGCACGTAAGAAGGTTTGCAGTAATGTAAATAGCAATAATGAAATGCAAACCAGAGATCACGCCGATTTTAAAGTGGTTCGGTCAAATGACCTACATCCACTTGCGAGGCCCTCTTCGATGAGGCTCCCACCTTCCACTAGCAACTCTCTTGAAAGGGAAGGGCAAATACCCCTCTTACAACTTTTTACAAGCGGTTCACTCTCTTACAGATTTTCAGCAAGAAAGAAGGAGGTGAACACTAGCAAATTGAAAACAAGACTTGCTAAGACTTTTCTAAGACCTTTCTCTCAATCAATTGCTTCTCAAAAAGTTGTAATCTCAGCTAAGATTTGAGGGGTATTTATAGGCCTCAAGCGGATTCAAATTTGGGCTCCAAAATTTGAATTCTCTTTGGTTCCCGATGCTGGCGGTGCCACCGCCTATCAGTGTCTGACACTGACAGTGGACTGGCGGTGCCACTGCCTGTCCGTGTCTGACACTGACAGTGGACTGGCAGTGCCACCGCTTGGCTCTCGGGTGCTGGGCGGTGCCACCGCCAGACCCTTCGGTTCATAGGTTGGGCTTTAATTTCAACCCAAACCAAGTCTAATTTTGAGCCCAGTTGGCCCCTAACCAGGATATAGGATTATCTCTTAATCCTAATCTTAATTACATGTGAACTACATAACTAAAAACATCCTAAGCAAGTTTTCAACCGCGAACGTTGAGTCTTGTTCCGACGAGCTTTCTAACGAACTTCTTCCGACGAACTCCCATCAAGCTCCCGATCTTGTGATGACTTTAATGAGTAGCCGAGCCTTCTCGGTGATCTCCGTGAACCTCCGACGATCTCTTCGGTGAACTTCCAAAAATTTCGACAGGTTCCCGATTTCTTCTCGGTTGGTTCCGACAGCATCTCCGATGATTCTTCGGTCTCTTAAACGTCCATCGAACTTGACTCCGGTATTCTTGCTTTATGGTTTCTGGTTATCGTAGTTAATCCTACACACTTAACTCAATAATATGGATTAGATCAATTAACCCATCAATTGATTTTATCATCAAAATCTGAGATTCAACAATCTCCCCCTTTTTGATGATGACAATGAATTGATGACGGTGTTAAACGTAACTCCCCTATCTATATGTCATATTATGAGAAGATAAAAACACTTGAATTTCATCCCATTGAATTCAAGTATAAACCGATAAGTTCTAACCGTAGAACTTATCGTTATTCTCATTAAGCAATAGTAAATATAAAGCTTCGATGAAAATCATTTTCAAGTCAAGTGATAATGGACGATTTACACTATGACAAGAGATAAAGATTTTCAACATGAATTTCATGATATAGATGTAAGGCATGCTTTCAATACGATCAATCAATCTTGCGATATTCTCTAAGATTTTGCAAGACATATAAGACATTCATATCACTTATAAGTCATGCTATCAAAATAGTACAAGTCATATAAGACATTTATATCACATATAAGTCATGATATCAAAATGGTACAAGTCATATAAGACATTTATATCACATATAAGTCATGCTATCAAAATGGTACAAGTCATCACTTTTCTCCCCCTTTGTCATCAACAAAAAGGAGATGAGACTTTGAAACACACAATTTGTGATCATCAAATCAATAGAGAAAAACAAAATCAACATTCATCCAGAATTTTTTTTTTTTTTAAATACATCCAAGAAGAAGGTTCAGTTTTCATTCAAAAGATGACAGGCTTCGAACTTGATATTAAGAGTAAACAGAACAGAATAAAAAGATACATCAATTAATCCTTAGGAGGTAATTCACAGTGCTGATACATAACATCTATTTTTTGATTCATTTGTCGTATTTCCTTCAAGATTTTAATTTGCTGGAGTTGAATTTGTTCTTGCTGCGATTTGAGTTGTTCTTGTTGGAATTTGATCTGAGACAGTTCTTCCATAATGAGTCCTTCAGAGGATGAAACAGGAGCTGAAGGTGGTGCACCAAAGGGACTAGGAGGAGGAGATTCATTTCCCCTAAAAATTGGTGTTTCTGGTTGTTCTACTGGTGGAGGAATAGGATCAGTCATTCTAGGTTGCCTTACCCATATTCCATTGTTAAATGTGCACCTAAGTCTCTTTAGTAGATTTTTATTGATGATGTTATATCTATCACTTTGAATTGTTTCTTCATCGGGTGGGATGCAAATGTTATAGGCAAGAAGAAATCTAGTGATTAACCCCCCATATGGCAACATAGTATCTTTAGCTGTAATATCCTGCATGTGTTGCCATATTGAGTATCCAAAACAGTTATGTTGACCGGTCATAATCCAATACATAGTGCTTATCTCTATTAGACTCATTTCATCAAGATGATATTGCTTAGGGAATAATATGCTTGTTATGATATGATGAAGAATCTTAGAATTAAAAGGTAGTAAGTGTTCGCAACTCTTGGGTATTATTCCGAGGTCCGAGTTTGCAAAAATAGTTTCAACAGCTTCGGTGTAAGTTGCTCCTATTATATTAACATCCCATTTACCTTTAAAATAGCAGCCCCTATCTTTTTCAGTGATTCCAATTAGTTCACAAATAGTATTATCAGAAATCCTAATTTGTGTTCCTAAAAGGTAAGTACTTAGGCTATCGTCATCTACCCATAGGTTTGCATAAAAGAGCCTAACTAACCTAGGATAAATTGGTTCATATATTTGTAGAAGAGGTAGGGTCTCTAGATGAGCAAACCACCTAATGGGTTCTAAGTCTCCTAGTTCATCGAGATCAACATGTTTACCCTTATGGATACATCTTGTTTCAAATTTTGGAAACATAAGGGCATCTTCTTTGGATCTAAATAGATCGTGGTCATATGAATCTCCTTCAATCCTTTTCCCTTTTGATCTCTTAGGGGCCATTGTCTAGACAAGATGATAGAAAAAAAATATGAAATTGTAATGAGTAGGTAAAACAAGAAGAAGGGGAAGGAAAGATTTTACCTTATGGAGTGTTTCTTGGAGGATGGAGAGCTTGGACCAATAAGAATCCCTTTCCAAGACTTCTAGAGGTTAGAATGAGAGTTAGGAAGTTTTTGGGAGAGTTTGAGGGAGGTCTGCACGGGTTGGGGGTGGTGTCACCGCCGGCCCTAACCATTTGGAATTTATAGGGTGTCTCGGGTGGTGCCACCGCCTGGCGCCCGAGCGCTCAGGCGGTGCTGCCGCCGGTTCTGGCAGTGCCACTGCTGGCGTGCTGCGGAAGAAGAAGAAAAAAAATTTTCTTCCCCTTTTGTTTTTCAAAGGTGTTTGACTCAAGATAGGTTAAGATAATGAGTTGTACTTTAATATGTCATTTTGAATCGAAGGAGAATGATGAAGTCAAATCCATAAAAGAATGGAAAAGGATGAGACATTTTTCAGAAAATATATTCAAACAAGCTTATTTTCAGGGACAATTTAATATGCCTAGTTCCCTTCTAATGAATTCAAATTGGTCTTCATTTAAGGCTTTTGTAAAAATATCTGCCAATTGATGCTTTGTGTCAATAAATTCTAAAACAACATTATTGTTAAGGACATGATCACGTATGAAATGATGCCTAATATCGATATGCTTAGTTCTAGAGTGCTGAATTGAATTTTTGGTAAGACATATGGCACTAGTATTATCACATTTTATGGGAACGTTTTTTAAGTGAATTCCATAGTCTTCTAATGTATTTTTCATCCAAACAACTTGTGCATAGCATGCACTTGCAGCAATGTATTCGGCTTCCGCCGTAGATAGTGCAACTGAATTTTGTTTCTTGGAAGTCTAAGAAACAAGTGCATGTCCTAAAAATTGGCATGTTCCGGATGTACTTTTTCTATCTATCCTGCATCCGCCAAAATCGGCATCTGCATAAGCTATTAAATCGAATTTTTCAGATTTTGGATACCATAATCCTAAATTTGGAGTTCCTTTAAGATACCTAAATATTCTTTTAACACTCTTAAGATTAGATAATTTAGGATTAGATTAAAACCTAGCGCAAAGTCCTACACTAAACATAATATCGGATCTAGTCGCGGTGAGGTAGAGTAGACTACCTATCATTCCCCTATATATTTTTTGATCAAAATTTTCACTATTTTCATCCATGTCTAACTTAGTCGAAGTACTCATAGGGGTGTTTGTTGCTTTTGAATTATCCATGTTAAATCGTTTTAACAATTCTAATGTATATTTAGATTGGTTATGAAATATACCATCACTAAGTTGTTTGATTTGTAATCCCAAAAAGAAAGTTAATTCACCCATTAAACTCATTTCAAATTCATAACTCATACATTTGGCAAATGATTCACATAGTGATTCATCCGAAGAGCCAAAAATAATATCGTCAACATAAATTTGCACAATAAGAAAATTATTTTCAAAATGTTTGATAAACAATGTAGTATCAACCTTGCCTTTGGTAAACAATGTAGGAACAAGCTTCCATACCTTATTCCTCTCAAATTTATTTAATTCCTCTTGCATTGCAAGAACCCAAAAATCATCTTTTAAGGCCTCGTCAATGCATTTAGGTTCGATTTGAGAGAAGAAGGCGGTGTTAGCACAAAAATTCTTGAAAGAGGAATGAGTTTGAACCCCTTTTGATGTATCTCCTATAATTAGCTCCTTTGGATGAGCATCTATATACTTCCATTCCTTGGGTAAGGAAATTTCGGAAGAAGGTGCATCCAAGTTGCTATTTTGAGGAGGGGGTTCATTTAAATTCAAATTATCAAAACCAAGATCATCATCAAAATTATTTTTCTTTAAATTAGAAATTTCATTAAAAACTACATGAATAGACTCTTCTATCACTAAGGTTCTTTTGTTAAAAACCAGAAAAGCCTTAGAAACGGAAGAGTAACCAAGAAAGATGCCTTCATCGGATTTAGCATCAAACTTTCCTAAGGCATCCCTTTCATTCAAAATAAAGCATTTACAACCGAAAACTTTAAAATAGGAAATATTTGGTTTTTTGTTATTCCATAATTCATAGGGAGTTTTTGATAGGGATGGTCTTATTAGGACTCTATTCATGATGTAGCAAGCTGTATTTACGGCTTCGGCCCAAAAATACTTAGGTAAACTATGTTCATTTAACATCGTTGTTGCCATTTCTTATAGGTTTCTATTTTTTCTTTCAACTACTCCATTTTGTTGGGGATTCCTCAGAGTGGAGAAGTTGTGATTGTATCCATTAACTTCACAAAAATTTTGAAAGTCACGGTTTTGAAATTCGCCACCGTGATCACTCCGAATTGATGAAATCATGAAACCTTTTTCATTTTGAGTGAGTTTACAAAATTTAGAGAAACACTTGAAACAATCACTTTTGTGAGCTAAGAAATAGGTCCAAGTGTATCTAGTATAGTCATCCACAATTACAAACGCATATTTGCTTCCTCCTAGACTTGTCATGTCAATTGGTCCAAATAAGTCCAAATGAATCAATTGTAATGGTCTAGTGGTGCTAATTTGAGTTTTTGGTTTGAAACTAGTTTTTATTTGTTTACCTAGTTGACATGCATCGCATACTTTGTCCTTAATAAACTTTATATTTGGAATTCCTCGCACTAATTCTCTAGATGAGATCTTAGATATTAGTTTCATGCTTGCATGGCCTAGTCTCCTATGCCAAAGCCAAGCATCATCATTTAAAGCGGAGAAGCACATTTCATTACTTAGTTTATCAAGGTTGATGGTGTAGACATTATTTTATTTTAATACAATCATAGTTATGTTATGGTTTGGTTTTTCAATAATACACACATTTGATTCAAATCTAACGATATAACCTTTATCGCATAATTGACTAACACTCAAGAGATTATGTTTCAATCCATCAACTAGTAAGACATCATCATTAGAAAATTTTAATTTGTTACCTATGGTTCCCTTGCCAATGATTTTGCCTTGGTTGTTGTCTCCGAAGGTGACGTACACTTCTTCTTTGCTAGTGAGCATAGAGAAATGAGATAGATCTCCGGTCATATGTCTTGAGCATCCACTATCTAGATATCATCTCTTGCTCCTAGCTTGTGATGGTGTATGTTTCTACAAGAAGGGATTATTTTTAGGTGCCCATTTTCTTTTGGGTGCCTTAAAAACTGATTTAACTTGTTCATCATATTGCATAGAATTGATCATGGTTCCTTTAGGAACCCAAATTAGTTTGTTCGGACTAATTTTCTTGAATGAACATTTATAAGTTTTATGTCCATATTTGTAACAAAAGTTGCAATTGCTTTGGTGCCGAACATGTAAAATAGGGCCTTTAATGAAGGTGGTTGGATTTTGGTGATGACTTCTCACAAATCCGATTCCACTTCTTTTAGGAACGTGACCCTTATTTGTAAGGATCATGTTCAAAGACTTGCTACCAACCTCGAATTTCTTCAAGGTGTCCTTAAGTAGCAAGTTCTCCTTTTGGAGAATTTCTAAATCATGGCATTTTATACATGGAGCTAAACTATCATGATATTCAGTCTTTAATTTATTGACATTACAAGTGAGACTATCATGCTCCTTTTTTAGTAATTTATATTTTCTACTAATTGTCCTACATTCATCAAATAACTCATGGAAGGCATTTAATAATTTATGATAAGATAAATCTGCATCAATTAAATCTGTTACCTCTTCTCCGATGGCCATTAGGGTGTAATGAGCAACTTGCTCGGTGTTGGACTCCTCTTCTTCGGACGTGCTTGAATCATCCCACGTTGCCTTGAGAGCCTTCTTATTTGATGTTCTCTTTTTGGCTTGAGGACAATCATTCTTGTAGTGTCCCGATTTTTTGCACTCATAGCAAATCACTTGGTCCTTGTGTTCAAATTTATTTTTTGTATTATTTTTAAATTTGTTCTTTCTTAAATATTTTTTAAATTTTTGAGTCAAAAGTGCAATGTCATTGTCATTGTCCTCATCACTTGATGTTCCTTTCAAGTGATCTTCTTGTGATGTGAGTGCCATGTCCTTCCTGTTCTTTGGAAAGGGGTTCTCGAGCTCGTTATGAGCTTGACATGTCATTTCGTAGGTCATTAGAGACCCAATAAGTTCTTCAAGAGGGAATGTTTTAAGGTCTTTGGCCTCTTGAATGGCCGTAACTTTTGGATCCCAACTTTTAGGGAGGGATCTTAAGATTTTAGTTACTAGTTCAAAGTTAGTAAAATCTTTACCAAGAGCTTTGAGTCCATTGATGACATCCGTGAACCGGGTGTACATGTCTCCGATGGACTCACTTGGTTTCATTCGGAAAAGTTTGTAAGAGTGCACAAGGATGTTGATTTTAGACTCTTTCACTCGGCTAGTGCCTTCATAAGTGACCTCAAGAGTTCTCCAAATATCAAAAGCTGAATCACAAATTGAAACATGATTAAATTCATTTTTGTCTAGTGCACAAAACAACACATTCATAGCCTTTGTGTTTAAAGCAAAAACCTTCTCCGATTCATTCCATTCGCTCATTGGAAGAGAAGATTTTTGAAATCCGTTTTCAACAATAGTCCAAAGCTCGAAATCCATGGAAATGAGGAAGATCCTCATACGAGTCTTCCAATAAGTGTAATCTGACCCATTAAACATGGGTGGACGTGTGATGGAATGACCCTCATGTATGCTAGAGTAAGCAATCTCTCTTGGGTTTCAAACCAAATATGAGAGTGAGCTTAGCTCTGATACCAATTGTTAGGATCGGAGCGGCACTAAGAGGGGGGGGGAATTAGTGCAGCAGATTAAAACATCGGTTTTGACAAATCTTTCATGCGATAAAATCGAACTCGGAAGTGCTTAACTTGAAAGCGTATTCGTAAAGTGATGCAGCAAAGGTAATGAGGAAATAAAGCACGTAAGAAGGTTTGCAGTAATGTAAATAGCAATAATGAAATGCAAACCAGAGATCACGCCGATTTTAAAGTGGTTAGGTCAAATGACCTACATCCACTTGTGAGGCCCTCTTCGATGAGGCTCCCACCTTTCACTAGCAACTCTCTTGAAAGGGAAGGGCAAATACCCCTCTTACAACTTTTTACAAGCGGTTCACTCTCTTATAGATTTTCAGCAAGAAAGAAGGAGGTGAACACTAGCAAATTGAAAACAAGACTTGCTAAGACTTTTCTAAGACCTTTCTCTCAATCAATTGCTTCTCAAAAAGTTGTAATCTCAGCTAAGATTTGAGGGGTATTTATAGGCCTCAAGAGGATTCAAATTTGGGCTCCAAAATTTGAATTCTCTTTGGTTCCTGATGCTGGCGGTACCACCGCCTGTCAGTGTCTGACACTGACAGTGGACTGGCGGTGCCACCGCCCAGCCAAGCTGTGCCACCGCCTGGCTCTCGGGTGCTGGGCGGTGCCACCGCCAGACCCTTCGGTTCATAGGTTGGGCTTTAATTTCAGCCCAAACTAAGTCTAATTTTGGGCCCAGTTGGCCCCTAACCAGGATATAGGATTATCTCTTAATCCTAATCCTAATTACATGTGAACTACATAACTAAAAACATCCTAAGTAAGTTTTCAACCGTGAACGTCGACTCTTGTTCCGGCGAGCTTTCTGACGAACTTCTTCCGACGAACTCCCATCAAGCTCCCGATCTTGTGATGACTTTAACGAGTAGCTGAGCCTTCTCGGTGATCTCCGCGAACCTCCGACGATCTCTTTGGTGAACTTCCAAAAATTCCAACAGGTTCCCGATTTCTTCTTGGTTGGTTCCGGCAGCATCTCCGATGATTCTTCGGTCTCTTAAACGTCTATCGAACTTGACTCCGGTATTCCTGCTTTGTGTTTTCTAGTTATCGTAATTAATCCTGCACACTTAACTCAATAATATGGATTAGATCAATTAACCCATCAATTGATTTTATCATCAAAATCCGAGATTCAACAATCTCATCTCAAAGCGATTAAAAGAATACTTAGATATCCTAAAGGTACCACAAATCTAGAATTATGGTATCCAAAATCCGAAAATTTTGAGTTAATTGCTTATGCTGATGCGGATTTTGCTTGGTGTAGACTAGATTGAAAAACCACATCATGAATATGTCAATTTTTAGGACATTCCCTTGTTTCCTGGTCATCTAAGAAACAAAACTCGATTGCACTATCAACAACCGAAGATGAATATATTACAGCTAGTGCATGCTGTGCACAAGTTGTGTGGATGAAAAATACCTTAGAAGATTATAAAGTCTATCTTAAAAACATTCCTATTAAATGTGATAACACGAGTGCAATATGTTTAACAAAGAATCACATTCAACACTCAAGAATAAAACATATTGATATTAGACATCACTTTATATGAGATCATGTTACTAATCATGATGTAATCATAAAGTTCATAGATACTAAGCATCAACTAGCTGATATTTTTACAAAACCTCTAAGTGAAGAACAATTTGATTTCATAAGAAGAGAATTAAGAACGTTGATGTGTCCGAATGCATAAACTTGTTAAAATTATTATTCTGACTTTATTGATTGAATGATCAAATCACCTAATTGCCATTACATGCCTAAAATAACATGTTGGAAATTAATACAAAAATTTCCATAACAATGAGCATGTCTTATGATTGTATAGTCTTGTCCGATTGCATGAAAGTGTTAAATTAAATTTTCAGTTCTAATCGGATTTCATTAATATATTATTCTCTTTCGGACTTAATAAACATATGACACATATAGTTTGATTTACATCATTGATTTTTGACAAATAGAATCATCTAGCAAATGCATATCTTTTAGACTTATCATGTGAAAAATATTCTCTTTGAGAAATAGATTTGATGATTCCTTCTTATAAAAGGAAGATATTTTTATGTGCAAGGATTTGATTCACATAAATATCCTGATCCTTGTAAAGCATGCCTTAATATCCTATCGATTTGAACTACACAAATGACTTTCCTCCTTCATGCAAAAAGATAATAACAAATAAAAAGGAAGAAGTTTTCACTCTATAATCTTCATGTCATGTTTTCCTTGAGATGTTTGTATAATTTATATCCAAATGACATGAACCTACTTATGGCATCACACATATATTTAAAAGTTGTTTATATCGTTCTCCTTTTTGTTGATGACAAAGGGGGAGAAATATATGAATTGATGCTATAAATGTCATATTATGTTGAAAAAAAAAGCAGATATATGAATTGATGCTATGATTATGCCATGCTTGCATCATTGAAAATATATGAATTAATGATAACTATGATTGCCATATTATCAATATGCCATGTTTGCATCATGTTAAGATATCAAGAACTTGCATCGTAGTCCTATGTGTTGATATCTTACCATGTGATGAAATGCTATGATTACTAAAATACTTGAAATGTGTGCATCATGTTAAGATATCAAAATCTTACTTCAAAATTTTACATGTTGATATCTTACCATATGATGAATTGCTATCATTACCATCATTCACGTTTGAAATTTGAAAATGGATGTCAAGCCTTGACATAATACATCATTTTCAGAGAGATACATCATGATGGGAATCATGATGGGAGAATTGATAAGGTTAAATGATTTTAACTTATCAATATGTCTCTTGAATTCAAAGGCTTTGAATTCAAGAATGACTTATCTCAATTATAGCACACTCCATTATCAATTGATTGTCATCATCAAAAAGGGGGAGATTGTTGAATCTCGGATTTTGATGATGATGTCAATTGTCATTTGTTATCTAATCCATATGTTGAGATAAGTGTGCAGGATTAACTACGATGAAAGTAAGACATGTAGTAGGAGTTGCGTCGGAGTCAAGACTATGATGACGTTGGGAGTTCGAGAGCTCGACGGAAGTCCGGACGGTCGTCGGAGGTTCTACGGGAACAAATCCGAGAAATCCAAGAGCTTACCAAAGAAGCTCGTCGGAACTTGCCAAGTGGATCGCCGCAAGTCTAGGAGTTTGCTGGAAGTCCGCAGGAGCATCACCGAGGGTTCATCGGAGGATCGACGGAAGCTCGCCGGAAGAAGCGATTGAAGCACCAGAGCAAGTTGCAGTAAATGTCTTAAGAAATTCGTAGTTAGCACGATGATTAAGTTAGAAATGGGAGGTGATCCCATTAACTTTATCTTGGGGCAATTGGGCCCTTGACAGACCCAAATTGGGCCGAATGGATCAGCCCATTCGGACCCAAATTACTTGGCCAGAGGTGGCACCGCTTGGGTCGGCGGTGGCACCACCCAGGGCTCAGTCTTCGAGCTCTAGCTGGGCGGTGCAACCGCCTCTGACAGAGGTGCAACCCCTTGAGCTCGGTCTCTGAGCTCTGGCAGGAGGTGCAACCGCCCCTGACAAGCGGTGGCACCGCCCAGAGGCTCATTCTCCGAGCTCTACCAAGCGGTGCAACCGCCCCAATCAGGCGGTGCAACCGCCAGACCCCGAAATTCCAGGAATTGATAGTTTTGAGCTCATAATTCAAATTGGTTTGGGGCCTATAAATATCCCACTCTTTTAGCAATGAAAGAGCAACCAAAAAACCACCGAAATCCTGATCTTACTTTATGATTTTTAGAGCTCAAAAGTGTTGTATGAGTTAAAAGTTCTCCTTCCTCTTTTCTTCCAAGTTTTGATCTGTCAAGAGAGGAAAGCAAATTCTGTAAGGGTTGTCTCCTAAGCCCGTCAAAAGAAGTGAAACTGTAAAAAGGTGGTTGGCCTTCGCCTATTGAAGGAAGGCCTCTAGTGGACGTCAGTGACCTCGTCGGTGGAGGAAGCCAAAAGTGGATGTAGGTCAAGATTGACCGAACCACTCTAAATCTCGGTTTGCATTTACTTTGACATATTATCTTTACTGCAAACCTCCTCAATAGCTTACTACCTTCTGCGCATTTATGATCGTGTTTCAAAGTTCAGTATTTTCCGAATCGGCGTTTAGACGTAAATCAGTTTTTTTGCACGGAGATCATATTTTAGTTTACGGTTACATTTTAATTTCCATCATAACTGCAAACTGTCTTCATAGACTTGCTTTAACTGCATCTTGCTTGATCACAAGTTAAAGTGATTTACGAATCGACTTTTCTACTGAAATCGCTCTTATCTTACGAATGCAGTTTTAATCATCGAAAGTTTTCCACTACACTAATTCACCCCCCCTCCCCCTCTTAGTGCTCTTGATCCTAACACTCCCTAGGTAACACAATCTACTCTATATGCATTTCTTTCGGTTTCACGGATTTTGCGCATCAATCTTCGCACGACAACGAACATCTCTTTGGGAATCGGGGATTTTATTTTCTTGTTCTTCCGCTGCACATGTGATGTCACCCCTAAGATTTCCCAATAGTGGTATCAGAGCCAGGTTGTTCGTGCGATAGATTGGTTTTGAACAACGTGTGTTGTGTTTGGAAGAAACTTTCGACGTCAAAATCGTTGACGCAAAAGCGAGAAAGGGTGGCAACAGTTGCTGCCCTCGATCTTCGTGCGTACAGCGCAGCCGCAGGCAGGCAGCACAGGGGCTGAGTGTACAGCAGCCGGTCGGCGGCCAGCATGCAGCAGCCTTGCGTCCAGCGGGGCTGGCAGCCCGCGGGCGGAGGTGCCTGCGGCCGCTTCTCCCGCGGGGTGAGGCGCCGCAGGGTAACAGCGCTTGCCGCCGCTGCTCCCGCGGGCGAAACCCCCAAGCAGGGGCGGCCGCCCGGTAAGGCAGCACTACTTGCGGGCGTTGACCCGTCGACAGAACCGCCAATGGAGGCGGCGACGCCCGGGGGGCGCCCACCTGCAGTGGCAGCGCCGCCAGCGGGTGTGCCGCCTGTAGACGAGGGCAGCGCCCTCGCCCCACCGCACAGGCCGTCGCCAGTAGGGTGGCGACGATGGCGGCAACAAGGGAGTAGGGCATTAGGGCATTCTTGGGCAAAAAGATAGTTTTACCCCTGTGAATTTTCGAAATTCAAATTCTGTCCTTTTATCTAAATTACGAAAATACCCCTATGAATTCAGAAATTCCCTATATGTCCTTGATTTCATAAAATATTAATTGATTAAAATATTTAATTGATTATTATTTTTTTCATTATCTAGTAGTCCTACATGATGATGATTAATTATACATGTGATGTATGATGTATAGACGGATGATCATGGACCGTGTGATGTGTGTACTTGTGATTATTATTATTGGGGTCTGCGAGCCTCCATTATATTTCTCGTTTATTGTCGGGCCTGCGTTCCTATGATTAAGTTGTAATCACATGAGGAGGCGCAGCGGGAGCATGGATGCAATAACGGGACCCACGAGATGGACGATCGCGATGCATGAAGATGCATCGAGATATCGATGGAACCGACGAGGATGAGATGGACGATCACAGGGCATGGAGATGCACCGTTGCACACATAGATCTTGATGTGAGTAATTAGGCCTACTGGCTCGGGCCTAATCACATTATGTTGTGGTCCATGATCATCTGGTGTGATTGCTTATACACATACTAGATATATATATATATTTGCATGCAATGTAGATATATATTAAATATGTATATGTGTGACATGTAATATTAGGAGACCAAATCATAGAAACATCTCTCTCGATAATATTAAGTCAGTAAACATGGGGCAATTAGATTGACCCACGTGGCCTTCCATCGTTATAAGTAGGAACCGATTCCCGGTGTAAGTTGAGTTTGTCGAGTCCCTCGAGACTCACCTATATCGCGATTCACTATCTTGGTAACGACATAGAGATGTCACCGGTGACTTGAGGACATGGTATGCTTGGTCGAGTCCCTCGAGGGTATATCATCAAATTAGACTCATCTTGTAACGAAGGTGTTGACTGAACCGAGCATCATGGTTGGTCGAGTCCCTCGAGACCATGGTGATTCGGAGGCCAAACAAGACGGGAATCACAAGGAGTTGTGATCGGCAAGAGTTGCCTACCTTTTAGGCTTAGTGTGATTGGTCGAGTCCCTCGAGGTTACACTAAGATGCTGATTGGACCCTGATCCCCACTAGAAGTCTGTCGGAGACTTCTGTTTCATGTGTCGAGAGTGTCGCGTGACTCGTTAGTAAAATAGTGGGAGCATATTAAGATAGAAGTCCATATCTTGATAGTTTATTTCTTGCAAAATCTGCATGTTATTCATTTCTGCTGCATCTTTATTTTCAAAAAATGTCACTTTCAAATTCCTTACGTGGCATACTTGATGTCAACCGCCTCACTAGTCCAAATTATACGGATTGGCTCCGTAACTTGAGAATTGTTCTCACGGTGGAGAAAATCGTGTACGTCCTTGATACAGTGATGCCTACGCCTGAAGAAAGGACAAGCGAGGATGAGATCGCTTGCTCCGTGAAGTACATTGATGACTCCACTCTTGCTCAGTGCTATATGTTGGTGATACCGGTAAGGGTAAAACATAGAATAGATTTCCAAATAACACCGATGGAATAATTTTTTTTTCAGATAGAAAACATCACATTAGACAAGGAACGAACTGATACCGGTAGCACTAACGAAGTAACTTTGATAAAAATGAAAAGTAGCTCACCACCAAGTTTAAAATCGCAATGGGATACAGAAAGTTCACCACCCAACGGAAATTAAACGAGGATATAGAACTAGAAAATAAAAAACTCACCACTCAAAGACGCATCCAAGAGATACAGAGTTTAAGGGGGTTCTCTAATAGAGCTTCTGCCCAGATATCATCAGTTTCTAAAGTCCTTTCTAAGCCCTAAACTCTAAAATAAATACTAGTGCATGAAACAACCCTTCATGCCTAGGGAATTTCGAAATTAAGTACTTTACAACTGCCAACCAACTCCATTAATGTATTCCTTAGCCATGAAGAAAAGCACCATGATACAACTTTGCAGTTGCCAACCAACTCCATTAATGTATTCTTTTATGTAGGGAATATGCTGATGAGCTATCTTATCTAAGTAGATTGAGTTGAAGATTATGTGGCAATATTATTGGTTAAAAAAAATATCATATTATCAGCATGGTCCATATGAACAGATTATAGCAAATTAGACACTCCCGTGTCAATCTCCCTTGGTTGAAAAATACTTGTCCTCAAGTCCTTGTTTGTTTCGTCATCATGATTATAAAAAGGACTTAAATCAGCCACATTAAATGTTGGGGATGCTCCGTAATCTTTAGGTAGCTTAATCTCATAAGCATTTTTTATCAATTTTTTTAAGCACCTTGAATGGACTATCAGCCTTTGGTTTCAGTTTTCCAAATTTGCCCGACGGAAACCTCTCTTTCCTTAGATGAATCCAGACCAAATCACTTGCATTAAACTCCACATGTTTTTTGTTAGCAGCTTGCATGTGCCTCTCATTTTGTTTCTCAATGGTTGCTTTCACACCCTCATGCAGCTTCTTTATCTGCTTAGCTCTTTCATCAGCATCTCCACTAAATTTTTTTGTTGTAGAATGAGGGATTAAGTCCAAAGGACCAGCAGGATTAGCACCATAAACTACCTCAAAAGGACTCTTACCAATACTATGATGCATAGAACGATTCTAGGCAAACTCAATTTGTGGAAGAATGACATCCCACTGCTTAATATTCTTACCAACATAGCTTTTAAGCAAATTTCCCAAGCTTTTGTTTGTTACCTCAGTTTGCCCATCGGTTTGTGGATGATGCGAGCTGCTGAAATTCAAAGATGTACCCAGCTTCCTCCAAAAAGTTCTCCAAAAATGACTAACAAATTTTGAATCTCTATTAGACACCATAGTTCTTGGAATACCATGCAATTTAACAATCTCCTTAAAATATAAATCAATAATATGAGATGCATCATTCGATTTATTGCATGAAACAAAGTGAGATATTTTTGAAAATCTGTCAACAATGACAATGTTAGAATCTTTGTTGTAATATCCCTCACTTTTGAAATTTTATTAATAAAGATTTATATATAAATTGGAGGACCTATATGTAAATATAGAAATTTTAAGGACTAAACTGTTAAGTTGCCAAAAGAAAAAAATAAAGAAAACCGAAAATTTCAGGGTAATCCCACCGCCTCCCACGCTCTTTTTCGAACAGAGAGAGGAGCGGTGGGGCGTGGGAAGAAGAAGAATAGTTGAGGGAGAAGAGAAGAAAAGAAGAAGAAGAGGGAAAAGAAGAGAGGAAGAAGAGGGAGAAGAGAAGAAAAGAAGAAGAAGAAGAAGAAGAGAGGGAAGAGGGAGAGGGAAGATAGATAGCTGCAGTAGCTAGGGCTGCAGCACCTCTGTTTCGTGTAGGAGGAAACAGAGGAGTTCATGTGTGGGGCGTCGGGGAGGAGAAGGGAAGAAGAGGAGAAGAAGAAGAAGAAGAAGAAGAAGAAGAAGAAGAGGAAGAAAAGAGGAGGTGGCTGCAGCGAGGAGCAGTGGGGCGTTGGGGAGGAGAAAGGAAGAAGAGGAGAAGAAGAAAAGAAGAAGAAGAGGGAAAAGAAGAGAGGAGGAAGAAGAGGGAGAAGAGAAGAATAGAAGAAGAAAGAGGAGCGGGAAGAGGGAGAGGAGCGAGAGGTGGCAGCAGCTAGGGCTGCAGCACCTCTGTTTCCTGCAGGTGGAAACAGAGGAGAGGTGTGGGGCATTCGAAGAGGACAAGAAGAAGAAGAGGAAGAGAAGAAGAAGAGGAAGCAGGAGAAGAGGTTATGATACCTCTGTTTCGTGCAGAGGAAACAGAGGAGAGGGTGTGTGTGATGCCGGAGGGGAGGAAGGAGAAGAAGAGAAGAAGAAGAAAGGAAGGAGAAGGAAGATGAGAAGGGAAAGAAGTAGCTGCGGCTACGGCTGTGGCAGCTGCAGCTGTGGCAGGGAAAGAGGAAGAGGAAGGAAGAAGGGAAGAAGAGAGGAAGAGAAGAAGTAGAAGCGGGTGAAGAGGTGGCACCTCTGTTTCCTGCAGGAGGAAACAGAGGAAAGGAGGTGATGTTCGTCGGGGAGATGAAGGGGAGGAAGGAGAAGAGGAGAAGAAGAAGAAAGGAAGGAGAAAGAAGAGGAGAAGGGAAAGAAGTAGCTGCGGCTGCGGCTGCGGCTGTGGCAGCTGCAGCTGTGCCAGGGAAAGAGGAAGAGGAAGGAAGAAGGGAAGGAGAGGAAGAAGAGAAGGGGAAGAAGGGGCTGCGGCTGCGGCGATGGCAGCTGCAGTTGGAAGAGAAGAAGGAGAGGAAGTTGAGCAGGGGAGGAAGAAGAGGCTGCAGCCGTGGCTGAGGCTGCGACTGCAGCAGTGCAGCTTGGAAAGAAGAGAAGGAAAGGAAGAAGAAGAGAAAGGAAAAGGGAAGAAGAGAGGAATTGGAGAAGGGGAGGCAGCTGCGGCAGTGGCAGCTGCAGCTGGAACAGAAGGAGAGGAAACAGAGCAGGGAAGGAAGAAGAGGTTGCGGGTGTGGTGGCTGCGGCCGTGGCTGCGACTCCGGCTGCGGCTGCGACGTTGGCTGCGGTAGCTGCGATCGTGGCTACGTTTGTGGTAGTGGCAGTGGCGATGGCTGCGAAAGCTACGTTTGAAAAAAAAAACGAAGGAATGAGAGTAAGAGAGAGCATATGACTATGCCTCTATATTCTGCATGAGCTGCAGTTGTGGAGGAAAAAGAGAAGACATGTAGAAAACGAAACAGGGAGAGGACACGGAGGAAAAGTAGAAGAATTTGAGCTGACACCTTATTTGGATCTTCATATCAAAATCATTGAAAGGTAAGTTTCCCGATGGTTTCTCCTATAATTGTTCTAATTTTTCTTATTTCAAGTATTATGATCTTCCTCGTGCAAGTGTTTCTGTTCCTTTCTATTGTAAGCTTTCTAATATTTTCTCTTGCAAGTGTTCCGATCCTTCCTATTGCAAGCTTTCTAATCTTTCCTATTGCAAGTGTCATGATCTTTCCTTATTGTAATATGATCTCTACATTTGCTTTGAATATGAGGAACTTTAAATTGTTCTAGCCTTGCATTTGATATATCTCTTGTTTAGACGTAACGATTCGAATCTGTGCAACGTCTGAGATTCTGACCTTTTGATACTGAACTACCTATAAGTCCTGTTGAAAACTTTGATTTATTCAAATCTTATTACATTGGAAACTAGACTCGTAGATCTTTCTTTTGATACATGGATTAAAAGATTTAAAGTCCAAATGTCTGCTCAGTTATCTATTGAATCCGACCCTTTGGATTATGCAAAACAATGATTTTGTTTTCTGACCTTTGGTTACAAAATCAATTGTAACTCTTTGTTGGAAACCTTGATTCGTACGAAATTTATTTCATCAGAAACTAGATTGAAATATCTTTCCACAATAGCTTTCTTGAGTATATTGGAGCACAATTGATAGTTTGAATCATTTGTTCAATGTGCCTCTTGAATTCTACCAAAAATCGAGCTTTGGTCGATTTCGAATATTCTGGTTTCATTCCTTTGGAAATTGATATCCTTTAGCATTCTTATTCAATTGAGTTTTATATTACTGCTTTGAATTCTTGTATGCTCTTGTCCTTCAAATTATTTGCATTCTTGAAAACTATTGTGTAATGTTTATGCTATATCCTATTGACTCATATAGGCACATGTATATTCCATTGTTCCGCATTTGCTTTCGATATGTGCCTATTCCAGTTTCATTCCTTTAGATATTGAATTCATCTAACCTTCTTATTTGAATTGAGTTAGATGTGATTGCTTGGAATCCTTGAATGCTCTTGCTTTCATTTCCTTTCAAATTTGAATACAATTGTGAAAGATTATTGCTTACTTTGTATTGACTCGTAAAGGCACATGTACGTTTTATTGTTCCACGTGTGCTTCCGATATGTGCTATTCATTTTTCATACTATCCTTTTGTTCTCATGTTTGTGGGAGATTGTGAACCTTTGCCAAAAATGGTGAAGGGAGTTATGCATAGAGCCTGTGATGCTCTGTCGGCTCTTATGACTTCACTCCGTGGGTGGATGGAGCTCCCAGACGTGGGAGACTTATGTTTGGTGGTCATTCAGAAATGGATGTACCATATTATGTTATGGTCCCACTTCACCTTCTGTATGTTTGATATGGTATCTAGAGCTTCGGTTATGTGTTTCTATACATGCTTTGGATAAGAATGAAATGAATGCAACATCAATTCGACGTTTGAGCTTCTATTTTGTATTCGTTCTTTGATATGCTCCGAAATGGTCCATATGCCATTGATATGTTTCGAAATGTCCCATTTGTTATTGATAAGCTCCGAAACATTTCATACGCCTTTGATATGCTCCGAAATGTTTCATTTGCTATTGTTATGCTTCGAAATGTTTCATATGTTGTTGATATGCTCCGAAACATTTCATACACTATTGATATGCTCCAATTACTCTATGCTCCATTTGTTATGAACCAAATAGGTTTTGAATGACATGACACATATGATTTTGTATCTAATGATATGGTCTCTTGATAATTCTGGTATTTTGCCTTGCATTATGATACCTTGTTTGAAATCATTCCTTTTGTTCTAAATATGCTTTGTCACTTGCTGAGCTGTTTTTAGCTCACTCCGTTATATAAAATCTTTCAGGTCAACTTGTCACTCTTTGAGATGTTTGAATTGGGTTGAGGCAGTGGAGAGCTATTCAGAATTATGGGGAAGTCTTGTTGGTTATTATGTTATTGTTGTATAAGCATATTTTGTATCCAATGAAATGTTATCGATGAATCGAAATGGATATATCTTGTAAAAGTGTTAGACGATCTCTCTTATTTGGAATTTTGGAATGTTAAGTCTAATTTATGATGATATGAACTTGTGGTGAATAGTTGGAGTTCTGATTGTATAATTTATTTAGCATGTGGATTTTTAAATGTTGTTCATGTTTGTCAAGTTAGCTTGGGTTGTCATAAATGTGAATTATCGAGTGATGTGATATATGATTATAAACTGTACAGGTTTTATATATGTGAATTTGATAGAATGTTTTTTAGTGTCCTCAAATGTGTGTTTGGATCCTGGATTGGTTTATGTTGAAAATTTTAAAAATCATCGATATTATTTGAGGGGCGTGATAGAGGTGGTATCAGAGCATGGTTTGAGGATCACTGAAATATTTGATATGTTGACGTGCAAAATATATTGAGGTCTAGTAAACTATAGTGATTGGTGAAAATTTTCATTGATGCATTTTAGGAATCTAGGATGATGAGGATATTTGATCCTCCTATTTCATTTGTTTCTAATTAATTAAGTGTGATGAAAGGGTTGATTGAGAATACTAAATCAGAGTAGCGCAATGAAAGCATGGGGAACCTAATTTCATTGGTGGTAGAAAAATGGATGATGCAAACAGAGAAGATATTTGATGTGCAAAATTGTTCTGATGAACGAAAGATTTCTTCTGTCACGTTATATTGGAAGTAGAGGCTGATTATTAATGGCAACAATGAAAAGAATTTTTGGAGATCAGTGGCAAGAATGACAAGGACAAGTTTACCAATAAAAATATGATTGGAAATGAATCAGAAAGTAATAACAGGAAGGTTAAGACATTTAGATTTGAAATGGGAAGTCAATAGAAAAGACTCAATCATGTGTGAATTACAAGTTAAATTATGAAATAAATTTATATTTTCGGGTGACCGGAGTTTATTTTGCTTGTAGAAAGTTAGATCATAAAATAAAAGACTGCCCTTTGAACAAGAAGAAAGAGTCACTGCCTCATAAACCATCAGCCCATGTCAGAGTGAATGTTATCACTGAATATGATTCTAAAACTTCTGAATTAGTGATCAAAGGTATTATGCATGTTTATGAAAAAATGTAAATATTTGTTTGACCATGGGTCCCATCTACGATTTGATTCGTAATATTTTGCTTATCACTTGGGTATTCAACCTAGACCACTGCATTATGTGCTATATGTAAATACGATCATTGGAGATTCTTTGATAACGAACTTGAATCTGGTCCTCTTGTCTGATTCTTATTGGAGAACTTGAACTTTTGCTGATTTAGTTCTCCTAGAGATTTGGAGTTTTGATATTATACTTGGTATGGATTGGCTATCTTCCTATCAGACCAGTATGGATTGATATATAACAAATGATCACTTTTTGCATATTTGATCAGTCGATCTTTTATTTTGAGAGTATTGGACATGATTTATCTCCTTGCCTAATGTATCCCAGGATGACTTACTTGGATTACCTCCAAACATAACTTTACTTTTAATTTGGTCTTTGGGACAATCCCAATATCTAAGTCTCTCTACAAAATGATATTATTTGAGTAAGTGGAATTGAAAAAGCAACTACAAGAACTATTAAATAAGGATTTTATTTGGCTTAATATTTCATCATGGGGTGCTCCGGTGTTAGTTAAAAAGATGGATGGAATATTGAGGCTTTGTATTGATTATAGACAGTTGAATTAGGTGACCATAAAAAAACGAGTACTCTAAAGTGACGACTTGTTTGAATAACTATAGGGTGCACAAGTATTTTCAAAGATTGATTGAAGGTCGGGTTACCATCTATTGAGGATCAAAGAGGAGAATATTTCGGTCACTCTTGGATAATTGTGTAATTGTATTGTATTAATGAAACTATTTGAGAACAGGAGGCGGAAATAAAGAAATCATAATCCTCACATTTTCATCGATCGAGCTATGACCAATTTAGAGGACTAAATTTTCTTTTAAGGGGGGGAGAGTGTAATATCCCTCACTTTTGAAATTTTATTAATAAGGATTTATATATAAATTGGAGGACCTATATATAAATATAAAAATTTCAAGGACTAAACTGTTAAGTTACAAAAAGAAAAAAATAAAGAAAACCGAAAATTTTGGTTTTATCCCACCGCCTCGCTCTCTGTTTCTCGAATAGAGAGAGGAGCGGTGGGGCGTGGGAAGAAGAAGAATAGTTGAGGGAGAAGAGAAGAAAAGAAGAAGAAGAGGGAAAAGAAGAGAGGAGGAAGAAGAGAGGAAGAAGAGGGAGAAGAGAAGAAAAGAAGAAGAAGAAGAGAGGGAAGAGGGAGAGGGAAGAGAGATAGCTGCAGCAGCTAGGGCTGCAGCACCTCTGTTTCATGTAGGAGGAAATAGAGGAGTTCATGTGTGGGGCGTCGGGGAGGAGAAGGGAAGAAGAGGAGAAGAAGAGAAGCAGAAGACGACGAAGAAGAAGAAGAAGAAGAAGAAGAAGAAGAAGAAGAAGAAGAGGAAGAAAAGAGGACGTGGCTGCAGCGAGGGCTGCAGCGAGGAGCTGTGGGGCATTGGGGAGGAGAAAGGAAGAAGAGGACAAGAAGAAAAGAAGAAGAAGAGTGAAAAGAAGAGAGGAGGAAGAAGAGGGAGAAGAGAAGAATAGAAGATGAAAGAGGAGAGGGAAGAGGGAGAGGAGCGAGAGGTGGCAGCAGCTAGGGCTGCAGCACCTCTATTTCCTGCAGGTGGAAACAGAGGAGAGATGTGGGGCATTCGAAGAGGAGAAGAAGAAGAAGAGGAAGAGAAGAAGAAGAGGAAGCAGGAGAAGAGGTTGTGATACCTCTGTTTCGTGCAGAGGAAACAGAGGAGCGGGTGTGTGTGACGCTGGAGGGGAGGAAGGAGAAGAAGAGAAGAAGAAGAAAGGAAGGAGAAGGAAGATGAGAAGGGAAAGAAGTAGCTGCGGCTGTGGCAGGGAAAGAGGAAGAGGAAGGAAGAAGGGAAGAAGAGAGGAAGAGAAGAAGTAGAAGCGGGTGAAGAGGTGGCACCTCTGTTTCCTGCAGGAGGAAACAGAGTAAAGGAGGTGCTGTTCGTCGGGGAGAAGAAGGGGAGGAAGGAGAAGAAGAGAAGAAGAAGAAAGGAAGGAGAAAGAAGAGGAGAAGGGAAAGAAGTAGCTGCGGCTGCGGCTGTGGAAGCTGCAGCTGTGGCAGGGAAAGAGGAAGAGGAAGGAAGAAGGGAAGGAGAGGAAGAAGAGAAGGGGAAGAAGGGGCTGCGGCTGTGGCGATGGCAGCTGCAGTTGGAAGAGAAGAAGGAGAGGAAGATGAGCAGGGGAGGAAGAAGAGGCTGCAGCCATGGCTAAGGCTGCGACTGCAGCAGTGCAGCTGGGAAAGAAGAGAAGGAAAGGAAGAAGAAGAGAAAGGAAAAGGGAAGAAGAGAGGAAGAGGAGAAGGGGAGGCAGCTGTGGCAGTGGCAGCTGCAGCTAGAACAGAAGGAGAGGAAACAGAGCAGGGAAGGAAGAAGAGGCTGCGGGTGTGGTGGCTGCGGCCGTGGCTGCGACTCCGGCTGCTGCTGCGACGTTGGCTGCGGTAGCTGCGGTCGTGGCTACGATTGTGGTAGTGGCAGTGGCAATAGCTGCGACAGCTGCGTTTGAAAAAGAAAACGAAGGAATGAGAGTAAGAGAAAGCAGATGACTATGCCTCTATGTTCTGCATGAGTTGCAGTTGTGGAGGAAAGAGAGAAGACATGTAGTAAACGAAACAGGGAGAGGACACGGAGGAAAAGTAGATGAATTTGGGCTGACACCTTCTTTGGATCTTCATATCAAAATCATTGAAAGGCAAGTTTCCCGATCGTTTCTCTTATAATTGTTCTAATTTTTCTTATTGCAAGTATTATGATCTTCCTCGTGCAAGTGTTTCTGTTCCTTTCTATTGTAAGCTTTCTAATCTTTTCCCTTGCAAGTGTTCTGATCCTTCCTATTGCAAGCTTTCTAATCTTTCCTATTGCAAGTGTCATGATCTTTCCTTATTGTGATTTGATCTCTACATTTGCTTTGAATATGAGGAACTTTTAATTGTTCTAGCATTGTATTTGATATATCTCTTGTTTAGACATAACGATTCGAATCTGTGCAACGTCTGAGATTCTGACCTTTTGATACTGAACTACCTATAAGTCCTGTTAAAAACTTTGATTTATTCAAATCTTATTATATTGGAAACTAGACTCGTAGATCTTTCTTTTGATACCTGGATTAAAAGATTTAGAGTTCAAATGTATGCTCAGTTATCTATTGAATTCGACCCTTTGGATTATGCAAAACAATGATTTTGTTTTCTGACCATTGGTTACTAAATCAATTGTAACTCTTTTTTGCAAACCTTGATTCGTACGAAATTTATTTCATCATAAACTAGATTGAAATATCTTTCCACAATAGCTTTCTTGAGTATATTGGAGCACAATTGATAGTTTGAATCATTTGTTCAATATGCCTCTTGAATTCTACCTGAAATCGAGCTTTGGTCGATTTCGCATATTCTGGTTTCATTCATTTGGAAATTGATATCCTTTAGCTTTCTTATTCAATTGAGCTTTATATTATTGCTTTGAATTCTTGTATGGTCTTGTCCTTAAAATTATTTACATTCTTGAAAACTATTGTGTAATGTTTATGCTATATCGTATTGACTCATATAGGCACATGTATATCCCATTGTTCCGCATTTGCTTTCGATATGTGCCTATTCCAGTTTCATTCCTTTAGAAATTGAATTCATCTGACCTTCTTATTTGAATTGAGTTAGATGTGATTGCTTAGAATCCTTGAATGCTCTTGCTTTCATTTCCTTTCAAATTTGAATACAATTGTGAAAGATTATTGCTTACTTTGTATTGACTCGTAAAGGCACATGTACGTTTTATTATTCCGCGTGTGCTTCCGATATGTGCTATTCATTATTCATACTATCCTTTTGTACTCTAGTGTTTGTGGGATATTGTGAACCTTTGCCAGAAATGGTGAAGGGAGTTATGCATAGAGCCTGTGATGCTCTACCGGCCCTTATGACTTTACTCAGACGTGGGTGGATGGAGCTCCCAGACGTGGGAGACTTATGTTTGGTGGTCATTCAGAAATGGATGTACCATATTCTGTAATGGTCCCAATTCACCTTCTGTATGTTTGATATGGTATCCAGAGCTTTGGTTATGTGTTTCTATACATGCTTTGGATAAGAATGAAATGAATGCAACGTCAATTCGACGTTTGAGCTTTTATTTTGTATTCATTCTTTGATATGCTCCGAAATGGTCCATATGCCATTGATATGTTTCAAAATGTCCCATTTGTTATTGATAAGCTCCGAAACATTTCATACACCTTTGATATGCTCCGAAATGTTTCATTTGCTATTGTTATGCTTCGAAATGTTCCATATGTTGTTGATATGCTCCGGAACATTTCATACGCTATTGATATGCTCCAATTACTCTATGCTCCATTTGTTATGAACCAAATAGGTTTTGAATGACATGACACATATGGTTTTGTATCTAATGATATGGTATCTTAATAATTCTGGTATTTTGCCTTGCATTATGATACCTTGTTTGAAATCATTCCTTTTGTTCTGAATATGCTTTGTCACTTGTGAGCTGTTTTTAGCTCACTCCGTTATATAAAATCTTTCAGGTCAGCTTGTCACTCTTTGAGATGTTTGAATTGGGCTGAGGCAGTGGAGAGCTATTCAGAATTATGGGCAAGTTTTGTTGGTTATTATGTTATTGTTGTATAAGCATATTTTGTATCTAATGAAATGTTGTTGATGAATCGAAATGGATATATCTTGTAAAAGTGTTAGACGATCTCTCTTATTTAGAATTTCGAAATGTTAAGTCTAATTTATGATGATATGAACTTGTGGTGAATAGTTGGAGTTATGATTGTATAGTTTATTTAGCTTGTGGATTTATAAATGTTGTTCATGTTTGTTAAGTTGGCTTGGGTTGCCATAAATGTGAATTATCAAGTGATGTGATATATGATTATAAACTGTATAGGTTTTATAGATGTGAATTTGATAGAATGTTTTTCAGTGTCCTCAAATGTGTGTTTGGATCCTGGATTGGTTTATGTTGAAAATTTTAAAAATCATCGATATTATTTGAGGGGCGTGACACTTGTTCCTTTGAGTTCTTGGCAATCCCAAAACGAAATCAAGACTCACATCCTCCCATGGAGCATTTGGCACTGGCAATGGAGTGTACAAACCAGAATTTTGACTTCTTGTTTTTGCCAAAGACACAATCGGCATTGCTTCACATGTCTATCCACATATCTGAATATTTTAGGCCAATAGAAATTTGATTGAACAAGAGTTAGAGTCTTGTCCCTATCGAAATGTCCTCCCAAAACACCACAATGAGCTTCAGCTAGAATTACTTGTCTCAAAGAATAAGATAGAACACACAAAACATTAGCTCGAAAAAGAAAACCATCAAAGATAAAAATTTGTTGAAAGGAACCTGATTTACAATTCTGCCATATCGAGCCGAAATCTACATCGTTCTCATATAGATCTTTGAATGTTTCAAATCCAACCACTTTGACTTCCGTTGCTGATAATAAAGAATGCTTTCTGCTCAATGCATCAACAACTACATTTTGAACACCAGATTTGTGCTTAATTGTAAAGTTGCAAGATTATTAAAACTCCTCCCAAGCTTCATGCCTCTTGTTTAGCTTGTGCTGGTGATTAATGAACTTTAATGCCTTATGATCAGAATATAGAACAAATGGCTTGGCAAGAAGGTATTGACTCCAATGAGACAAAGCTCGATAAATTACATAAAACTCCTTATCATAAGTAGAGTATTTCTTTCTTGTATCATTCAGCTTTTCACTAAAAAATGCAATGGGCTTTCCGTCTTGGCTCAAAACAGCACCAATTCCCACATTAGATGCATCATATTCAACTTCAAACACATTTTCAAAATTTGGTAGAACTAAGATAGGGGCTTCGGTCACCTTTCTTTTCAAAGCTCAAAAGCATCATTAGCTTCACTAGTCCATTTGAATTTGTCACATTTCAGACATTCAGTGATTAGAGCGACAATAGAGCTGAAACCCTTGATAAATCTTCTGTAAAATGAAGTTAAGCCATGGAAACTCCTCACATCATGCAATGAAGCAGGTGTTGGCCAACTGAGAATAGCCTCTACCTTACTTTGATCCATCATGATTCCATCTTTTGAAACAACATACCCCAGAAACACCACACTAGTAGTAAAGAAATCACACTTCTTTAAATTAGCATAAAGTTTTTAATGCCTCAAAATAAGAAAGATCTCTTTCAGATGATTCATATGCTCCTCTTCGCTCTTGCTGTACACCAATATATCATCAAAATAAACTACAACAAATATTCCAATGCATGGCTTAAGTATGTGATTCATAAATCTTATGAATGTGCTAGGAGTATTAGATAGCCCAAATGGCATAACCAACCATTCATATAAACATTCTCTAGTTTTAAATGTTGTTTTCCACTCATCTCCGGGCCTCATTCTTATTTGGTGATAGCCACTCCTCAAATCAATTTTTGAGAAAATACCAGCACCACACAATTGATCAAGTAAATCATCTAACCTTGGAATAGGAAAGCGATAGTCCACTGTGATTTTGTTGATGGTGCAACTGTCCATGCACATTCTCTAAGAACCATCCTTCTTAGGTACTAACAAGGCTGGAACCGTACAAGGACTCATGCTCTCCCGGATTAACCCTTTTTTAACCAATTTATCAACTTGCCTTTGAAGTTCTTCATGCTCCTTGGGACTCATTCTATATACTGCCTTATTAGGTAGAATAGCCCCCAGAATAAGATCAATGTGATGCTGGATATCTCTCAAGGGTGGAAGGCCATGTGGAATCTCTTCTGGTATAACATCTTCAAACTCTTCCAGCATTTGTTTCATGATTACTGGTGTCTCCTTGTGTTGTTCATTTTCCTCAACTACTACTAAAGCCATAACATGACCTCCCTTGTCTAATTCATCTTTGCATTCACCATAGGACATAAAAGCGCTAACTTTCTTCTTTGGTGTACTGATTTCGGATGGTTGTAATGGAGCTAAAATAATCTTCTTTTCGTTCACCTTAAAAGAATAAGTATGTTTGTAGCCGTCAAACAACACCCTTCTATCATAATGCCAAGGTCTTCCCAACAGCAAGTGACAAGCATCTATAGGAGCAACATCACACCATACTTCATCTTTATAATACTTGCCAATAGAAAATGAAACTAAACATCTTTTAGTTACATTGATGTCATTTCCTTTTTGCAGCCAACATAATTGGTATGGATGTGGATGAGGGATGGTATCCAACTTTAGCTTCTGTACCATCTCCAAAGAAACCACATTTTCAGAGCTGCAGCTGTCGATGATCACCAAGCACACCTTGCCAAGAGAAGTGCATTTAGTGTGAAACACATTTTTCCTCACCCAACTTTCATCGTCGGCCACATAGGATACTTCTAAACTACGTTGTAATACAATAGACAAACCATGATCAGCATAAGTAATCTTTTCCTCATCATCATCGTATTTTGGTTCGTCCTCAGCTTCATCTTCTCCTCCATCACTATGATCTTCAACCAAAGTTACAATCCTCCTATTTGGACAATCTGAAGCAATATGCCCAAAACCATGTCATTTGAAGCATTTTTGGCCAGTTGGGGTAGAAGAATTAGGTGTTTTTTTGCTGCTAGCAGATTCTTCACCCTTTTCTTGCACCTTCCATATCACTTTACTTTTGACAGTAGGCTTAGAACTTCCTCCTTTTGTATAGCCTTCTTTTGAGTCGTACTGAAAACTCTTTTTAAACTTCTGGTTTTTTTCAACTTTTAAAACCAGCTTGCTCACATCATTTAAAGACCAATATGGCTATAGCTGAACAACTTTAGTAATCTCATACTTCAGACCTCCTAACTATCTTGCAATTGTTTGCTCTTCCGGTTCCACAAGCTCTCCTTTTAACATCAAATTATCGAATTCTGCAGTGTACTCCTCCACACTAAGATCTTTTTGCTTGAAATCATGTATTTTGAGAAAGATCTCTTGCCTATAATTATGAGGTAAATATTTTCTCTTCAGCTCCCTTTTCATTTTCTCCCATGTAACGATCTTACTCTTCCCCTCACGTTCTCTTTGTTTCTTCATATTTTCCCACCAAAAAGATGCATTCCGCTTGAGTTTGAGCGCCACAAGTTTGACCTTCTTTTTTTCTGGTGGTTCATGAAAATCGAAAATTCTTTCTACTGTATTAAGCCAATCGATAAAGTCATCAACATTTATTTTACCTTTAAATTCTGGAATATCGAATCTGGGGTTATATTTATTCTGCCACTCGTCTTGGACTACATTTCTTCTCTGACATCTTCTCGACTCCCTTGGAAGAGGAGGTGTATCATCATCATAAGTAAACTCTCAAGCGTCATTTTCATGCTGGTTGTGTCTACTTTGAAGTTCGTCGATTATTTATTTTTTTCTTGTAGGCTACGTAGTAATTTTCGTAGCTGCAGCCTCAACGACTTAGCGTTATCTTCATGGTCGCTACCTTCACCAACTACATCTTTTCCATTCCGCCTTGCCATGATCTCTAGCCTTTAGCTCTGATACCAAACTGATACCGGTGAGGGTAAAACGCAGAATACATTTCCAAATAACACCGATGGAATATTTTTTTTTTCAGATAGAAAACATCATAGTAGACAAGGAACGAACTGATACCAGAAGCACTAACGAAGCAACTTTGATAAAATCGAAAAGTAGCTCACCACCAAGTTTAAAATCGTAATGGGATACAGAAAGTTCACCACCCAACGAAAATTAAACAAGGATACAGAACTAGAAAATAAAAGACTTACCACTCAAGGACAAATCCAAGAGATACAGAGTTTAAGGGGGTTCTCTAAGAGAGCTTTTGCCCATATATCATCAGTTTCTAAAGTCCTTTCTAAGCCCTAAACCCCAAAATAAATACTAGTGCATGAAACAACCCTTCATGCATAGGGAATTTCGAAATTAAATGCTTTACAGCTGCCAACCAACTCCATTAATGTATTCCTTAACCATGAAGAAAAGCACCATGATACAGCTTTACAGCTGCCAACCAACTCCATTAATGTATTCTTTTGTGGAGGGAATATGCTGATGAGTTGTCTTATCTAAGTAGGCTGAGTTGAAGATTATATGGTAATATTAATGGCTGAAAAAAATATCATATTATCAGCATGGTCCATATGAACAGATTGTAGCAAATTAGACACTCTCGTGTCAGTTGGGCTCTATGACTCTTGAGTTACAAAGACAACATGAAAAGATGGATGCTAGATCTATTCTCCTACATGTCCACAAATTGTTTGAGGAATAGGGAAGGACTCAGCGATACGAGATATCCAAGAGCCTCTTCCGCACTAGGATGATTGAGGGGACACCAGTTCAAAACTATGTCCTAAAGATGATTGAGTGGATAGAGAAACTCAAAGGTCTAGGAATGGTCCTAGACGATAACTTGTGGGTGGAAATTGTGCTTCAGTCCCTATCAGATTCCTTTTCACAATTCATAATAATGAGTTGTTGGAACTCATATATAGTGATGTATGTGGACCCATGTCAACTCATGCCATTAGTGGTTACTCCTACTTCATTACCTTTACTGATGATTTCTCAAGGTATGGATATGTATACTTAATGAAGTACAAGTCCGAGGCCTTTGAGAAATTCAGAGAGTATAAAAATGAGGTGGAGAAACATACTGGAAAGAGTATCAAAACTCTTTGATCAGATCGATGAGGTGAGTACTTAAGTACAAAGTTTACTCAGTTCCTCAAGGACCATGGGATATTATCCCAATGGACACCTCCTTATACACCTCAGCTCAATGGTGTCTCTGAAAGGAGAAATCGTATGCTATAAGACATGGTACGGTCCATGATGAGTTTCGCTGACCTACCCATCTCATTCTAGGGATATGCCCTAGAGACCATAGCTTACCTTCTGAACAGAGTTTCAACTAAGTCGGTAGTGTCTACACCATATGAGATATGGAAAGGGAAGAAGCCTGATCTTATGGTTGTTAACATTGTTGAATCTCGTATTTTGATGATGAAACTACTTGATATATGTTTATGATTTAATCTGCGTTTTGAGTGACACAGGATGCTTTGATCAGGATGAGACAATTAAAGCAGGAAAATCAAGTTGTGCCGGAGGAACATGTCAGAAGATTGGACGTCGGGCCGGTGGATCGGTCGACGTATCGACAGAAGGCTTCGGGCCGTGGACTCGGGCATCAGGCCAAGAAGAGCGAGTATTGTGCCAAGGATATTGGAGTTGCGGAGTCAACTGGCCGATTGGGCAATAGGCTGCAAGAAAGGACGATGCGCCGAAGAATCGGACGAAGCGTCGAGGGACCAATGACATGCCGGACAACTTGGTCAATTGCTTAGGATTAATTGTCTCAATCGAAGTTTTGTTTTAAGTGTGCAGGATTAACTATGATGAAAGTAAGATATGCAGCAGGAGTTGCGCCGAAGTCAAGACAATGATCACGTTGGGAGTTTGAGAGTTCGACGGAAGTTTGGACAGTCGTCGGAGGTTCTGCGGGAACAAATCCGAGAAGTCCATGAGCTTGCCAAAGAAGCTCGTCGGAACTCGCCAAGTGGATCGTCGCAAGTCTAGGAGTTTGCCAGAAGTCCGCAGGAGCATCACCGAGGGTTCATCGGATGATCGACGGAAGTTCGCCGGAAGAAGCGATTGACGCACCAGAGTAAGTTGTAGTAAATATCTTATGAAATATCATAGTTAGCACAATGATTAAGTTGGAAATGGGAGGTGATCCCATTAACTTAATCTTGGGGCAATTGGGCCCCTGAAAAACCCAAATTGGGCCGAATGGATCAACCCATTCGGACCCTGATTTCTGCCAAGCGATTCAACCGCCTCAGTCAGGCGGTGGCACCGCCTGAGCTCAATCTTCGAGCTCTGGCAGGAGGTGCAACCGCCCCTGATAGAGGTGGCACCGCCTGGGCACGGTCTCCGAGCTCTGGCTGAGCGGTGCAACCGCCTCAGTCAAGCGGTGGCACCGCCTGAGCTCGGTCTTCGAGCTCTGGCAGGAGGTGCAACCGCCCCTGACAGGAGGTGGCATCGCCCAGAGGCTCAGTCTTCGAGCTCTGTCAGGCGGTGCAACCACCAGATCCCGGAATTCCAGGAATTGACAATTTTGAGCTCCAAATTCAAACTGGGTTGGGACCTATAAATACCCCACCCTTTCAGCACTGAAAGGGCACCTAGAAACCATTGAAATTCTGATTTTAATTTGTGATTTTTAGAGCTCAAAAGTGTTGTATGAGTTGAAAGTTCTTCTTCCTCTTTTCTTCCAAGTTCTAATCTATTAAGAGAGGAAAGGAAATTATGTAAGGTTTGTCTCCTAAGCCCGTCAAAAGGAGTGAAATTGTAAAAGGGTGGTTGGACTTCGCCTATTGAAGGAAGGCCTCTAGTTGACGTCGGTGACCTCGTCGGTGGAGGAAGCCAAAAGTGGTGTAGGTCAAGATTGACCGAACCACTCTAAATCTCGGTTTACATTTACTTTGAGCATCTTATCTTTACTGCAAACCTCCTCAATAGTTTACTACCTTATGTGCTTTTACGAACGTGTTTCAAAGTTCTGTGCTTTCCGAATCGGCGTTTAGACGCAAATCAGTTTTATCGTACGAACATCATATTTCAGTTTGCGCTTACGTTCTGATTTCCATCATAACTGCAAACTGCCTTTATATCTTTGCTTTAACTGCATCTCGCTTCATCTCAAGTTAAAGTGGTTTACGAATCGGCTTTCATACCGAAATCACTTTTATCGTATGAACGTCGTATTTCAGTTTGCGCTTATATTCTGATTTCCATCATAACTGCAAACTGCCTTCATAGATTTACTTTAACTTCATCTCGCTTGAGTTTAAGTTAAAGTAATCTTAGAATCGGCTTTCACACCGAAATCGCTTTTATCGTACGAACGCAGTTTTAATCGTAGAAAGATTTTCGCTTCACTAATTCACCCCCCCTCTTAGTGCTCTTGATCTTAACAATTGGTATCAGAGCCCTGTATTTCTCATTTCGGATTTACACCCGAGAGAAATGGCTCTTCATAGCTTTCAAGAGGGCTTATCGGTTGTTCGGCCACCGTTGTTTAACGGATTGGATTACACTTATTGGAAAACTCGAATGAGAGTTTTCTTGATTTCTATGAATTTGGATTTATGGAATATCGTTGAAAACGGTTTTCAACTTCCCTCTAAACCGATGAACGAATGGTCGGATTTGGAGAAGAAGTATTTTTCTTTAAATGCAAAGGCTATGAATGCCTTATTTTGCGCTTTGGACAAAAATGAGTTCAATCGGATTTCTACGTGCGAAACGGCTTTTGACATTTGTCGAACACTTGAAATCACGCACGAGGGAACTAGTAGAGTCAAAGACTCGAAAGTTAACATTTTATTGCATGATTTTGAGCATATTTGAATGCAACCAAGCGAGACTATAGGCGACATGTACACCCGTTTCACGGATGTCGTCAATAGTTTAAGAGCTCTTGGAAAATGTTTTTTGGATTTTGAACTCGTAAACAAGATTTTGCGTTCTCTTTCTAAGAAGTGGGATTCAAAAGTAACTGCAATACAAGAAGCTAAAAACCTAAACAACTTACCATTTGAAGAACTAATTGGTTCGTTGATGACATATGAAATGGTGCACAATGCACATGATGAACATGATGAACAAAATCACCTTCCAAAGAACAGGAAGGATTTGGAACTCCGGACAAATGAATACCACTTGAGCGATGACTCAAGTGATGAGGCCAATGATGAACTTGAACTTCGAACACTAAAACTTAATAAGTTTATTAAACAAAAATCTAAAATAAATAATAAACTTGAATGAAGGAAGAGGCCAAAGAAGAAGAACACAAAGTGGGATGAATCGAGCTCCTCCGAAGACGAGGAGAAAATCAAGAAAGGCGTGATGGCAAACTACGCCTTAACTATTTTCAATGATGAGGTAATCGAAATCCCCCTCATTTATTTTAAAATTACTTGATGCTCTCATGATGTATTTTCTTTTTTAGTTTAGAATTAATTTTCTTAAGGATTACATGTTTAAAAAAAAAAAATTATGTTCTTGCTAAGTAATTTCGAAAATGTTAATATTGCATATTTGATAATAAACAAATAAAATGATTTTGATTGAAAATATGAAATCAAGGTTAAGAAGTAATAATGTGTATTACATTGATTTCCATTGTTATTTCTCGATTTTGATTAAAAAAATCATGTTTGATTTGAAGAAATGCATAATGATGTAATATTAAATATTTTGATTAACAATTTTATGCATGAGATTTTAAGCTATACATGATGATAAGCATGTGTTATTTTCATGAATGTATTTGAAAAACTATAGCAAAAATGTGCTCGAATGTCTGAACTTGTTAAGATTGTTTTTCGGACTTTCTTGATTTAATGATCAATTTCACTTAATTGCTATGATGATTTTACACAATTACATGTTAGAAATTATGTGTATGAATATAAAAATTTTCATGATGATAAGCATGTTTTATCTTCATGATTGAACTTGAAAATCTATAGCAAAACCTTGTCCGAATGCATGAAAGTGTTAAATTTCATTTTCGGATTTTCTTGATCTTAATAGTTCATTTTTGAGAATCTATGGATCTTGATGGTTTTATGATGAAATTCATTTTTCGATCCTAAACGTTGATGCATGTTTAACATAAATGAAAAAGCATGCTAACATGAAATCAATCACTTAAAATGAAATACTTAAAAAAGGAAAAAAATTATTATCAATGAAATCATGAATCTACTTATGTTACAAATTTTGTGAACCATAAAAATGATTTTTTGTGATTTGAATTTGAATGAGTTTTATCCAAAATCATGATCTTGGTTCCGTGATATTTACAAATTAAGATTTATTATAAATCAAGATTTTTTCATTAATCGTTCTCCTAAGATTTTCTTTTGATTAATTATGGAGTGGGTTTTTCAAAAAGAAATCATGTGTTTTGGTATTCACATGTTCTAATCTTTCATGATATGATTTTTTTGCAATTCCTTGTATTCATGAAATGTTTATCTCATCACCTAATAATTCTTCTTAATATTCCTTATGTGATGATAAGAATACATGAAATATTCATTAATTTGTTTTGATGTATACAAATAAGAAGTTTCGATCATGTATGGTAGAATGTAATTTGACAAATTTGGTACCATCATGTTGCAAAATAAATGATGATTAGGAATCATGCATTAATGATGAATGTATATTTTATGATTTGGCATGATGCATGCAATGATGAAATATTCATGAATTTGAAATGATGCATGCAATACTTATGACAATGATGTACATAATGTATTGCATATGATATGTATCATGAATGCTTTAAATGATGAATGTTTGATATCATGATCAATATGTTGATAAATGCTTAAAAATTTTAATGTTTGAGTATCATGTATGATATACCCATTAATGATGATTGATTTATTTTTCGGTATCGTGCATGAAAAATAAGGTTTTTGAAATTGTGTATGTTTTAATTTGAATATATAATGATGCACAAATAAAATTGATACTTACCTTTGTCATAATCTGAAAATTGAAAAAAGGGTCTTCCCTTCTTTTTGGCAATGACAAAGGGGGAGCAAGAATTTCTAGCGTGGACATCATGAAAAGAGGCAAACTAGCTAGCTTACACAATTCAAGATGAAAGCAAAAATTACACTCCTCTAAAGAGAAGATGCACATGTAACACTTGCCAAATTGTTTGCTTGCCTCATGTAAAACATTATCTCTTGCAAGTTTGGCATTTTGCTAGCTTGCACTTTGCAAATAAAGCAAAAATGACACTTCTCAAAAGAGAAGAAAGAGCTTGTTATCTTGAACATCACAAGCTTGCCAAACAAAAATTGCAAAAGTGCTATCTTGGCTATCTCAAGAAGCAAAACTTGCAACTTGCACATTGCAATAGGAAGCAAGAATCATAAGCTTACACAAGAAAGCTATCTTGCATTTGCTTTCAAAATTTTTGCTAGCTTGCATGTAGTAAAACGTGCATATTGTAAAAATTGCTAGCTTGTAGTATAAAGATTGCAAAGGAAGTAAAATTGTGAGCTGAAACATTGCAAAGGAAGCAAAAATTTGCTAGCTTGTAACTTGCATATTTCAAGAAGCAAGAGTTGCCTTCTTGAACATCTCTAAATTGCTAGTTTGCAAGTTCTAAAATGTTGTAACATTGCTAGCTTGCATGTTCTAAAAGTGCTATCTTGTATGCTGTAAAACTTGCATATCTAAAACTTGATAGCTTGAATGTTCTAAGCATGATGTAACATTTGCTAAATTTCCTGGCTTCAAAACTGCATGATGATAAAACTTAATATTATGTTTTTCATGCAATAAGTTAAACTAATATTCCAAACACAAGAATAGTTGGACTTCTCTTTTTTGTTGATGACAAAGGGGGAGAAGTATGATGTTATGCATTATGCATAAGTTTATGCATAAGTTCATGATGACGTGTTGCAAGTATTCATGATGAATATTGCAATGACTTGAATTCAGTTTGAATTCAAGATTCTATCAATATGGCATATTGATAGGGAGAGTTTGTTTAAACTCCGGGAGTTAAGTTTAACTCCGTCATCAAGTGGTTGTCATCATCAAAAAGTGGGAGATTGTTGAATCTCGTATTTTGATGATGAAACTACTTGATATATGTTTATGATTTAATCTACGTTTTGAGTGACACAGGATTCTTCGATCAGGATGAGACAATTAAAGTAGGCAAATCATGTTGTGCCGGAGGAACATGTCAGAAGATTGGACGTCGGGCCGGTGGATCGGTCGACGTATCGACAGAAGGCTTCGGGCCGTGGACTCGGGCATCAGGCCAAGAAGAGCGGGTATTGTGCTAAGGATATCGGAGTTGCAGAGTCAACTGGCCGATTGGGCAATAGGCTACAGGAAAGGACGATGCGCCGAAGAATCGGACGAAGCGTCGAGGGACCAATGACATGCCGGACAACTTGGTTAATTGCTTAGGATTAATTGTCTCAATCGAAGTTTTGTTTTAAGTGTGCAGGATTAACTACAATGAAAGTAAGATATGCAGCAGGAGTTGCGCCAGAGTCAAGACAATGATCACGTTGGGAGTTCGAGAGTTCGACGGAAGTTCGGACAATCGTCGGAGGTTCAATGGGAACAAATCCGAGAAGTCCATGAGCTTGCCAAAGAAGCTCGTCGGAACTAGCCAAGTGGATCGTCGCAAGTCCAGGAGTTTGCTAGAAGTCCGTAGGAGCAACATCGAGGGTTCATCGGATGATCGACGGAAGTTCGCCGGAAGTTCGTCGGAAGAAGCGATTGACGCACCGGAGCAAGTTGCAGTAAATATCTTAGGAAATATCGTAGTTAGCACAATGATTAAGTTGGAAATGGGAGGTGATCCCATTAACTTAATCTTAGGGCAATTGGGCCCCTGAAAAACCCAAATTGGGCCAAATGGATCAACCCATTCGGACCCTGATTTCTGCTAGGCGGTTCAACCGCCTCAGTCCGACGGTGGCACCGCCTGAGCTCAGTCTTCGAGCTCTGGCAGGAGGTGCAACCGCCCCTGACAGAGGTGGCACTGCCTGGGCTCGGTCTTCGAGCTCTGGTTGAGCGGTGCAACCGCCTCAGTCAGGCGGTGGCACTACCTGAGCTCGGTCTTCGAGCTTTGGCAGGAGGTGCAACCGCCCTTGACAGGAGGTGGCACCACCCAGAGGCTTAGTCTTCGAGCTCTACCAGGCGGTGCCACCGAAATTCTGATTTTAATTTGTGATTTTTAGAGCTCAAAAGTGTTGTATGAGTTGAAAGTTCTTCTTCCTCTTTTCTTCCAAGTTCTAATATGTTAAGAGAGGAAAGGAAATTCTGTAAGGGTTGTCTCCTAAGCCCGTCAAAAGGAGTGAAACTGTAAAAGGGTGGTTGGCCTTCGCCTATTGAAGGAAGGCCTCTAGTTGACGTCGGTGACCTCGTCGGTGGAGGAAGCCAAAAGTGGAGTAGGTCAAGATTGACCGAACCACTCTAAATCTCAGTTTGCATTTACTTTGAGCATCTTATCTTTACTGCAAACCTCCTCAATAGCTTACTGCCTTATGTGCTTTTACGAACATGTTTCAAAGTTCAGTGCTTTCCGAATCGGCGTTTAGACGCAAATCAGTTTTATCGCACGAATATCATATTTCAGTTTGCACTTACGTTTTGATTTCCATCATAACTGCAAACTGCCTTTATATCTTTGCTTTAACTGCATCTCGCTTCATCTCAAGTTAAAGTGGTTTACGAATCGGCTTTCATACTGAAATCGCTTTTATCGTACGAACGTCGTATTTCAGTTTGCGCTTATATTCTGATTTCCATCATAACTGCAAACTGCCTTCATAGATTTACTTTAATGTCATCTTGCTTGAGCTTAAGTTAAAGTAATCTTAGAATCGGCTTTCACACCGAAATCGCTTTTATCGTACGAATGCAGTTTTAATCGTAGAAAGATTTCCGTTGCACTAATTCACCCCCCCCCCCTCTTAGTGCTCTTGATCCTAACAAAGATTTGGGACTGCCCTACCCACGTTAAAAGACACAACCCCGATAAGTTAGAATCAAGGACAGAGCGATGCAAATTTGTGGGATACCCCAAGGAAACTTGTGGGTATTATTTCTATCATCTCGAGGACTAAAAGGTCTTTATAGCTAAAAGAGCAGTGTTCCTTGAGAAGGAACACATTCTTGGCAGAGATACTGGGAGAATGATAGAGTTGAGCGAGGTTGGAGAACCAAGCTCAAGCACCACTCTACAGCCCGAGTCTATTCAAGTACCTAATACACAAGTTTGAACTTTTTGTAGGTCTGATAGAGTATCCCATCCTCCTGAGAGATATGTGGGACATATTAGAGGAGAGGATGTTGAGGATATTGATCCTCAGACCTACCAGGAGGCTATTATGAGTATAGACTCCTGGAAGTGGCAAGAAGCCATGAATTCTGAGATGGATTCTATGTACTCCAACAAGGTTTGGAACCTAGTTGATGCGCCCGAAGGTATTGTACCCATCGGTTGCAAGTGGATCTTTCAGAAAAAGATCGGAGTAGATGGAAAGGTAGAGACCTATAAAGTAAGGCTAGTGGTTAAGGGGTATCGTCAAAGGCAAGGTGTTGACTACGATGAAACTTTCTCACCTGTAATAATGCTGAAATCCATCAGAATTCTATTGGCTATTGTAGCACACTATGATTATGAGATCTGGCAGATGGATGTGAAAACTGCATTCCTCGAGGAGGAGGTGTATATGATGCAACCTGAGGGATTCGTGTCCAAGAACTACCCAGATAAGGTGTGTAGGTTGCTTAGATCCATTTATGGACTAAAGCAAGCTTCCCGAAGTTGGAACATAAGATTTGATGAGGCAATCAAATCTTATGACTTTGTTAAGAATGAAGATGAGCCTTGTGTGTATAGGAAGGTAAGTGGGAGCGCTATCACCTTTTTGGTGTTATATGTGGATGACATCCTGATCATTTGGAATGATGCAGGAATGCTATCCACAGCAAAGGCTTGGTTATTTAGACACTTCTCCATGAAGGACTTAGGGAAAGCATCCTATATCTTGGGGAGTAGAATCTATATAGATAGATCCAAGAGGATGCTTGGCTTGTCCTAGTCCAAGTACATAGAAACCATTATCAAAAGGTTTGGCATGAAAAATTCAAAGAGAGGTCTCATACCGATGAGACATGGGATATCGCTTTCTATGAGTACATCCCCAAAGACTCTAGAAGAAAGGGTGAACATGGATATAATACCTTATGCCTCAGCAATAGGGTCTATCATGTATGTCATGCTATGTACTAGGCCTGATATAGCGCATGCTCTGAGCGTCGCGAGCAGGTATCAGGCGGATCCAGGCTTGGAGCACTGGAAAGCAGTAAAGTGTATCCTTAAGTACTTGAGAAGGACTAAGGATCTTTTACTAGTATATGGAGGTAATAGCCTTAAGGTTGAAGGCTACACGGACTCAAGTTTTCAGTCTGATGTCGATGATAGCAAGTCGAATTCAGGGTATGTGTACACCTTGAATGGAGGAGCAGTATGTCGGAAGAGTTCCAAGCAAGATACTACTACTGACTCGACTACAGAGGTGGAGTACATTGCTGCGTCAGATGTAGCAAAGGAGGGAGTCTGGGTGAAGAAGTTCATCACAGATTTGGGAGTCGTGCCGGGTAGTGAGGAGCCGATCTCATTATATTGCGACAACAATGGGGTGATTTCTCAAGCGAAGGAACCTAGGTCTCATAAAAAATCTAAGCATGTTCTAATGAGGTTCCACCTTATCAGAGAGATCATAACCCGAGGAGATGTACTAGTGGAAAAAGTTACATCCAAAGATAACATTGTAGATCCACTGACAAAGCCGTTGTCTCATATTGTCTTTGAGCGTCACAGGGGTCTGATAAGGATCAGACATATAGGTGATTGGCTTTAGGTCAATTGGAAGATTGCTAATCATAGGTGCCCAGCAAGCCAATCACGTGAGTGATGGCACGTGTGACTTGATACAGAATCTTTTTTGCTTATTATATTTTGGCATATATCACTTTATAACTATTGCATATATATATATATATATATATATATATATATATATATATATATATATATATATATATATATATATATATATATATATATATATATATATATATATATATATATATATATATATATATTGTGATTTCCTTGGATTTGTGCAATGGGAATCGGATCGTGATGAGATCACAATAATGAGATCGATTCACCTTTAAACACAGATCCTAAATAATCCCGGTCACAGGTTACTCGAGAGGGACATCGTGATAACCGGACAGACTGGTGTGCTATATACCCGTCCATATGATAGATGCAGCTGGTCTCATAGCTACTTGTGTAGGGACACTAGGGATACAGTACATGTGCTCATTGGAGAATGAGTTCACTAATTGATTTGCTTATGGAGTGCTGAATGGTTGATGATGCCTTATTGTCAGACAGCGATTCCGTAGTCCTAGTGGTGTATCTGGTCCTTGTTAGGATCGGAGCGGCACTAAGAGGGGGGGGTGAATTAGTGCAGCGTAAAGTACGATAAACTTTCGACGATTTAAACACTTTCGGAAACTTCATACGATAAAAGCAACGTTTCGTTTGAAACCGTTTCGATTGCATTTTAACTTGAAGGCATACGTAAGAAGGAGACAAAGAAGTAGAGCATCAAAGTGAAGATGGTTTGCAGTAATATAAATGACAATATGATAAACGCAAACTGATTTATAGTGGTTCGGTCATGCAACCTACATCCACTTGCGAAGCCTTCTTCGATGAGGCTCCCAACTTCTACTAGAAAATCACTTTGAATGGGAAGGACAAATACCCCTCTTACAACCATTTACAAGTGGTTCACTCTCTTACAAATTTTCAAAGAGAAAGAAGGAGGTGAACACTCAAGCAATTGAAAACAAAAACTTGCTAAAGACTTTGCTAAGACTTTTATCTCAATCTCTTGCTTCTCAAATGTTGTAATCTCAGCTGAGAATTGAGGGGTATTTATAGGCCTCAAGAGGATTCAAATTTGGGCTCCAAAATTTGAATTCTCTTTGGTTCCCGATGTTGGCGGTGCCACCGCCTGTTAGTGTCTGACACTGACAGTGGACTGGCGGTGCCACCATCGGACCTCTCAGGTGCTGGGCGGTGCCACTGCTCAGTCCAGCGGTGCCACCGCTTGGTTCTCGGGTTCTAGGCGGTGCCACCGCCTACACTATTTCAGCTCACTGGTTGGGCTCCAAACTTGGTCCAAACCAGTCCGAACTCGGGCCCAATTGGCCCCTACTTGAGTTATAGGATTAACACCTAATCCTAACCCTAATTAACATGCTAACTAAGAATTTAAAGACATTTTCTAACCTATTACAAAGTCCGCAAGTCAAGACTTTTTCCGGTGAGCTTCCGGCGAATTTTCGACGGTCTTCCGACGAACTCTCGGAAACCATTCTACGGACTCCCGGCAAGCTCCTAGACTTCATGATTTGATCTTAGCAAGTTCCAATGAGCTTCTTTGGCAAGCTTCGATCTTTCTCGGCGAGCTCCGCGAACTTCCCACGAACCTTCCGACGAGCTTCCGAAAAACCCTTCGGCAAGCTCCCTACTCATTCTCGGCTAATTCCGACAGCATTCCCGACGAACCTTCGGACTTCCATCGAACTCTCGAACTCTCATCGAATCCTTCGTGCTTGACTACGGCACTTTGTTTTGCTTTATGTCTTCATCATTATTGTAGTTAATCCTGCACACACAAGCCAAAACTCTACTCCGATCTAGACAATTATTACAACGCGAATTGACATTCTATTGCCCGGCACGTCATTGGTTGGCGCTTCGTCTGATTCTTTAGCGCATCATCCTCTCTTGTAGCTTGTTGCCCAATCGTCGGTTGACCTCCGCAACCCCGATATCCTTGGTGCAATTCCGCTCTCCTTGGCTTGATGCCCGTCGTCCGAAGCCTTCTACCGTCCAATATCCTGATGTGATCTCCTCTGGCGCAACATCAATTCCTCTTGTGTCAACTGTCTAATCCTGATTGAGTAGACCTGCATCACTCAAAATGCAATTAAACATCTAAACACAATCAATTAGTTTCATCATCAAAATCCGAGATTCAACAATCCTTAGACTTGAGACACCTAGGATGTCCTGTATGAGTGCTTCACTCTTTGATAATAGACTTGTAGGTTTGGCTATCCTAGGTCTAGTACAGTTGGTCAGTGGGAGTCGACCTTACGAGGGCTATTGAGTGTCGATAGAGGATCATCCACTCTTGGCGTCATGAGAGGAATATCCCATGTGTTCTTGCTTAGACAAATCCTTGGCTAGGGTCATTCGGGTTGAGAGAAAAAGAGTTCTCTAGGAGAATCCGATTAGAGCGAGGCTCGAGTAGAAACCGTATGGGTCTGACAGCACCATGCTCGATATACGGTCTCTAGGATATAAGATGGATGAGGGACTATAGGTACACAGTAACTAAGGACAGACATGTCCAATAGATTGGATTCCCCTGTATCGTTTGGGGACTACGGTGTAGTAGCATAGTATGTCCGTAGTCGATGAGTCGAGTGAATTATTATAGAGATAATACTTCACTGAGTTAGAAGGAGTTCTGACAAGTATAACTCACGGCCAGCTCGATATTGGGCCTAGAGGGTCACACACATATGGTAGGTATTACGATGAGTAGAGGTTCGGATATGAGATATCCGATAGAGCCCTTGTCTTATTGGTTATCCAATAAGCCCCTGAATTATTGGATCCCATGGACAAGATCCAATAAGAGCCCATGAAAGATTATTGGATAGAGATCCACTAATCTAAAAGGCTTGGGTTATTGGATGCAGATACAATACCGACTAGGGGAGGATTCATTAGGGTTTGACATGGGACCTTTATAAATATGAGGGATTCAGAGCCTCATAGGCTAGAGTCTTTGCTTGCCTCGCCTATTCTCCTCCCCCTCTCCACCTCAGAGTAGGCTTGGAGTTTTGAGGAGCGTCGTCGCAGCCCTGCTGTGTGGATCACCGCTAGAGAGGAGGACGCTTGACCTCCTTCAGTCTCTCCTAAAGATCTACAAGGAAACAGGGATATATGATCTCCCTAGGTAACACAATCTACTCTATGTTAGGATCGGAGCGGCACTAAGAGGGGGGGGTGAATTAGTGCAGCGGATTAAAACTTCGATTTTAATCAAAATCTTTCGTACGTTAAGAACGAAACTTGAGAAATTTAACTTGAAGGCGTATTCTTGAAGTTGCGCAGCAAGAGTAATAAGGAACTAAAGCAGTAAGAAGATTTGCAGTAATGTAAATGACAATAATAAAGAGCAAACCAGAGATTACGCCGATTTTTAGAGTGGTTCGGTCAAATGACCTACTCCACTTGCGAGGCCCCTCTTCGATGAGGCTCCCACCTTCCACTAGCAAGTCTCTTGAAATGGAAGGGTAAACACCCCTCTTACAACCTTTTACAAGCAGCTCAACCTCTTACAAATTTTCAATAAGAAAGAAGGAGGAGAACTCTCTAGCAAATTGAAAACAAGACTTGCTAAGACTTTCTAAGACTTTTCTCTCAATCAAAATGCTTCTCAAAAGTTGTTCTCTCAGCTGAGATTAGAGGGGTATTTATAGGCCTCAAGAGGATTCAAATTTTGGGCTCCAAAATTTGAATTTTCTTAGGGTTTCCGGTGCTGGAGGTGCCACCGCCCAACCAGGCGGTTCCACCGCCCAGCGCTCGGGTGCTGGACGGTGCAACCGCCCAGCCAAGGAGGTGTCACCGCCCAGCTCTCGGGTGCTGGGCGGTGCCACCGCCTACAGTGTTTTCAGCCCGACTACAGTGTTTTCAGCCACTAGTTGGGCTTCAATCTTGGCTCTCTAGTTCGCTGGTTTAGCTTACTTTTTAGCCTAAACCAACTCTGACTTTGGGCCCAGTTGGCCCCTAACCAGGATATAGGATTATCTCTTAATCCTAATCCTAATTACAAGTGAACTACATAACAAAAACACATCCTAAGCAAGCTTTCAACCGCGAACGTCGAGTCTTGTTTCGGCGAGCTTTCCGACGAACTTCTTCCGACGGACTCCCTGCAAGCTCCCAATCTTTGTGATGACTTTAACGAGTAGCCGAGCCTTCTCGGTGATCTCCGCGAGCCTCCGACGATTCCTTCGGCGAACTTCCGACACGTTCCCGATTTCTTCTCGGATGGTTCCGGCAGCATCTCCGATGATTCTTCGGTCTCTTAAACGTCCATCGAGCTCGACTCCGGTATCCTTGCTTTATGTTTTCTGGTTATCGTAGTTAATCCTGCACACTTAACTCAATAATATGGATTAGATCAATTAACCCACCAATTGATTATATCATCAAAATCCGAGATTCAACAATCTCCCCCTTTTTGATGATGACAATCAATTGATGACGGAGTTAAATGTAACTCCCCCTATCTATATGCCATATTATGAGAAGATAAAACACTTGAATTTCATCATTGAATTCAAGTATACACCGATAAGCTCTAACCGTAGAACTTATCGTTATTCTCATTAAGCATAATGTAAATGCGAAACTTTGATGAAAATCTTTTTCAAGTCGAAAGATAAGAGACAAATTTTAATATGACAAGAGATAAAGATTTTCAACTTGAATTGCATGATTATACATTTTAGACATGCATTCAAAATGATCAATCAATCTTACGATATTTTCAAGGATTTTGCAAGGCATATAAGATAATCATCGATCGATCACTTTTCTCAAGGATTTTGCAATTCATATTTTGTCATGCTATTAAGAATGATATAAGTCATCACTTTTCTCCCCCTTTGTCATCAACAAAAAGGAAAATGAGACTTGAAGCACATATTTTGTCATACAACGATTTTATCATTGAAAATTAATTATGCAAAAATATATACGCAGAATTCATTTTAGAGGAAAATTCAGCATGCATTCATATTATCTAATCTCTTCTTTCTATGAATAATAGAAATTGTAGATGTATAAGAGAGAGATTGGGATAAAAAAATTCAAGTAGTAATTTCACGAAGTCAAGATCATAATTCGAATACAAACTCATTCAAATCGTCAAATTCATGAAAATCTCAACATTACTTTTTAATCATCACATAAGGCATTTAAATAATTTTTGAAACATAGGAGAATGATGAATTTAAGCATACAATGTTTCAATCAAATTCAAGTCATGAATGCCAATACTTTCATATTTGTAAGTATCAATTCATGAATGCCAAAAGATATTATTTGTGATTCCAATTTTGCAAGATCAAGATTATGATTTAGATAAAACTTATTTAAATCAAATTGCTAACTTGAAATTCATAATCAAGTCATCAAAGTCGATTTCGAGATTTCACAACATGTCATATGGAATTTGAAGGAGAATGAGAGATGGAAAGAAGATGAAAAACTTTACGGAAAATCCAATCAAACAAGTTTATTGTTTAGGGACAATTTAACATACCTAATTCCCTTCTAATGAATTCAAATTGGTCTTCATTCAAGGCTTTTGTGAATATATCTGCTAATTGATGCTTTGTGTCAATGAATTCTAGAACAACATCATTGTTAAGGACATGATCGCGTATGAAATGATGCCTAACGTCGATGTGCTTAGTTCTAGAGTGCTGAATTGGATTTTTAGTAAGACATATGGCACTAGTATTATCACATTTTATGGGAATGTTTTTAAAGTGAATTCCATAGTCTTCTAATGTATTTTTCATCCAAATGACTTGTGCACAACATGCACTTGCAGCAATGTATTCGGCTTCCGCCGTAGATAGTGCAACTGAATTTTGTTTCTCGGAAGTCCAAGAAACAAGTGCATGTCCTAAAAATTGGCATGTTCCGGATGTACTTTTTCTATCTATCCTGCATCCGCCAAAATCGGCATCTGCATAAGCTATTAGATCAAATTTTTCAGATTTTGGATACCACAATCCTAAATTTGGAGTTTCTTTAAGATACCTAAATATTCTTTTAACACTCTTAAGATGAGATAATTTAGGATTAGATTGAAACCTAGCGCAAAGTCCTACACTAAACATAATATCCGGTCTAGTCGCAGTGAGGTAGAGTAGACTACCTATCATTCCCCTATATGTTTTTTGATCGAAACTTTCACCATTTTCATCCATATCTAACTTAGTCGCAGTACTCATAGGGGTGTTTATTGCTTTTGAATTATCCATGTTAAATCGTTTTAACAATTCTAATGTATATTTAGATTGGTTAAGAAATATACCATCACTAAGTTGTTTGATTTGTAATCCCAAAAAGAAAGTTAATTCACCCATTAAACTCATTTCAAATTCAAGACTCATACATTTGGCAAATGATTCACATAGTGATTCATCCGAAGAGCCAAACACAATATCGTCAACATAAATTTGCACAATAAGAAAATTATTTTCAAAATGTTTAATAAACAATGTAGTATCAACTTTGCCTTTGGTAAAATTATTTAAAATAAGAAAGGAACTAAGCCTTTCATACCAAGCTCTAGGAGCTTGTTTTAAGCCATAGAGAGCTTTAGTCAATTTGAATACATGATTAGGAAGAAGAGTATTTTCAAATCCGGGAGGTTGTTCGACAAATACTTCTTCGGAAATAAAACCATTCAAGAAAGCACTTTTAACATCCATTTGAAATAGTTTAAAATTATTACTACTAGCATAGGCAAGGAGCATCCTTATGGCTTCTAATCGAGCCACGGGAGCGAAGGTTTCTTCGTAATCGATACCTTCTTCTTGGTTGAAACCTTTGGCCATTAATCTAGCCTTGTTTCTAACCACGATACCATTTTCATCTTGCTTGTTTCTAAAGACCCACTTAGTACCTATGACTAAGTGGTCACTTGGTCTAGGAACAAGCTTCCATACCTCATTCCTCTCAAATTGGTTCAATTCTTCTTGCATTGCAATGATCCAAAAATCATCTTTTAAGGCTTCGTCAATGCATTTAGGTTCAATTTGAGAAAGGAAAGCGACGTTAGCACAGAAATTTTTGAAAGAAGAACGAGTTTGAATCCCTTTTGATGTATCTCCTATAATTTGCTCTTTTGGATGAGCATCTACATACTTCCATTCTTTTGGTAAAGAAATTTCGGAAAAAGATGCATTCAAATGGCTATTTTGAGGAGAGGGTTCATTTAAATTCAAATTATCAAAACCAAGATCATCATCAAAATCATTATTCTTTAAATCGAAAATTTCATTAAAAACTACATGAATAGACTCTTCAATTACTAAAGTTCTTTTATTAAAAACCCGAAAAGCTTTAGAAACGGAAGAGTAACCAAGAAAGATGCCTTCATCGGATTTAGCATCAAATTTTCCTAAAGCATCCCTTTCATTTAAAATAAAGCATTTACAACCAAAAACTTTAAAATAGGAGATGTTTGGTTTTTTGTTATTCCATAATTCATAGGGAGTTTTGGATAAGGATGGTCTTATTAGGACCCTATTCATGATGTAGCAAGCCGTATTTACGGCTTCGGCCCAAAAGTACTTAGGTAAACTATGTTCATTCAACATAGTTCTTGCCATTTCTTGTAGGTTTCTAATTTTCCTTTCAACTACTCTATTTTGTTGAGGATTTCTTGGAGTTGAGAAGTTGTGATTGTACCCATTAGTTTCGCAAAAATTTTGAAAGTCACGGTTTTGGAATTCACCACCGTGATCACTCCGAATTGATGAAATCATGAAGCCTTTTTCGTTTTGAGTGAGTTTACAAAATTTAGAGAAACACTTGAAGCAATCACTTTTGTGAGCTAAGAAATAGGTCCAAGTGTATCTAGAGTAGCCATCCACATTCACAAAAGCATATTTGCTTCCACCTAGACTTGTTGTATCAATTGGTCCAAATAGGTCCAAATGGATCAATTGTAATGGTCTAGTAGTGCTAATTTGATTTTTTGGTTTGAAGCTTATTTTTATTTGTTTGCCTAGTTGACATGCATCGCATACTTTGTCCTTAATAAACTTTATATTTGGAATTCCGCGTACTAATTCTTGAGATGAGATCTTAGATATTGTTTTCATGCTTGCATGGCCTAATCTCCTATGCCAAAGCCAAGCATCATTATTTACGGCGGAGAAGCACATTTCATTACTTAGTTCATCAAGATTGATGGTATAGACATTATTTTGTTTTAAAGCAATCATAGTCATGTTATGATTTGGTTTTTTAATAATGCACATATTTGATTCAAATCTAACGATGTAACCTTTATCGCATAGTTGACGAATACTCAAGAGATTATGTTTCAATCCATCAACTAGTAAAACATCATCAATGGAAAAATTAAATTTGTTACCAATAGTTCCCTTGCCAATGATTTTGCCCTTGTTGTTGTCTCCGAAGGTAACGTACCCTTCTTCTTTACTAGTGAGCATAGAGAAATGAGATGGATCTCTAGTCATATGTCTTGAGCATCCACTATCGAGATACCATCTCTTGCTCTTAGCTTGTGGGTTTGTCTACAAAAGAGGATGATTTTTAGGTACCCATTTGATTTTGGGTGCCTCAAAAATTGACCCACTAACTTTGTTATTTATTATTGAATTCTTTATAGTTCCTTTAGGAACCCATATTAATTTTTGTGAACTAATTTTCCTAAATGGGCATTTGTAGGCAATATGTCCGGATTTGCAACAAAAGTTGCATTTCATATAAGAGGAAACATGTAATGTAGGTCCTTTTATGAAAGTGGTAGGATTTTGATGTAATCCTTTTACAAATCCAATTCCATTTCTATTTGCGATGTGACGCTTGTGTGCAAGGATCATATCTAATCCTTTGCTACCAACCTTAAACTTGTTTAAGGTTTCCTTAAGAAGCAAATTTTCATTTTTTATTGCTTCTAAGTGCTCACACTTAGAGCATGGAGGAGTTTGAAGACTATCAAACTTATCTTGTAGCAAAGCATGCTCTTTCTTTAAGATACTTAACTTCTTGCTAACAGCTCTACATTCATCAAATAATTCATGAAAAGCGATAGATAGTTCTTCAAAAGATAACTCTTCATTAAATAAATCACATACCTCTTCTCCTAACGCCATCAGCGCGTAATGAGCAACTTGCTCGGTGTTGGACTCCTCTTCTTCGGATGCGCTTGAATCATCCCACGTTGCCTTGAACGCCTTCTTCTTCGATGTTCTCTTTTTGGCTTGAGGACAATCGTTCTTGTAGTGTCCCGGTTTTTTGCATTCATAGCAAATCACTTGGTCCTTCTTTTGTTCAAATTTGTTTTTAAATTTGTTCTTTCTTAAGTATTTCTTAAATTTTTGAGTCAAAAGTGCAATGTCATTATCACTGTCCTCATCACTTGATGTTCCTTTCAAGTGGTCTTCTTGTGATTTGAGTGCCATATCCTTCCTGTTCTTTGGAAGGGGGTTCTCGAGCTCGTCATGAGCTTGACATGTCATTTCGTAGGTCATTAGAGACCCACTGAGTTCTTCAAGAGGGAATGCTTTAAGGTCTTTGGCCTCTTGAATGGCCGTAACTTTTGGATCCCAACTTTTAGGGAGGGATCTTAAGATTTTAGTTACTAGTTCAAAGTTAGTAAAATCTTTACCAAGAGCTTTGAGTCCATTGATAACATCCGTAAACCGGGTGTACATGTCTCCGATGGACTCACTTGGTTTCATTCGGAAAAGTTCGTAAGAGTGCACAAGGATGTTGATTTTGGACTCTTTCACTCGGCTAGTGCCTTCATGAGTGACCTCAAGAGTTCTCCAAATATCAAAAGCCGAATCATACATTGAAACACGATTAAATTCGTTTTTGTCTAGTGCACAAAACAAGGCATTCATAGCCTTTGCATTTAAAGCAAAAACCTTCTTCTCCGATTCATCCCATTCGCTCATCGGAAGAGAAGATTTTTGAAATCCATTCTTGACAATAGACCAAAGCTCAAAGTCCATAGAAATGAGGAAGATTCTCATGCGAGTCTTCCAATATGTGTAATCCGACCCATTAAACAAAGGTGGTCGTGCAATAGAATGACCCTCTTGCATGCCGGAGTAAGCCATCTCTCTTGGGTATTAAACCAAATATGAGAGATAACCTTGCTCTGATACCACTTGTTAGGATCGGAGCGGCACTAAGAGGGGGGGGTGAATTAGTGCAGCGGATTAAAACTTCGATTTTAATCAAAATCTTTCGTACGTTAAGAACGAAACTTGAGAAATTTAACTTGAAGGCGTATTCTTGAAGTTGCGCAGCAAGAGTAATAAGGAACTAAAGCAGTAAGAAGATTTGCAGTAATGTAAATGACAATAATAAAGAGCAAACCAGAGATTACGCCGATTTTTAGAGTGGTTCGGTCAAATGACCTACTCCACTTGCGAGGCCCCTCTTCGATGAGGCTCCCACCTTCCACTAGCAAGTCTCTTGAAATGGAAGGGTAAACACCCCTCTTACAACCTTTTACAAGCCGCTCAACCTCTTACAAATTTTCAATAAGAAAGAAGGAGGAGAACTCTCTAGCAAATTGAAAACAAGACTTGCTAAGACTTTCTAAGACTTTTCTCTCAATCAAAATGCTTCTCAAAAGTTGTAACCTCAGCTGAGATTTGAGGGGTATTTATAGGCCTCAAGAGGATTCAAATTTTGGGCTCCAAAATTTGAATTTTCTTAGGGTTTCCGGTGCTGGAGGTGCCACCGCCCAACCAGGCGGTGCCACCGCCCAGCGCTCGGGTGCTGGACGATGCAACCGCCCAGCCAAGGAGGTGTCACCGCCCAGCTCTCGGGTGCTGGGCGGTGCCACCGCCCAGCTAGGCGGTGCCACCGCCTACAGTGTTTTCAGCCCGACTACAGTGTTTTCAGCCACTAGTTGGGCTTCAATCTTGGCTCTCTAGTTCGCTGGTTTAGCTTAATTTTTAGCCTAAACCAACTCTGACTTTGGGCCCAGTTGGCCCCTAACCAGGATATAGGATTATCTCTTAATCCTAATCCTAATTACAAGTGGACTACATAACCAAAACACATCCTAAGCAAATTTTCAACCGCGAACGTCGAGTCTTGTTCCGGCGAGCTTTCCGACGAACTTCTTCCGACGGACTCCCTGCAAGCTCCCAATCTTTGTGATGACTTTAACGAGTAGCCGAGCCTTCTCGGTGATCTCCGCGAGCCTCCGACGATTCCTTCGGCGAACTTCCGACACGTTCCCGATTTCTTCTCGGATGGTTCCGGCAGCATCTCCGATGATTCTTCGGTCTCTTAAACGTCCATCGAGCTCGACTCCGGTATCCTTGCTTTGTGTTTTCTGGTTATCGTAGTTAATCCTGCACACTTAACTCAATAATATGGATTAGATCAATTAACCCACCAATTGATTATATCATCAAAATCCGAGATTCAACAATCTCCCCCTTTCTGATGATGACAATCAATTGATGACGGAGTTAAACATAACTCCCCCTATCTATATGCCATATTATGAGAAGAAAAAAAAACACTTGAATTCCATCCCATTGGATTCAAGCATAACCCGATAAGTTCTAATCGTAGAACTCTATCGTTATCCTCATTAAACAATAGTAAGTACGAAACTTTGATGAAAATCTTTTTCAAGTCGAAAGATAAGAGACAAATTTTACTATGACAAGAGATAAAGATTTTCAACTTGAATTGCATGATTATACATTTTAGACATGCATTCAATATGATCAATCAATCTTACGATATTTTCAAGGATTTTGCAAGGCATATAAGAGAATCATCGATCGATCACTTTTCTCAAGAATTTTGCAATTCATATTTTGTCATGCTATTAAGAATGATATAAGTCATCACTTTTCTCCCCCTTTGTCATCAACAAAAAGGAAAATGAGACTTGAAGCACATATTTTGTCATACAACGATTTTATCATTGAAAATTAAGTATGCAAAAATATTTACGCAGAGTTCATTTTAGAGGAAAATTCAGCATGCATTCATATTATCTAATCTCTTCTTTCTATGAATAATAGAAATTGTAGATGTATAAGAGAGAGATTGGGATAAAAAATTCAAGTAGTAATTTCACGAAGTCAAGATCATAATTCGAATACAAACTCATTCAAATCGTCAAATTCATAAAAATCTCAACATTACTTTTTAATCATCACATAAGGCATTTAAATAATTTTTGAAACATAGGAGAATGATGAATTTAAGCATACAATGTTTCAATCAAATTCAAGTCATGAATGCCAATACTTTCATATTTGTAAGTATCAATTCATGGATGCCAAAAGATATTATTTGTGATCCCAAATTTGCAAGATCAAGATTATGATTTAGATAAAACTTATTTAAATCAAATCGCTAACTTGAAATTCATAATCAAGTCATCAAAGTCGATTTCGAGATTTCACAACATGTCATATGAAATTTGAAGGAGAATGAGAGATGGAAAGAAGATGAAAAACTTTACGGAAAATCCAATCAAACAAGTTTATTGTTTAGGGACAATTTAACATACCTAATTCCCTTCTAATGAATTCAAATTGGTCTTCATTCAAGGCTTTTGTGAATATATCTGCTAATTGATGCTTTGTGTCAATGAATTCTAGAACAACATCATTGTTAAGGACATGATCGCGTATGAAATGATGCCTAACGTCGATGTGCTTAGTTCTAGAGTGCTGAATTGGATTTTTAGTAAGACATATGGCACTAGTATTATCACATTTTATGGGAATGTTTTTAAAGTGAATTCCATAGTCTTCTAATGTATTTTTCATCCAAATGACTTGTGCACAACATGCACTTGCAGCAATGTATTCGGCTTCCGCCGTAGATAGTGCAACTGAATTTTGTTTCTTGGAAGTCCAAGAAACAAGTGCATGTCCTAAAAATTGGCATGTTCCGGATGTACTTTTTCTATCTATCCTGCATCCGCCAAAATCGGCATCTGCATAAGCTATTAGATCAAAATTTTCAGATTTTGGATACCACAATCCTAAATTTGGAGTTCCTTTAAGATACCTAAATATTCTTTTAACACTCTTAAGATGAGATAATTGAGGATTAGATTGAAACCTAGCGCAAAGTCCTACACTAAACATAATATCCGGTCTAGTCGCAGTGAGGTAGAGTAGACTACCTATCATTCCCCTATATGTTTTTTGATCGAAACTTTCACCATTTTCATCCATATCTAACTTAGTCGCAGTACTCATAGGGGTGTTTATTGCTTTTGAATTATCCATGTTAAATCGTTTTAACAATTCTAATGTATATTTAGATTGGTTAAGAAATATACCATCACTAAGTTGTTTGATTTGTAATCCCAAAAAGAAAGTTAATTCACCCATTAAACTCATTTCAAATTCAAGACTCATACATTTGGCAAATGATTCACATAGTGATTCATCCGAAGAGCCAAACACAATATCGTCAACATAAATTTGCACAATAAGAAAATTATTTTCAAAATGTTTAATAAACAATGTTGTATCAACCTTGCCTTTGGTAAAATTATTTAAAATAAGAAAGGAACTAAGCCTTTCATACCAAGCTCTAGGAGCTTGTTTTAAGCCATAGAGAGCTTTAGTCAATTTGAATACATGATTAGGAAGAAGAGTATTTTCAAATCCGGGAGGTTGTTCGACAAATACTTCTTCGGAAATAAAACCATTCAAGAAAGCACTTTTAACATCCATTTGAAATAGTTTAAAATTATTACTACTAGCATAGGCAAGGAGCATCCTTATGGCTTCTAATCGAGCCACGGGAGCGAAGGTTTCTTCGTAATCGATACCTTCTTCTTGGTTGAAACCTTTGGCCACTAATCTAGCCTTGTTTCTAACCACGATACCATTTTCGTCTTGCTTGTTTCTAAAGACCCACTTAGTACCTATGACTAAGTGGTCACTTGGTCTAGGAACAAGCTTCCATACCTCATTCCTCTCAAATTGGTTCAATTCTTCTTGCATTGCAATGATCCAAAAATCATCTTTTAAGGCTTCGTCAATGCATTTAGGTTCAATTTGAGAAAGGAAAGCGGCGTTAGCACAGAAATTTTTGAAAGAAGAACGAGTTTGAACCCCTTTTGATGTATCTCCTATAATTTGCTCTTTTGGATGAGCATCTACATACTTCCATTCTTTTGGTAAAGAAATTTCAGAAGAAGATGCATTCAAATGGCTATTTTGAGGAGAGGGTTCATTTAAATTCAAATTATCAAAACCAAGATCATCATCAAAATCATTATTCTTTAAATCGGAAATTTCATTAAAAACTACATGAATAGACTCTTCAATTACTAAAGTTCTTTTATTAAAAACCCGAAAAGCTTTAGAAACGGAAGAGTAACCAAGAAAGATGCCTTCATCGGATTTAGCATCAAATTTTCCTAAAGCATCCCTTTCATTTAAAATAAAGCATTTACAACCAAAAACTTTAAAATAGGAGATGTTTGGTTTTTTGTTATTCCATAATTCATAGGGAGTTTTGGATAAGGATGGTCTTATTAGAACTCTATTCATGATGTAGCAAGCCGTATTTACGGCTTCGGCCCAAAAGTACTTAGGTAAACTATGTTCATTCAACATAGTTCTTGCCATTTCTTGTAGGTTTCTATTTTTCCTTTCAACTACTCCATTTTGTTGAGGATTTCTTGGAGTTGAGAAGTTGTGATTGTACCCATTACTTTCGCAAAAATTTTGAAAGTCACGGTTTTGGAATTCACCACCGTGATCACTCCGAATTGATGAAATCATGAAGCCTTTTTCGTTTTGAGTGAGTTTACAAAATTTAGAGAAACACTTGAAGCAATCACTTTTGTGAGCTAAGAAATAGGTCCAAGTGTATCTAGAGTAGTCATCCACAATCACAAAAGCATATTTGCTTCCACCTAGACTTGTTGTATCAATTGGTCCAAATAGGTCCAAATGGATCAATTGTAATGGTCTAGTAGTGCTAATTTGATTTTTTGGTTTGAAGCTTATTTTTATTTGTTTGCCTAGTTGACATGCATCGCATACTTTGTCCTTAATAAACTTTATATTTGGAATTCCTCGTACTAATTCTTGAGATGAGATCTTAGATATTGTTTTCATGCTTGCATGGCCTAATCTCCTATGCCAAAGCCAAGCATCATCATTTACGACGGAGAAGCACATTTCATTACTTAGTTCATCAACATTGATGGTATAGACATTATTTTGTTTTAAAGCAATCATAGTCATGTTATGATTTGGTTTTTCAATAATGCACATATTTGATTCAAATCTAACGATGTAACCTTTATCGCATAGTTGACTAATACTCAAGAGATTATGTTTCAATCCATCAACTAGTAAGACATCATCAATGGAAAAATTAAATTTGTTACAAATAGTTCCCTTGCCAATGATTTTGCCCTTGTTGTTGTCTCCGAAGGTAACGTACCCTTCTTCTTTGCTAGTGAGCATAGAGAAATGAGATGGATCTCCAGTCATATGTCTTGAGCATCCACTATCAAGATACCATCTCTTGCTCCTAGCTTGTGGGTTTGTCTACAAAAGAGGATGATTTTTAGGTACCCATTTGATTTTGGGTGCCCCAAAAATTGACCCACTAACTTTGTTATTTATTATTGAATTCTTTATAGTTCCTTTAGGAACCCATATTAATTTTTGTGAACTAATTTTCCTAAATGGGCATTTGTAGGCAATATGTCCGGATTTGCAACAAAAGTTGCATTTCATATAAGAGGAAACATGTAATGTAGGTCCTTTTATGAAAGTGGTAGGATTTTGATGTAATCCTTTTACAAATCCAATTCCATTTCTATTTGCGATGTGACCCTTGTGTGCAAGGATCATATCTAATCCTTTGCTACCAACCTTAAACTTGTTTAAGGTTTCCTTAAGAAGCAAATTTTCATTTTTTATTGCTTCTAAGTGCTCACACTTAGAGCATGGAGGAGTTTGAAGACTATCAAACTTATCTTGTAGCAAAGCATGCTCTTTCTTTAAGATACTTAACTTCTTGCTAACAGCTCTACATTCATCAAATAATTCATGAAAAGCGATAGATAGTTCTTCAAAAGATAACTCTTCATTAAATAAATCACATACCTCTTCTCCTAACGCCATTAGCACGTAATGAGCAACTTGCTCGGTGTTGGACTCCTCTTCTTCGGATGCGCTTGAATCATCCCACGTTGCCTTGAACGCCTTCTTCTTCGATGTTCTCTTTTTGGCTTGAGGACAATCGTTCTTGTAGTGTCCTGGTTTTTTGCATTCATAGCAAATCACTTGGTCCTTCTTTTGTTCAAATTTGTTTTTAAATTTGTTCTTTCTTAAGTATTTCTTAAATTTTTGAGTCAAAAGTGCAATGTCATTATCACTGTCCTCATCACTTGATGTTCCTTTCAAGTGGTCTTCTTGTTATTTGAGTGCCATATCCTTCCTGTTCTTTGGAAGGGGGTTCTCGAGCTCGTCATGAGCTTGACATGTCATTTCGTAGGTCATTAGAGACCCAATGAGTTCTTCAAGAGGGAATGCTTTAAGGTCTTTGGCCTCTTGAATGGCCGTAACTTTTGGATCCGAATTTTAGGGAGGGATCTTAAGATTTTAGTTACTAGTTCAAAGTTAGTAAAATCTTTACCAAGAGCTTTGAGTCCATTGATGACATCCGTAAACCGGGTGTACATGTCTCCGATGGACTCACTTGGTTTCATTCGGAAAAGTTCGTAAGAGTGCACAAGGATGTTGATTTTGGACTCTTTCACTCGGCTAGTGCCTTCATGAGTGACCTCAAGAGTTCTCCAAATATCAAAAGCCGAATCACACATTGAAACACGATTAAATTCGTTTTTGTCTAGTGCACAAAACAAGGCATTCATAGCCTTTGCATTTAAAGCAAAAACCTTCTTCTCCGATTCATCCCATTCGCTCATCGGAAGAGAAGATTTTTGAAATCCATTCTCGACATTAGACCAAAGCTCAAAGTCCATAGAAATGAGGAAGATTCTCATGCGAGTCTTCCAATATGTGTAATCCGACCCATTAAACAAAGGTGGTCGTGCAATAGAATGGCCCTCTTGCATGCCGGAGTAAGCCATCTCTCTTGGGTATTAAACCAAATATGAGAGATAACCTTGCTCTGATACCACTTGTTAGGATCGGAGCGGCACTAAGAGGGGGGGGTGAATTAGTGCAGCGGATTAAAACTTCGATTTTAATCAAAATCTTTCGTACGTTAAGAACGAAACTTGAGAAATTTAACTTGAAGGCGTATTCTTGAAGTTGCGCAGCAAGAGTAATAAGGAACTAAAGCAGTAAGAAGATTTGCAGTAATGTAAATGACAATAATAAAGAGCAAACCAGAGATTACGCCGATTTTTAGAGTGGTTCGGTCAAATGACCTACTCCACTTGCGAGGCCCCTCTTCGATGAGGCTCCCACCTTCCACTAGCAAGTCTCTTGAAATGGAAGGGTAAACACCCCTTTTACAACCTTTTACAAGCAGCTCAACCTCTTACAAATTTTCAATAAGAAAGAAGGAGGAGAACTCTCTAGCAAATTGAAAACAAGACTTGCTAAGACTTTCTAAGACTTTTCTCTCAATCAAAATGCTTCTCAAAAGTTGTAACCTCAGCTGAGATTTGAGGGGTATTTATAGGCCTCAAGAGGATTCAAATTTTGGGCTCCAAAATTTGAATTTTTTTAGGGTTTCCGGTGCTGGAGTTGCCACCGCCCAACCAGGCGGTGCCACCGCCCAGCGCTCGGGTGCTGGACGGTGCAACCGCCCAGCCAAGGAGGTGTCACCGCCCAGCTAGGCGGTGCCACCGCCTACAGTGTTTTCAGCCCGACTATAGTGTTTTCAGCCACTAGTTGGGCTTCAATCTTGGCTCTCTAGTTCGCTGGTTTAGCTTAATTTTTAGCCTAAACCAACTCTGACTTTGGGCCCAGTTGGCCCCTAACCAGGATATAGGATTATCTCTTAATCCTAATCCTAATTACAAGTGGACTACATAACCAAAACACATCCTAAGCAAATTTTCAACCGCGAACGTCGAGTCTTGTTCCAGCGAGCTTTCCGACGAACTTCTTCCGACGGACTCCCTGCAAGCTCCCAATCTTTGTGATGACTTTAACGAGTAGCCGAGCCTTCTCGGTGATCTCCGCGAGCCTCCGACGATTCCTTCGGCGAACTTCCGACACGTTCCCGATTTCTTCTCGGATGGTTCCGGCAGCATCTCCGATGATTCTTCGGTCTCTTAAACGTCCATCGAGCTCGACTCCGGTATCCTTGCTTTGTGTTTTCTGGTTATCGTAGTTAATCCTGCACACTTAACTCAATAATATGGATTAGATCAATTAACCCACCAATTGATTATATCATCAAAATCCGAGATTCAACAATAATCTCCATTGATATGTCCGACCACCAATTGGGAATCGGTGAAAACCTCGATGCTTTTGACTTGGAGTTCGAGGGCTAGCTTAAGCCTGGACATGTGTGCTTCATATTTGTCTTCGTTGTTGGTGGCTTTGAATCCAAAGCAGAGTGTATGTCTAAATGATTGGCCATCAGGACCTTCTAGAACAAGGCCAGCCCCACACCCCTTTTGGCATTTGCCGAACCATCAACATGTAGGCTCCACCGTTGCTCAGTATGTCTACAAGTACTGCCTTTAAGAGGAGTTAATTCTAAGATGAAGTCAGCGACTGCCTAAGCTTTGATGATGGTCCTCAAAACATATTGTATGTCAAATTCTCCCAACTCAATTGACCATTTGAGCATTCGTTCGGATATGTCCAATTTGGACAAGATCTGTCATAGTGGCTGGTCAGTCACTACTCTAATCGGATGGGCTTGGAAATAAGGTCGTAGCTTCCTGGTTGTTTTGACAAGCACCAAAGCTAGCTTCTCCACTGGTGGGTATTGCATCTCGGCATCGCTTAGGACATGGCTCATGTAGTAGATCGCTTGTTGCACTCCAAAATCTTCCCAAGTTAAGACAGAACAGATTGCGTGCTCGAAGGCGGTAAGGTGGAGACTAAGTGGCTCACCCAAAGAGATCGCAGCAGGTCAAGGTAGCTGGGGCAGGTGCTCCTTGGGTTGCTCAAAGGCCTCTTCACATTCCGAGGTCCATCCGAAGTCCTTTGGATTCTTCAGGATTTAAAAAAAAAGGGAGGCATTTGTCCCCCGATCGGGATAGGAACCAAGCCAAGGCGGCGAGCCTCCCGATCAAGCATTGTGTCTCCTTCACCGAGTAGGGAGGTTCCATGTTGATAATGGCATGAATTTTCTCTGATTTTGCATCTATTCCCCTCCTGTGGATGATAAAGCCAAGGAATTTCCCCGAGCTGACTCCGAAGGAAAACTTGGCAGGGTCGAGGCGCATGCGAAACTTTCAAAACATTCTGAATGTTTCCACGAGATCTGCCAGGTGTGTTCAGGCGAACATGCTTTTTACAATATCAACATACACCTCCATGTTCCTCCCGATCTGGTGGGGAAACATCTTGTTCATCATTCTTTGGTATATTGCCTAGCATTTTTCAACCCGAATGGCATGACCTTGTAGAAGTAGACACCTAGGTTTGTGATGAAAGCAGTATGTTCCGGATCCTTTGGTGCCATCTTGATTTGGTTGTATCCCGAGAAGGCATCCAGGAACAAGAGGAGCTCATGCCCTAAAGTTGCGTCGACCAGTTGGTCGATCCTCAGGAGTGAATGACAGTCCTTTGGGTGTCATGCCCCCCGAATTTAATTCTCATTTAGGAGGTGTGAACCTAATTTAAGATTGATAATATTTAATTCAATAAACAATCCAGGATCCAATCACACATTTGAGGTCACTAAAAAAAAAAAAATATTCAAGTCATGCACCTCTACAATCCACAATTCACAAAAACTGTGCAGTCTATAATCATACATCATGTCACAAAATGATTCTTAAAATCCAAAAGTAACTTAACTAAATCATGACTATATCATAAATCCATAAGCGTGGCAATTAATGCAATCGCAAAACCAACATGTACTACATGTTTATATCAGTACACAGTTTAGACCTAACATTTCCAAAATCCTGACATAAGAGGTGCTTCTCAAATATTTACAAGATACATCAATCTAGATTTGTCATTGATATTTCATTACACCCAAAAAAAACTTATACAACATCAACCTATCAAGTACAAAATATTTGCCCCAAAATCTTCTAGTCTTCCACTGCCACAACCCAATTTACACATTTTAGTGAGCGATAAGCTATCCTGAAAAATTTATATAGCAACGGGGTGAGCATATAAAGCTCAACAAATGACTAACATATCCATAGCAAAGAGGACAGTTTTCAAACAAATGAGGTATCAAAATACAAAGCAGAGATACAAGATGAAACAGTAGCATGTTTTGTTTGAATGCAGAATTACAATATCGTATCGTTCGAAGCACGTTTTATTCATACAATCGAGGAAAGGTAATTGGAGCATATCATTGGCATAAGGAGCATATCGATGACATATGGTAGCTTTCAAGGTATAACAAAGACTTATAACATTTTGGAAATATATCAAAGAGCAAAACATGAATAGAAGCTCAAATGTCACATGACGATGCATTCATTTCATTCTTATCGAAAGCATGCATAGAAACATAGCCAAAGCTTTGGATATCATATCAAACACATAGAAGGTGAAGTGGGATCATAACATAATATGGTCCATCCATTTTTGAATGACCAACAAACATAAGTCTCCCACGTCTGGGAGCTCCATCCACCCACGTTTGAGTGAAGTCGTAGGGGGCCGGCAGAGCATCGCGGGCTCTAAGCATAACTCCCTTTACCATTTCTGGCAAAGGTTCATATTTATCCCACAAACACCGGAGTACAAAGGGACAGTATGAATAATGAAATTAGCATATATTGGAAGCACATGCGGAACAACGAAATGTACATATGCCTTTCGAGTCAATACGATACAAACATAATCTTTCACAATGTATTCAGATTTGAAAGGAAACAAAAGCAAGAGCATACAAGGATTTCAAGAAACCATATATAGCTCAATTGAAATAAGAAAGTTAGATAATTTCAATGTCCAAAGAAATGAAACTGGAAGAGGCACATATCGAAAGCAAATGCGGAACAATGGGATGCATGTGCCGAATCATTACGATGCAAACATGATCTTTAGATGATAGCTACAGATGTACAAATAAATAAGGACAAAAGTATACAGGAATTTAATGAATAATGTAAAGCTTAAATGAAGTAAAAGTTTTTGCCGAAATCGATTTCCAAAGAGAAGAAACAAGAAAAGCCGAAATCGACCAAAGCTCGATTCTGGCAGAATTTGATAGGAACATTGTATGAACTATTTGGATAACCAATTATGCTCCAATTTATATAAAATAGGTGTCATTAGAAAGATTTGTCAATCTAGTTTTAGGCAAATCAAGTTTAACTAGAATTGGAATTTACAACAGGGAATTACAGATAATTTCGTAGCGAAAGGTATGAAAATATTAGCTCTGTTTTACTGAATCCATAGGGTCGATGAAAGCAGATGTTTCAGTTAGCAATTGTACTCCAAAAATTTCAAATCAGGTATATACAGAAAGAATTTTGAGTCTAGCTTCGAATAAATTATACTTTGTATGAATCTGATTTCACAGCAGAAAGTTATAAGTAGTTAAGCAACAAGAGGTCAGAAATTTCAGTCGCTGTTTTGCAGAATCTGTAGGGTTACTTTAAACAGAAGTCTTAGTAGGCATTTAAACTCCAAATCATTCGATCTTAGTATCAAAATAAAGATTTTTTTGTCTACTTTCAAATGGAATAGGCTTATCTAAATCAGAGTTTATTACAAAATGTTATGACCGAAACATTGCATAGAGGTCAGATTACCGAAAAATTACAGATTCATAGCTTTATATCAAAACGAAAGAAGGTCTAGTTCTCAGTTGAAATCTTTCAAATTTTACAGAATAAAAATAAAAAAAGAGATTAAGGTTACTGTGGGATGGGGTTAGAACACTTGCCTTAAAACTATTTGAATCCCAAATGTAAGAAAATTGATGAAAAACCTCAAGCTCTTCTTCTTCTTCTTCTTCTTCTTCTTCTTCTTCTTCTTCTTCTTTTCTCAAACTCACGTTGGCTGCATCTCTTCAGGTTTGTTTTCTTTAACCTTTCATCTAATTATTTGGGTTTTGGCTAATGCAAAAGTTGCAAGGTGTCATGCATGCATGAAAGAGGCTAGGTGTCATCTTTAGAGCAAAGATAAGTGGCACAACCTTAGGTTAGCTAGTGACACATGTCCACTATATTTTTTTTTATTTTTTATTTTTAACTTAAATCTGAATCTTTCATAAATTATATCAAACTTCTAAAATTTACTCTTAGGTCCCTAACCATAAACTTTTAATATAATATCATTGAATATAAAATAATTATTAAATAATCCTTATTTTTACAAACAAACCTTTTACTAATTTTTTTTTTTTTTTTAAATGGGGGATGTTACACTCTCCCCTCCTTAAAGAAAAATTTAGTCCTCTAAATTTATCATACCTCATTCGACGAAAAGATGACGATAAGCTTTCATCTTTTCTTCCTAAGCTCCCAAGTTGTTTCCTCTCCAGAATGATATCTCCAGATCACTTTAACTAGAGGGATAACCCGATTCCTCAAGAACTTTTCTTTTTTATCAACAATCTGAGTGGGCTCTACCACATAAGACAAGTCTTTATCAATCACCATCGGCTCATACTTAATGATATGAGAGGGATCAGGTATATACTTTCTTATCATTGAAACATGAAATATATTATGGATATGGCACAATGATGGTGGCAAGGCAATCCTGTAAGCGACAGAACCAACCCTCTCAAGAATCTCAAAAGGTCCAATAAATCTTGGGCTTAACTTTCCTTTCTTCCCAAATCTTACAATACCTTTAGAAGGGGAGACCTTCAGGAATACAAATTCCCGATTTGAAACTCAATATTTCGCCTTCTGTTATCAGCATAACTCTTTTGACGACTCTGAGCAGTCTTTAACCTTTTTCTTATAAGTTGAATTTTCTCAGTAGTCTCTTGTACTTTTTCTGGTGCTAATAACTTTCTGTCGCCAATTTCTTCCCAACATATAGGCATCCTGCACTTTCGCCCATATAAAGCTTCATAAGGAGCCATATGAATACTTGAATGATAACTATTATTGTAAGTGAACTCAATAAGAGAGATATCTTTATCCCATTCACCTTTCCAATCCATAACATAGGCTCGAAGCAAATCCTCAAGTGTTTGAATGGTTCTTTCTGATTGACCATCAGTTTGAGGGTGATAAGCAGTGCTAAACTTGACTTTAGTGCCAATAGATTCCTGTAACCTTCTCCAAAATCTAGATAGAAATCTGGAGTCTCTGTCAGAGATTATCTCCTTTGGAACACCATGAAGTCTTACTATTTCATTTAAATATAAATCTGCAAGCCTATCAAGAGAATAAGTCATATTGATCGGTAGAAAATGTGCAGATTTCGTTAACCTATCAATGATAACCCAAATAGCATCATGCTTTCTAGAAGTTCGGGGTAGTCCTGAAATAAAGTCCATGGTAATACATTCCCATTTCCATTCAGGAATATCTAAAGGTTACAACAAACCTCCAGGTCTTTGGTGTTCTGCTTTGATTTGCTGACAATTCAAACACTTTGAAACATATCTTGCAATCTCCTTCTTCATGCCTTCCCACCAATAATGACTTTGGAGATCTCTATACATCTTAGTGCTACCAGGATGCATGGTGTACTTTGAATTATGACCATCCCTCAGGATTTGATCTTTGATATCTGAGTCATTTGGAACACATATTCTATCCTTAAATCTCAATAAGCCATCCTCTGAAACTCGAAAATTCACTTTCAATCCCTTTTCTACTTCATTCCTTAAGTAGATCAAGCGTCGATCTTGTAGTTTTCCTCCTTTAATTTGTTGAATGAGATCAGATTGCACTTGGATGGAGGCCATTAATATCATTGAGTCTTGCCCTTTTCTCATAACATTCGAATCATAATTCTCTTCTAATAACTTCAATTCACAACCAAAGTCGCCATAAAACTTGTAGATTTTCTACTAAGGGCATCTGCTACAACATTAGCTTTACCCGGGTGATAACGAATGGTACAATCATAATCCTTTAGAAGTTCTATCCATCTCTGTTGTCTCATGTTTAACTCTTTTTGAGTAAAAATATACTTTAAACTCTTATGATTAGTAAAGATTTCAAATGTTCGTCCATACAAGTAATGCCTCCAAATCTTTAGAGCAAAAACAATTGCTGCCAATTCCAAATCATGAGTTGGATAATTTAGTTCATAACTCTTTAGTTGTCTAGAAGCATAAGCAATCACTTTCCCTTCTTGCATCAAAACACATCCAAGGCCCTTTCTTGAGGCATCAGTGTAAACCATAAATCCCTCATCACCACTTGGAATAGTGAGAATAGGGGCACTAGTCAATCTCCTTTTTAACTCTTGAAAACTTTGCTCACAATCATCACCCCATACAAATTTCACATTCTTTTGAGTGAGTTTGGTGAGAGGTTGAGCGATTCGAGAAAATCCCTCCACAAATCTCCTATAATAACCTGCCATGCCCAAGAGGCTTCTAACTTCTGTCACGTTTGTTGGTACTTCCCACTTAACAACAGCTTCCACTTTCTTTGGATCAACAGATATACCCTTCCCTGAAATCACATGGCCTAAGAAAGTAATTTCATTCAACCAAAATTCACATTTGCTGAACTTTGCATACAACTTCTTTTCTCTTAGTATAGATAATATATTTCTCAAGTGTTCCTCATGCTCCTGATTACTCCTTGAATATACTAATATGTCATCAATGAATACAATCACACAATCGTCCAAGAACGATTGAAATATCCTATTCATCAGTTCCATAAAAGCTGCAGGGGCATTAGTTAAACCAAAAGGCATCACTAAGAATTCATAGTGACCATATCGAGTTCTAAAAGCTGTTTTTGGAATATCCTCCTTCATGATCTTCAACTGATAGTAACCTGACCTTAAATCAATCTTGGAGAATACTTGTGCACCCTGCAATTGATCAAACAAATCATCAATTCTGGGTAGGGGATACTTGTTTTTGATGGTCACCTGATTCAATTGTCTATAATCAATACAAAGCCTTAACGTTCCATCCTTCTTCTTAACTAATAGCACCGGAGCACCCCATGGTGAAACACTGGGTCGAATGAAACCCTTATCTAATAGTTCTTGTAGTTGCTTTTTCAATTCCTCTAGCTCGAGTGGTGTCATTCTGTAAGGAGGCTTAGATATTGGGGTTGTCCCAGGGACCAAATCAATAGTAAATTCACCCTCTCTATCTGGAGATAAACCAGGCAAGTCATCTGGAAATACATCAGGGAACTCTTTGACCACTGTAATTTCATTTAGGTGAGTTTCTTGATTTGAATGCTCCTTTACACACACCATATAACAAAAACAACCCTTTTGCATAAAATGATAAGCTTGAAGTGCTAATATCAAGCAAGGAGGCAAATCATGCCTAATACCCTCAAAGTAAAATATAGGCTGATCTGGTATGCAGAAAGTAATTATTTTTGTATAGCAATCAACACTAGCATGATAGGAAGATAGCCAATCCATGCCAAGTATAATATCAAAACCCTGGATCTCTAGGAGAATCAAATCAGCAAGAAGTTCACATTCTCCGATAGAAATCAAACAAGATGGATAAACCAAGTTTGTTGTCAAAGAATCCCCAACAGCAGTAGTTACATATAACATATAATCCAAGGGTCTAGGTTCAATGCCCAAGTAACAAGCAAAGTGTAGTGAAACAAAAGATAAGTTGGAACCAGGATCAAACAAAACTTTTGCATTTCTTTTATAAACATGAAGAATACCTTCAACCACTGATTTAGAGGCTCTGGAATCTTGTTTAGTAATAGCATATACTCTAGTATGGGCTGTTAACTTAGGAGGCAGTGGCTCTTTCTTCTTGTTCAGTGGGCAATCTCTTACTTGATGATCTAATTTCCCGCAAGCAAAACAAGCTCCAGTCGTCCGAAAACATTGACTTGTTTCATGATTTAATCCACATTTAGCACATGAATGAGTCCTCTGTGGTGGTTTTTCTTTCTCAAATCTGGACATCTTGACCCTCTTATAACTTGTTTCAGATTCATTCCCTCTCTTACTTTTGCTGATAAACTTCTTATCTTTCTTGTCCCTGATTTCTTGAATTTCCTCTAAGTCTCTTTCAATTATCAAAGCCCTTTCGACCACATCGGCATAAGCTTGGAGTTTTAATGCTGATATTCGACTTCTTGTAGCTGGCCTTAAACCCCTTTCAAATTTCTTTGCTTTTCTAATTTCATCATCAGTTATATGAGTGGCAAATCTGGAGAGCTCAGTGAATTTGGATTCATACTTTGCAACTGTCAAATTTCCCTGGATGAGATCCAAGAACTCCAATTCTTTCTGCTCTCTAATACAATCTGGAAAATATTTATCGTTGAACTTTTCTATGAATGTCTTCCATGTGATTGACTCATGTTTGATTTCAGAAATCCTTTTAATCATTCTCCACCAGTGCTCGGCCTGGTGGTCTTCAGGGCAAGAGAAACCTTTTGGTCTTCAGGGCAATTTAAGACATCAAATATTTTTTCTATCTGCATCATCCATCGTTCTGCTGTCATTGGATCAGGCTCACCACTAAAACTAGGAGGACTAAGCTTCTTAAACTGTTCAATTCTCAACCCAGTATGGTTTGATGCCCCCGTTCTATTATTTCCCCCTTGTTGGACTTGTTGTTGCATCACTTGTGTCATAGTCTCCAGAGTTCTCAGAATTCCACTTAATTGATCAGCAGTAGATGCAATAGGAGAACCAGATGTCCTCGTCATCCTTGCTTCCTAAAAACAACAAAAGAGAATTTTTTTTTTTGATCAATCTCTGAATAAAATTCACTAAACCACCAAATTCTTTTTGTGTATCTAGCATATCAAAATAATAATAATAAATATAATAATCTTAGTGATCCTCAAATCATGCTCCGATACCACTCTATCACGCCCCCCGAATTTAATTCTCATTTAGGAGGTGTGAACCTAATTCAAGATTTATAATATTTAATTCAACAAACAATCCAGGATCCAATCACACATTTGATGTCACTAAAAAAAAAAAAATATTCAAGTCATTCACCTCTACAATCCATAATTCACAAAAACTATGCAGTCTATAATCATACATCATGTCACTAAATGATTCTTAAAATCCAAAAGCAACTTAACTAAACCATGACTATATCATAAATCCATAAGCGTGGCAATTAATGCAATCGCAAAACCAACATGTACTACATGTTTATATCAGTACACAGTTTAGACCTAACATTTCCAAAATCCTGACATAAGAGGTACTTCTCAAATATTTACAAGATACATCAATCTAGATTTGTCATTGATATTTCATTACACCCAAAAAGAACTTATACAACATCAACCTATCAAGTACAAAATATTTGCCCCAAAATCTTCTAGTCTTCCACTGCCTCAACCCAATTTACACATTTTAGTGAGCGATAAGCTATCCTGAAAAATTTATATAGTAACGGGGTGAGCATATAAAGCTCAGCAAATGACTAACATATCCATAGCAAAGAGGACAGTTTTCAAACAAATGAGGTATCAAAATACAAAGCAGAGATACAAGATGAAACAGTAGCATGTTTTGTTTGAATGCAGAATTACAATATCGTATCGTTCGAAGCACATTTTATTCATACAATCGAGGAAAGGTAATTGGAGCATATCATTGGCATAAGGAGCATATCGATGACATATGGTAGCTTTCAAGGTATAACAAAGACTTAAAACATTTCGGAAATATATCAAAGAGCAAAACATGAATAGAAGCTCAAATGTCACATAATGATGCATTCATTTCATTCTTATCCAAAGCATGCATAGAAACATAGCCAAAGCTTTAGATATCATATCAAACACATAGAAGGTGAAGTGGGATCATAACATAATATGGTCCATCCATTTCTGAATGACCAACAAACATAAGTCTCCCACGTCTGGGAGCTCCATCTACCCACGTTTGAGTGAAGTCGTAGGGGGCCGGCAGAGCATCGCGGGCTCTAAGCATAACTCCCTTTACCATTTCTGGCAAAGGTTCACATTTATCCCACAAACACCGGAGTACAAAGGGACAGTATGAATAATGAAATTAGCATAAATTGGAAGCACATGCGGAACAACGAAATGTACATATGCCTTTCGAGTCAATACGATACAAACATAATCTTTCACAATGTATTCAGATTTGAAAGGAAACAAAAGCAAGAGCATACAAGGATTTAAAGAAACCATATATAGCTCAATTGAAATAATAAAGTTAGATAATTTCAATGTCCAAAGAAATGAAACTGGAAGAGGCACATATCGAAAGCAAATGCGGAACAATGGGATGCATGTGCCGAATCATTACGATGCAAACATGATATTTAGATGATAGCTGCAGATGTACAAATAAATAAGGACAAAAGTATGCAGGAATTTAAGGTATAATGTAAAGCTTAAATGAAGTAAGAGTTTTTGCCGAAATCGATTTCCAAAGAGGAGAAACAAGGAAAGCCAAAATCGACCAAAGCTCGATTCTGGCAGAATTTGATAGGAACATTTTATGAACTATTTGGATAACCAATTATACTCCAATTTATACAAATTAGGTGTCATTAGAAAGATTTGTCAATCTAATTTTAGGCAAATCAAGTTTAACAAGAATTGGAATTTACAATAGGGAATTACAGATAATTTCGTAGCAAAAGGTCTGAAAATATTAGCTCTGTTTTACTGAATCCATAGGGTCGATGAAAGTAGATGTTTCAGTTAGCAATTGTACTCCAAAAATTTCAAATCAGGTATATACAGAAAGAATTTTGAGTCTAGCTTCGAATAAATCACACTTTGTATGAATCTGATTTCACAGCAGAAAGTTATAAGTAGTTAAGCAACAAGAGGTCAGAAATTTCAGTCCCTGTTTTGCAGAATCTATAGGGTTACTTTAAACAGAAGTCTTAGTAGGCATTTACACTCCAAATCATTCGATCTTAGTATCAAAATAAATATTTTTTTGTCTACTTTGAAATGGAATAGGTCTTCTCTAAATCAGAGTTTATTACAAAATGTTATGACCGAAACATTGCATAGAGGTCAGATTATCGAAAAATTACAGATTCATAGCTTTATATCAAAACGAAAGAAGGTCTAGTTCTCAGTTGAAATCTTTCAAATTTTGCAGAATAAAATTGGAAAAAGAGATTAAGGTTACTGTGGGATGGGGTTAGAACACTTGCCTTAAAACTATTTGAATCCCAAATGTAAGAAAATTGATGAAAAACCTCAAGCTCTTCTTCTTCTTCTTCTTCTTCTTCTTCTTTTCTGAAACTCACGTTGGCTGCAACTCTTCAGGTTTGTTTTCTTTAACCTTTCATCTAATTATTTGGGTTTTGGCTAATGCAAAAGTTGCAAGGTGTCATGCATGCATGAAAGAGGCTAGGTGTCATCTTTAGAGCAAAGATAAGTGGCACAACCTTAGGTTAGCTAGTGACACATGTCCACTATATTTTATTTTATTTTTTATTTTTAACTTAAATCTGAATCTTTCATAAATTATATCAAACTTCTAATATTTACTCTTAGGTCCCTAGCCATAAACTTTTAATATAATATCATTGAATATAAAATAATTATTAAATAATCCTTATTTTTACAAACAAACCTTTTACTAATTTTTTTTTTTTTTTTTTTAAATGGGGGATGTTACATTGGGCATGCTCGATTAAGATCGGTGTAGTCAACACATATTCCCCAGCTTCTATTAGACATTTTAACGAGAACTATATTTGACAACTATCGGGGGTATTTTGCTTCGGTAATAAATCCTGCCACCGGAAGTCACTCTACCTCATCATCCACCACCCATTATCGACCGACATTCAAGTAGTGCTGCGCAACACCCCGATCAATCACGAGCATGTCCGTTGGTGACTAAGTGAAGACTTCGACATTTTCGATTAGTAGGTTGATGAGCTGCTCTCGCTCCTTCTCCGGGAGCTCTGACCCGACCTTGGCGATGTTGTCTGGTTGGTTGCTGTGTAGCGGGACCTCTTGAGTGTGCTCGGTCGGCTCGGGGCGTTGCGATGGCTTGGTGACGTCCCGAGGGTCAACGATAGATTGTTCATGCTTTGGCTTCTTATGTAACATGACAACTGCCATGCAACACTGTCGGGATTCTCGAGGGTCGCTCCATGGTTCCCTGATCCCAGCTCGGGTTGAGAATTTTATTGCCCGGTGGTACATGGAGATGATAGCTCTGAAGTTGTTGAGGGTTGGACGACCCAGAATGACAATGTATGCCAAGGGGAGCTCCACCACCATGAAGGTCACCATGACCGTCTTGGACTTCAGCTCTTCCCCCAAGGTGACTGGCAGGATGTTGGTACTGAGGGGTGAAATGGAATCACCTATAAATCCAGTAAGCGCCGACAGCATTAGCGTAAGGTCTTCCTTGGTCAAGCCAAGTTTCCGAAAGGTGGCAAAGCATAGGACGTTAGCGGAACTCCTAGTGTCCACCATGATCCTTTTAACCCAAGCATTGGCAATTATGGCTGAGATTACGAACACATCATAATGTTTGGGGTACTCGGTTTCCCCTACGGTGAAGGTGGTTTTCGGTACTTACAGTTTCCTCATATGCTTTTCCATAGCTACTTGTGTGTAAGCCTTTCATCATGCCATGCTATCCCCACCCGATGCTGGGTCGCCATTGATCACATCAATCTACATCTCGACCAGACCCGAAGGGCATGGCGACAATTCTCGTGGCTTCTAACGTGGTGACCCAAGTGTCCCCGATGGATGAGCTCCTCGATCTAGTTCTTCAAGTCGTGACACTCCTCAGTGTCATGTCCGTCGTAGTCGCGATAAAATCGGTAGTACTTGGAGTGATCTCTGAGCTCGCGTGGGGCTTTCATTAGGTTAGGTTCCTTCATGAATCCCTTCACCCTGATCTGTAGAAATATCTCTGTCCTAGAGGAATTTAGAGGTGGGAGAGGGGGCTTCGAGGGCACAGTGTCGGGTCGGTCAATCCTTCTTCTTGGTGGGGCCAAGGCTTGCCCTCGAGGTGGTTGCACCCGAGGCCTTTTGTGTTCCTCACACTTTCCTGCCATCAGCGCCTCGGTGGCTACATACCGGTTTGCATGTTGAAGCATCTCAGGATAGTCATCGGCGACCACTCGACCAGCGACAAGAAGAACTTGGAAGGCCGAAGTCCCATCAAGAACACCTGCATTAACAAATAAGGGTGAGCGTTGGGTAGCCCCTAGATTTTGGTAGCAAAATGAGTCATGAAATGAGAAATTGGCTCGTCGTCCTTCTGGCTGAGACTGAGGAGCAAGGCTGCAGACGGCTTCGGTCGCACACTGGCTAGGAAGTTGAGCTCAAACTCCTTGGCCAACTAATCGAAGGAGGTGATGGAGGCCGGTCTAAGTCGATTGTACCATATCCGAGCTGGGCCTCAAAGTGTGGTGGGGAATGCCCTACACATGAGGTGTTGAATCTCGTATATTGATGATGAAACCAATTGATAATTGCGTTTATATTTTAATCTGTGTTTTGAGTGACACTGGATGCTTTGATCAGGATAAGACAATTAAAGCAGGAAAAATCATGTTGGGCCAGAGGAACATGTTAGAAGATTGGACGTCGGGCCAATGGATCGGTCGACGTATCGACATAAGGCTTCGGGCCGTGGACTCGGGCATCAGGCCAATAAGAGCGGGTATTGTACTAAGGATATTGGAGTTACGAAGTCAACTGGCCGATTGGGCAATAGGCCGCAGGAGATGACGATACGTCGAAGAATCAGACGAAGCGTCGAGGGACCAATGACATGCCGGACAACTTGGTTAATTACTTAGGATTAATTGTATCGATCGAAGTTTTATTTTACATGTGCAGGATTAACTACGATGGAAGTAAGACATGCAGCAGGAGTTGCTCTAGAGTCAAGACTATGATTACGTTGGGAGTTCGAGAGTTCGACGGAAGTCCGGACGGTCGTCGAAGGTTCTTCGGGAACAAATCCAAAAAGTCCAGGAGCTTGCCAAAGAAGCTCATCGAAACTCACCAAGTGGATCATTGCAAGTCCAAGAGATGACCAGAAGTCCGCCGGAGCATCGCCGAAGGTTCGTCGGATGTTCGCCGGAAGCTCGCCGGAAGAAGTGATTGACACACCAGAGCAAGTTGTAGTAAATGTCTTAAGAAATATCGTAGTTAGCATGTAGATTAAGTTAGGAATGGGAGGTGATCCCATTAACTTAATCTGGGGGCAATTGGGCCCTTAATAGACCCAAATTGGGCCGAATGGATCAACCAATTCGGACCATAATTCCTGACAGGCGGTGGCATCGCCCAGGAGATGGTCTCCCAGGAAAGCTGGGCGGTGCAACCGCCCTAGTCAGGCGGTGGCACCGCTTGGGCTCAGTCTCCGAGCGAGACTGGGTGGTGCAACTGCCCCTATCATGGGTGGCACCGCTTAGAGTCTCAGTCTCCCAACTGCCAAGCCCGTTGTACCGCCCCAGAGAGGAGGTAGTACTGCTAGGACCTCAGAAATCCAGGAAAAGACATTTTTGAGCTCCAAATTCAAACCAATTTGGGGCCTATATATACCCCACCCTTTTCTGCATGAAAGGGCACCGAAAATCCAATCTTACTCTGTGATTTTTAGAGCTCAAAAGTGTTGTAAAGACTAGAAGTTCTCCTCCATCTTTTCTTCCAAGTTTTGATCTTTCAAGACAGGAGAGAAAATTCTGTAAGGGTTATCTCCTAAGCCCGTCAAAAGGAGTGAAACTGTAAAAGGGTGAAACTGTAAAAGGGTGGTTGGCCTTCGCCTATTGAAGGAAGGCCTCTAGTGGACGTCGGTAACCTCATTGGAGGAGGAAGCCGAAAGTGGATGTAGGTCACATTTGATCGAACCACTCTAAAATCTGGTTTGCATTTCCTTTGTGCTATTTATCTTAACTGCAAACTGTCTTCCTTACCTTACTTCAAATACGTTTTCGTAAGCTTTCAAAGTTATTATCTGCACGAAATGACTTTTACGTCGGAATCAGATTTCAACGTACAAACGCAGTTTCAATCGTCGAAAGATTTCCACTACACTAATTCACCCCCCCCCCCCGCCCTCTAGTGCTCAGTATTGCTCACTTGGATTAACACCCAAGAGAAATGACTCTTTTCTGCAACCAAGAGGGTCACTCTCTCATTCGTCCTCCCTTTTTCAATGGGACGGACTACACTTATTGGAAAACTCGAATGAGAGTTTTCTTACTTTCGTTGGATTTGAATTTATGGCACATTGTCGAATCTGGTTTTAAAAGGTCTTCTCTTCCAATAAAAGATTGGAATAATTTGGAGAAGAGGACTTTTTCTTTAAATGCTAGAGCTATGAATGCTCTATTTTGCGCCTTAGATAAAACGGAGTTTAATCGGGTTTCTTTTGTGTGAAAGGGCTTTCGATATTTGGCGCACTCTTGAAATCACACACGAAGGCACAAGTAGTGTAAAAGAATCTAAAGTAAATTTTTTGATGCATGATTTCGAGCTTTTTTGAATGAAGCCGAGCGAAACCATTGTTGACATGTACACCCGTTTTACGGATGTCATCAATAGTTTAAAAGCTCTTGGCAAATGTTTCTCAAATTTTGAACTTATTATTAGTAAAGTTTTTAAATATTTAAATATTTTTTCACTTGAAGAACTTATCGGTTCATTGATGACATATGAAATGGTGCGCAATGCACATGATGAACATGATAAACAAAACAACCTTCCAAAGAATAGGAAGGATTTGGGACATAGAACATTTGAAGACCACTCGAGCATAAGCTCAAGTGATGGTGAACTTCAACTACAAATGAAACAAAAATTAAAAATAAAAAAGAACGGAACTACTTGCTTTGAACGCAAGAAGAAGAACAAAAATTGGGATGAATCGAGTTCCTCCGAAGACTAGGAGAAAATCAAGAATGGCAAGGTGGCAAACTATACCTTAACGACATTCAACGATGGGGTAATCAAAATGCCTTTAATTTATTTCGAAATTACATGATATTTTTCATAATGCATTTTCCTTTTTTTATTTATTTTAGAATTAATTTTCTTAAAAATTATATATTTAAAAATAAAAATATAAAAATTATGATCATGCTAGTAATTTTGAAAATGATAATGAAAATTGCATGTTTAATGAAAATGTAAAAATAAAATTGGATCATGCTTACCTTTCTAATGATTTTAAAAATAATCATGAAAATTGCATGTCTTATGAAAATACAACAAAATGTAATGATAATCCTATGTATGTTTTTGAAAATTTTCTTCTTTATGATTTCTAATTTTGATTAAAAATTTATTAAAAATACCTTATCAAATCATGCTTTATGTGGTTAAGAAGTAATAATGTGTATCATTATTATTTCACGATTTTGATTAAATGAATTCATGTTTGATTTGAAGAAATGCATAATGATATAATATTAAATATTTTGATACCATGATTGATAATTTTATGCGTGAGATTTTAAGTTATACATGATGATAAGTATGTGTTATTTTCATGAGTGTATTTGAAAAATATATGGCAAAAATATGTCCGAATGTATGAACTTATTAAAATCATTTTACGGACGTTCTTAATTCATTCACCTAATTGCTATGATGAGAACTTTACACTATTACATGCTTTAATAACATGTTGGAAATTATGTGTTTTGGATACAAAAATTTCCATGATTATGAGCATGTTTTATCTTCATTATTGTGTTTGAAAATCTATAGCAAAACCATGTCCGAATGCATGAAAGTGTTAAATTTCATTTTTAGATTTTCTTGATCCTAACAATTTATTTTTGAAAATCTATTGATCTTGATAGTTTTATGACGAAATTCATTTTTCGATCCTAAACGTTGATGTATGTTTTTATTTAACATAAATGAAAAAGCATGCTAATATGAAATCAATCACTTAAAATGAAAGACTTAAAAAAGGAAAAATGTATTATCAATGAAATCATTAATCTACTTATGTTATGAATTTTGTGAACCATGAAAATGATTTTGATGATTTGAATTTGAGATGAGTTCGATCAAAATCATGATCTTGATTTGACAAATTGAATGAGTTGAAAATGAATGATGAATTTTCTCTTGAATATAACTTGTGATTTTTTATGAATCGTCATTTTGATTTCTCGACATTTGATATATGAGATTTTATTATGAGTCAAAATTTCTCATTAATCGATCTCCTACGATTCTACTTGATATTTTCTTAAGAGGAGATTTTCTAAATGAATCATGATTTTTCTTTGTGAGTTCTTGGATTTATTACTTAATTTTCTTTTAAAACAAGATCTCTTCTTTGTACTCTTATGATTTTTCTTGATATTTTATTTAAAGAAGATATTTACTATATGAATCATGTCTTTTGGTATTAAAATGATTATATCCTTCATGACATGATTTCTTTGTATTTATGGCTTGCATGGCTTGAAATATTTTGAAATGATGTATGCAATACTTATGATAATGATGTACATGATGTATTGCATATGATGTGTATCATGAATACTTTAAATGATGAATGTTTGGTATCATGATCAACATGTTGATAAATGCTTAAATATTAATGTTTGAGTATCATGTATGATATGCTCATTAACGATGATTGATTTATTTTTTGGTATCATGAATGAAAAATAAGGTTTTTGAAATTATGTATGTTTTAATTTGAATATATAATGATGCACAAATGGTATTACCTTTGCCATAATCTGAAAATTGATATAAGGGTCTTCCCTTCTTTTTTACAATGACAAAGGGGGGGCAAGAATTTCTAGCGTGGATATTATGAAAAGAGGCAAACTAGCTAGGTTGCACAATTCAAGATGAAAACAAAAATTGCACTTCTCAAAAGAGAAGAAATTGCTATCTTGAACATCATCGATAATTGCTAGCTTGAAATCTCAAGAAAATGCAAAAATGTGCTATCTTGCCTATCTCAAGATGCTAAACTTGTACTTTGCAACGGAAGCAAAATTGCAAGCTCAAACATTGCATGCGAAGCAAAAATTTGCTAGCTTGCAACTTGCATACTTCAAGAAGCAAGAGTTGCCTTCTTGAACATCTCTAATTTGCTAGCATGCGTGATGTAGAAGTTCCTATCTCAAAAGAAGCAAAAGTGCTATCTTGTATGTTGTAAAACTTGCATATCTAAAACTTGATAGATTGAATGTTCTAAGCATGATGTAACACTTGTTAAATTTTTTAGCTTCAAAACTTGATATTATGTTTTTCATGCAATAAGTTGAATTAATACTACAAACACATTAGAAGTGACTTATGAAGGCACTCCCGTGTCACACTCGAAGTGACTTATGAAGGCACTAGTAGAGTGTGTTAGGATCGAGAGCACTAAGAGGGGGGGGGGGGGGGGGTGAATTAGTGCAGCGGAAATCTTTCAGCGATTAAAAACGAAAGCTGCGTTCGTTCGATAAAAACTATTTTGATGCAAAAGCCGATTCTAAGATTACTTATGATTAAGTGCAGTTTACGTCTAAACACAGTTTGCGTCTAAACGCAGTTTGCGTCTAAATGCAGATTGCGTCTAAGCTCAGATTGCGTCTAAGCGCAGTTTGCGTCTAAGCGCAGATTGCGTCTAAGCGCAGTTTGCGTCTAAACACAGTTTGCGTCTAAGCGCAGTTTAAGTAGAAGTATAAAGATAGTGTGCTGCTATTGTACAGCTCAAAAAGTAATCTGCAAAAAGCAGATTTACGTCTAAACGCAGATTTACGTCTAAACGCAGATTTACCTCTAAACGCAGATTTACGTCTGAACTTTGAAACTCGTTTGTAGACTTCGCAGAAGGCAGTATGCAGTTGAAATCAAGACGTAAACGTAAACTGAAATCTGATGATTGTACGAGGAAAGCCGATTTACGTCTAAATACAGTTTTACGTCTAAATGCAGATTTTTGTCTAAACCTTGAAACTCGTTCGTAAAATTGCAGAAGACAGTTTGCAGTTATAAATAGAATCAAAACGTAAATGTAAACTACAAAGAAACTCGTTCGTAAAAGCGCAGAAGACAGTTTGCAGTTACAAAACGTAATCGTAAACTGTAATGTATGAAAACACCGATTTACGTCTGAATGCAGATTCAGAAAGATCAGCACTTAGAAACTTGTTTGTAAAGGTGCAGAGAGCAGTACCTATGTAGGAGGTTTGCAGTAATGATAAAGTGCTCAAAATAAATGCAAACCAGAGATTTAGAGTGGTTCGGTCAGTCTTGACCTACTCCACTTTTGGCTTCCTCCACCGACGAGGTCACCGACGTCAACTAGAAGCCTTCCTTCAATAGGCGAAGGCCAACTACCCTTTTACAGATTCACTCCTTTTGATGGGCTCAGGAGACAACCCTTACAGGACCTTTCTCTCCTCTCTTTACAACTCAAGACTTGAAGAACAGAAAGAGGAGAACTTTAGGACTTTACACAAATTTGAGCTCTTAGAATCACAGAAAAGATCAAGAATTCGGTGTAGGTCTGTATCTTTTCAGTGCTGAATGGGTGGGGTATTTATAGGCCCCAACCCAATTTAAATTTGGAGCTCAAAACGATCAAATCCCGGAATTCCGGGATCAGGCGATTGCACCTCCTGACTAGAGAGGTTGCACCGCCTGGCAGAGCTCGAAGACTGAGCCCAGGCGGTGCCACCTCTTGACTGAGGCGGTTGCACCTCTCTGCCAGAGCTCGAAGACCGAGCTCAGGCGGTGCCACCTCTCTGTCAGGGAGGTTGCACCGCCTAGTCTTGCTCGAAGACTGAGCTCAGGCGGTGCCACCTCTCTGTCAGGGAGGTTGCACCGCCCAGTCTAGCTCGAAGACTGAGCTCAGGCGGTGCCACCTCCTGGCTGGGGAGGTTGCACCGCCCAGTCTCGCTGGGAGGCTTAGCCCAGGCGGTGCCACCTCCTGGCCTAGGCGGTTGCACCTCCTGGTGCAATCAGGGTCCGAATGGTTAGCTCCATTCAGCCCAATTTCAGTCTTTCAGGGGCCCAATTGCCCCAAGATTAAGCTAATGGGATCACCTCTCATTTTCCAACTTAATCAATGTGCTAACTACGATTAGATCTAAGACAATTTCTGCAGCTTTGCTTCGGTGCGTCAATCGCTTCTTCCGGCGAGTTTCCGACGAACTTCCGTCGATCATCCGATGAACCCTCGGTGATGCTCCTGTGGACTTCCGGCAAACTCCTGGACTTTGCGACGATCCACTTGGCAAGTTCCGACGAGCTTCGCTTGGCAAGCTTCTGGACTTCTCGGATCTGTTCTCGCAGAACCTCCGACGACCGTCCGAACTTCCGTCGAACTCTCGAACTCCCAACGTGATCATGAACTTGACTCCGGCGCAACTCCTGCTGCTTGTCTAACTTTCATCGTAGTTAATCCTGCACTCTTATCTCAACACATAGATTAGACAACAAATGACAATTGACTTCATCATCAAAATCTGAGATTCAACAATCTCCCCCTTTTTGATGATGACAATCAATTGATAATGGAGTTATCCTTAACTCCCCCTGTCTATATGCCATAGTTGAGATAAGTCAACCTTGAATTCAAGACCTAAGAATTCAAGTGACGGATTGATAAGTTAGATCAGTTAAACTTATCAATACTCCCATCATGATACTCATCATGATGTATCTCTTCAAAGATGATGTCAAGGCTTGACATACATTATCAAGTTTGTATGATTGTGTTTGTAACTATTCATCATGTATTTTGAACATTATCATATCAAGCTGTGAAGCACTATTACATGATGCACACATTTGAAATATTCTAGCAAGTTTTGCATTTTCTTCACATGATAAGATATCAACTCAGGGCATAATGCAAACTTTAGCACATGTTCATATATCTCTTGGTGATGCAAGGATGGCATAATCATAGCAGTGTGTTTATAGCATCACTCATAGTATTTCTAATCATGGCAGTGTTTATCAATTCATATATCTCCCCCTTTGTCATCAACAAAAAGCATAGTAATTATGATACCAGGAAAATAATAATAGCAAGCTTATAGAGGAATTTTACATAGATTGCTTTAAATACTTCTTCCCCTTTTTGTTATAATCCATTGTCTATGTAAAGATTTTGCAGGATGGAATACATACACATGAATCACTTCATCAAATCTATTTCAGAAACTTATTTGTCATGAAAGTGTACGAGAAAATCTGTTTTATAAATAAGATGCATTCGGACAAGATTTTGTTGCAGATTTTCACATATAGAAACATGGCAATCAAGTGATTTGATCATTCAATATAGTCCGAAAAATAATTTTAATAAATTTATCTATTCGGACACAACAACATTCCTAATTCTCTTCGAATGAAATCAAATTGTTCTTCACTTAAAGGTTTTGTAAAAATGTCAGCTAGTTGATGTTTAGTATCAATGAACTCTATGGTTACGTCATGATTAGTGACATGATCTCGTATAAAGTGATGTCTAATATCAATATGTTTTGTTCTTGTGTGTTGTATAGGATTCTTAGTTAAGCATATTGCACTCGTGTTATCACATTTAATGGGAATATCTTTAAGATTAACTTTGTAATCTTCTAAAGTGTTTTTCATCCATACAACTTGTGCACAGCATGCACTTGCTGCAATATATTCAGCTTCGGTTGTTGATAGAGCAACCGAGCTTTGTTTCTTTGATGACCAGGAAACAAGGGCATGTCCTAAAAATTGACATGATCCTGATGTGCTTTTTCTATCTAGTCTACAGCCAGCGAAGTCCGCATCAGCATAAGCTGTTAACTCAAAATTTTCTGATTTTGGGTACCATAATCCTAGATTTGTGGTTCCATTAAGATATCTAAGTATTTTTTTAACTGCTTTGAGATGAGATATCTTAGGGTTTGATTGAAATCTAGCACAAAGTCCTACACTGAACATGATGTCTGGTCTGGTGGCAGTGAGGTAAAGTAAACTTCCTATCATACCCCTATAAGTTTTTTGATCAAAGCCACTTTCATCAATTTCTAACTTAGTGGAGGTGCTCATAGGAGTGTTACTAGCCTTTGAGTTGTTCATATTAAACCTTTTTAATAAATTCATGGCATATTTAGTTTGACTAATAAAGATGCCATTGCTTAGTTGTTTGATTTGTAAACCTAAGAAGAATGTTAATTCTCCCATTAAGCTCATTTCGAATTCAAGACTCATAGTTTTAGCAAAAGATTCACAAAGAGATTCATTTGTAGAGCCAAAGATGATATCATCAACATAAATCTGAACAATGAGAAAATTATTTTCAAAATTCTTGATAAACAATGTAGTATCAACCTTGCCTTTTGTAAAGTTATTTTTGATAAGAAAAGAACTAAGTCTCTCATACCAAGCCCTTGGGGCTTGTTTTAAACCATAGAGAGCTTTAGTTAATCTAAACACATGATTAGGGAGGCTATTATTTTCAAATCCAGGAGGTTGTTCAACATAAACTTCTTCGGAAATAAAGCCATTTAGAAAAGCGCTTTTAACATCCATTTGAAATAACTTAAAATTATTACAACTAGCGTAGGCAAGGAGCATCCTTATGGCTTCCAATCGAGCCACAGGTGCGAAGGTTTCTATGTAATCGATACCTTCTTCTTGGTTGAAACCTTTGGCCACTAATCTAGCCTTGTTTCTAACCACGATACCATTTTCATCTTGCTTGTTTCTGAAAACCCATTTAGTACCAATAACTAAATGGTCATTTGGCCTAGGAACAAGCTTCCACACCTCATTTCTCTCAAATTGATTCAATTCATCTTGCATTCCGATAATCAATGAATCATCTTTCTTGGCTTCGTCAACGCATTTGGGTTCAATTTGGGAGAGAAAGGCGGCGTTTGCACAAAAAGTTTTAAGAGAAGATCGTGTTTGAACCCCCTTTGACGTGTCTCCTAAGATTAGCTCCTTGGGATGAGCATCTACATACTTCCAATCCTTGGGTAAGGATATTTCGGGAGTGGATGCATCCAAGTTGCTAGTTGGAGAAGGAGTTTCATTTAAATTCAAGGAATCAAAATTAACATCTTCGTCAAGATCATTTTTCGTGATTTCGAAAATCTCATTGAAAACAACATGAATGGATTCTTCGATAATTAAAGTTCTTTTATTGAAGATACGAAAGGCTTTAGAAACAGTAGAATAACCAAGAAAGATTCCTTCATCGGATTTAGCATCAAATTTTCCTAAGTTGTCCTTTTCATTTAAGATAAAACACTTACACCCAAAGACTTTAAAATATGAAACATTGGGTTTTTTATTGTTCCATAACTCATAGGGAGTTTTGGTTAGTAGAGGTCTTACTAGAACTCTATTCATAATGTAGCATGCAGTATTTACGGCTTCGGCCCAAAAATATTTGGGTAGGTTGTGTTCATTTAACATGGTTCTTGCCATTTCTTGTAAATTTCGATTTTTTCTTTCTACAACTCCATTTTGTTGAGGATTTCTAGGAGTAGAGAAATTATGGTTGTATCCATTGAGTTCACAAAATTCCTGAAAATCATGGTTTTGAAATTCACCACCATGATCACTTCTAATTGATGAAATCATAGACCCTTTCTCATTCTGAACAAGTTTGCAAAACTTGGTAAAAGATCTAAGGCACTCACTTTTCTGTTTTAAGAAGTAAGTCCATGTGTATCTGCTATAGTCATCCACGATGACGAAGGCGTATTTGCTACCTCCTAGGCTTGATGTGGAGATTGGTCCGAACAAGTCCATATGGATCAATTGTAAGGGCCTAGAGGTGCTTATTTGATTTTTAGATTTGAAGCTACTCTTAATTTGTTTACCTAATTGGCAAGCATCACATACATTATCTTTGATGAAATTGATATGAGGAATTCCTCTTACAAGTTCTTTGGATGATATTTGAGTGATTAGTTTCATGCTAGCATGACCTAATCTTCTATGCCATATCCAAGCATCCTCATTCAAAGCAGAAAAACACATTTCATTACACAAATCATTGATGTCAATAGTGTATACGTTATTTTGTTTCAATGCAATCATAGATATATTTTTGTGTGGTTTTTCAATGATGCAAGCATTAGATTCAAATCTTATAATATATCCTTTATCACATAATTGACTAATGCTCAAGAGGTTATGTTTTAAACCATCAACTAGCAAAACATCTTCAATAGAGAAGTTGGATTTGTTACCTATGGTTCCTTTGCCAATGATTTTACCCTTGTTGTTGTCTCCGAAGGTGACATATCCTTCGTCTATGCTAGTGAGCTTAGAGAATTGAGATGGATCTCCGGTCATATGCCTTGAGCATCCACTATCAAGGTACCATCTCTTGCTCCTAGCTTGCGATTGTTTAGTTTTCTACAAGAAAGGATGATGTTTAGGTACCCATTTGCTTTTGGGTGCCTCACAAATAGATCTACATTTCTTATCATGTTGCATAGAATTTGTCATGGTTCCTTTAGGAACCCAAATCAATTTGTTTGGACTTATTTTCTTGAATGGACAACAATGTGTCTTGTGTCCAAATTTACAACAGAAGTTACATTTGTCTTGATGTCGAATATGTAAGATGGAGCCTTTTATGAAGGTGGTTGGATTTTGGTGAGGACTTCTCACGAATCCAATTCCACTTCTTTTGGGAACGTGACCCTTGTTTGTAAGGATCATGTTCAATGACTTGCTACCAACCTCGAATTTCTTCAAGGTGTCCTTAAGTAGCAAATTTTCTTTTTGGAGAGTTTCTAGATCATGGCATTTTATGCATGGGCTTAAACTATCATGATGTTCAGCATTTAACTTATCGAAATTACAAATAAGACTATCATGCTCCTTTTTTAGCAATTTGTATTTACTACTGATAGTCTTACACTCATCAAATAATTCATGGAAAGCATTTAATAATTCATCGAATGATAAATCTGCATCTATTGAATTTGTACCTCATCTTCGATGGCCATTAAGGCGTAATGAGCAACTTGCTCGGTGTTGGACTCCTCTTCTTCGGATGCGCTCGAGTCATCCCATGTTGCTTGAAGCGCCTTCTTCTTTGATGTTCTCCTTTTGACTTGGGGACAATCACTCTTGTAGTGTCCCGGCTTTTTGCATTCATAGCAGATTACTTGGTCCTTCTTGGGTTCAAGTTTATTTTTTGCATCATTCTTAAACTTGTTTCTTTTAAAGAACTTTTTAAACTTTCTTGTTAGAAGTGCCAAGTCATCATCACAGTCCTCATCACTTGAGTTTTCTCTCAAGTGGCATTCAGAAGTTTTGAGTGCCATATCCTTCCTGTTCTTTGGAAGGATGTCTTCTTGCTCTTCATGAGCTTTACAAGTCATTTCGTAGGTCATTAATGACCCGATTAGTTCTTCAAGAGGGAAATTTCGCAGATCTTTTGCCTCTTGAATAGCAGTGACTTTAGGATCCCAACACTTAGGAAGGGATCTTAGTATCTTATTAACAAGCTCAAAATCCGAAAAACTCTTTCTGAGTCCTTTTAGACCGTTGACGACATCCGTGAAACGGGTAAACATGTCGCCAATGGTTTCACTCGGTTTCATCCGAAAAAGTTCGAAAGAATGTAACAGCAAATTGATTTTTGACTCTTTTACTCTACTTGTGCCTTCATGGGTCACTTCGAGTGTGTGCCAAATATCAAATGCAGTTTCACAAGTTGAAACACGGTTAAACTCGTTTTTATCAAGTGCACAAAATAAGGCATTCATAGCCTTTGCATTAAGAGCGAAAGCCTTCTTCTCCAAATCATTCCAATCGATCATTGGAAGAGAAGACTTCGAAAATCCGTTTTCGACAAGATTCCACAGTTCAAAATCCATAGAAATAAGAAAGATCCTCATTCGGGTCTTCCAGTAGGTGTAGTCCGTCCCACTGAACATGGGTGGACGCGTAATAGAATGCCCCTCTTGGTTTCCGGCGTATGCCATTTCTCTTGGGTTTTAATCCGTTAGAGAGTTAACCTTGCTCTGATACCAATTGTTAGGATCGAGAGCACTAAGAGGGGGGGGGGGTGCATTAGTGCAGCGGAAATCTTTCAGCGATAAAAAACGAAAGCTGCGTTCGTTCGATAAAAACTATTTTGATGCAAAAGCCGATTCTAAGATTACTTATGATTAAGTGCAGTTTACATCTAAACACAGTTTGCGTCTAAACGCAGTTTGCGTCTAAATGCAGATTGCGTCTAAGCTCAGATTGCGTCTAAGCGCAGTTTGCGTCTAAGCGCAGATTGCGTCTAAGCGCAGTTTGCGTCTAAGCGCAGATTGCGTCTAAGCGCAGTTTGCATCTAAACACAGTTTGCGTCTAAGAGCAGTTTAAGCATAAGTATAAAGATAGTGTGCTGCTATTGTACAGCTCAAAAAGTAATCTGCAAAAAGCAGATTTACGTCTAAACGCAGATTTACGTCTAAACGCAGATTTACGTCTAAACGTAGATTTACGTCTGAACTTTGAAACTCGTTTGTAGACTTCGCAGAAGGCAGTATGCAGTTGAAATCAAGACGTAAACGTAAACTGAAATCTGATGATTGTACGAGGAAAGCCGATTTACGTCTAAATGCAGTTTTACGTCTAAATGCAGATTTTCGTCTAAACCTTGAAACTCGTTCGTAAAATTGCAGAAGACAGTTTGCAGTTATAAATAGAATCAAAACATAAATGTAAACTACAAAGAAACTCGTTCGTAAAAGCGCAGAAGACAGTTTGCAGTTACAAAACGTAATCGTAAACTGTAATGTATGAAAACACCGATTTAGGTCTAAATGCAGATTCGGAAAGATCAGCACTTAGAAACTTGTTTGTAAAGGTGCAGAGAGCAGTACCTATGTAGGAGGTTTGCAGTAATGATAAAGTGCTCAAAATAAATGCAAACCAGAGATTTAGAGTGGTTCGGTCAGTCTTGACCTACTCCACTTTTGGCTTCCTCCACCGACGAGGTCACCGACGTCAACTAGAAGCCTTCCTTCAATAGGCGAAGGCCAACTGCCCTTTTACAGATTCACTTCTTTTGATGGGCTCAGGAGACAACCCTTACAGGACCTTTCTCTCCTCTCTTTACAACTCAAGACTTGAAGAACAGAAAGAGGAGAACTTTAGGACTTTACACAAATTTGAGCTCTTAGAATCACAGAAAAGATCAAGAATTCGGTGTAGGTCTGTATCTTTTCAGTGCTGAATGGGTGGGGTATTTATAGGCCCCAACCCAATTTAAATTTGGAGCTCAAAACGATCAAATCCCGGAATTTCGGAATCAGGCGGTTGCACCTCCTGACTGGAGAGGTTGCACCGCCTGGCAGAGCTCGAAGACTGAGCCCAAGCGGTGCCACCTCTTGACTGAGGCGGTTGCACCTCTCTGCCAGAGCTCGAAGACCGAGCTCAGGCAGTGCCACCTCTCTGTCAGGGAGGTTGCACCGCCCAGTCTTGCTCGAAGACTGAGCTCAGGCGGTGCCACCTCTCTGTCAGGGAGGTTGCACCGCCCAGTCTAGCTCGAAGACTGAGCTCAGGCGGTGCCACCTCCTGGCTGGGGAGGTTGCACCGCCCAGTCTCGCTAGGAGGCTTAGCCCAGGTGGTGCCACCTCCTGGCCTAGGCGGTTGCACCTCCTGGTGCAATCAGGGTCCGAATGGTTAGCTCCATTCGGCCCAATTTCAGTCTTTCAGAGGCCCAATTGCCCCAAGATTAAGCTAATGGGATCACCTCCCATTTTCCAACTTAATCAACGTGCTAACTACGATTAGATCTAAGACAATTTCTGCAGCTTTGCTTCGGTGCGTCAATCGCTTCTTCCAGCGAGTTTCCGGCGAACTTCCGTCGATCATCCGATGAACCCTCGGTGATGCTCCTGCGGACTTCCGGCAAAATCCTGGACTTTGCGACGATCCACTTGGCAAGTTCCGACGAGCTTCGCTTGGCAAGCTTCTGGACTTCTCGGATCTGTTCTCGCAGAACCTCCGACGACCGTCCGAACTTCCGTCGAACTTTCGAACTCCCAACGTGATCATGAACTTGACTCCGGCGTAACTCCTGCTGCTTGTCTAACTTTCATTGTAGTTAATCCTGCACACTTATCTCAACACATAGATTAGACATCAAATGACAATTGACTTCATCATTAAAATCCGAGATTCAATAGAGTGAAGGAGTCAAAAATTAATCTTTTAGTGCATACTTATGAATTATTTCGGATGAAACCGAGTGAGACAATTGGAGACATGTACACCCGATTTACGGATGTCGTCAATGGTCTAAAAGGACTTGGTAAAGGTTTCTCATATTTTGAACTTATTAATAAAGTTTTAAGATCCCTTCCAAAGAGTTAGGACCCTAAAGTCACGTTCATTCAAGAGGCCAAAGATTTAAATAATTTTCCTCTCAAAGAACTAATTGGGTCACTAATGACCTATGAGATGACTTGTAAAGCTCATGAAGAGCTTGAGAACACCCTTCTAAAGAATAGAAAATATATGACACTAAGAACCCAAGAAGATCACTTGAAAGAAAACTCAAGTGACGAGGACCTTGATGAAGACTTGGCACTCTTAACAAGGAAATTCAAAAAATTCATAAGAAGGAATAAATTTAAAAATGATACTAAAAATAAATTTGAACCTAAGAAAGATAAGTAATATGCTACGAATGTAAGAAGCTGGGATATTATAAGAGCGAATGTCCCCAAGCCAAGAAGAGGACACCAAAGAAGAAGGCTCTCAAAGCAACATAAGACGAATCAAGTGAAGATTTATTGAGCAATTGTTGAGGATTTATTGAGGAGGTTTGCAGTAAAGATAAGATGCTCAAAGTAAATGCAAACCGAGATTTAGAGTGGTTCGGTCAATCTTGACCTACTCCACTTTTGGCTTCCTCCACCGACAAGGTCACCAACGTCAACTAGAGGCCTTCCTTCAATAGGCGAAGGCCAACCACCCTTTTACAGTTTCACTCGTTTTTACGGGCTTAGGAGATAACCCTTACAGAATTTCCTTTCCTCTCTTAACAGATTAGAACTTGGAAGAAAAGAGGAAGAAGAACTTTCAACTCATACAACACTTTTGAGCTCTAAAAATCACAAAGTAAAATAAGAATTTCGGTGGTTTCTAGGTGCCCTTTCAGTGCTGAAAGGGTGGGGTATTTATAGGCCCCAACCCAGTTTGAATTTGGGGATCAAAACTATCAATTCCGGGAATTCCGGGATCTGGCTGTTGCACTGCCTGACTGGGGCGATTGCACCGCCTGGCAGAGCTCGAAGATTGAGCCTCTGGGCGGTAACACCTCCTGTCAGGGGTGGGTGCACCTCCTGCTAGAGCTCGAAGACCGAGCTCAGGCGGTGCCACCGCTTGACTGAGGCGGTTGCACCGCTCAGCCAGAGCTCGGAGACCGAGCCCAGCCGGTGCCACCTTTGTCAGGGGCGGTTGCACCTCCTGCCAGAGCTCGAAGACTAAGCTCAGGCGGTGCCACCGCCTGACTGAGGCGGTTGAATCGCCTTGCAGAAATTAGGGTCCGAATGGGTTGATCCATTCGACCCAATTTGGGTTTTTCAGGGGCCCAATTGCCCCAAGATTAAGTTAATGGGATCACCTCCCATTTCAAACTTAATCATTATGCTAACTACGATATTTCCTAAGATATTTACTGCAACTTGCTCCGGTGCGTCAATCGCTTCTTCCGGCGAGCTTCCGACGAACTTCCGTCGATCAACCGATGAACCCTCGGTGATGCTCCTGCGGACTTCCGAAAAACTCCTGGACTTGCGACAATCCACTTGGCGAGTTCCGACGAGCTTCTTTGGCAAGCTCAGGGACTTCTCGGATTTGTTCCCTCAGAACCTCCGATGACTGTCCGAACTTCCGTCGAACTCTCGAACTCCCAACGTGATCATTGTCTTGACTCCAGCGTAACTCCTTCTGCATATCTTATTTTCATCGTAGTTAATCCTACACACTTATCTCAACATATAGATTAGATAACAAATGACAATTGACTTCATCATCAAAATCCGAGATTCAAAATTCTCAAACAACAACCGATCACTATTCTCATCGACACGGGCAGCACTAATAACTTCCTAAACAGTAAGGTTGCTGTCCATATGAACTTACCTATTAAGAATTGTAGTAGGTTTGTCATTAAGGTCGCCAACGGACGGATTTTGAAGTGTGATCATAGGTGCCCGCAGGTGAAACTGTTGCTGCAGGACCAAGAGATAATTGCATATTTCTTCATTCTCCCTCTTGATGATCATGAGGCCATACTCAGAATTAAATAGTTGATTATAGTAGATACACATGGACTTATTTTTTGACACACAAAAGTGAATGCTTTAGGTATTTCTCCAAGTTTTGTAAACTTGTTAAAAATGAAAAGGGTTTTATGATTTCATCAATTCGAAGTAATCATGGTGGTGAATTTCAAAACCGTAATTTCTAAGAATTTTGTGAATCTAATCGATACAATCGTAACTTCTCTACTCTAAGAAATCCTCAACAAAATAGAGTAGTAGAAAGAAAGGATAGAAATTTACAAGAAATGACAAAAACTATGTTAAATGAACATAGGCTACCCAAATATTTTTGGGCCGAAGCCGTAAACACGGCATGCTATGTCATGAATAGAGTTCTAGTAAGACCCTTACTTACCAAAACTCCTTATAAGTTGTAGAACAATAAAAAACCCAATGTTTCATATTTTAAAGTTTTTGGGTGTAATATTTTATCTTGAATGAAAAAGATGCCTTAGGAAAATTTAATGCTAAATCTGATGAAGAAATTTTTCTTGGCTATTCTTCTATTTCTAAAGTATTTCGTATCTTTAATAAAAGAACTTTGATTATAGAAGAATCTATTCATGTTGTTTTTAATAAAGTTTTTGAACTTAAGAAAAATAATTTTGATGCTTTGAATTTAAATGAAACCCTTTTTCTATCTAGCAACTTGGATGCATTTACTTCCGAAATATTCTTACCCAAGGATTAGAAGTATGTAGATGCTCATCCTAAGGAGCTAATCATAGGAGACACATCTAAAGGGGCTCAAACTCGTTTCTCTCTTAAGAATTTTTGTGCAAACGTCGCTTTTCTCTCCCCCAAATTGAACCTAGATGCATTGACGAGGCCTTGAAAGATGATTCATGGGTCATCGCAATGCAAGATAAGTTAAATCAATTTGAGAGAAATGAGGTGTGGAAGTTTGTTCCTAGGCCAAATAACCATCAAGTTATTGGTACTAAATGGGTCTTTAGAAACAAGCAAGATGAATTTGGTATCGTGGTTAGAAACAAGGCTAGATTAGTGGCCAAATGTTTCAACCAAGAAGAAGGTATTGATTACGAAGAAACCTTTGCTCCTGTGGCTCGATTAGGAGCCATAAGGATGCTCCTTGGCTATGTTAGTAGTAATAATTTTAAATTATTTCAAATGGATGTTAAAAGTGTTTTTCTTAATGACTTTATTTCTGAAGAAGTTTATGTTGAACAATCGCCCAGATTTAAGAATGATGATTTCCCTAATCATGTGTTTAAATTGACTAAAGCTCTCTATGGATTGAAATAAGCCTCAAGGGCTTGGTATAAGAGACTTAGCTCATTTATAATTCATAATAATTTCTCTAAAGCCAAGGTCGATACTATATTGTTTATCAAAAATTTTAAAAATAATTTTTTTATTGTTCAATTTTATGTTGATGATATTATTTTCAGTTCCACGAATGAATCTCTTTGTGAATCATTTGCTAAAAGTATAAGTCTTGAATTTGAAATGAGTTTTATGAGGGAATTAACTTTCTTTTTAGACTTACAAGTCGAACAATTAAGTAGTGGCATTTTTTTTAGTCAAACAAAATATGCTTTAGATTTACTAAAAAGGTTTAATATGGATAGCTCAAAGGCTATCAATACTCCCATGAGTACCTCCACTAAGTTAGACATTGATGAAAGTGAAGAAAGCTTTGATCAAAAAGCTTATAGGGGTATGATAGGAAGTTTACTATTTCTCATCGCAACTAGACCGGATATCATGTTTAGTGTAGGTCTTTGTGCTAGGTTTCAATCTAATCCTAAGATATCTCATTTTAAAGCAGTTAAGAGAATTCTTAAATATCTTAAAGGTACCACAAATCTAGGATTATCTTTGAACTAATTACATATGCTGATGCGGATTTTACTAGATGTAGATTAGATAGAAAAAGCACATCCGGAACATGTCAATTTTTAGGACACACACTTGTTTCTTGGTCTTCCAAGAAACAAAACTCGGTTGCACTATCAATAATCAAAGTTGAGTACATTGCAGCTAGTGCATGATGTGCACAGGTTTTTTTTTATTTGGTAAGTACAAGTAAATTGATTGTTGTAAAGTTTCTACAAATAGCTTTATCTATACAAGTCATAGACAAAGCCAAGTAACTTATAGAGTGCACATGCGGTAGTCATCACTACACATGCTGTAGACTATAACTCCTAACTGTAGCCAACAAATAAAATGTATGTCCAGATATGTCAAGACTATTTGTGGGTACAGTATTTAACATCATTCACAAGATCTTTAGTTAATAGTAAAATTAAATTTGATAAAAATATCTTTTTCTCTACGGGTAATGTGCTCCAATTTGAGATCGTGCTCCATACAGGATCTTGAGTCTCTAATAATCTTTGTCAAGAGTTGAGCATTGTTTTTTTTTTTGTAAGTAAAAGTAAATTGATTGTTGTAAAGTTTCTACAAAGAGCTTTATCTATACAAGTCATAGACAAAGCCAAGTAACTTATAGAGTGCACATGCGGTAGTCATGATTGTTGAATCTCGGATTTTGATAAAGAAGTCAATTGTCATTTGTTATCTAATCCATATGTTGAGATAAGTGTGCAGGATTAACTACGATAAAAGTACAACATGCAGCAAGAGTTGCGCCGAAGTCAAGACAATGATCACGTTGGGAGTTCGAGAGTTCGACGGAAGTTCGGACAGTCGTCGGAGGTTCTGCAGGAACAAATCCGAGAAGTCCATGAGCTTGCCAAAGAAGCTCGTCGGAACTCGCCAAGTGGATCGTCGCAAGTCCATGAGTTTGCCGGAAGTCCGTAGGAGCATCACCGAGGGTTCATCGGATGATCGATGGAAGTTCGCCGGAAGCTCGCTAGAAGAAGCGATTGACGCACCGGAGCAAGTTACAGTAAATGTCTTAGGGAATATCGTAGTTAGCACAATGATTAAGTTGAAAATGGGAGGTGATCCCATTAACTTAATCTTGGGGCAATTGGGCCCCTGAAAAATCCAAATTGGGCCGAATGGATCAACCCATTCGGACCCTGATTTCTGCCAAGCGGTTGAACCGCCCAAGGCAAGAGGTTGCACCACCTGGGCTCAGTCTCCGAGCGAGACTAGGAGGTGCAACAGCTCCAGCCAGGCGGTGGCACTGCCTGGGCTCAATCTCCGAGCGAGACTGGGCGGTGCAACCTCCCCTAAAAGGAGGTGGCACCGCCTGGGCTCGATCTCCGAGCATTGGCTGAGCGGTGCAACCGCCTCAGTCAGGAGGTTGCACCGCCTGAGCTCAGTCTTCGAGCTCTGGCAGGAGGTGCAACCACCCCTGATAGGAGGTGGCACCGCCTAGAGGCTCAGTCTTCGAGCTCTGCCAGGCGGTGCAACCGCTCCAGTCAGGAGGTGCAATTGCCTGATCCCGGAATTCTGGGAATTGACAGTTTTGAGCTCCAAATTTGAACTGGGTTGGGGCCTATAAATACCCCACCCATTCAGCACAGAAAAAGCACATAATACACACCGAAATCTTGATCTTGTTCTGTGATTTTTAGAGCTCAAAATTGTTGTAAAGGCCAAAAGTTCTTCTCCCTCTTTTCTTCCAAGTTCTGAGCTGTAAAGAGAGGAGAGAAAATTCTATAAGGGTTGTCTCCTAAGCCCGTCAAAAGGAGTGAAACTGTAAAAGGGTGGTTGGCCTTCGCCTATTGAAAGAAGGTCTCTAGTTGACGTCGGTGACCTCGTCGGTGGAGGAAGCCAAAAGTGGAGTAGGTCAAGATTGACCGAACCACTCTAAATCTCAGTTTGCATTTACTTTGAGCATATTATCTTTACTGTAAACCTCCTCTAAAGCTTACTGCTTTCTGCGCATATACGATCGGGTTTCAAGCTTTGCACTTTCCGAATCAGCGTTTAGACATAAATCTGTTTTTTCGTACGATCATCATATTTCAGTTTGCGTTTACATTTTGATTTCTTTCTTAACTGCAAACTGCCTTTATATCCTTGCTTAAGCTGCATCTCGCCTAATCAAGTGATTTACGAATCAGCATTTAGACGTAAATCGGTTTCTTCGTATGAACGTCATATTTCAGTTTGCGCTTATATTCTGGTTTTCATCATAACTGCAAACTGCCTTCATAGATTGACATTAACGTCATCTCGCTTGATCTTAAGTTAAAGTAATCTTAGAATCGGCTTTCACACCGAAATCATTTTTATTGTTCGAACGTTTTTTTTTTTATCGTCGAAAGATTTCCGCTGCACTAATTCAGCCCCCCCTCTTAGTGCTCTTGATCCTAACAATTGGTATCAGAGCGGGGTTAACTCTCAAACGGATTAAAACACAAGAGAGATGGCATACGTCGGAAACCAAGAGGGCCACTCTATTACAAGTCCACCCATGTTCAATGGGACGGACTACACCTATTGGAAGACCCGAATGAGGATCTTTTTTATTTCTATGGATTTTGAACTTTGGAATCTTGTCGAAAATGGATTTTTGAAGTCTTCTCTTCCAATGATCGATTGGAATGAATTGGAGAAGAAGGCTTTCGCTCTTAATGCAAAGGCTATGGATGCCTAATTTTGTGCACTTGATAAAAACGAGTTCAACTGTGTTTCGGTTTGTGAAATCGCATTTGATATTTGGCACACACTCGAAGTGACTCACGAAGGCACAAGTACAGTGAAAGAGTCAAAAATCAACCTTTTGTTACATTCTTTCGAACTTTTCCGAATGAAACCGAGTGAGACTATTGGCGACATGTTTACCCGTTTCACGGATGTCGTCAACGGTCTAAAAGGACTCGGAAAAAGTTTTTCGGATTTTGAGCTCATAAATAAGATTCTAAGTGTTAGGATCGGAGCGGCACTAAGAGGGGGGGGGGGGGGTGAATTAGTGCAGCAGATTAAAACTTCGATTTTAAAAAAATCTTTCGTACGATAAGAACGGAACTTGAAAAGTTTAACTTGAAAGCGTATTCTTAAAGTTGCACAGCAAGGGTAATAAGGAACTAAAGCAGTAAGAAGATTTGCAGTAATGTAAATGACAATAATAAAATGCAAACCAGAGATTACGCCGATTTTTAGAGTGGTTCAGTCAAATGACCTACTCCACTTGCGATGCCCCTCTTCGATGAGGCTCCCACCTTCCACTAGCAAATCTCTTGAAATGGAAGGGTAAACACCCCTCTTACAACCTTTTACAAGCAGCTCAACCTCTTACAAATTTTCAATAAGAAAGGAGGAGGAGAACTCTCTAGCAAATTGAAAACAAGACTTGCTAAGACTTTCTAAGACTTTTCTCTCAATCAAAATGCTTCTCAAAAGTTGTTCTCTCAGCTGAGATTAGAGGGGTATTTATAGGCCTCAAGAGGATTCAAATTTTGGGCTCCAAAATTTGAATTCTCTTAGGGTTCCCGGTGCTGGAGGTGCCACCGCCCAGCCAGGCGGTGCCACCGCCCAGCCAGGCGGTGCCACCGCCCAGCGCTCGGGTGCTGGACGGTGCAACCGCCCAGCCCAAGAGGTGTCACCGCCCAGCTCTCGGGTGCTGGGCGGTGCCACCGCCAGTCTAGGCGGTGCCACCGCCTAGGCCAAATCAGCTCACTGGTTGAGCTCCAAACTTGGCCCAAACTAGTCCGAACTCGGGCCCAATTAGCCCCTACTTGGGTTATAGGATTAACACCTAATCCTAACTCTAATTAACATGATAACTACGAATTTAAAGACATTTTATAAGCTATTACAAAGTCCGTAAGTCAAGACTTCTTCCGGCGAGCTTTCGGCGAACTTCCGACGGTCTTCCGATAAACTCTCGGAAACCATTATGCGGACTCCCGACAAGCTCCTAGACTTCACGATTTGATCTTGGTGAGTTCCAACGAGCTTCTTCGGAAAGCTCCGATCATTCTCGGTGAGCTCCGCGAACTTCCAACAAACCTTCCGGCGAGCTTCCGAAAAACCCTTCGGCAAGCTCCCTACTTATTCTTGGCTAGTTTCGGCAGCATTCCCGACGAACCTTCGGACTTCCATCGAACTCTCGAACTCGCAATGAATCCTTCGTGCTTGACTCCGACACTTTGTTTTGCTTTATGTCTTCATCGTTATCATAGTTAATCCTGCACACACAAGCAAAAACTCTACTCCGATCTAGACAATTATTATAAAGCGAATTGACATTCTGTTGCCCGGCACGTCATTGGTTGGCGCTTCGTCCGATTCTTCGGCGCATCATCCTCTCTTGCGGCTTGTTGCCCAATCGGCGGTTGACCTCCGCAACGCCGATATCCTTGGCACAGTTTCGCTCTCCTTGGCCCGATGCCCGACGTTCGAAGCGTTCAGCCATCCAATATCCTAACGTGATCTCTTCCAGCGCAACGTCAATTCCTCCTGCGTCAACTGTCTAAACCTGATCGAGTAGACCTGCATCACTCAAAATACAGTTAAACATCTAAACACAATCAATTAGTTTCATCATCAAAATCTGAGATTCAACAATCTCCCCCTTTTTGATGATGACAACTAATTGATGACTAACGGAGTTAACCTTAACTCCCGGAGTTTAAACAAACTCCCCCTATCAATATGCCATATTTATAGAACCTTGAATTCAAACAGAATTCAAGTCATTGCAATATTCATCATGAATACTTGCAACACATCATCATGAACATATGCATAAAACTTATGCATCATATGTCATGTCATCAACAAAAAGGAGAAGTACCACAATCAAGTGTTTGTTATATGGGTTCAACTTATTGCATGAAAAACATAATATCAAGTTTTATCATCATGCAATCTAACGATTAAAGATGTGTAAGTTTAACATGCTTGGTCTTCTTGAGATAGCTATTGATTGCTTCTCTTTAGACTACTAGCTAGCAGTTTTCACGATATGCAAGTTGCAAGCTAGCAAATTTTTGCTTCCTTTGCAATGTTTGAGCTAGCAATTTTGCTTCTGTAGCAAGTTAGCATATTTTGCATTTTGAGATAGCAACTATTGGCTTCTCTTTAGACTATAAGATAACAATTTTTACACTATGCAAGTTTTACTACATACATCTAGCAAAAAAAAAAAAAAAAAAAAAAATTACGAAAGCAAATACAAGATAGCTTTCTTGTGTAAGCTCATGATTCTTGCTTCTTATTGCAATGTGCAAGTTGCAAGTTTTGCTTCTTTTGCAATGTGTAAGTTTTCAAATTTTGCATCTTGAGCGAGCAATATTTCTCCCCCTTTGTCATTGTCAAAAAGAAAAGAAGAATACAGTTTTGTTGTTCTTTTTCCTTTTACAACGATTTCAAAATCATGACAAAGGATGAATAATCAAGTTATGAATGTCAAGACAATTTTTCATCATGAATATTTTATCATTGCATGCATCATTATCATAAGTTGAAGTATTACATGCATATTTTCGAAAACCTTATATTTCATTCATGCATGATATTGAATAAATCGATCGACATTATGAGGATATCATACATGATACTAAAATTTTTAACTATTTATCAATATTTTGATCATGGTACCAAACAATCATCATTTAGAGCATTCATGATACAAAACATTAAATCAACATTTATCATTTTAGCAACAACTCATAGCATTTTAAATCATGATTTACATCATATGCAATACATTATATGCAATACATAACATCAAAATTAGAAAGCACAAGTATTGCATGCATCATTGTAAATCATAAATGTTTCATTATGGTATAAATTTTGTCAAATTATATCCTACCATGCATGATCAAAACTTCTCCCCGTTTTATCATTGAAAACAAGAAAGAAGTAGGGAAGAGCATAACATTTGTGTAAAATATTTCAATCATTTCAAGGCATTTATATCATAGATATAAAGAAATCATATCATCAAAGATAAGACCATTTGAATACTAAAAGACATGATTCATTTTATCAAATCTCTTCCTTTTATAAATAACAAAAATTGTAGGTGTACAAAGAAGAGATTGTGATTAAAAAAGAATCTCAAGTAGTAAATCCAAGAAATCAAGATCATAATTTAAATACAACCTCATTCAAATTCAAATCATCAAATTCATCAAAATCTCAACATTACTTTCAAGAGATTCAAAATGGTATACATAGATTTATCATAATAATCATCAAGATCAATAAGATAGAGAAAATTAAATTTTCAAGGAAAAAATAATTTTCTCTTTTTAGTTGTTTCAATTCATATGATTTTATTTTATTTATGCCAAATAAAAACATGTATCATGTTTAAAACCGAAAGTGTAAGATTTATTACAACAAAGATCAATAAGGCACTTCCATTATAGTAAAAATCAATAATCCATAAATCGCAAGATTCATCATGCATAATTTTAAAATTTATTAAGCATGATCATTATGCATGACACTAAAACATGGTTTCAAAATGTTTAATATTTTCATTGCATAATTTAATAATTATGCATCATCATATTTTCAAATTCGAACATGCACAATTTCAAAACTATATTTTTTATTTTTCATGCATGATACAAATAACTCAATCATCAATATCGGCATATCATACATGATATTCAAGCATTCATGATAAATCATTTTGGCAACATGATCATAGCTATTCAAATGATAGTATCTAAATGTCAAAATTCATTACATCCTATCATGCATGATCATTAACTTCTTATTTGAATTTCATGCATTATTTTGTTTCATCACATAAGGAATATCAAGAAGAGTTATTGGGTGATGAGATAAATATTTCATGAGTACAAGGAATTGCATGAAAATCATATCATGAAAAGATAATAATAGAAGACACATTTTGTTTTGAAAAATCTCCTCTTAAATAATCAAGAAAAAATCTTAGGAGATCATGATATAGATAAAATTCATTCAATCTTAGAATAAGATATTAATTCAAGCATATAAAATTTCTCAATTCATTATGAATCATAAAAAGAATTGTGGTTCCGAAATATCACGATTCATTTAGAAAAATTTTCTCTTTAGTGCACGATAAGAAGAAATATAGCAATGATATCAATCATAATTCATTTGGATAATAGATGCTAAAAAGGAACATTGAGGATACAAGATCTTGATTTTTATAGAGTAAATCTCAAGTTATAAATCTCAAAAAATCAAGATAAAGCTCATTCAAATTAAAATCATCAAATCAAAATCATTTTCAAGATATTCATAAAAAGATGATAAAATAGATTCATCAAACCAAGAATTTTCAAGAAAAATACTTTTATCTATTTAGTTGTTTCATATAAGTATGCCTTTGTCCTTTTTGTGCCAAAAAATATATATATATCGTCAATCATTTAGGATCGAAAAACAAATTTCTTCATAACAACCATCAAGATCATTATGTATAACTTTTAAAATCTCATGCATAAAATGGTATTAAAACATTTAATATTTTCATTCCATCATTTTGCATTTTTATTGAACATAATTTTGAATGATTCTTATAGATAACTAAAACTTCTTTAGTTTTAATTTATATGATTAACTTTATCTTAGCATGCTCAAATTTTGTTCATATGTCAAAACCATACATCATGTTTGAAAACCAAAGACAAGGTTAAAAAAAAATCATCAAGCCTTCCTTTCAAAAGTCATGCATCGTCATTGAAAATAAATATAGAAATCGTCAAAAGACACATTCTTGCTTCTCAAGCACATACATAAGATTAATCTTACTAGGTGTATAAGCTTTAGATTTATATCTAACATTTTATTGCATTAACATAACACATGTAATTTTCAAGAAAAATAATCCTAAACTAAATTAAAAATAACTCATGAAAGTATTATGTAATTTCGAAATAAATTAGGGGGATTTCGATTACCTCATTTTTGAAAGTGGTTGAGGCGTAGTTTGCCACCTCGCCTTTCTTGATTTTCTCCTCGTCTTCGGAAGAGCTCAATTCATCCCAATTTTTATTCTTCTTGCGTTCAAAGCAAGTAGTTCCATTCTTTTTTCTTTTTAATTTTTGTTTCATTTGTAGTTTAAGTTCATCATCACTTGAGCTTATGCTCGAGTGGTCTTCATGTGTTCTATGTCCGAAATCCTTCCTGTCCTTTGGAAGGTTATTCTCGAGTTTCCTTTTTGTCACATTGTTCATTTCGTAGGTCATTAGAGACCCAATAAGTTCTTCGAGCGGGAATGTTTTAAGGTCCTTGGCCTCTTGAATGGCCGTAACTTTTGGGTCCCAACATTTTGGAAGGGATCTTAAGATTTTAGTGACTAGTTCAAAATTAGAAAAACTTTTACCAAGAGCTTTGAGTCCATTGATGACATCCATGAAATGGGTGTACATGTCTCCGATGGACTCACTTGGTTTCATCGGGAAAAGTTCGTAAGAATGCATAAGAGTATTGATTTTGGACTCTTTCACTCAGCTAGTGCCTTCATGAGTGACCTCTAGAGTTCTCCAAATATCAAAAGCCGAGTCACACATCGAAATGCGATTAAATTCATTTTTGTCAAGTGCACAATATAAGGCATTCATAGCCTTTGCATTTAGAGAAAACATCTTCTTCTCCAAATCATTCCAATGGTTCATTGGAAGAGAAGAAATTTCAAATCCATTTTCGACTATGTGCCATAAATTCAAATCCAAAGAAAGTAAGAAAACTCTCATTCGAGTTTTCCAATAAGTGTAGTCCGTCCCATTGAAAAAGGGAGGACAAATGAGAGAGTGACCCTCTTGAAAGCTGTAAAGAGCCATCTCTCTTGGGTATTAAACCAAATATAAGAGATAACCTCGCTCTGATACCACTTGTTAGGATCGGAGCGGCACTAAGAGGGGGGGGGGGGTGAATTAGTGCAGCGGATTAAAACTTCGATTTTAACAAAATCTTTCGTACGATAAGAACGGAACTTGAAAAGTTTAACTTGAAAGCGTATTCTTAAAGTTGCACAGCAAGGGTAATAAGGAACTAAAGCAGTAAGAAGATTTGCAGTAATGTAAATGACAATAATAAAATGCAAACCAGAGATTACGCCGATTTTTAGAGTGGTTCGGTCAAATGACCTACTCCACTTGCGATGCCCCTCTTCGATGAGGCTCCCACCTTCCACTAGCAAATCTCTTGAAATGGAAGGGTAAACACCCCTCTTACAACCGTTTACAAGCAGCTCAACCTCTTACAAATTTTCAATAAGAAAGGAGGAGGAGAACTCTCTAGCAAATTGAAAACAAGACTTGCTAAGACTTTTCTCTCAATCAAAATGCTTCTCAAAAGTTGTTCTCTCAGCTGAGATTAGAGGGGTATTTATAGGCCTCAAGAGGATTCCAATTTTGGGCTCCAAAATTTGAATTCTCTTAGGGTTCCCGGTGCTGGAGGTGCCACCGCCCAGCCAGGCGGTGCCACCGCCCAGCGCTCGGGTGCTGGACGGTGCAACCGCCCAGCCCAGGAGGTGTCACCGCCCAGCTCTCGGGTGCTGGGCGGTGCCACCTCCAGTCTAGGCGGTGCCACCGCCTAGGCCAAATCAGCTCACTGGTTGAGCTCCAAACTTGGCCCAAACCAGTCCGAACTCGGGCCCAATTAGCCCCTACTTGGGTTATAGGATTATCACCTAATCCTAACTCTAATTAACATGATAACTACGAATTTAAAGACATTTTATAAGCTATTACAAACTCCGTATGTCAAGACTTCTTCCGGCGAGCTTTCGGCGAACTTCCGACGGTCTTCCGATAAACTCTCGGAAACCATTCTGCGGACTCCCGACAAGCTCCTAGACTTCCCGATTTGATCTTGGTGAGTTCCAACGAGCTTCTTCGGAAAGCTCCGATCATTCTCGGTGAGCTCCGCGAACTTCCAACGAACCTTGCGGCGAGCTTCCGAAAAACCCTTCGGCAAGCTCCCTACTCATTCTTGGCTAGTTTCGGCAGCATTCCCGACGAACCTTCGGACTTCCATCGAACTCTCGAACTTGCAATGAATCCTTCGTGCTTGACTCCGACACTTTGTTTTGCTTTATGTCTTCGTCGTTATCGTAGTTAATCCTGCACACACAAGCAAAAACTCTACTCCGATCTAGACAATTATTATAAAGCGAATTGACATTCTGTTGCCCGGCACGTCATTGGTTGGCGCTTCGTCCGATTCTTCGGCGCATCATCCTCTCTTGCGGCTTGTTTCCTAATCGGCGGTTGACCTCCGCAACGCCGATATCCTTGGCACAGTTTCGCTCTCCTTGGCCCGATGCCTGATGTTCGAAGCGTTCAGCCATCCAATATCCTAACGTGATCTCTTCCAGCGCAACGTCAATTCCTCCTGCGTCAACTGTCTAAACCTGATCGAGTAGACCTGCATCACTCAAAATACAGTTAAACATCTAAACACAATCAATTAGTTTCATCATCAAAATCTGAGATTCAACACTAAGATCCCTTCCTAAGAGTTGGGATCCTAAAGTCACTGCTATTCAAGAGGCGAAAGATCTAAACAACTTCCCTCTTGAAGAACTAATCGGGTCATTAATGACCTACGAGATGACTTGCAAAGCTCATGAAGAGCAAGAAGACATCCTTCCAAAGAACAGGAAGGATATGACACTTAAAATTTCAGAAGACCACTTGAGAGAAAACTCAAGTGATGAGGACTGTGACGATGACTTGGCACTTCTAACAAGAAAATTTAAAAAATTTATTAAAATAAACAAGTTTAAGAATGAAACAAAAAATAAATTTGAACCCAAGAAGGACTAAGTTATTTGCTATGAGTGCAAGAAGCCAAGACACTACAAGAGTGATTGTCCCCAAGTCAAGAAGAGAACATCAAAGAAGAAGGCGCTCAAAGCAACATGGGATGACTCGAGCGCGTCCAAAGAAGAGGAGTCCAACACCGAGCAAGTTGCTCATTACGCCTTAATGGCCAACGGAGAGGAGAAACCTATACCATCGCAAGCTAGGAGCAAGAGATGGTACCTTGATAGTGGATGCTCAAGGCATATGACCGGAGATCCATCTCAATTCTCTAAGCTCACTAGCATAGACGAAGACTATGTCACCTTCGGAGACAACAACAAGGGTAAAATCATTGGCAAAGGAACCATAGGTAACAAATCCAACTTCTTTATCGAAGATGTTTTGTTAGTTGATGGTTTAAAACATAACCTCTTAGCATTAGTCAATTATGTGATAAAGGATATATTGTCAGATTCAAGTCTAATGCTTGCATCATTGAAAAACCACACAAAAACACGTCCATAATTAAATTAAAACAAAATAACGTATACACTATTGACATCAATGATTTGTGTAATGAAATATGTTTTTCGGTTTTGAATGAGGATGCTTGGCTATGGCATAGAAGATTAGGTCATGCTAGCATGAAACTAATCACTCAAATATCATCTAAAGAACTTGTAAGAGGTATTCCTCATATCAAGTTCATCAAAGATAATGTATGTGATGCTTGCCAATTAGGTAAACAAATTAAGGGCAGTTTCAAATCTAAGAATCAAATAAGCACCTCTAGGCCCTCACAATTGATCCATATGGACTTGTTCGGACCAATCTCTGCATCAAGCCTAGGAGGTAGTAAATACGCCTTCGTCATTGTGGATGACTATTGCAGATACACATGGACTTACTTCTTAAAACAGAAAAATGAATGCTTTAGATATTTTACCAAGTTTTGTAAACTTGTTCAGAATGAGAAGGGTTCTATGATTTCATCAATTAGAAGTGATCACGGTGGTGAATTTCAAAACCATGATTTCCAAGAATTTTGTGAACTCAATGGATACAACCATAATTTCTCTACTCCTAGAAATCCTCAATAAAATGGAGTAGTAGAAAGAAAAAATCGAAATTTACAAGAAATGGCAAGAACCATGTTGAATGAACATAGCCTACCCAAATATTTTTGGGCCGAAGCCGTAAATACTGCATGCTATATTTTGAATAGAGTTCTAGTAAGACCCTTACTCACCAAAACTCCCTATGAGTTATGGAACAACAAAAAACCCAATGTTTCATATTTTAAAGTCTTTGGGTGTAAGTGTTTTATCTTGAATGAAAAAGATAACTTAGGAAAATTTGATGCTAAATCCGATGAAGGAATCTTTCTTGGATATTCTTCGATTTTTAAAACTTTTCGTATCTTCAATAAAAGAACTTTAATTATTGAAGAATCCATTCATGTTGTCTTCAATGAGATTTCCGAAATCAGGAAAAATGATTTCGATGATGATGTTAATTTTGATTCCTTGAATTTAAATGAAACCCCATCTCCAACTAGCAACTTGGATGCATCCACTTCCGAAACATCCTTACCCAAGGATTGGAAGTATGTAGATGCTCATCCTAAGGAGCTAATCCTAGGAGACACGTCAAAGGGGGTTCAAACACGATCTTCTCTTAAAAATTTTTGTTCCAACGCCGCTTTTCTCTCCCAAATTGAACCCAAATGTGTTGACGAAGCCATGAAAGATGATTCATGGATTATCGAAATGCAAGATGAATTAAATCAATTTAAGAGAAATGAGGTGTGGAAGCTTGTTCCTAGACCAAATGATCATTTAGTTATTGGTACTGAATGGTTTTTTAGAAACAAGCAAGATGAATATGGTATCGTGGTTAGAAACAAGGCTAGATTAGTGGCCAAAGGTTTCAACCAAGAAGAAGGTATCAATTACGAAGAAACCTTTGCTCATGTGGCTTGATTAGAAGCCATAAGGATGCTCCTTGCCTACGCTAGTAGTAATAATTTTAAGTTGTTTCAAATGGATGTTAAAAGCGCTTTTCTTAATGGCTTTATTTTCGAAGAAGTCTATGTTGAACAACCTCCTGTATTTGAAAATAATAGCCTTCCTAATCATGTGTTTAGATTAACTAAAGCTCTTTATGGTTTAAAATAAGCTCCGAGGGCTTGGTATGAGAGACTTAGTTCTTTTCTTATTGAAAATAATTTCACAAAAGGCAAGGTTGATACTGTATTGTTCATCAAGAATTTTAAAAATAATTTTCTCATTGTTCAGATTTATGTTGATGATATTATCTTTGGTTCTACGAATGAATCTTTTTGTGAATCTTTTTCTAAAACTATGAGTCTTGAATTCGAAATGAGTTTAATGGGAGAATTAACATTCTTCTGAGGCTTACAAATCAAACAACTAAGCAATGGCATCTTTATTAGTCAAACTAAATATGCTATGAATTTGTTAAAAAAGTTTAATATGAATAACTCAAAAGCTATTAACACTCCTATGAGCACCAACACTAAGTTAGAAATTGTTGAAAGTGGAGAAAGCTTCGATCAAAAAACTTATAGGGGTATGATAGGAAGTTTACTTTACCTCACTGCAACTAGACCAAATATCATGTTCAGTGTAGGACTTTGTGCTAGATTTCAATCAAACCCTAAGATATCTCATCTCAAAGCAGTTAAAAGAATACTTAGATATCTTAATGGTACCATAAATCTAGGATTATGGTACCCAAAATCAGAGAATCTTGAGTTAATTGCTTATGCTGATGCGGACTTTGCTGGCTGTAGACTAGATAGAAAAAGCACATCAAGAACATGTCAATTTTTAGGACATGCCCTTGTTTCCTGGTCATCTAAGAAACAAAACTCGGTTGCACTTTAAACAACCGAAGCTGAATATATTGTAGCATGTGCATGCTATGCACAAGTTGTATGGATGAAAAACACCTTAGAAGATTATAAAATTCATCTTAAAAATATTCCTATTAAATGTGATAACACAAGTGCAATATGCTTAACGAAAAATCCTATACAACACTCAAGAACAAAACATATTGATATTAGACATCACTTTATACGAGATCATGTTACTAATCATGTTGTAATCATAGAATTCATTGATACTAAAGATCAACTAGCTGATATTTTTACAAAACCTCTAAGTGAAGAACAATTTGATTTTATAAGAAGAGAATTAGGAATATTAATATGTCCGAGTACATAAACTAGTTACAATTATCTTTCGGATTTTATTGAATGATCAAATCACTTGATTGCCATTACATGCCAAAATAACATGTTGGAAATTATGTGCTAAATACAAAAATTTCCATAACAATAAGCATGTTTTGTCTTCATTATTGTATTTGAAAATCTGTAGCATAGTCTTGTCCGAATGCATGAAAGTGTTCATTTCATGTTTGGATTCGCTTAACAATTGGTATCCTAAAAATCGGATTTTCTCATACACTTATATGTGAAAAATATTTTTCTGAAATGGATTTGATGAAATGATTCCTGCTTATGAATTCCATCTTGAAATATGAATGATAGTGTTTTTTACTTGCAAAGATTTGCTTCACATACATATCTTGATACCTGAAGCATGATTTAATCTCTCATCGGTTTTAACTTCACTCAGTGTAAACTCACAAATAGCTGGTATCACAAATGGCCTTCCTCCTTCATGCAAAAACATTATTACAAATAAAAAGGAAGAAGTATTCAAAGTGATCTACATATCATGCTTGTATAATTGATTTCCTATCACTTACTATTGGAAAATAACATGAACCGAGTAAAGGCATGAACAATTATCACACTTATGCTTAAAATTTGCTTATATTGTTCTTCTGGTATCACAATTACCATACTTTTTGTTGATGACAAAGGAGGAGAAATATATGAGTATTAATGCCATGCTTGCATCACCAAGAGATGCTATGATTGCTATAATTTGCATTATGCCTTGTTTGTATCAGGTCCAGATATCAAACAAAAAACTTGCATCGTAATTTTACGTATTGATATCTTACCATGTGATGAATTGCAATAATTGCTATAACATTTGAAATGTGCGCATCATGTAATGATATCAAAATCTTACTTCGCAGATTTACATGTTGATATCTTACAATATGATAAATTGCTACTATTACCATCATTCAAACTTGTAATGTAAAATTTGAAAATGAATGTCAAGCCTTGACATCATCTTTAGAGAGATACATCATGATGGGAATCATAATGGGAGTATTGATAAGTTTAAATGATTTTAACTTATCAATATATCTCTTGAATTCAAAGGTTTTGAATTCAAGAAAGACTTATCTCAAGTATGGCATATAGACAGGGGGAGTTAAGGTTAACTCCATTATCAATTGATTGTCATCATCAAAAAGGGGAAGATTGTTGAATCTCTGATTTTGATGATGAAGTCAATTGTCATTTGTTATCTAATCCATATGTTGAGATAAGTGTGCAGGATTAACTACGATAAAAGTAAGACATGTAGCAGGAGTTGCGTCGGAGTTAAGACAATGATCACGTTGGGAGTTCGACGAAAGTTCGGACAGTCGTCGGAGGTTCTGCAGGAACAAATCCGAGAAGTCCATGAGCTTGCCAAAGAAGCTCGTCGGAACTCGCCAAGTGGATCGTCGCAAGTCCAGGAGTTTGCCGGAAGTCCGCAGGAGCATCACCGAGGGTTCATCAGATGATCGACGGAAGTTCGCCGGAAGCTCGCCGGAAGAAGCGATTGATGCACCGGAGCAAGTTGCAGTAAATGTCTTAGGGAATATCGTAGTTATCACAATGATTAAATTGGAAATGGGATGTGATCCCAATAACTTAATCTTGGGGCAATTGGGCCCCTGAAAAACCCAAATTGGGCCGAATGGATCAACCTATTCGTACCCTGATTTCTGCCAAGCGGTTGAACCGCCCAAGGCAGGAGGTTGCACCGCTTGGGCTCAGTCTCCGAGCGAGACTAGGAGGTGCAACCGCTCCAGCCAAGCGGTGGCACCGCTTGGGCTCAGTCTCCGAGCGAGACTGGGTGGTGCAACCTCCCCTGATAGGAGGTGGCACCGCTTGGGCTCGGTCTCCGAGCACTGGCTGAGCGGTGCAACCGCCTAAGTCAGGAGGTTACACCGCCTGAGCTCAGTCTTCGAGCTTTGGCAAGAGGTGCAACCGCCCCTGACAGAAGGTGGCACCACCCAGAGGCTCAGTCTTCGAGCTCTGCCAGGCGGTGCAACCGCTCCAGTCAGGAGGTGCAACCGCCTAATCCCGGAATTCCGGGAATTGACAATTTTGAGCTCCAAATTTGAACTGGGTTGGGGCCTATAAATACCCCACCCATTCAGCACTGAAAAAGCACAGAATACACAACGAAATCTTGATCTTGTTCTGTGATTTTTAGAGCTCAAAATTGTTGTAAAGGCCAAAAGTTCTTCTCCCTCTTTTCTTCCAAGTTCTGAGCTGTAAAGAGAGGAGAGAAAATTCTGTAAGGGTTGTCTCCTAAGCCCGTCAAAAGGAGTGAAACTATAAAATGGTGGTTGGCCTTCGCCTATTGAAGGAAGGCCTCTAGTTGACGTCGGTGACCTCGTCGGTGGAGGAAGCCCAAAGTGGAGTAGGTCAAGATTGACCGAACTACTATAAATCTTGGTTTGCATTTACTTTGAGCATATTATCTTTACTGCAAACCTCCTCTAAAGCTTACTGCTTTCTGCGTATATACGATCGGGTTTCAAGCTTTGCACTTTCCGAATCAGCGTTTATACGTAAATCTGTTTTTTCGTACGATCATCATATTTCAGTTTGCGTTTACGTTTTGATTTCTATCTTAACTGCAAACTGCCTTTATATCCTTGCTTAAGCTGCATCTCGCCTAATCAAGTGATTTACGAATCAGCATTTAGACGTAAATCAGTTTCTTCGTACGAACGTCATATTTCAGTTTGCGCTTATATTCTGGTTTTTATCATAACTGCAAACTGCCTTCATAGAATGACTTTAACGTCATCTTGCTTGATCTTAAGTTAAAGTCATCTTAGAATCGGCTTTCACACCGAAATCGTTTTTATCGTTCGAACGTTTTTTTTTTAGCGTCAAAAGATTTCCGTTGCACTAATTCACCCCTCTTAGTGCTCTTGATCCTAACAATGACTACACATGCTGTAGACTATTAACTCATAACTGTAGCCAACAAATAAAATATATGTCCAAATATGTCAAGACTATCTGTGGCTACAGTATTTAACATCATTCCCAAGATCTTTAGTTAATAGCAAAATTATATTTGATAAAAATATCTTTTTCTCTTCGGGTAATGTGCTCCAATTTGAGATCGTGCTCCATATAGGATCTTGAGTCTATAATAATGTTTGTCAAGAGCTGAGCACTATTTGTGTGTTGACATTCAAATATTCTGCTACATCTCTCCTTCCACATCCACCAAATAGCGCATATGAAAGTAACCTTTGCTAGTTGTGTGAGAGGCCCTTTTCTTGAGAAACATTGCATGAGGTCGCCTAGTTCTTGATGCAAGTTTGGTTGCGGCAGTCTATTGAGTTCAAATCACTGGAGAATCTCCTTCCATATCCATTTAGTATAGTCACAAGCAAAATATAGGTGGTCAATAGTTTCTTCTTGTTGCATACAAAGGGAGCACCGGTTAACATGGTAGATACCTCTTCTCTTCATATTGTCTATTGTAGGTAGTTTATTGAGAAGGGCCTGCCATATACATAGGGAATGTCTCTGTGATCCCGGTCGATCCCATGTCCAACTGCTTGGGATCCATTTTTTATTTCTTTGCCTGATTTGATTCCATGTGGATGTGACACTAAATTTACCATTGTCATGAGGCCAAATAAGTATATTTGAAGAGTTTTTCCTGATTGGAATAGCTGTGATAGTCGGCCAAAGTGATAACATTTCAGGAGAAATAGGATTAGGGAGACACTAGGTACCGTTAGCAATGAACTCGGAAACCTTCCAATCTTTGGGAGCCCGAAGGTCTTTTCGTATTTTATCACCATATAATTGAAATATACTCTTCCCATTCACCCAAGGATCATAGCACATATTAGTATTAGTTCCAGAAGAGATTGCATAAGAAATGTGTTTGATTAGCCAAATCCTTGCCTTTAAAATTCCTTTCCAAGCTGCAGAGTGGTATGTTCTTGTTGATATTTCCCAGATTGATTCCTTTGAAAGATACCTAGCAGAAACCCAAAGTGACCATAAGGAACATTTGTTTTGCAAAAGATCCCACATTTGCTGTACCAGATATGCTTTATCCCAATCTTTAATATTTCTGAGGTTTAGTCCCCCTTTATCTTTCGGTTTGCAGATGTTGTCCCTATTAGGATCAAAGCGGTGTTGAATCTCGGATTTTGATGATGAAGTCAATTATCATTTGTTATCTAATCTATATGCTGAGATAAGTGTTCAGGAATAACTACGATGAAAGTAAGACATGCAGCAGGAGTTGCGCCGGAGTCAAGACAATGATCACGTTGGGAGTTCGAGAGTTCGACGGAAGTTCGGACAGTCGTCGGAGGTTCTGCGGGAACAAATCCGAGAAGTCCATAAGCTTGCCAAAGAAGCTTGTCGGAAATCGCCAAGTGAATCGTCGCAAGTCCAGGAGTTTGCCTGAAGTCCGCAGGAGCATCACCGAGGGTTCATCGGATGATCGACGGACTTTCGCCAGAAGCTCGCCGGAAGAAGCGATTGACGCATCAGAGCAAGTTGTAGTAAATGTCTTAGGGAATATCGTAGTTAGCAAAATGATTAAGTTGGAAATGGGAGGTGATCCCATTAACTTAATCTTGGGACAATTGGGCCCCTGAAAAACCCAAATTGGGCTGAATGGATCAATCCATTCAGACCCTGATTTCTGCCAAGCGGTTGAACCGCCCAAGGCAGGAGGTTGCACCGCTTGGGCTCAGTCTCCGAGCGAGACTGGGTGGTGCAACCTCCCCTGACAGGAGGTGGCACCGCCTGAGCTCGGTCTTCGAGCTCTGCCAGGCGGTGCAACCGCCTCAGTCAGGAGGTGCAACCGCCCCTGACAGGAGGTAGCACCGCCTAGAGGCTGAGTCTTCGAGCTCTGCCAAGCGGTGCAACCGCTCCAGTCAGGAGGTGCAACCGCCTGATCCCGAAATTCCGGGAATTGACAGTTTTGAGCTCCAAATTTAAACTAGGTTGGCACAGATCCGAGAAGTCCAGGAGTTTGCCGAAAGTCCGCAGGAGCATCACCGAGGGTTCATCGGATGATCGACGGAAGTTCGCCGGAAACTCGCCGGAAGAAGCGATTGACGCACCGAAGCAAACCTGCAGAAATTGTCTTAGATCTAATCGTAGTTAGCACGTTGATTAAGTTGGAAAATGGGAGGTGATCCCATTAGCTTAATCTTGGGGCAATTGGGCCCCTGAAAGACTGAAATTGGGCCGAATGGAGCTAACCATTCAGACCCTGATTGCACCAGGAGGTGCAACCGCCTAGGCTAGGAGGTGGCACCGCCTGGGCTAAGCCTCCCAGCGAGACTGGGCGGTGCAACCTCCCCAGCCAGGAGGTGGCACCGCCTGAGCTCAGTCTTCGAGCTAGACTGGGCGGTGCAACCTCCTTGACAGAGAGGTGGCACCGCCTGAGCTCGGTCTTCGAGCTCTGGCAGAGAGGTGCAACTGCCTCAGTCAAGAGGTGGCACCGCCTGGGCTCAGTCTTCGAGCTCTGCCAGGCGGTGCAACCTCTCCAGTCAGGAGGTGCAACCGCTTGATCCCGGAATTCCGGGATTTGATCGTTTTGAGCTCCAAATTTGAATTGGGTTGGGGCCTATAAATACCCCACCCATTCAGCACTGAAAAGATACAGACCTACACCGAATTCTTGATCTTTTCTGTGATTCTAAGAGCTCAAATTTGTGTAAAGTCCTAAAGTTCTCCTCCTTCTGTTCTTCAAGTCTTGAGTTGTAAAGAGAGGAGAGAAAGGTCCTGTAAAAGGAGTGAATTTGTAAAAGGGCAGTTGGCCTTCGCCTATTGAAGGAAGGCCTCTAGTTGACGTTGGTGACCTCGTCGGTGGAGGAAGCCAAAAGTGGAGTAGGTCAAGACTGACCGAACCACTCTAAATCTCTGGTTTGCGTTTATTTTGAGCACTTTATCATTACTGCAAACCTCCTACATAGCTACTGCTCTCTGCGCCTTTACGAACAAGTTTCTAAGTGCTGATCTTTCCGAATCTGCATTCAGACGTAAATCGGTGTTTTCATACATTACAGTTTACGTTTACGTTTTGATTCTGCAAAATTGTCTTCTGCGCTTTTACGAATGAAGTTTCTAAGTTCAGATCCCTTTAAAACTGTGTTTTAGACGTAAACTACTTTTAAACGTAAAACTCCGTTTAGACGTAAAACTGCGTTTAGACGCAAACTGCGTTTAGACGTAAAACTACGTTTAGACGTAAAACTGCGTTTAGACGTAAAACTGCGTTTAGACGCAAACTGCACTTAGACGCAAACTGCGCTTAGACGCAATCTGATCTTAGACGCAAACTGCGCTTAGACGCAAACTGCGCTTAGACGCAATCTGCATTTAGACGCAAACTGCATTTAGACGCAAACTGCGTAAACTACGCTTAGACGCAAACTGTGTTTAGACGTAAACTGCACTTAATCATAAGTATTCTTAGAATCGGCTTTTGCATCAAAATAGTTTTTATCGAACGAACACAGCTTTCATTTTTAATCGCTGAAAGATTTTCGCTGCACTAATTCACCCCCCCCCTCTTAGTGCTCTCGATCCTAACATACTTTTCGCATGATTTAACTGAAGTCCAGAAACCATACTAAAGTCATTCATAATAGTAGCCCGGTTCTTTACTGAAGTTGGTTCATTTTGGAGAAAGATAAGTAAATCATCTGCAAATGTTATATGTGATATATGAATAGAACCAACAATGGGTACCTTAATGTTGGCATTTAAGACTGCGTGTTCCAACATACAACTAAGTCCTTCCATCGCAATAGTAAAGAGATACGGAGAGAGTGGATCACCTTATCGGATGCCATTCGTGCTCCCAAAAAAACCAATAGGTGAGCCATTAAAGAGTATCGAAAACTTTGGAGTTTCCAAGCAAGATTGAATCCAATTAACCTATTGCTGTGGGAAGTTCATATCGAGGAGCATCTTATAGATAAATTTCCTATTAACTGAATCAAAGGCTTTCCGGAAATCAACTTTAAAATAGATTTTTGTCCCTCTTGCTTTTGAATGCAAATCTTTGACCAAGTCATTAGCAAGCAAAATGTTATGATGTATACTTCTCCCTTTGATGAAAGCAGCTTGATTTGGGCTAATGATCTTGTGTATTACCTTTTGCATTCTATTTGCCAATACTTTGGAGATGATCTTGTAAATAAAGTTGCATAATGATATGGGTCGATACTCTAGTGAATCAGCCCCTGCATTCTTTGGAATTAAAGAAATAAAAGTGCAATTCATCTCTCTAAGAATATGACCTGAAGAGAAAAAATGTTGGCAAGCCTTGATCACATCATTTCTAATAATAGACCAAGCAGTTTGGTAAAATTCAGCTGGAAATCCATTTGGACTTGGGCTTTTGTGCTTTGGTGACTTGAAGACAGCACATACAATTTCGTCATCTGTAATTGGGGCATTGAGGATTGAAATAGCTTCCGAATCAAGTTTTCTAGTCGGCTCCACATGAATGTTATTAGGTTTCCTAGCTTGATTGAGTAAGGAATAAAAAAATTGCTCTGTGTGTGCTTTAACCTCATCTAAATTCTCAATAAGATTATCATCTTTGTCTCTGCATTTGCTGGTATGGTTAACAGCCCTTTGAGTAGCAATTGAAGCATAGAAAAATTTAGTATTAGAATCCCCGAGTGTAAGCCAATGCTGTCGAGGCTTCTGCTTTGCAAAACTTTCCTCCTGTTTTAAGGCTTGCATGAAGTTATTTATGGCTTCTATCTCTTTGTAGATAATATTCTCATCATTTGGCTGAAGTTGCAGCTCATGTTGCAATGACATTAGTTCCTTTCTGCAAAATTGAAATTTGGTGGTAATATTTCCAAAGGTATTTGTATTCCACTCCTTTAGTGCTGCTTTACAGGCTTTGAGCTTTTGACATAAGATGTAAGGGGGGGATCTATGCACATTAACATTCCAAGCAATCTGATAACATCAAGAAATTGAGGATGAGTACTCCACATGTTAAAGAATCTAAACGGTTTCTTGCCTCTTGGTGTCGCTTTGTCTATGTGTATATACATTAAAGAATGGTCAGAAAACAAAGGAGCACCATACTCAAGAAGTGAATCTGGGTAAACTGTTAACCATTCATGATTAATCAAACACCTATCAAGTCGAGCCATTATTTTTCTGTTAGCAGCACCTTGATTACTCTAGGAGAGCCAATTACCCACAGATTTCATATCAAACAATGCTGCAGTGTCAATGTAATCATTAAAACTTTGAAGTTGGCTTTCTGAAAGTTGTCTACCTCCCTCACATCAACATTCCTAATTCTCTTCTTATGAAATTAAATTGCTCTTCACTTAGAGGTTTTGTAAAAATATCAGCTAGTTGATATTTAGTGTTAATATCATGGCAATGTTATGACTTATCATTTTCTCAAATTATATTTATCAAGTCACAAGGTTTTCAAAACATTTAGTTTCAATGTAAAATTCGAGATAAACAATGAGAGATATGCTCAAAAAGATATATCAGGTAACCATATCAAGGATCAAGGCAAAGCCCTTCATCGTGAGTAACATAAGGAGTTTACAATAACAACAGGTGATTGTGTTCATACAAGCTCATTCATGAGGTGGAAAATTAAAGTGCCTAAATAAAGAGTCAAATTGTCGATGAATTTGCTGCAGCTCAGATAGGATTTGATCTTATCGGTGTTCAAGCCGTTCTTGTCTTTGTTCAAATCGGTCCATCCGAATCCCAATATCTTCGACAGATGATGTATGAGTTTGCTCAAATGGATGTGCTTCCTCAAAGGGACAGATCGGAGGAGATTGTGTACCCCTAAAGACTAATGTTTCCGGTTCTGGTTCAGGTTGAGGGGGATCGGTTCTTCTAGGCATTCTAACCCAATTACCGTTTCTATAAAAACATCTTAATCGATGAAGTAGATTTTTATTTATTATGCTAAACCTATCTTCTTTTATTACTTCTTCTTCCGGTGGTATTAGAATATCGTAGGCTTTCATTATTCTAGTGATTATACCACCATATGGGAGCATCATGTCTTTCTTAGATAGTTCTAACATGTTTTGTTGGATAAGATACCCAAGACAGATGTCATGTTCTTTCATGATCAAATACATAGTTCCTAATTCTAATTGGCTTACTTCATCATGATGCTAGTTAGGATATGATGAAGTACCTTAGTGTTTAGAGGCAGTAGATGTTCACAACTTTTAGGAACAAATGCTAAGTTGGGATTGGCAAAAATTGTTCCTAAGGCTTCAACATATGTTGTTCCAACAGTTTCATCATCCCATGATCCTCTAAAGTAAAGTCCTCTACTTTTTATGGGAATGTCTATTATGTCGCAAATGAATTTATCTGTAATGGAGATGTGTTGTCCTAAAAGATAGGTGGACATTCTTTCTTCTTCATCTATTTGTATGTTGTTGTAAAACAATCTAACAAGTCTTGGATAGATGGGTTCATTAATTTGCAAAATAGGGATTAGATCTAAGTTTGCAAACCATTGGATTGTCTCTAAGTCTCTTAGTTCATTTAAATCTACATGTTTTCCCTTATTAACACTCCTAAGTTCGAAAGAGGAAAACTTTTCAGCATGGTATTTTGAATCGAAAAAGGTGATATCAAAATCTTCCACTAATCTCCTCTCCCTTTGTCCCTTGAGGATCTTCTAGATCCCATAACTACTGCTATTTAGAAGAATAGTGATGAGCAAGAGTAAATGAATCAAAAACAGAATTTAAGGGCTTCTTAGAGAGTACCTTAGTGAGATCTTCAAGAGAGGGAAGGATTGTTGATGTTTTGCTCCGAAATGAGGAGTATTTGGGATGCTATGAGGGGAGAAATGGGGATGGAGGAGCTTTGGAAGAGTAAAGAGGGGAAGAGAGTGAGTTGGGGTCGGTTTCACAGCCCGGCCCTAGCTTGGGTTAAAAAGGGCAGAGTTGCGGGCGGTTGCACCTCTGGTTGGGGCGGTGCAACCGCTTGCAACACGTGACAGCTGGAGAAAAGATCAGCACTATTATTCTCATAAAATATGCAATATTATCATTTTCGAAATTACTTAGTATGATCATAATAATTTTTTTTTTTTACATGTAATTTTTAAGAAAATTAATTCTAAACTAAAAGAGAAAAATACATCATGAAAGCATCAAGTAATTTCAAAATAAATTAGGGGGATTTCGATTACCTCATCATTGTAGGCTGTTAAGGCGTAGTTTGCCGCCTTGCTTTTGTTGACTTTCTCTTCTTCGGAGGAGCTCGATTCATCCCAATTTTTGTTCTTCTTCTTGCGTTTAAAGCAGGTAGTTCGATTCTTTTTGCTTTTTAATTTTTGTTTCATTTGTAGTTTAAGTTCACCATCACTTGAGCTTATGCTCGAGTGGTCTTCAAATGTTCTATGTCCCAAATCCTTCCTGTTCTTTGGAAGGTTGTTTTGTTCATTATTGTCCTCATCACTTGAGTCATCGCTCAAGTGGCATTCATTTGTCCAGAGTTCCAAATCCTTCCTGTTCTTTGGAAGGTGATTGTGTTCAACATGTTCATCATGTGCATTGTGCACCATTTCATATGTCATCAATGAACCAATTAGTTCTTCAAGTGGTAAGTTGTTTAGGTTTTTAGCTTCTTGTATTGCAGTTACTTTTGAATCCCACTTCTTAGAAAGAGAACACAAAATCTTGTTTACGAGTTCAAAGTCCGAAAAATATTTTCCAAGAGCTCTTAAACTATTGACGACATCCGTGAAACGGGTGTACATGTCGCCTATAGTCTCGCTTGGTTGCATTCGAAAAAGCTCGAAAACATGCAATAAAAAGTTAACTTTCGAGTCTTTGACACTACTAGTTCCCTCGTGCGTGATTTCAAGTGTTCGCCAAATGTCAAAAGCTGTTTCGCACGTAGAAATCCGATTGAACTCATTTTTGTCCAAAGTGCAAAATAAGGCATTCAAAGCCTTTGCGTTTAAAGAGAAATACTTCTTCTCCAAATCCGACCATTCGTTTGTCGGTTTAGAGGGAAGTTGAAAACTGTTTTCAACGATATTCCATAAATCCAGATTTAGAGAAATCAAGAAAACTCTCATTCGAGTTTTCCAATAAGTATAGTCTAATCCGTTAAAGAACGGTGGACGAAAGACCGAAAAGCCCTCTTGAAGAGCCATTTCTCTCGGGTGTAAATCCGAAATGAGAAATACCCCGCTCTGATACCAATTGTTAGGATCGAGAGCACTAAGAGGGGGGGGGGGGGTGAATTAGTGCAGCGGAAATCTTTCAGCGATTAAAAACGAAAGCTGCGTTCGTTCGATAAAAACTATTTTGATGCAAAAGCCGATTCTAAGAATACTTATGATTAAGTGCAGTTTACGTCTAAACACAGTTTGCGTCTAAGCGCAGTTTACGCAGTTTGCGTCTAAATGCAGTTTGCGTCTAAATGCAGATTGCGTCTAAGCGCAGTTTGCGTCTAAGCGCAGTTTGCGTCTAAGATCAGATTGCGTCTAAGCGCAATTTGCATCTAAGTGCAATTTACGTCTAAACGCAGTTTTACGTCTAAATGTAGTTTTACGTCTAAACGTAGTTTTACGTCTAAACGCAGTTTGCGTCTAAACGCAGTTTTACGTCTAAACGTAGTTTTACATTTAAAAGTAGTTTACGTCTAAAACACAGTTTTAAAGGGATCTGAACTTAGAAACTTCGTTCGTAAAAGCGCAGAAAACAGTTTTGCAGAATCAAAACGTAAACGTAAGCTGTAATGTATGAAAACACCGATTTACGTCTGAATGCAGATTCGAAAAGATCAGCACTTAGAAACTTGCTCGTAAAGGCGCAGAGAGCAGTAGCTATGTAGGAGGTTTGCAGTAATGATAAAGTGCTCAAAATAAACGCAAACCAGAGATTTAGAGTGGTTCGGTCAGTCTTGACCTACTCCACTTTTGGCTTCCTCCACCGACGAGGTCACCGACGTCAACTAGAGGCCTTCCTTCAATAGGCGAAGGCCAACTGCCCTTTTACAGATTCACTCCTTTTGATGGGCTCAGGAGACAACCCTTACAGGACCTTTCACTCCTCTCTTTACAACTCAAGACTTGAAGAACAGAAGGAGGAGAACTTTAGGACTTTACACAAATTTGAGCTCTTAGAATCACAGAAAAGATCAAGAATTCGGTGTAGGTCTGTATCTTTTCAGTGCTGAATGGGTGGGGTATTTATAGGCCCCAACCCAATTCAAATTTGGAGCTCAAAACGATCAAATCCCGGAATTCCGGGATCAGGCGGTTGCACCTCCTGACTGGAGAGGTTGCACCGCCTGGCAGAGCTCGAAGACTGAGCCCAGGCGGTGCCACCTCTTGACTGAGGCGGTTGCACCTCTCTGCCAGAGCTCGAAGACCGAGCTCAGGCAGTGCCACCTCTATGTCAGGGAGGTTGCACCGCCCAGTCTTGCTCGAAGACTGAGCTCAGGCGGTGCCACCTCTCTGTCAGGGAGGTTGCACCGCCCAGTCTAGCTCGAAGACTGAGCTCAAGCGGTGCCACCTCCTGGCTGGGGAGGTTGCACCGCCCAATCTCGCTGGGAGGCTTAGCCCAAGCGGTGCCACCTCCTGTCCTAGGCGGTTGCACCTCCTGGTGCAATCAGGGTCCGAATGGTTAGCTCCATTCGGCCCAATTTCAGTCTTTCAGGGGCCCAATTGCCCCAAGATTAAGCTAATGGGATCACCTCCCATTTTCCAACTTAATCAACGTGCTAACTACGATTAGATCTAAGACAATTTCTGCAGCTTTGCTTCGGTGCGTCAATCGCTTCTTCCGGCGAACTTCCGTCGATCATCCGATGAACCCTCGGTGATGCTCCTGCGGACTTCCGGCAAACTCCTGGACTTTGCGATGATCCACTTGGCAAGTTCCGACGAGCTTCGCTTGGCAAGCTTCTGGACTTCTCGGATCTGTTCTCGCAGAACCTCCGACGACCGTCTGAACTTCCGTCGAACTCTCGAACTCCCAACGTGATCATGAACTTGACTCCGGCGTAACTCCTGCTGCTTGTCTAACTTTCATCGTAGTTAATCCTGCACACTTATCTCAACACATAGATTAGACAACAAATGACAATTGACTTCATCATCAAAATCCGAGATTCAACAATCTCCCCCTTTTTGATGATGACAATCAATTGATAATGGAGTTATCCTTAACTCCCCCTGTCTATATGCCATAGTTGAGATAAGTCAACCTTGAATTCAAGACCTAAGAATTCAAGTGACGTATTGATAAGTTAGATCAGTTAAACTTATCAATACTCCCATCATGATACTCATCATGATGTATCTCTTCAAAGATGATGTCAAGGCTTGACATACATCATCAAGTTTGTATGATTGTGTTTTTAACTATTCATCATGTATTTTGAACATTATCATTTAAAGCTGTGAAGCACTATTACATGATGCACACATTTGAAATATTCTAGCAAGTTTTGCATTTTCTTCACATGATAAGATATCAACTCATGGCATAATGCAAACTTTAGCACATGTTTATATATCTCTTGGTGATGCAAGGATGGCATAATCATAGCAGTGTGTTTATAGCATCACTCATAGTATTTCTAATCATGACAGTGTTTATCAATTCATATATCTCCCCCTTTGTCATCAACAAAAAGCATAGTAATTATGATACCAGGAAAATAATAATAGCAAGCTTATAGAGGAATTTTACATAGATTGCTTTAAATACTTCTTCCCCTTTTTGTTATAATCCATTGTCTATGTAAAGATTTTGCAAGATGGAATACATACACATGAATCACATCATCAAATCTATTTCAGAAACTTATTTTTCATGAAAGTGTACGAGAAAATCTGTTTTATAAATAAGATGCATTCGGACAAGATTTTGTTGCAGATTTTCACATATAATCATGGCAATCAAGTGATTTGATCATTTGATATAGTCCGAAAAATAATTTTAACAAATTTATCTATTCGGACACATCAACATTCCTAATTCTGAATGAAATCAAAGCACAAGGTTTTCAAAACTTTAAGTTTCAAAGCACAACATTCTTAATTTGGACACATCACATACCAAACAGTAATGATACCATAAAAATCTGAGATAACTTTTACCACAAGGCGCAAGATAGATGTTTATAGCCAGCACATCAGAAGTGAGTAACATAAGAGGTTTACAATAGCAACAGGTGTTCAACAAGTTCATTGATGAGGTGGAAAATTAAAGTGCCTAAACAAGGAGTCAAATTGACTATGAATTTGCTGCAGCTCAGATAGGATTTGATCTTGTCGTTGTTCAATCCGTTCTTGTCTTTGTTCGAATCGATCTAATCGAATCCCAATTTCTTCGATGGATGTATGAGTTTGCTCAACTGGATGTGTTTCCTCAAAGGGAAGGGTCGGAGGAGATTGGGTACCCCTAAATACTGGTGTTTCCGGTTCTGGTTCAGGTTGAGAGTGATCAGTCCTTCTAGGGATTCTAACCCAGTTACCGTTTCTATAGTAACATCTTAGTCTGTGAAGTAGATTTTTGTTTATTATGCTGAATCTATCTACTTTCATTACTTCTTCTTCTGGTGGTATTAGAATGTCGTAAGCTTTCATTATTCTTGTGATTATACCACCATATGGGAGCATCATATTTTTCTTAGATAATTCTAACATATTTTGTTGGATAAGATAACCAAGACAGATGTCATGTCCCTTCATGATTAAGTACATAGTTCCTAATTCTAATTGACTTACTTCATCATGATGGTATTGTTTTGGAAGAATTATACTAGTCATGATATGATGAAGTATCTTAGTGTTCAAAGGCAATAGATGTTCACAACTTTTAGGAACCAATGCTATGTTAGGATTGGCAAAGATTGTTCCTAAGGTTTCAACATAGGATGTTCCAATACTTTCATCATCCCATGATCCTCTAAAGTAAAGTCCTATGCTTTTTATGGGAATGCCTATCATATCACAAATGAACCTATCAGTGATTGAGATGTGTTGTCCTAAAAGATAGGTGGACATCCTTTCTTCATCATCTATTTGTATATTATTGTAAAATAATCTAACAAGCCTAGGATAGATGGGTTCGTTAATCTGCAAGATTGGAAGTAGATCTAGGTTTGCAAACCATTGGATAGTCTCTAAGTCTCTTAGTTCATTTAGATCTATGTATTTTCCCTTATTGATACTTCTAAGTTCGAAAGAGGGAAATTTTTCAGCATGGTTTTTTGAATCGAAAAGGGTGAAATCAAACTCTTCTACTAATCTCCTCTTTCCCTTGTCCACTTTACTAGATGTGCAAGTTAGCATGTTTTGCTTCTTGAGATAGGCAAGATAGCACCTTTGTTCTTTTTGTTTCTTAAGATGTTCAAGATAGCAATTTCTTCTCTTTTGAGAAGTGAAAATTTGCTTTCTTTTTGAATTGTGCATGCAAGTTATCTCCTCCTTAGTCATTGTCAAAAAGAAGGGAAAACCCTTTCTGTCAATTTCTAAATCATGACAAAGGTGAGTAATCATTTTTATTTCAAAATTCCATAATTGAGATAAACCTTGAATTCAAATCAAGGCAATTTTAATCAAGGTTCATATCATATGCAATACATTATGTAGAAAGTATAAGTATTGCATGCATCATTTTAGCAACAAATCGTAGCATTTCATCACATGGCGAGTTTCCGGCGAACTTCCGTCGATCATCCGATGAACCCTCGGTGATGCTCCTGCGGACTTCCGGCAAACTCCTGGACTTTGCGACGATCCACTTGGCAAGTTCCGATGAGCTTCGCTTGGCAAGCTTCTGGACTTCTCGGATCTGTTCTCGCAGAACCTCCGACGACCGTCCGAACTTCCGTCGAACTCTCGAACTCCCAACGTGATCATGAACTTGACTCCGGCGCAACTCCTGCTGCTTATCTAACTTTCATCGTAGTTAATCCTGCACACTTATCTCAACACATAGATTAGACAACAAATGACAATTGACTTCATCATCCAAATCCGAGATTCAACAAAGTAAAGTATATATGAGCCCTTACGTTGAGGATAAGGTCTTTATTGCACAAACTTTGGGGGTTAGTGAGGGAAGCTTGCCAGTTCCTTATTTGGGTCTCCCGCTCATATCCACTGGCATTCACAAAACCCACTGTCAGCCTATTTTGCAAAAAATAAAGAATAGAATTTCTTCTTGGAAAAATAGGTTTCTATCAAAAGTAGGACGACTCGAACTCATCCGTTCGGTATTGCACTCCTACTCTATATATTGGTGTAATGCATTTCTTCTGCCTGCTGGACTTCTCCAAGATATTGAATGGTTATTAATGAACTTCTTCTGGAATGGCACAAATGATAAGACAATGCATATGGTAAATTGGGATAGCATTTGCAAACCGAAAGATGAAGGGGGGCTAAACTTGAGAAATACTAGAGATTGGAATCAAGCATATCTAGTACAGCAATTATGGGATCTTTTGCTAAACAAATGTTCCTTATGGTCACATTGGGTTTCTGCTAGATATCTTTCAAAGGAATCAATCTGGGAAATTTCAACAAGAACATACCACTCTATAGCTTGGAAAGGAATTTTAAAGGCAAGGAATTGGCTAATCAAACGCATTTCTTATGCAATCTCTTATGGAACTAGTACTAATATGTGGTACGATCCTTAAGTGAATGGGAAGAGTATATTTCAATTATATAGCGACAGAATACGAAAAGATCTTGGTGCTCCCAAAGATTGGAAGGTTTCCGAGTTCATTGCTAACGGTACCTGGTGTCTCCCTAATCCTATTTCTCCCGAAATGTTATCACTTTGGCCGACTATTATAGCTATTCCAATCAGGAACAACTCTTCAAATATACTTATTTGGCCTCATGACAATGGCAAATTTAGTACCACATCCGCATAGAATCAAATTAGGCAAAGAAATAACAAGTGGGTCCCAAGCAGTTAGACATGGGATCGACCGGGATCACAAAGACATTCCTTATGTACATGGCAGGCCCTTCTCAATAAACTACCTACAATAGACAATATGAAAAGAAGAGGTATCGATCATGTTAACCGATGCTCCCTTTGTATGCAACAAGAAGAAACTGTTGACCACCTCTATTTTGCTTGTGATTATACAAAATGGATATGGAAGGAGATTCTCCAGCGATTTGAACTCAATAGACTGCCGCAACCAAACTTGCACCAAGAACTAGGCGACCTCATGCAATGTTTCTCAAGAAAAGGGCCTCTCACACAACTGGTAAAGGTTACTTTCAGATGCGCTATTTGGTAGATGTGGAAGGAGAGATGTAACAGAATCTTTGAATGTCAACACACAAACAATGCTCAGCTCTTGAAAGAGATTATTAGAGACTCAAGATCCTGTATGGAGCAAGATCTCAAAACGGAGCACTTTACCCAAAGAGAAAAAGATATTTTTATCAAATTTAATTTTGCTATTAGCTAAAGATCTTGGGAATGATGCCAAATTATGTACCCACAGGTAGTTTTGATATATCCGGATAAATATTTTCTATGTTGACTATAATTAGGAGTTATAGTCTACAGCATGTGTAGTCATAACTATCGCATTCGCACTCTATGAGTTACTTAGATTTGACTATGACTTGTATAGATAAAGCTATTTGTAGAAACTTTACATATAATCAATTTACTTTTACTTACCAAAAAAAAGGAATGTTGATGTGTCCGAATACATAAACTAGTTAAAATTATTTTTTGGACTTTATTGAATGATCAAATCACTTGATTGCCATTACATGCCTAAATAACATGTTGTAAATAATGTGTTGAAATGTTTTGTCTTCATGATTGTATTCGAAAATCTGTAGCATAGTCTTGTCCGAATGCATGAAAGTGTTCATTTCATTTCGGACTCGCTTAACAATTTGAATGCTAAAAATCGGATTTTCTCGTACACTCTTATGAAAAATATTTTTCTGAAATGATTTGATGATTCCTGCTTATGAATTCCATCTTGAAATATGGATGATAGTATCTTTACTTGCAAAAAGTTGTTTCACACACATATCTTGACTCAAAGTAAACTCACAAATAGCTGGTATCACAAATGGCTTTCCTCCTTCATGCAAAAAGATTATAACAAATAAAAAGGAAGAAGTATTCAAAGCAATCTACATATCATGCCTTCCTTTATATGCTTGATTTCCTATCACTTACTATTGGAAAATAACATGAACCCAGTAAAGGCATGAACAATTATCGCACTTATGCTCAAAATTTGCTTATATTGTTCTCCTAGTATCACAACTACCATGCTTTTTGTTGATGACAAAGGGGGAGAAATATATGAATTGATGCTATAAACACTGATGCTATGATTATGCCATGCTTGCATCACCAAGAGATATATGAACAGATGCTATGATTAATTTGCATTATACCTTGTTTGTATCGCGTCAAGATATCAAACAAAAAACTTGCATCATAATTCTACGAGTTGATATCTTACCATATGATGAAATGCAATACTTGCTAAAATATTTGAAATATGTACATCATGTAATGATATCAAAATCTTACTTCGCAGCTTTACATGTTGATATCTTACAATATGATGAATTGCTACAATTACCATCATTCAAACTTGTTATGTAAAATTTGAAAATGAATGTCAAGCCTTGACATCATCTTCAGAGAGATACATCATGATGGGAATCATGATGGGAGTATTGATAAGTTCAAATGATTCTAACTTATCAATATGTTTCTTGAATTCTTAGGTTTTGATTTCAAGAATGACTTATCTCAAGTATGGCATATAGACAGGGGGAGTTAAGGTTAAATCCATTATCAATTGATTGTCATTATCAAAAAGGGGGAGATTGTTGAATCTCATATTTTGATGATGAAATCAATTATCATTTGTTATCTAATCTATATGTTGAGATTGTTGAATCTCGTATTTCGATGATGAAACCACTTGATATGTGTTTATGATTTAAACTGCATTTTGAGCGATGCAGGTCTACTCGATCAGGTTTAGACAGTTGACGCAAGAGGAATTGACGTTGCGCCGGAAGAGATCACGTCAGGATATTGGATGGCTGAATGCTTCGGATGTCGGGCATCGGGCCAAGGAGAGCGAAATTGCGCCAAGGATATCGGGGTAGCGGAGGTCAACCGCCGATTGGGCAACAAGCTGCAAGAGAGGACGATGCACCGAAGAATCGGACGAAGCACCAACCAATGACGTGTCGGGCAACAGAATGTCAATTCGCATTGTAATAATTGTCTAGATCGGAGTTGAGTTTTGGTTTGTGTGTGCAGGATTAACTACGATAACGATGAAGACATAAAGTGAAACAAAGTGTTGGAGTCAAGTGCGATGGATTCGTTGGGAGTTCGAGAGTTCGACGGAAGTCCGAAGGTTCGTAGGGAATGCTGCCGAAACTAGCCGAGAATGAGTAGGGAGCTTGCCGAAGGGTTTTTCGGAAGCTCGCCGGAAGGTTCGTTGGAAGTTCGCGGAGCTCACTGAGAAAGATCGGAGCTTACCGAAGAAGCTCGTTGGAACTCGCCAAGATCAAATCGTGAAGTCTAGGAGCTTGCCGAGAGTCCGCATAATGGTTTCCGAGAGTTTATCGGAAGACCGTCGGAAGTTCGCCGGAAGCTCGCCGGAAGAAGTCTTGACTTACGGACTTTGTAATAACTTAGAAAATGTCTTTAAATTCGTAGTTAGCACGTTAATTAGGGTTAGGATTAAGTGTTAATCCTATAACCCAAGTAGGGGCCAATTGGGCCCGAGTTCAGACTGGTTTGGGCCAAGTTTGGAGCCCAACCAGTAAGCTGAATTGGCCTAGGTGGGGGCACCGCCTAGGCTGGGCGGTGACACCTCCTGGGCTGGGCGGTTGCACCGCCCAGCACCCGAGCGCTGGGCGGTGGCACCGCCAGCATCGGGAACATAAGAGAATTCAAATTTTTGGAGCCCAAATTTGAATCCTCTTGAGGCCTATAAATACCCCTCAAGTCTCAGCTGAGAAGATAACTTTTTGTGCAGCAAGTGATTGAGAGAAAAGTCCTAGAAGAGTCTTTGCCTTTCTTGTTTTCAATTTGCTAGTGTTCACCTCCTTCTTTCTTGCTGAAAATCTGTAAGAGAGTGAACCGCTTGTAAAAGTTGTAAGAGGGGTATTTACCCTTCCCTTTCAAGAGATTTGCTAGTGGAAGGTGAGAGCCTCATCGAAGAGGGGCCTCGCAAGTGGATGTAGGTCATTTGACCGAACCACTGTAAAATCGGCGTAATCTCTGGTTTGCATTTACTTATTGTCATTTATATTACTGCAAACCATTTGCACTTTAATGCTATACTACTTTGTCTCCGTCTTACTTATCTCTTCAAGTTAAAACGCAATCGAAACGGTTTCAAACGAAAACGTTACTTTTATCGTACGAAGTTTCCGAAAGTGTTTAAATCGTCAAAAGTTTATCACACTTTACCGCTGCACTAATTCACCCCCCCTCTTAGTGCCACTCCGATCCTAACAATTGGTATCAGAGCCCGGTATTTCTTATTTCGGATTTACACCCGAGAGAAATGGCTCTTTATGGCTTTCAAGAGGGCTTATCGGTTTTTCATCCACCGTTGTTTAAGGGATTGGACTACACTTATTGGAAAACTCGAATGAGAGTTTTCTTGATTTATATGAATTTGGATTTATGGAATATCATTAAAAATGGTTTTCAACTTCCCTCTAAACCGATGAACGAATGGTCGGATTTGGAGAAGAAGTATTTTTCTTTAAATGCAAAGGCTATGAATGCCTTATTTTGCGCTTTAGACAAAAATGAGTTCAATCGGATTTCTACGTGCGAAACGGCTTTTGATATTTGGCGAACACTTGAAATCACGCACGAGGGAACTAGTAGAGTCAAACACTCGAAAGTTAACATTTTATTGCATGATTTTGAGCTTTTTCAAATGCAACCAAACGAGACTATAGGCGACATATACACCCGTTTCACGGATATCGTCAATAATCTAAGAGTTCTTGGTAAATCTTTTTCAAATTTTGATCTCGTAAGCAAGATCTTAAGATCCCTTCCAAAAAGGTGGGATTCTAAAATAACCGCAATACAAGAAACAAAAGATTTAAATATTTTTCCACTTGAAGAATTAATTGGTTTGTTGATGACATATGAAATGGTGCACAATGCACATGATGAACAAAATCACCTTCCAAAGAACAGGAAGGATTTGGAACTCCGGACAAATGGATACCACTTGAGCAATAACTCAAGTGATGAGGACAATGATGAACTTGAATTTCGAACACTAAATCTTAATAAGTTTATTAAATAAAAATCTAAAATAAACAATGAACTTGAACAGAGGAAGAGGCCAAAGAAGAGGAAGGCAACCAAGGATGAATCAAGAACTTCCAAAGGTGAAACGGCGAATTGGGCTTTGACGGGCTTTGACTACAAGGTAAGTAACTCAACTCTCTTGAATTATTTTGAAATTACTTGATGTTTTCCATGATGCATTTTCTCTTTTCTTTTGAATAATTATTTTTCTTGAAAATTGTATGTTTTATGTTAATAGAATAAAATGTTAGATTTAAATAATCATATATATGTGCTTGAGAAGCAAGAATGTGTATTTTGATGATTTCCATATTAACCTTCAATGATGATGCATGGTTTTTATATGGAAGGCTTGATGATTTTTTTTTTAAACCTTGTCTTTGGTTTTCAAACATGATGTATGTTTTTGACATAAGAACAAAACTTGAGCATGCTAATATAAAATCAATCACATAAATTAAAACTAAAGAAGTTTTAGTTATCTATAAGAATCATTCAAAATTATGTTCAATGAAACCATTGCATAATGATGTAATGAAAATATTAAACATTTTGAAACCATGTTTTAGTGTCATGCATAATGATTAGGCTTAATAAATTTCGAAAGTATGCATATACATAATGATTTATTTCACTTATGAATCTTGTGATTTATGGATTATTGATTTTTACCATAATGAAAGTGCCTTATTAATCATTGTTGTAATAAATCTTACACTTTCGGTTTTAAACATTATACATGTTTTTATTTGGTATAAGTGAAATAAAATCATATGAATTGAAACAACTAAAAAGAGGAAAATATTTTTTCCTTGAAAATTTATTTTTCTCTATCCTATTGATCTTGATGTTTATTATGATAAATCTATGTATACCATTTTGAATCTCTTGAAAGTAATGTTGATATTTTGATGATTTAAATTTGAAATGAGTTTTATCAAAATCATGATATTGATTTTTTGGAAGAACATGAGATTACCTTTGATGATCATTTTGATTCATGGAATTTTGGATTCATGACTTGGTCTTACATTTGTTTATGAGATGGTTGAAATCTTTGTACGTTTGAATTCTTCCCTTCTCCTTTCAATTTATGCATGTTATATGTTAAAGATTTAAAACCATGTTTTGGTATCATGCATATCTAAGAAATATTGATGTGACAAATTGAATAAGTTGAAAATGAATGATGATTTTTCTCTTGAATATAACTTGTGATATTTTTTATATAAATCATCATTTTGATTTCTCGACATTCGATACATGAGATTTTATTATAAATCAAAATTTCTCATTAATCGATCTTCTACGATTTTACTTGATATTCTCTTGAGAGGAGATTTTCTAAATGAATCATGATTTTTCTTTGTGAGTTCTTGGAGTTATTACTTGATTTTTCTTTTAAAACAAGATCTCTTCTTTGTACTCCTATGATTTTTCTTGATATTTTATTTAAAGAAGATATTTACTATATGAATCATGTCTTTTGGTATTCAAATGATTTTATCCTTCATGACATGATTTCTTTGTATTTATGGCTTGCATGGCTTGAAATGTTTTGGTATAATGCATGCGATGATGAAATATTCATAAAGTTAAAATGATGTATGCAATACTTATGATAATGATGTACATGATGTATTTATTGCATATGATATGTATCATGAATGCTTTAAATGATGAATGTTTGGTATCATGATCAACATGTTGATAAATGCTTAAAAATTTTAATGTTTGAGTATCATGTATGATATGCTTATTAATGATGATTGATTTATTTTTCGGTATCGTGCATGAAAAATAAGGTTATTGAAATTGTGTATGTTTTAATTTGAATATATAATGATGCACAAATAAGAATGATACTTACCTTTGTCATAATATGAAAATTGATATAAGGGTCTTCCCTTCTTTTTGACAATGACAAAGGGGGAGCAAGAATTTCTAGCGTGGACATCATGAAAAGAGGCAAACTAACTAGCTTGCACAATTCAAGATGAAAGCAAAAATTGCACTTCTCAAAAGAGAAGATGCAAATGTAACATTTGCCAAATTGTTTGCTTGCCTCATGTAAAACATTATCTCTTGCTAGTTTGGCATTTTTGCTAGCTTGTATGTTGCAAAACTTGATCACTTTTTCAAACATTTTGCTAGCTTACATTTTGCAAAGAAAGCAAAAATGGCACTTCCTGAAGAAAGAGCTTGTTATTTTGAACATCACAAGCTTGCCTATCTTAAGAAACAAAAATTGCAAAAGTGTTATCTTGCCTATCTCAAGAAGCAAAACTTGCAACTTGCACATTGCAATAGGAAGCAAGAATTATGAGCTTACACAAGAAAGCTATCTTGCATTTGCTTTCGAAATTTTTGCTAGCTTGTATATTGTGAAACTTACATATCGTAAAAATTGCTAGCTTGTAGTCTAAAGAGAAGCAAAAAGTTGCTATCTCAAAAGAAGCAAATGTGCTATCTTTCCTATCTTAAGAGGTAAAAATGCTAACTTGCACATCTAGCAAAACTTGACAAATTTGCATATTTCAAGAAGCAAGAGTTGCTTTTTTGAACATCTTAATATTGCTAGCTTGCATGATGTAGAACTTACTATCTTGAACATTACCAAAAGTGCTATCTTGTATGCTGTAAAACTTGCATATCTAAAACTTGATAGCTTGAATGTCCTAAGCATGATGCATTACTTGCTAAATTTTCTAGCTTCAAAACTGCATGATGACAAAACTTAAGATTATGTTTTTCATGCAATGAGTTGAACTTATATTACAAACATAAAGAATAGTTGTTCTTCTCCTTTTTGTTGATGACAAAGGGGTAGAAGTATGTTGATGACATGATATACATAAATTTATGCATATGTTCATAATGATGTGTTGCAAGTATTCATGATGAATATTGCAATGACTTGAATTCAGTTTGAATTCAAGGTTCTATCAATATGGCATATTGATAGGGGGAGTTTGTTTAAACTCCGGGAGTTAAAGTTAACTCCGTCAGCAAGTGGTTATCATCATCAAAAAGCGGGAGATTGTTGAATCTCGTATTTTGATGATGAAACCACTTGATATGTGTTTATGATTTAAACTGCATTTTGAGCGATGCAGGTCTACTCGATCAGGTTTAGACAGTTGACGCAGGAGGAATTGTCGTTGCGCCGAAAGAGATCACATTAGGATATTGGATGGCTGAATGCTTCGGATGTCGGGCATCGGTCCAAGGAGAGCGAAATTGCGCCAAGGATATCGGGGTTGCGGAGGTCAACCTCCGATTGGGCAACAAGCCGCAAGAGAGGACGATGCACCGAAAAATCGGACGAAGCGCCAACCAATGACGTGCCGGGCAACAGAATGTCAATTCGCGTTGTAATAATTGTCTAGATCGGAGTTGAGTTTTGGTTTGTGTGTGCAGGATTAACTACGATAACGATGAAGACATAAAGCGAAACAAAGTGCTGGAGTCAAGCGCGAAGGATTCGTTGGGAGTTCGAGAGTTCGACGGAAGTCCGAAGGTTCGTCGGGAATGCTGCCGAAACTAGCCGAGAATGAGTAGGGAGCTTGCCGAAGGGTTTTTCGGAAGCTCGCCGGAAGGTTCATTGGAAGTTCGCGGAGCTCACCGAGAAAGATCGGAGCTTACCGAAGAAGCTCGTTGGAACTCGCCAAGATCAAATCGTGAAGTCTAGGAGCTTGCCGGGAGTCCGCAGAATGGTTTCTGAGAGTTTATTGGAAGACCGTAGGAAGTTCGCCGGAAGCTCGCCGGAAGAAGTCTTGACTTACGGACTTTGTAATAGCTTAGAAAATGTCTTTAAATTCGTAGTTAGCACGTTAATTAGGGTTAGGATTAGGTGTTAATCCTATAACCCAAGTATGGGCCAATTGGGCCCGAGTTCAGACTGGTTTGGCCCAAGTTTGGAGCCCATCCAGTGAGCTGAATTGGCCTAGGCGGTGGCACCGCCTAGGCTGGGCGGTGACACCTCCTGGGCTGGGCGGTGGCACCGCTTGGCTGGGCGGTGGCACCGCCAGCATCGGGAACATAAGAGAATTCAAATTTTTGGAGCCCAAATTTGAATCCTCTTGAGGCCTATAAATACCCCTCAAGTCTCAGCTGAGAAGATAACTTTTTGTGCAGCAAGTGATTGAGAGAAAAGTCCTAGAAGAGTCTTTGCCTTTCTTGTTTTCAATTTGCTAGTATTCACCTCCTTCTTTCTTGCTGAAAATCTGTAAGAGAGTGAACCGCTTGTAAAAGTTGTAAGAGGGGTATTTACCCTTCCCTTTCAAGAGATTTGCTAGTGGAAGGTGAGAGCCTCATCGAAGAGGGGCCTCGCAAGTGGATGTAGGTCATTTGACCGAACCACTGTAAAATCGGCGTAATCTTTGGTTTGCATTTACTTATTGTCATTTATATTACTGCAAACCATTTGTACTTTAATGCTATATTGCTTTGTCTCCGTCTTACTTATCTCTTCAAGTTAAAATGCAATCGAAACGGTTTCAAACGAAAACGTTACTATTATCGTACCAAGTTTCCGAAAGTGTTTAAATCGTCAAAAGTTTATCACACTTTACCGCTGCACTAATTCACCCCCCCTCTTAGTGCCACTCCGATCCTAACAGAGATAAGTGTGCAGGATTAACTACGATGAAAGTAAGACATGCAGTAGGAGTTACGCCGGAGTCAAGACAATGATCATGTTGGGAGTTCGAGAGTTCGACGGAAGTTCGGACAGTCGTCGGAGGTTCTGTAGGAGCAAATTCGAGAAGTCCATAAGCTTGCCAAAGAAGCTCATCGGAACTCGCCAAGTGAATCGTCGCAAGTCCAGGAGTTTGCCGGAAGTCCGCAGGAGCATCACCGAGGGTTCATCGGATGATCGACGGAAGTTCGCCGGAAGCTCGCCGGAAGAAGCGATTGACGCATCAGAGCAAGTTGCAGTAAATGTCTTAGGGAATATCGTAGTTAGCACAATGATTAAGTTGGAAATGGGAGGTGATCCCATTAACTTAATCTTGGGGCAATTGGGCCCTTGAAAAATCCAAATTGGGTCGAATGGATCAACTCATTCGGACCCTGATTTCTGCCAAGCGGTTGAACGCCCAAGGCAGGAGGTTGCACCGCCTGGGCTTAGTCTCCGAGCGAGACTGGGAGGTGCAACCGCTCCAGCCAGGCGGTGGCACCGCCTGGGCTCAATCTCCGAGCGAGACTAGGCGGTGCAACCTCCCCTGACAGGAGGTGGCACCGCTTGAGCTCGGTCTTCGAGCTCTGCCAGGCGGTGCAACCGCCTCAGTCAGGAGGTGCAACCGCCCCTGACAGGAGGTAGCACCGCCCAGAGGCTCAGTCTTCGAGCTCTGCCAAGCGGTGCAACCGCTCCAGTCAGGAGGTGCAACCGCCTGATCCCGGAATTCCGGGAATTGACAGTTTTGAGCTCCAAATTTAAACTAGGTTGGGGCCTATAAATACCCCACCCATTCAGCACTGAAAGGGTATGAACTTACACCAAAATCTTGATCTTTTTCTGAGATTCTTATAGCTCAAAATTGTTGTAAAGGCCAAAAGTTCTTCTCCCTCTTTTCTTCCAAGTTCTGAGTTGTAAAGAGAGGAGAGAAAATTCTGTAAGGGTTGTCTCCTAAGCCCGCCAAAAGGAGTGAAACTGTAAAAGGGTGGTTGGCCTTCGCCTATTGAAGGAAGGCCTCTAGTTGACGTCGGTGACCTCATCGGTGGAGGAAGCCAAAAGTGGAGTAGGTCAAGATTGACCGAACCACTCTAAATCTCGGTTTGCATTTACTTTGAGCATCTTATCTTTACTGCAAACCTCCTCAATAGCTTACTGCCTTCTGTGTTTTTACCAACGTGTTTCAAAGTTCAGTGCTTTCCGAATCGGGGTTTAAGACGCAAATCTGTTTTATCGTACGAACATCATATTTCAGTTTGCGCTTACTTTCTGATTTCCATTATAACTACAAACTGCCTTTATATCTTTGCTTTAACTGCATCTCGCCTTATCTCAAGTTAAAGTGGTTTACGAATAAGCTTTTATACCAAAATCGCTTTTATCGTACGAACGTCGTATTTCAGTTTGCACTTCTATTCTGATTTCCATCATAACTGCAAACTGCGTTCATATCTTTGCTGCATCTCTCCTAGTCAAAAGTGGAAGTGATTTACGAATCGGCTTTCTTACCAAAATCACTTCTATCGAACGAAAGCAGTTTTCGATTTTAATCGCAGAAGGTTTTACGCTGCACTAATTCACGCCCCCCTCTTAGTGCTCTTGATCCTAACAAGCGGCACTAAGAGGGGGGGGGGGGGGGGTGAATTAGTGCAGCGGTAATGTACGATAAACTTTTGATGATTTAAACACTTTCGGAAACTTCGTACGATAAAAGCAACGTTTCGTTTGAAACCGTTTCGATTGCGTTTTAACTTGAAGGGATACGTAAGAATGAGACAAAGAAGTAGAGCATCAAAGTGAAGATGGTTTGCAGTAATATAAATGACAATAAGATAAACGCAAACCGATTTATAGTGGTTCGGTCATGCGACCTACATCCACTTGCGAAGCCTTCTTCGATGAGGCTCCCAACTTCCACTAGCAAATCACTTTAAAGGGGAAGTACAAATACCCCTCTTACAACCTTTTACAAGTGGTTCATTCTCTTACAAATTTTCAAAGAGAAAGAAGGAGGTGAACACTCAAGCAATTGAAAACAAAAACTTGCTAAAGACTTTGCTAAGACTTTTATCTCAATCTCTTGCTTCTCAAAGGTTGTTATCTCAGCTGAGAATTGAGGGGTATTTATAGGCCCCAAGAGGATTCAAATTTGGGCTCCAAATTTTGAATTCTCTTGGGTTCCCGAGGCTGGCGGTGCCACCGCTTGTCGGTGGCGGTGCCACCACCCGAGCTCTTGGGTTCTGGGCGGTGCCACCGCTCAGTCCAGCGGTGCCACCACTCAGTTCTCGGGTTCTAGGGGGTGCCACCGCCTAATCTGGCGGTGCCACCGCCTACACTATTTCAGCTCACTGGTTAGGCTCCAAACTTGGCCCAAACCAGTCCGAACTCGGGCCCAATTTGCCCCTACATGAGTTATAGGATTAACACCTAATCCTAACCCTAATTAACGTGCTAACTATGAATTTAAAGACATTTTCTAAGCTATTACAAAGTTCGCAAGTCAATACTTTTTCCGGCGAACTTCCGACGGTCTTCCGAAGAACTCTCAGAAACCATTCTACGGACTCCCGGCAAGCTCCTAGACTTCACGATTTGATCTTGGCGAGTTCCAATGAGCTTCTTCGGCAAGCTCCGATCTTTCTCGGCGAGCTTCCGAAAAACCCTTCGGCAAGCTCCCTACTCATTCTCGGCTAGTTCTGGCAGCATTCCCGATGAACCTTTGGACTTTCGTCGAACTCTAGAACTCACAATAAATCCTTCGTGCTTTTCTCCGACACTTTGTTTTGCTTTATGTCTTTGTCGTTATCATAGTTAATCCTGCACACACAAATCAAAACTCTACTCCGATCTAGACGATTATTACAACGCGAATTGACATTTTGTTGCCCAGCACGTCATTGGTTGGCGCTTCGTCCGATTCTTCAACGCATCGACCTCTCTTGCGGCTTGTTGCCCAATCGGCGGTTGACCTCCACAACCCCGATATCCTTGGCGCAATTCCGCTCTTGGCCCGATGCCCGACGTCCGAAGCCTTCTACCATCCAATATCCTAACGTGATCTCCTCCAGCGTAACATCAATTCCTCCTGCGTTAACTGTCTAATCCTGATCGAGTAGACCTGCATCACTCAAAATGCAATTAAACATCTAAACACAATCAATTAGTTTCATCAACAAAATCTGAGATTCAACAATCTCCCCCTTTTTGATGATGACAACTAATTGATGACTAACGGAGTTAACCTTAACTCCTCGGAGTTTAACCAAACTCTCCCTATCAATTTGTCATTGATAGAACACTTGGATTATCCCAAATCCAAGTAACATTCATCACATGTTATGAAAAACATTTAAACCATCATACAAATATAAAATATTCAATTCAATGCATGAAGTCATCAATATACTTCTCCCCCTATGTCATCAACAAAAAGGAGAAGTAGCTCTAGCTATTTTAAAATATATTCAAGTTTTTATAACATGAAGCTAGATTTTCATCACAACATATAAGCACAAAAGCATACCAAGATTCTTAAGTTCAATCATGGCAATTCAACACTTGAATTTTTGTGCAAGATTGCACTTCGCTTTTCTTTGCAAGTAACAATATTTATGATGTTTGATATAGCAAATTTCTTCATTACAATTATCGAGCTAGCAAATTCCTCATTCAAGTGTGCAAGCTAGCAATAACTTTCTCCCCCTTTGTCAATGTCAAAAAGAGGGAGAGGAACCAATGATTTAGACTTTTACATCAACTTTGCATCAATCAATATTTCAATCATCACATGATGCATACAAGACAATAATGCAAAGAAATCATTTCATGAAGGATATCAATGTGAAAATTCACCAAGGATCACATGATACAATCGCAAATCATGATATCATTATGCGATACATCATGAGATTGATAATTTATCATATCAATGAAAGATATCAATTGTTAAACGTGATATGATAATGGTCTCAAAATTTCAATTTGCGATACATGTGATACATTGCAATACACTAAAAAATTTAATGCGATGCTTTTAAGGATATCAACCTATTTTTGATACAAAGCATGGCAAGAGCAATTTTGTTGCAAGTTTTCTAAGTTTTACACTTTTTGCTTCTTTCAATAGGCAAGATCTTTCTTCTCTTTTTGAGAAGTGCAAGCTTGCAAGTTTTACTTCCTTAGCATGCTAGGAAGTTTACTTTCATTTTCAATGCACAAGCTAGCAAAACCTTCTCCCCCTTTATCAAAGTCAAAAAGAAAGGGAGGACTCAATGGCTAAAAATTTCAACCATTCAACAAGCTAAATATGCAAAGAATTCATGAAATATATCAATAAGAATCAATTCATGAATACCAAAGATATGATTCATGGTTCATTAAAATTCTTCTTAACAAGTTCACGATCAAGATTCATATAATTCATAATAAAGCAAATTGATATACAATCATCACATAAGGTATACAAGACAAAGAAATCTTGTTATTTCTATATTATGAAATATATGATATCAAGGCTCATGATTCATTTGAAAAGATATAACACAAAGAGCAACTTGAAACATTCTTATCAATATCACATTTTAAAATATTCCAAGTATCAAGTGTTTAGAGATAAAAAGTTCAATACATTGTATGAAAAAAATATATATAATATTAAGTTTTATCATCATGCAATGTAGCAATTAAAGATTTGCAAGTTTAGCATTTTTGCTTTTCTTGAGATAGCAACTATTTGCTTCTCTACAAGCTAGCAATTTTTACGATATGCATACAAACTAGCAAATTTAAAGATTTGCAAGTTAGCATATTTGCTTTTCTTTGCGATGTGCATGATAGCATTTCTTTGTAATGTTCAAGATAGCAAATTGTTGCTAGCTAGCAAATTAAAGATGTTCAAGAAAGGAAGCTCTTTCTTCTCTTTTGAGAAGTGTCATTTTTGCTTCCTTAGTAAAATGCCAACCTAGCAAGGGATAATGTTTTACATGAGGCAAGCAAGCAATTTGGCAAGTGTTACATTTGCATCTTCTCTTTAGATGTGCAAGAAAGTAAGCAAGTTTTTGCATTTTCTTGACTTGTGCAAGCTAGCTAATTTCTTTTTGAGATGACCCTTTACATCAATTCAAGATAGCACATTAGCAACTCTTTCTCCCCCTTTGTCATTGGCAAAAGGAAAGGAAGATTCAAGTCATGAATATCAAAATAATAATTTTATCATGAATATTACATCATTGCATGCATCATTATCATATGTTAAAGTATTGCATACATAATACCAAATCATCATATATATTTTTAAAACATATAAACTCATCATTATATGCATGATTCCAAATCATCATTCATATTATTTCAATCATTGTTTGAATCATCACTATAACTCATCATGCACAAAATGTAAAATCATCTAACATGATACAAACATTTATTTTCAAAATATTTATCACTATTTTCATGTATGACAATAAAGTATTCATGATACACATTATATGCATATATCATCACAATAAAAAGCAATTGCATGCATAATTTCAACTCATAAATGTTTCAAATCATGATGGTATTAACTTGTCAAATTTCATCCTACCATTCATAATCATAACTTTTCATTTGTATGCATCAAAATAATATCAAGAGTATTCGATGCATAATTTTATATCACCACATAAGGAATATCAAGAAGAAAGTAATTGGGTGATGCGATAAACATTTCATGAATACAAGGAATTACATAAAAATCATATCATGAAAGATTAGAACATGTGAATACCAAAAGACATTATTTCTTTTTGAAAAACCTACTCATAATTAATCAAAAGAAAATCTTAGGAGATCGATTAATGAAAAAATCTTGATTCATAATAAATCTTAATTTGTAAATATTACGGAATCAAGATCATGATTTTGGATAAAACTCATTCAAATTCAAATCACCAAAAATCATTTTTATGGTTCACAAAATTCGTAACATAAGTAGATTCATGATTTAATTGATAATATATTTTCCATTTTTTAAGTATTTCATTTTAAGTGATTGATTTCATGTTAGCATGCTTTTTCATTTATGTTAAATAAAAACATGCATCAACGTTTAGGATCGAAAAATGAATTTCATCATAAAACCATCAAGATCAATAGATTCTCAAAAATGAATTGTTAGGATCAAGAAAATCCGAAAATAAAATTTAACACTTTCATGCATTCGGACATGGTTTTGCTATAGATTTTCAAATTCAATCATGAAGTTAAAAATGCTCATGATCATGAAAATTTTTGTATCCAAAACACATAATTTCTAACATGTTATTAAGGCATGTAATAGTGTAAAATCATCAAGATACACATGCATGGATTAATCCTAAGCACTATCACATATCATATAATTATCATCCCTAATGTTGCATACATCATTCAACATTTCAAAACATAACATGCATGAAACCTTAGCAATATACTTTTCATGATCAAATTTTTTAATTTTTCAAAGATGCTAAAGAGAAAAACATGATATAATTTTTGAAAAATAATTTTTTATTTCCTATTCTATATTAAGCACTCATGAAAGACTTCAAGTAATTTCAAAATAATTCAAGAGAGTTGAGTTACTTACCTTGTAGTCGAAGCTCGTCAAAGCCCAATTCGCCGTTTCACCTTTGGAAGTTTTTGATTCATCCTTGGTTGCCTTCCTCTTCTTCGGCCTCTTCCTCCGTTCAACTTCATTGTTTATTTTAAATTTTTATTTAATAAACTTATTAAGATTTAGTTTTCAAAGTTCAAGTTCATCATTGTCCTCATCACTTGAGTCATCGCTCAAGTGGTATTCATTTGTCCGGAGTTCCAAATCCTTCCTGTTCTTTGGAAGGTGATTTTGTTCATCATGTTCATCATGTGCATTGTACACCATTTCATATATCATCAACGAACCAATTAGTTCTTCAAGTGGAAAAATATTTAAATCTTTTGTTTCTTGTATTGCGGTTATTTTAGGATCCCACCTTTTTGGAAGGCATCTTAAGATCTTGCTTACGAGATCCAAATTCGAAAAAGAACTCAAAATCCGTGAAACGAGTGTACATGTCGCCTATAGTCTCACTTGGTTGCATTTGAAAAAGCTCAAAATCATGCAATAAAATGTTAACTTTCGAGTCTTTGACTCTACTACTTCCCTCGTGCGTGATTTCAAGTGTTCGCCAAATATCAAAAGCCGTTTCGCATGTAGAAATCTGATTGAACTCATTTTTGTCCAAAGTGCAAAATAAGGCATTCATAGCCTTTGCGTTTAAAGAAAAATATTTCTTCTCCAAATCCGACCATTCGTTCATCGGTTTAGAGGGAAGTTGAAAACCGTTTTTAACAATATTCCATAAATCCAAATTTATAGAAATCAAGAAAACTCTCATTCGAGTTTTCCAATAAGTGTAATCCAATCCGTTAAACAACGGTGGACGAACAACCGATAAGCGCTCTTGAAAGCCATGAAGAGCCATTTCTCTCACGTGTAAATCCGAAATGAGAAATACCGGGCTCTGATACCAATTGTTAGGATCAGAGAGGCACTAAGAGGGGGGGTGAATTAGTGCAGCGGTAAAGTACGATAAACTTTTGACGATTTAAACACTTTCGGAAACTTCGTACGATAAAAGCAACGTTTCGTTTGAAACCGTTTCGATTGCATTTTAACTTGAAGGGATACGTAAGAAGGAGACAAAGAAGTAGAGCATCAAAGTGAAGATGGTTTGCAGTAATATAAATGACAATAAGATAAACGTAAATCGATTTATAGTGGTTCAGTCATACGACCTACATCCACTTGCGAAGCCTTCTTCGATGAGGCTCCCAACTTCCACTAGCAAATCACTTTGAAGGGGAAGGACAAATACCCCTCTTACAACCTTTTACAAGTGATTCACTCTCTTACAAATTTTCAAAGAGAAAGAAGGAAGTGAACACTCAAGCAATTGAAAACAAAAACTTGCTAAAGACTTTGCTAAGACTTTTATCTCAATCTCTTTCTTCTCAAAGGTTGTTATCCCAGCTGAGAATTGAGGGGTATTTATAGGCCCCAAGAGGATTCAAATTTGGGCTCCAAATTTTGAATTCTCTTGGGTTCCCAAGGCTGGCGGTGCCACCGCCTGTCGGTGGCGGTGCCACCGCCCGAGCTCTCGGGTTCTGGGCGGTGCCACCACTCAGTTCTCGGGTTCTAGGCGGTGCCACCGCCAAATCTGCGGTGCCACCACCTACACTATTTCAGCTCATTGGTTGGGCTCCAAACTTGGCCCAAACCAGTCCGAACTCGGGCCCAATTGGCCCCTACTTGAGTTATAGGATTAACACCTAATCCTAACCCTAATTAATGTGCTAACTACAAATTTAAAGACATTTTCTAAGCTATTATAAAGTCCGTAAGTCAAGACTTTTTCCGACGAGCTTCCGGCAAACTTCCGACGGTCTTCCGACGAACTCTCGGAAACCATTCTACGGACTCCCGGCAAGCTCCTAGACTTCACGATTTAATCTTGGCGAGTTCCAATGAGCTTCTTCGGCAAGCTTCGATCTTTCTCGGCGAGCTCCACGAACTTCCAACGAACCTTCCGGCGAGCTTCCGAAAAACCCTTCAGCAAGCTCCCTACTCATTCTCGGCTAGTTCCGGCAGCATTCCCGACGAACCTTCGGACTTTCGTCGAACTCTCGAACTCACAACAAATCCTTCGCGCTTGACTCCGACACTTTATTTCGCTTTATGTCTTCGTCGTTATCGTAGTTAATCCTGCACACACAAGTCAAAACTCTACTCTGATCTAGACGATTATTACAACGCGAATTGACATTTTGTTGCCCGGCACGTCATTGGTTGGTGCTTCGTCCAATTCTTCAGCGCATCGTCCTCTCTTGTGGCTTGTTGCCCAATCGGCGATTGACCTCCGCAACCCCGATACCCTTGGCGTAATTCTACTCTTGGCCCGATGCCCGACGTCCGAAGCCTTCTGCCATCCAATATCCTAACATGATCTCCTCCGGCGCAACATCAATTCCTCATGCGTTAACTATCTAATCCTGATCGAGTAGACCTGTATCACTCAAAATGCAGTTAAACATCTAAACACAATCAATTAATTTTATCATCAAAATTCGAGATTCAACAGTCCCAATTTATCATATGTATTGCCTTATCATTTGTACCATTCCAGAAGAAATTCATTAATAACCATTCAATATCTTGGAGAAGTCTAACAAGCAGAAGAAATGCATTAGACCAATATAAGGAATAAGAGTACAACACCGAATGGATGAGTTCAAGTCGTCCTTCTTCTGATATAAGCCTATTTTTCCAGGAAGAAATTCTATTCTTTATTTTTTGTAAGATAGGCTGACAGTGGGTATTGTGAATGCCAGTCGATATGAGTGGGAGACCCAGATAAGGAACTGACAGGCTTCCCTCACTAACCACTAGAGTGTGTGCAATAAGGTCCTTTTCCTTAATGCAAGGACCTATATATACTTTAATTTTCACATGATTTAACCGAAGGCTAGAAACCATACCAAAGTCGTTCAGAATAGATGCCAAGTTCCTTACTGAAGTTGGATCATTTTGGAGAAAGATAAGTAAATCATCTGCAAAAGTTATGTGTGATATATGAATAGAACTAGCATTGGGTACCTTAATGCTACCATTCGAGACTACGTATTCCAACATACAGCTAAGTCCTTCCATCGCAATAGTAAATAGATACGGAGAGAGTGGATCACCTTGTCGGATGTCATTCGTGCTCCCAAAAAAATCAATAGGTGAACCATTAAAGAGTATCGAAAACTTTGGGGTTTCCAAGCAACTTTGAATCCAATTAACCCATTGCTGTGGGAAGTTAATATCGAGGAGCATCTTATAGATAAATTTTCTATTAACTGAATCAAAAGCTTTCCGTAAATCAGCTTTAAAATATATTATCATCCCTCTTGTTTTTTAGTGCAGATCTTTGACCAAGTCATTAGCAAGCATAATGTTATGATGTATACTTCTTCCTTTGATGAAAGCAGCCTGATTTGGACTAATGATCTTATGTATGATCTTTTGCATTCTATCTGCCAACACTTTGGAGATGATCTTGTAAATAAAATTGCATAATGATATGGGTCGATAGTTCTCTAGTGAATCAGCCCCTGCATTCTTAGGAATTAGAGAGACAAAAGTGCAATTCATCTCTCTAAGAATATGACCTGAAGAGAAAAAATGTTGGCAAGCCTTAATCACATCATTTCCAATCATAGACCATGCAGTTTGATAAAATTCAGTTGGAAATCCATCTGGACTAGGGCTTTTGTGCTTCGGTGACTTAAAGACAACTCTTACAATTTTGTCATCGGTAATTGGGGCATTGAGGATTGAAATGGCATCCGAATCAAGTTTTCTAGTTGGTTCCACATGAATATTACTAGGTTGCTCAGCTTGATTGAGTAAGGAATAAAAAAATTGCTCAGTGTGTGCTTTAACCTCATCTAAATTCTCAATAAGATTATCATCTTTGTCTCTACATTTCTTGATACGGTTAATAGCCCTTCGAGTAGTAATGGAAGCATAGAAAATTTAGTATTGGAATCTCCTAGTGTAAGCCAATGCTATCGAGACTTCTGCTTTACAAAACTTTCCTCCTGTTTTAAGGCTTGTATGAAGTTATTTCTGGCTTCTGTCTCTTTGTAGATAATATTCTCATTATGGGGCTAAAGTTCCAGCTCATGTTGCAATGACATTAGTTCCTTTCTATAGAATTGAACTCCGGTGGTAATATTGCCAAAGATGTTTGTATTCCACTCCTTAAGTGCTACTTTACAAGCTTTGAGCTTTTGACATAAGATGTAAGAGGGGGATCCATGCCCATTAACATTCCAAGCTGATCTGATGACATCAAGGAACTGAGGATGAGTACTCCACATGTTAAAGAATCTAAACGGTTTCTTACCTCTTGGTGTCGCTTTGTCTGCGTGTATGTACATTAAAGAATGATCAAAAAATAATGGAGCATCATACTCAAGAAGTGAATCTAGGTAAACTATTAACCATTCCTAATTAATCAAACACCTACCAAGTCGAGCCATTATTTTTCTGTTAGTAGTACCTTGATTACTCCAGGAGAGCCAATTACCCACAGATTTCATATCAATCAATGCAGCAGTATCTATGTAATCATTAAAACTTTGAAGCTGGCTTTCTGAAAGTTGTTTACCCCCCACTTTTTCATTTGGGTACCGAATAGTATTAAAATATTCAAGAACAATCCAAGGTATATTGAAACAGCCATTTGCAATATTAGTCAGGTCAGACCAAAGAGTATTTCTTTCTTGCATACTGTTTGAAGCATATATACCAGTGAAATTGAATTGAGAGTCATTCTTTTTGTCTTCCATCTTAAGATGGATGAATTGATCAGTAGCTGAAATAAACCAGGCATTAATAGAGTTAGGATGCCATAAGACTCATATTCTACCAAAAGTTTCATTAGAGTCGTTGGTAAACAGTTCTGCGTCCGGCCATATTAAATTCTTTTGAGCTTGGACTCGCGATTGTTTAATTTTTATTTCCACTAGAATAACAATATCACATGCGGCAGAATTGATTATTCTATTGAGCTCCCAGCATTTCTCAGGCTTATTAAGTCCACGAACATTCCAGCATGTAATCTTCATCAGTAATAAACAAATGGAAAAGGTAGTAAAGTATTCATCCTACGACTTTGGATGGAGTGTACCATCCTTTTTCTTATCCTTCGGTTTTGCATTTTTCTCCTGCACAATATCCTTACCTTTTATGGCTTTATTCCTATATTTATCCACTTCATCTACAGCTTGCAGATATTTAAACTTTAAAATACCTTGAATCATGTGGTCTTGGTTGGCAGGGTTTGTTGAAGCACGATATGATTGTTGTGGCATAATATCCTGGTTAGTACCTGTTGGAGCAACCTGGCTAGAGAGGTTTGTTGGGGCATGAGTTTGTTGAGGCAGAATATCCTTGTTGGCGATGTTTGTTGCGGCCTGAGTTTGTTGAGGAAGAATATCCTTGCTGGCGAGATTTGTTTGGGCCTGAGTTCGTTGAGACACAAAGTCCTGGTTGGTACAATGAGTGGATATTGGAATTCCTATTATGGACAGATCCAATGATATTAGAAGAGATGAAGTCCCTAACTTATGCTTCTCTTGTCCACTAGTACCATGGGAAACTTCTGTTCTTGAAGGCTCCAATATAATAGAAAGAGATAAAATTTTGGATTTGTCCTTCTATTCGCGGTGTTGTCCTTTCGAGTCAAAATGCTCAATAGTCTTCATCACTATCGGTGCTACTGCCATTGGAGGAGACTCACCTTGTTGCTGAGGCACTTGACGTAGTCGATAGACCTTAGTGATCGGTTTCGGAGTTTGCTGACAGGCTCCATTTGCATGACCAAAAGATAAGCAACGCTGACATCGTTGTGGCTTCCAAGAATATGAGACATGTACCTTCCGAGTGTTCCCATCAAGATCACGATAGAAAACCTCATTAGGAAGATCTTCATCGGAAGAAACCAGTACACATGCTCATGCAAATGCTAATCTCGTCTGAGCTGCTGTTGCTTTGTCGATGTAGAGTGGCTGTCCCAGAGTGCTGCATAACTTTGCAATAAAACATCGAATCCAAAGATGTAGAGGAAGGCCTTGAAAGGATACCCATAATGGAATAGATTGCAGGCTATCTAACTCCAAACAGACATCGGGAGACCAGCATCGTAGAATCATTGGATGGCCACGAATAGTCTAGAATCCTTCGATGACCCGATGCAAATCTTCTTCAGAGTATAGCTTGCAAACAAAGAATTCGTTCTCCAGCATATGAAGATCAAATGATGATATTCCCCATTGAGTTTTGATAAATGAGGATAGTGGGAAATAAGATATTTTGAGACCTACCACATAGCCAACAATCTCCATAGACCATTGTTAGGACTCTAGCTAGGAGAGTCCTAATTGAGAGGGACATTCATGTAAAACCTACCTAAGGCGACCCCTATTAAAGAGGTGAAGAGGCCGGCTAGGGTTAGGAGGTTGTTTCTTAGAGAAGAATTAGGAGTTATAAAGGAATAGAAGTCTTGAGTAGAAGTCCTATTAGGAGTTGGTTAGAAGTAAGAGTCTTGAGTAGGAGTCCTATTAGGAGTTAGGGTTTAGAAACCCTATAAATAGCCATGTATTCCTCCTCTTTTGATAAGCAATAGATGAATCTTTTCTGCAGCCTTTGAGCAGCAACTTTGACAATTCCTAATAGTGGATTTACCTTTGGTTTCATCAAAAAATTCTCAATATAAACCACTAATCTTATAAGTCCAATCTGCTATACCTAAAAATCTTTGCTGCAGAAAATTTCAGCCGCATATTGTTACCTTAACCCATCTATTTGCAATCTTTTTTGAATGAAATTTCTTATACACTTCATAGATCATCTTGGCTTCCATCTAAGATTGATCTATTAAGAAATTCATCTCTAAAAACGATTTTATGTTGCTGCAAATTTTCATCGTATCCCGCTGAAATTTTTCGACGAGAATTCTGTTAGGATCGGAGCGGCACTAAGAGGGGGGGGGTGAATTAGTGCAGCGGATTAAAACTTCGATTTTAACAAAATCTTTCGTACGATAAGAACGGAACTTGAAAATTTTAACTTGAAGGCGTATTCTTAAAGTTGCGCAGCAAGAGTAATGAGGAACTAAAGCAGTAAGAAGATTTGCAGTAATGTAAATGACAATAATAAAAAGCAAACCAGAGATTACGCCGATTTTTAGAGTGGTTCGGTCAAATGACCTACTCCACTTGCGAGGCCCCTCTTCGATGAGGCTCCCACCTTCCACTAGCAAGTCTCTTGAAATGGAAGGGTAAACACCCCTCTTACAACCTTTTATAAGCAGCTCAACCTCTTACAAATTTTCAATAAGAAAGGAGGAGGAGAACTCTCTAGCAAATTGAAAACAAGACTTGCTAAGACTTTCTAAGACTTTTCTCTCAATCAAAAATGCTTCTCCAAAGTTGTAACCTCAGCTGAGATTTGAGGGGTATTTATAGGCCTCAAGAGGATTCAAATTTTGGGCTCCAAAATTTGAATTTTCTTAGGGTTTCCGGTGCTGGAGGTGCCACCGCCCAACCAGGCGGTGCCACCGCCCAGCGCTCGGGTGCTGGACGGTGCAACCGCCCAGCCAAGGAGGTATCACCGCCCAGCTCTCGGGTGCTGGGCGGTGCCACCGCCCAACTAGGCGGTGCCACCACCTACAGTGTTTTCAGCCCGACTACAGTGTTTTCAGCCACTAGTTGGGCTTCAATCTTGGCTCTAGAGAGTTCGCTGGTTTAGCTTAATTTTTAGCCTAAACCAACTCTGACTTTGGGCCCAGTTGGCCCCTAACCAGGATATAGGATTATCTCTTAATCCTAATCCTAATTACAGGTGAACTACATAACACAAAAAAAAACATCCTAAGCAAGTTTTTTAACCGCGAACGTCGAGTCTTGTTCCGGCGAGCTTTCCGACGAACTTCTTCCGACGGACTCCCTGCAAGCTCCCAATCTTTGTGATGACTTTATCGAGTAGCCGAGCTTTCTCGGTGATCTCCGCGAGCCTCCGACGATTTCTTCGGCGAACTTCCGACACGTTCCCGATTTCTTCTCGGATGGTTCCGGCAGCATCTCCGATGATTCTTCGGTCTCTTAAACGTCCATCGAGCTCGACTCCGGTATCCTTGCTTTATGTTTTCTGGTTATCGTAGTTAATCCTACACACTTAACTCAATAATATGGATTAGATCAATTAACCCACCAATTGATTATATCATCAAAATCCGAGATTCAACAATCTCCCCCTTTTTGATGATGACAATCAATTGATGACGGAGTTAAACATAACTCCCCCTATCTATATGCCATATTATGAGAAGATAAAAAACACTTGAATTCCATCCCATTGGATTCAAGCATAACCCGATAAGTTCTAATCGTAGAACTCTATCGTTATCCTCATTAAACAATAGTAAGTACGAAACTTTGATGAAAATCTTTTTCAAGTCGAAAGATAAGAGACAAATTTTACTATGACAAGAGATAAAGATTTTCAACTTGAATTGCATGATTATATATTTTAGACATGCATTCAATATGATCAATCAATCTTACGATATTTTCAAGGATTTTGCAAGGCATATAAGATAATCATCGATCGATCACTTTTCTTAAGGATTTTGCAATTCATATTTTGTCATGCTATTAAGAATGATATAAGTCATCACTTTTCTCCCCCTTTGTCATCAACAAAAAGGAAAATGAGACTTGAAGCACATATTTTGTCATACAACGATTTTATCATTGAAAATTAAGTATGCAAAAATATTTACGCAGAGTTCATTTTAGAGGAAAATTCAGCATGCATTCATATTATCTAATCTCTTCTTTCTATAAATAATAGAAATTGTAGATGTATAAGAGAGAGATTGGGATAAAAAATTCAAGTAGTAATTTCACGAAGTCAAGATCATAATTCGAATACAAACTCATTCAAATCGTCAAATTCATGAAAATCTCAACATTACTTTTTAATCATCACATAAGGCATTTAAAGAATTTTTGAAACATAGGAGAATGATGAATTTAAGCATACAATGTTTCAATCAAATTCAAGTCATGAATGCCAATACTTTCATATTTGTAAGTATCAATTCCTGAATGCCAAAAGATATTATTTGTGATTCCAATTTTGCAAGATCAAGATTATGATTTAGATAAAACTTATTTAAATCAAATCGCTAACTTGAAATTCATAATCAAGTCATCAAAGTCGATTTCGAGATTTCACAACATGTCATATGGAATTTGAAGGAGAATGAGAGATGGAAAGAAGATGAAAAACTTTACGGAAAATCCAATCAAACAAGTTTATTGTTTAGGGACAATTTAACATACCTAATTCCCTTCTAATGAATTCAAATTGGTCTTCATTCAAGGCTTTTGTGAATATATCTACTAATTGATGCTTTGTGTCAATGAATTCTAGAACAATATTATTGTTAAGGACATGATCGCATATGAAATGATGCCTAACGTCGATGTGCTTAGTTCTAGAATGCTGAATTGGATTTTTAGTAAGGCATATGGCACTAGTATTATCGCATTTTATGGGAATATTTTCAAGGTGAATTCCATAGTCTTCTAATGTATTTTTCATCCAAATTACTTGTGCACAACATGCACTTGCAGCAATGTATTCGGCTTCCGCCGTAGATAGTGCAACTGAATTTTGTTTCTTGGAAGTCCAAGAAACAAGTGCATGTCCTAAAAATTGGCATGTTCCGGATGTACTTTTTCTATCTATCCTGCATCCGCCAAAATCGACATCTGCATAAGCTATTAGATCAAATTTTTCAGATTTTGGATACCACAATCCTAAATTTGGAGTTCCTTTAAGATACCTAAATATTCTTTTAACACTCTTAAGATGAGATAATTTAGGATTAGATTGAAACCTAGCGCAAAGTCCTACACTAAACATAATATCCGGTCTAGTCGCAGTGAGGTAGAGTAGACTACCTATCATTCCCCTATATGTTTTTTGATCGAAACTTTCACCATTTTCATCCATATTTAACTTAGTCGCAGTACTCATAGGGGTGTTTATTGCTTTTGAATTATCCATGTTAAATCGTTTTAACAATTCTAATGTATATTTGGATTGGTTAAGAAATATACCATCACTAAGTTGTTTGATTTGTAATCCTAAAAAGAAAGTTAATTCACCCATTAAACTCATTTCAAATTCAAGACTCATACATTTGGCAAATGATTCACATAGTGATTCATCCGAAGAGCCAAACACAATATCGTCAATATAAATTTACACAATAAGAAAATTATTTTCAAAATGTTTAATAAACAATGTAGTATCAACCTTGCCTTTGGTAAAATTATTTAAAATAAGAAAGGAACTAAGCCTTTCATACCAAGCTCTAGGAGCTTGTTTTAAGCCATAGAGAGCTTTAGTCAATTTGAATACATGATTAGGAAGAAGAGAATTTTCAAATCCGGGAGGTTGTTCGACAAATACTTCTTCGGAAATAAAACCATTCAAGAAAGCACTTTTAACATCCATTTGAAATAGTTTAAAATTATTACTACTAGCATAGGCAAGGAGCATCCTTATGGCTTCTAATCGAGCCACGGGAGCGAAGGTTTCTTCGTAATCGATACCTTCTTCTTGGTTGAAACCTTTGGCCACTAATCTAGCCTTGTTTCTAACCACGATACCATTTTCGTCTTGCTTGTTTCTAAAGACCCACTTAGTACCTATGACTAAGTGGTCACTTGGTCTAGGAACAAGCTTCCATACCTCATTCCTCTCAAATTGGTTCAATTCTTCTTGCATTGCAATGATCCAAAAATCATCTTTTAAGGCTTCGTCAATGCATTTAGGTTCAATTTGAGAAAGGAAAGCGGCGTTAGCACAGAAATTTTTGAAAGAAGAACGAGTTTGAACCCCTTTTGATGTATCTCCTATAATTTGCTCTTTTGGATGAGCATCTACATACTTCCATTCTTTTGGTAAAGAAATTTCGGAAGAAGATGCATTCAAATGGCTATTTTGAGGAGAGGGTTCATTTAAATTCAAATTATCAAAACCAAGATCATCATCAAAATCATTTTTCTTTAAATCGGAAATTTCATTAAAAACTACATGAATAGACTCTTCAATTACTAAAGTTCTTTTATTAAAAACCCGAAAAACTTTAGAAACGGAAGAGTAACCAAGAAAGATGCCTTCATCGGATTTAGCATCAAATTTTCCTAAAGCATCCCTTTCATTTAAAATAAAGCATTTACAACCAAAAACTTTAAAATAGGAGATGTTTGGTTTTTTGTTATTCCATAATTCATAGGGAGTTTTGGATAAGGATGGTCTTATTAGGACTCTATTCATGATGTAGCAAGCCGTATTTACGGCTTCGGCCCCAAAGTACTTAGGTAAACTAAGTTCATTCAACATAGTTCTTGCCATTTCTTGTAGGTTTCTATTTTTCCTTTCAACTACTCCATTTTGTTGAGGATTTCTTGGAGTTGAGAAGTTGTGATTGTACCCATTACTTTCGTAAAAATTTTGAAAGTCACGGTTTTGGAATTCACTACCGTGATCACTCCGAATTGATGAAATCATGAAGCCTTTTTCGTTTTGAGTGAGTTTACAAAATTTAGAGAAACACTTGAAGCAATCACTTTTGTGAGCTAAGAAATAGGTCCAAGTGTATCTAGAGTAGTCATCCACAATCACAAAAGCATATTTGCTTCCACCTAGACTTGTTGTATCAATTGGTCCAAATAGGTCCAAATGGATCAATTGTAATGGTCTAGTAGTGCTAATTTGATTTTTTGGTTTGAAGCTTGTTTTTATTTGTTTGCCTAGTTGACATGCATCGCATACTTTGTCCTTAATAAACTTTATATTTGGAATTCCTCGTACCAATTCTTGAGATGAGATCTTAGATATTGTTTTCATGCTTGCATGGCCTAATCTCCTATGCCAAAGCCAAGCATCATCATTTACGACGGAGAAGCACATTTCATTACTTAGTTCATCAAGATTGATGGTATAGACATTATTTTGTTTTAAAGCAATCATAGTCATGTTATGATTTGGTTTTTCAATAATGCACATATTTGATTCAAATCTAACGATGTAACCTTTATCGCATAGTTGACTAATACTCAAGAGATTATGTTTCAATCCATCAACTAGTAAGACATCATCAATGGAAAAATTAAATTTGTTACCAATAGTTCCCTTGCCAATGATTTTGCCCTTGTTGTTGTCTCCGAAGGTAACGTACCCTTCTTCTTTGCTAGTGAGCATAGAGAAATGAGATGGATCTCCAGTCATATGTCTTGAGCATCCACTATCGAGATACCATCTCTTGCTCCTAGCTTGTGGGTTTGTCTACAAAAGAGGATGATTTTTAGGTACCCATTTGATTTTGGGTGCCTCAAAAATTGACCCACTAATTTTGTTATTTATGATTGAATTCTTTATAGTTCCTTTAGGAACCCATATTAATTTTTGTGAACTAATTTTCCTAAATGGGCATTTGTAGGCAATATGTCCGGATTTGCAACAAAAGTTGCATTTCATATAAGAGGAAACATGTAATGTAGGTCCTTTTATGAAAGTGGTAGGATTTTGATGTAATCCTTTTACAAATCCAATTCCATTTCTATTTGCGATGTGACCCTTGTGTGCAAGGATCATATCTAATCCTTTGCTACCAACCTTAAACTTGTTTAAGGTTTCCTTAAGAAGCAAATTTTCATTTTTTATTGCTTCTAAGTGCTCACACTTAGAGCATGGAGGAGTTTGAAGACTATCAAACTTATCTTGTAGCAAAGCATGCTCTTTCTTTAAGATACTTAACTTCTTGCTAACAGTTCTACATTCATCAAATAATTCATGAAAAGCGATAGATAGTTCTTCAAAAGATAAATCTTCATTAAATAAATCACATACCTCTTCTCCTAACGCCATTAGCGCGTAATGAGCAACTTGCTCGGTGTTGGACTCCTCTTCTTCGGATGCGCTTGAATCATCCCACGTTGCCTTGAATGCCTTCTTCTTTGATGTTCTCTTTTTGGCTTGAGGACAATCGTTCTTATAGTGTCCCAGTTTTTTGCATTCATAGCAAATCACTTGGTCCTTCTTTTGTTCAAATTTATTTTTTGTATTATTTTTAAATCTGTTCTTTCTTAAATATTTTTTAAATTTTTGAGTCAAAAGTGCAATGTCATTGTCACTGTCCACATCACTTGATGTTCCTTTCAAGTGGTCTTCTTGTGATTTGAGTGCCATATCCTTCCTGTTCTTTGGAAGGGGGTTCTCGAGCTCGTCATGAGCTTGACATGTCATTTCGTAGGTCATTAGAGACCCAATGAGTTCTTCAAGAGGGAATGCTTTAAGGTCTTTGGCCTCTTGAATGGCCGTAACTTTTGGATCCCAACTTTTAGGGAGGGATCTTAAGATTTTAGTTACTAGTTCAAAGTTAGTAAAATCTTTACCAAGAGCTTTGAGTCCATTGATAACATCCGTAAACCGGGTGTACATGTCTCCGATGGACTCACTTGGTTTCATTCGGAAAAGTTCGTAAGAGTGCACAAGGATGTTGATTTTGGACTCTTTCACTCGGCTAGTGCCTTCATGAGTGACCTCAAGAGTTCTCCAAATATCAAAAGCCGAATCACACATTGAAACACGATTAAATTCGTTTTTGTCTAGTGCACAAAACAAGGCATTCATAGCCTTTGCATTTAAAGCAAAAACCTTCTTCTCCGATTCATCCCATTCGCTCATCGGAAGAGAAGATTTTTGAAATCCATTCTCGACAATAGACCAAAGCTCAAAGTCCATAGAAATGAGGAAGATTCTCATGCGAGTCTTCCAATATGTGTAATCCGACCCATTAAACAAAGGTGGTCGTGCAATAGAATGACCCTCTTGCATGCCGGAGTAAGCCATCTCTCTTGGGTATTAAACCAAATATGAGAGATAACCTTGCTCTGATACCACTTGTTAGGATCGGAGCAGCACTAAGAGGGGGGGGGTGAATTAGTGCAGCGGATTAAAACTTCGATTTTAACAAAATCTTTCGTACGATAAGAACGGAACTTGAAAAATTTAACTTGAAGGCGTATTCTTAAAGTTGCGCAGCAAGAGTAATGAGGAACTAAAGCAGTAAGAAGATTTGCAGTAATGTAAATGACAATAATAAAAAGCAAACCAGAGATTACGCCGATTTTTAGAGTGGTTCGGTCAAATGACCTACTCCACTTGCGAGGCCCCTCTTCGATTAGGCTCCCACCTTCCACTAGCATGTCTCTTCAAATGGAAGGGTAAACACCCCTCTTACAACCTTTTACAAGCAGCTCAACCTCTTACAAATTTTCAATAAGAAAGGAGGAGGAGAACTCTCTAGCAAATTGAAAACAAGACTTGCTAAGACTTTCTAAGACTTTTCTCTCAATCAAAAATGCTTCTCCAAAGTTGTAACCTCAGCTGAGATTTGAGGGGTATTTATAGGCCTCAAGAGGATTCAAATTTTGGGCTCCAAAATTTGAATTTTCTTAGGGTTTCCGGTGCTGGAGGTGCCACCGCCCAACCAGGCGGTGCCACCGCCCAGCGCTCGGGTGCTGGACGGTGCAACCGCCCAGTCAAGGAGGTGTCACCGCCCAGCTCTCGGGTGCTGGGCGGTGCCACCGCCTACAGTGTTTTCAGCCCGACTACAGTGTTTTCAGCCACTAGTTGGGCTTCAATCTTGGCTCTCTAGTTCGCTGGTTTAGCTTAATTTTTAGCCTAAACCAACTCTGACTTTGGGCCCAGTTGGCCCCTAACCAGGATATAGGATTATCTCTTAATCCTAATCCTAATTACAGGTGAACTACATAACACAAAAAAAACATCCTAAGCAAGTTTTTTAACCGCGAACGTCGAGTCTTGTTCCGGCGAGCTTTCCGACGAACTTCTTCCGACGGACTCCCTGCAAGCTCCCAATCTTTGTGATGACTTTAACGAGTAGCCAAGCCTTCTCGGTGATCTCCGCGAGCCTCCGACGATTTCTTCGGCGAACTTCTGACACGTTCCCGATTTCTTCTCGGATGGTTCCGGTAGCATCTCCGATGATTCTTCGGTCTCTTAAACGTCCATCGAGCTCGACTCAGGTATCCTTGCTTTATGTTTTCTGGTTATCGTAGTTAATCCTGCACACTTAACTCAATAATATGGATTAGATCAATTAACCCACCAATTGATTATATCATCAAAATCCGAGATTCAACAAATTCTGCAGTCGCAACTTGCACCAATTTCCTTACTGTTATACTGCCAAAATTTTCTTGATAAAATTAGATATCTTTGCTATAATATAAACTGTGATTTTGCTATCAATTCCCTCCTCAATTCTCTCAACTTTTTGGTGGAAATTACGTCAAGAAACCGTTGTTTCTTCGACGACAATTCTACTCTTACAAGACAGCACATACTTGCTACAACTTCCACTGATTTCTATCAAACATTTGCTACCATTTACCATAGATCCAAAACATTAATCCACAGCCCTAAAACTCCACCAAACCACACCCTCAAACTACACCCAAAATAGCCACAAAACAATCCTAAACCGTAGCCTACATCCACCAATCCACCAACCCTTTCGACCATCACCTCTCTCAACCAATACATGCCTTTAACCCGACAACAAAAGAGAGATCTTAACATCACAGATTTGGCGGCATATACTATGGCATATGAGGAAGTAATCAATGCTAAATTTGAAGCCTTCGAGGTGCGAATGAAAGATAAGATTCGGACGCTCTTTATCGAACTCAGATTGGGCCGACCACTAAGCCCGAAGAAATCACATCAAGGAGAGAGCTTTGCCCAATCGCACCAAGCCCAAAAATATGACTTCCAAGAGAGGGGAAGCTCTATGGCCAACCCCAACTATCCATGCATGAGAGTGGACTTCCCTAGATGGGAAGAAGGAGACCCAATTGGTTGGATCTCGCGCGCAGAGCGATATTTTCGGTACCATAAAACCGCGGATGCATCTATGGTGAAAATTGCAGCTATACATCTTGAAGGGGTTTCTATACAGTGGTTTGATTGGTTTGAACATACTTATGGAGTTCTTTCATGGTGACAATTCAAAGAAGGACTACTGATCTGCTTCAGACCAACCGATTACGAGAATATTGACGGACAACTAGCAAAGATCCGATAAACTCTACCATTCAGGAGTACCAAACCAGGTTTGAAAGGTTATCGAATCAAACTAATGATTGGTCTCAAAAACAGCTATTGAGGACCTTCATTGAGGGCTTGAAGGCGGAGATCCGAGGAGAAGTTAAAGCGCGACAACCGTATACGCTTATGGCAGCCATCTCTTTCACAAGACATCAAGAGGAGCAATTGAACCATGAAGTTCAGAGGACTAGGGTCGCTCCTCAACCAGTAATATTGAAGCCCTCAGCCCCCCTACTGTCGACCAAGTCCCTACACCAAAGAGGTTAACAAGAGAAGAGCTTCGGGAGCGATATGCGAAGGGGTTATGTTGGCATTGTGACGAGCTGTGGAGCCATGAGCATCGCTGTAGTAAAGGGGGACTTCTTATGATTGAACCGATAGAAGAGGAGGTCATTGAACATCCAGAAAAGAGCCTTGAATATGAAGAAAAAGATGCAGAAGAAGAGCCACAACCGACCGAAGTTACGGTACATACACTAGCTGGCTACTCAAACCCTCAAACGATGAAAGTTGGAGGCCTTCTCAAACAACAACCGATCACTGTTCTCATCGACACGGGCAGCACTAATAGCTTCCTAAATAGTAAGGTTGCTGTCCATATGAACTTACCTATTGAGAATTGCAGCAGGTTTGTCGTTAAGGTCACCAACGGACGGATTTTTAAATGTGATCATAGGTGCTCGTAGGTGAAACTGTTGCTGCAGGACCAAGAGATAATTGCATATTTCTTACTCCTCCCTCTTGATGATCATGTGGCAATACTCAGAATTAAATGGTTGATGACATTAGGTGATATTTCTTGGAATTTTATGCAACTATTTATAAAATTTTACAGTAAGGAGAAACAGGTGATACTGAATGGGAAACGTGAGGGCGACGTAACGATGATTTGTACATAACAAATGGATAAGGTTTTGCATAAAGCATGCAGGGGCTTTTTGGTACAACTTGAGCAGCAAATTAAAGGAGAGCCAATAGAATTTGAAGATCCAAACCTATTTCCTTTGCTTGCTGAATTTTCAGATATATTTGACGAGCCGCACAACCTACCTCTTACTCGTCGGCATGATCATTGTATAATGATTTTTTCAGTCAAATCTCCAACAAATACTCAGCCATATCGGTATCCACATCTCCAGAAGGATGAAATAGAAAGGATTTTAAAAGAGATGCTTGAAACAGGAGTTATTCGGCCAAGTTGCAACCTCTACTTTTCACAGGTGCTACTTGTACGCAAGAAGGACGGAACATGGCGAATATGCGTTGATTACCGAGCTCTCAATGGCATAACCATCGAGGATAAATACCCTATTCCAGTAGTAGATGAATTGCTAGATGAAAGGGAGCACAAATCTTCACAAATTGGACCTTCGATCCGGGTATTATCAAATACGAGTGTATGAAGAAGTCATACCGAAAACCGCCTTTCGAACACAACGGCCACTACGAATTTTTACTTTCTTCAATAAAAGGTGAAATATCTTAGGCATATCATATCAGAGGAAGGTGTGATGGTGGACCCCTTCAAATTGAAGCAATGCAAAACTGGCCTACCCCGAGGAACATAAAATTGCTACATGGCTTTTTGGGTTTAACAGGCTACTACCGTAAGTTCGTGAAAAACTATGGAAAGATCAGTGCACCACTTACTTCCTTACTGGAAAAAGATGTATTCTAATGGTTGGACAGAGCCTCCACTGCCTTCGACAAACTTAAGGCAGCCATAACGACGACGCCGGTGCTAGCGCTACTAGATTTCAACCGACCCTTCATCATTAAGGCCGATGCATCTGGAGACAGAATGGGAGACGTTCTCATGCAAGATGGTTGACCACTCACATACATTAGTAAGACATTGTCTCCTCCCTATCAAAACATATTAGCATATGATAAGGAGATGCTCGCCATTGTGTACGCAGCAACGAGGTGGAGATCGTACTTGATCAAGCGATAATTTCAAATCAAGACAGACCATAAAAGCCTAAAATATCTCTTGGAGCAGAAGATATCTTCCCCCAAGCAGCAAAAATAGGTAACAAAACTTCTTGGATTTGATTATGAAATAACTTACAAAAAGTGGAAAGAGAATGTTGTTGCAGATGCGCTTTCGCAGCTACCTAAGAAAGCTGAATTTTCGGTCGTTTTACTTCCAACCAGCGACTTCCTTGAGGATATTAAGATGGAATGGCAGAAAGATTCGGAGACTAGTAAGATCAAAAAAAAAAAATTGGAGGAAGCACCAAGCTCCGTGGCTCATTACAATTGGGACTCAAAAGAATTATACTATAAGGGTACTAAATTGAAAAGGAGTATGGCATATCACCCACAAATCGACGGCCAAACAGAAGTTGTAAATAGGTGCGTGGAGACAGCCCAAAGCCACCCACCAAATATGACTATCCAAGGAGAACTCCAAACCCAGCACGGAACGATATTTTCGGTACCATAAAACCGCGGATGCATCTATGGTGAAAATTACAGCTATACATCTTGAAGGGGATGCTATACAGTAGTTTGACTGGTTTGAACATACTTATGGAGTCCTTTCATGGCAACAATTCAAAGAAGGACTGCTGATCCGCTTCAGACAAACCGATTACGAGAATATTGACGGACAACTAGCAAAGATCCGACAAACCTCTACCATTCAAGAGTACCAAACTAGGTTTCAAAGGTTATCTAATCAAACTCATGATTGGTCTCAAAAATAGCTATTGAGGGCTTGAAGCCAGAGATCCGAGGAGAAGTTAAAGCGCGACAACCGTATACGCTTATGGCAGCCATCTCTTTCGCACGACATCAAGAGGAGCAATTGAAACATGAAGCTCGGAGGACTAGGGTTGCTCCTAAACCAGTAATATTGAAGCCCTTAGCCCCCCCTACTATCGACCAAGTCTCTACACCAAAGAGGTTAACAAGAGAAGAGCTTCGGGAGCGATATGCGAAGGGGTTATGTTGGCATTGTGACGAGCTGTGGAGCCGTGAGCATCACTGTAGTAAAGGGGGACTTCTTATGATTGAACTGATAGAAGAAGAAGTCATTGAACATCCAGAAGAAAGCCTTGAACATGAAGAAGAAGATGCAGAAGAAGAGCCACAACCGACCGAAGTTACGGTACAAACACTAGCTAGCTACTCAAACCCGCAAACGATGAAAGTTGGAGGCCTTTTCAAACAATAACCGATCACTGTTCTCATCGACACGGGCAGCACTAATAACTTCCTAAACAGTAAGGATGCTGTCCATATGAACTTACCTATTGAGAATTGCAGCAAGTTTGTCGTTAAGGTCGCCAACGGACGGATTTTGAAGTGTGATCATAGGTGCCCGCAAGTGAAACTGTTGCTGCAGGACCATGAGATAATTGCATATTTCTTCCTCCTCCCTCTTGATGATCATGAGGCCATACTCAGAATTAAATGGTTGATGACATTAGGTGATATTTCTTAGAATTTTATGCAACTAATTATAAAATTTTACAGTAAGGAGAAACAGGTGATACTGCACGGGAAACGTGAGGGCGACGTAACGATGATTTGCACACAACAAATGGAGAAGGTTTTGCATAAAGCATGCAGGGGCTTTTTGGTACAACTTGAGCAGCAAATTAAAGGAGAGCCAATAGAATTTGAAGATCCAAACCTATTTCCTTTGCTTGCTGAATTTTCAGATATATTTGACGAGCCGCACAACCTGCCTCTTACTCGTCGGCATGATCATTGTATAATGATTTTTCCAGTCAAATCTCCAGTAAATACTCAGCCATATCGGTATCCACATCTCCAGAAGGATGAAATAGAAAGGATTATAAAAGAGATGCTTGAAACAGGAGTTATTCGGCCAAGTTGCAACTTCTACTCTTCATCGGTGCTACTTGTACGCAAGAAGGACGGAACATGGCGAATATGTGTTGATTACCGAGCTCTCAATGGTATAACCATCAAGGATAAATACCCTATTCCAGTATTAGATGAATTGCTAGATGAAAGGGAGTACAAATCTTCACAAAGCTGGACCTTCGATCCGGGTATTATCAAATACGAATGTATGAAGAAGTCATATCGAAAACTACCTTTCGAACACACAACGGCCACTATGAATTTTTACTTTCTTCCACAAAAGGTGAAATATCTTGGGTATATCATATCAGAGGAAGGTGTGATGGTGGAGCCCTTCAAAATTGAAGCAATGCAAAATTGACCTACCCCGAGGAACATAAAATTGCTACATGGCTTTCTGGGTTTAACAGGCTGCTATCGTAAGTTCGTGAAAAACTATGGAAAGATCAGTGCACCACTTACTTCCTTACTAGAAAAGATGTCTTCCAATGGTCGGACAGAGCCTCCACTGCCTTCGACAAACTTAAGGCAGCAATAACGACGACGCCGGTGCTAGCGCTACTAGATTTCAACCGACCCTTCATCATTAAGGCCGATGCATCTGGAGACAGAATGGGAGACGTTCTCATGCAAGATGGTCGACCACTCACATACATTAGCAAGACATTGTCTCCCCCCTATCCAAACATGTTAACATATGATAAGGAGATGCTTGTCATTGTGCACGCAGCAATGAGGTGGAGATCGTACTTGATCAGGCGATACTTTCAAATCAAGACCGACCATAAAAGTCGAAAATATCTCTTGGAGCAAAAGATATCTTCCCCCGAGCAGCAAAAATGGGTAACAAAACTTCTTGGATTTGATTATGAAATAACTTACAAAAAGTGGAAAGAGAATGTTGTTGCAGATGCGCTTTCGCAGCTACCTGAGAAAGCTGAATTTTCGGTCGTTTTACTTCCAACCAGCGACTTCCTTGAGGATATTAAGATGGAATGGCAGAAAGATTCGGAGACTAGTAAGATCAAAAAAAAAAATTGGAGGAAGCACCAAGCTCCGTGGCTCATTACAATTGGGACTCAAAAGAATTATACTATAAGGGTACTAAATTGAAAAGGAGTATGGCATATCACCCACAAATCGACGGCCAAACAGAAGTTGTAAATAGGTGCTTGGAGACAGCCCAAAGCCACCCACCAAATATGACTATCCAAGGAGAACTCCAAACCCAACCAAGTGCCATTATTGATCGATGGATCGTGACTCGACGACGATGACCCACTGCTAAAGTGCTAATACAGTGGGTGAACCTACTAATAGAAGATGTCACTTGGGAGAACTATGACGACTTGAAGATCAAATTCCCAAAATTCATGAATTGTCAGCCTCGAGGACAAGGCTGATTTGAAGAGGGCGGGTCTGTTAGGACTCTAGCTAGGAGAGTCCTAATTGAGAGGGACATTCATGTAAAACCTACCTAAGCTGACCCCTATTAAAGAGGTGAAGAGGCCGGCTAGGGTTAGGAGGTTGTTTCTTAGAGAATAATTAGGAGTTGTAAATGAATATGAGTCTTGAGTAGAAGTCCTATTAGGAGTTGGTTAGAAGTAGGAGTCTTGAGTAGGAGTCCTATTAGGAGTTAGGGTTTAGAAACCCTATAAATAGCTATGTATTCCTCCTCTTTTGATAAGCAATAGATGAATCTTTTCTGCAGCCTTTGAGCAGCAACTTGGAGGGAGGAACCCCTATAGAGTTTCAAGGAGGTCGATCCCCTAAAGAGATCAACCCCAAGTTTAGAATCTACAAGGGTTCTAACAACCATGTCTCAATCAACTCTGCTGAATCAGTAGTCTTGTATACAGCAATCTTCTTATCAACCTGAACTTCTGGAGTAAAGAATTCCAAACTTAGATCCGGACTTCCAACCAGAGCCTTGAAGAGGCTAGTCCAAGGCCGAGGGTTATTGGAAATGAGAGCAGGCTGTCGCGATCTAGAGCGCGACCTGCTTCAATGCTGCTTTGTCAAATGAGTTTCTCTCTGGAGAGGATATGGTCGAGGAGCAACTTGAGAGGTAAGGGTAGGGAGTCTTGCCATCGTATCTACCCTCCCGCCACCGTCGCCAGCTCTAGGGGCCATCGCTGCCATGTTTGATCCCTTCTCTAATCACTACTACAGTACCGTCGCCCTTGGAAATAGCGCATCTGAGCATTGTTTGTGTGTTGACATTCAAATATTCTGCTACATCTCTCCTTCCACATCCACCAAATAGCACATCTAAAATTAACCTTTGCTAGTTGTGTGAGAGGCCCTTTTCTTGAGAAGCATTGCATGAGGTCGTATAGTTCTTGATGCAAGTTTGGTTGTGGTAGTCTATTGAGTTCACATCGCTAGAGAATCTCCTTCCATATTCATTTAGTGTAGTCACAAGTAAAATAGAGGTAGTCAACAGTTTCTTCTTGTTGTGCACAAGTTATGTGGATGAAAAAAACTTTAGAGGATTATAAGATTCATCTTAAAAATATTCCCATAAAGTGTTGTTAGGATCAAGAGCACTAAGAGGGGGGGGGGGTGAATTAGTGCAGCGGAAATCTTTCGACGATTAAAACTTCGAAAGCTGCGTTCGTTCGATAAAAATAATTTCGATGTAAAAGCCGATTCTAAGATTACTTTAACTTAAGATTAAGCGAGATGACGTTAAAATAGATCTATGAAGGCAGTTTGCAGTTTATGATGGAAATCAGAATGCAAGCGCAAACTGAAATGCGATGTTCGTACGATAAAACCAGTTTACGTCTAAATGTCGATTCTGAAGATACTGAACTTTGAGATATGTTTTATAAATGCGCAGAAGGCATTTTGCAGTTATGATTGAAGTCTAAACGTAAACGTAAACTGAAATATGATGCTCGTACGAAAAAGTCGATTTACATCTAAACGCAGATTCGGAAAGCTCTGAACTTAGAAACTCATTCGTTAAGAGCGCAGAGGGTAGTAAGCTATTAAGGAGGTTTGCAGTAAAGATAAAATGCTCAAAGTAAATGCAAACCGAGATTTAGAGTGGTTCGGTCAATCTTGACCTACTCCACTTTTGGCTTCCTCCACCGACGAGGTCACCGACGTCAACTAAAGGCCTTCCTTCAATAGGCGAAGGTCAACCACCCTTTTACAGTTTCACTCCTTTTGACGGGCTTAGGAGACAACCCTTAGAGAAATTTTCTCTCCTCTCTTTACAACTCAAAACTTTGAAGAACAAAGGGAGGAGAACTTTTGGCCTTTACAACAATTTTGAGCTCTAAGAATCACAGAAAGATGTCAAGATTTCGAGTGTTACTAGCTACTTTCAGTGCTGAATGGGTGGGGTATTTATAGGCCCCAACCCAGTTCAAATTTGGAGCTCAAAACTGTCAATTCCCGGAATTCCGGGATCAGGTGGTTGCACCTCCTGACTGGAGCGGTTGCACCGCCTGGCAGAGCTCGAAGATTGAGCCTCTGGGCGGTGCCACCTCTGTTAGGGGCGGTTGCACCTCTCTGCCAGAGCTCGAAGACCGAGCTCAGGCGGTTGCACCTCCTGACTAGGGGGGTTGCACCGCCTGCTAGAGCTCGAAGACCGAGCTCAGGCGGTGCTACCTCTTGTCAGGAGAGGTTGCACCGCCCAGTCTCGCTTGGAGACTGAGCCTAGGCGGTTGCACCTCCTGGCTGGGGTGGTTGCAACGCCCAGTCTCACTGGGAGACCTAGCCCAGGCGGTGCTACCTCCTGGCCTAGGCGGTTGCACCTCTTGGCACTATTTCAGATCACTGGTTGGGCTCCAAACTTGGCCCAAACCAGTCCGAATTCGGGCCCAATTGGACACTAATCGGGTTATAAGATTAACACCTAATCCTAACCCTAATTAACGTGCTAACTACGAATTTAAAGACATTTCTTAAGCTATTACAAAGTCCGTAAGTCAAGACTTCTTCCGGCGAGCTTCCGGTGAACTTCCGACGGTCTTCCGATAAACTCTTGGAAACCATTCTGCGGACTCCCGGCAAGCTCCTAGACTTCACGATTTGATCTTGGTGAGTTCCGACGAGCTTCTTTAGCAAGCTTCTAGACTTCTCGGATTTGTTCCCGCAAAACCTCCGACGATTGTCCGAACTTCCGTCAAACTCTCGAACTCCCAACGTGATCATAGTCTTGACTCCGGCGCAACTCCTGCTGCATGTCTTTCTTCCATCGTAGTTAATCTTGCACACTGAAAACAAACACTTCGATCAAGACAATTAATCCTAAGCAATTAACCAAGTTGTCCGGCATATCATTGGTCCCTCGACGCTTCGTCCGATTCTTCGGCGCATCGTCCTCTCCTACAGCCTATTGCCCAATCGGCTAGTTGACTCCGCAACTCCGATATCCTTGGCACAATACCCGCTCTTCTTGGTACGATGCCCGAGTCCACGGCCCAAAGCCTTTTGTCGATACGTCGACCGATCCACCGGACCGACGTCCAATCTTCTGACATGTTCCTCCAGCACAACATGATTTTCCTGCTTTAATTATCTCATCTTGATCGAAGTATCCTGCGTTACTCAAAACGCAGATTAAATCATAAACATATATCAAGTGGTTTCATCATCAAAATACGAGATTCAACAATCTCCCCCTTTTTGATGATGACAACCACCTGATGACGGAGTTAACCTTAACTCCCGAAGTTTAAACAAACTCCCCCTATCAATATGCCATATTGATAGAAACTCTTAGATTCAAAAATCTAAGCAACATGTCATCATAATCGGATTTAACCTTAACTCCCAGAGTTTAAACAAACTCCCCCTATCAATATGCCATATTGATATAAACTCTTGGATTCAAAAATCCAAGCAACATGTCATCATAAACTTATGCATAACATGTCATGTCATCAACATACTTCTCCCCCTTTGTCATCAACAAAAAGGAGAAGTACCACAATCAAGTGTTTGTGATATAAGTTTAACTCATTGCATGAAAAACATAATATCTGTTGTTATCATCATGCAAGTTTGCTATCATCAAATGGTAAGATATCAAAATGTAAAATTGCGATTCAAGTTCTTGATATCTTAACATGATATGACATTCATAGCACCTATTCATATGAATGCTGCTTTTGATATCTCATCATAATATGGCATTCATAACATCTATTCATATTCTTCAAATATGGCACTCATAGTATCAATTTATATATTTCTCCCCCTTTGTCATCGACAACAAGGAGAACGATATAAGCAAATTTTAAATATAAGTGTGATGCCATAAGTTGGTTCATGTCATTTTCCAACAGTGAGTGATAGGATACCAATTATGCAAACATCTCGAGGAAAACATGACATGGAGATAGCTTTTATTGCTTCTTCCTTTTTATTTGTTACCTTTTTACATGAAGGAGGAAAGCCATATGTGAAGTTCAAATCGATAAGATATTAAAGCACACTTCATTTTTGCAAGGATTAAGATATGTAAGTGAATCAAATCCTTGTATGTAAAAATATCTTCCTTTTATAAGAGGGAATCATTAAATATGTTTCTCGAAAAATATTTTTCACATGATAAGTGCATTTGCTAGATGATTTCATATGTCAAAAATCAATTATGTGAATTAAACTTGATATGACATATGCTTGTTAAGTTTGGAAGAGGATAATGTATCAAGAAAATCCAATTGTTAGGATCAAGAAAATCCGAAAATGAAATTTGACACTTTCATACATTCGGACAGGGTTTTACTAGAGATATTCAATTACAATCATGAAGGTAAAACATGCTTATTATCATGGAAATTTTTGTATTCAAGCACATAATTTCCAACATGTAATCATGGCAAGTAATTGTGTAAAATCATTATGGCAATCAAGTGATTTGATCATTCAATCAAAAAAGTCCAAAAAATAATTTTAACACGTTTAATCATTCGGACATATTTTTGCCATAGTTTTTCAAATATAATCATGAAGATAAGGCATGCTCATCATCATGGTAGTATGATAGCAAGTTTACCATATACAAACTAGCAAAAAATTTCTACATTTTAAGGCCCGCAAGCTAGCAATTTTGAGATGTTCAAGAAAGTAACTCTTGCTTCTTGAAATATAAGTTTTGCTAGATGTGCAAGTTAACTTTTTGCTTCTTGAGATAGGCAAGATAGCATTCCTTGGTGATGTTCAATATAGCTAAGTTTTACATCATGCAAGCTAGTGAATTTTATAACATTTTAGAACATGTATAATCACCAAAGCATCATAAATTTTAATGATGTGCAAAATTACAAATTTTGCATGATTGCATTTGTGTGTCTTGAGATTTGCAAGATAGCACTTCTTGGTGATGTTCAAGATAGCAATTTCTTCTCTTTTGAGAAGTGTAATTTTTGCTTTCTTCTTGAATTGTGCAAGCTAGCTATCTCCCCTTTTGTCATTGTCAAAAAGAAGGGAAAAACCCTTTACATCAATTTTTAAATCATGACAAAGGTTAGTATCAATCTCATTTGTGCATCATTATATTTTCAAATTAAAACATGCATATTTTCAAAACATATAAACTCATTATTATATGCATGATTCCAAATCATCATTCATATTATTTCAATCATTGTTTCACTCATCACTGTAGCTTATCATGCATAATATAATATGTAAAACCATCTAACATGATATAAACATTTATTTATTTAATTTTTTTAAGCATTCATGATACACATCATATATTATCATAATAAAAAGCATATGCATCATTCCAAATCATAAATATTTCAAATCATCATGGTATTAATTTGTCACATTGCATCCTACCATGCATGATCGAAACTTCTCATTTGCATACATCAAAATAAATTCATGAATATCTCATGCATTCATATCATCACTTGAGGAATATTGAAAAGAAATAATTGGGTGATGAGATAAATATTTCATGAATACAAAGAATTGCATAAAAATCATATCATGAATACAAGGAATACAAGTCACAATCATTCAAGAGAAACATCATCATTCATTTTCAATTCATTCAATTTGATAAATCAAGATCATGATTTTGATAAAACTCATTTCAAATTTAAATCATCAAAATCATTTTTATGGCTCACAAAATTTATAACATAAATAGATTCATGATTTCATTGATAATATATTTTCCCCCTTTTTAAGTGTTTCATTTTAAGTGGTCGATTTCATGTCAGCATGCCTTTTCATTTATGAAAACATGCATCAATTTTTTTTAAAGCCACTGTTATTATCATGAAAATCAATAATCCATAAATATCAAGAATCATCATACATAATTTTAAAAATATATACTCATTAATCATAACTTCAAATTAAACATGATTTCATATACTCAAAATCGAGAAATAACAATGGAAATCAACATGATACACATTATTACTTCTCAACCACATATAGCATGATTTCATAAGGTATTTTTAATCAAAATTATTTTGTTTATCATAAACATGCAATTTTCATGATTATTTTCAAAATTACTAGAATGATAAGCATGATTCCTAATTGTTTGTATTTTCATTATAAAATTATTAAACATATAATTTTTAAGAAAATTAAATAAAAAAGAAAAATGCTTTATGAAAAGCATCATGTAATTTCAAAGTAAATTAAAGGCATTTTGATTACCTCAACGTCGAAAGGCGTAAAGGCGTAGTTTGCTACCTCGCCTTTGTTGATTTTCTCCTCGTCTTCGGAGGAGCTCGATTCATCCCAATTTTTGTTCTTCTTCTTGCGTTCAAAGCAAGTAGTTCCGTTCTTTTTACTTTTTAATTTTTGTTTCATTTGTAGTTTAAGTTCACCATCACTTGAGCTTATGCTCGAGTGGTCTTCAAATGTTCTATGTCCCAAATCCTTCCTGTTCTTTGGAAGGTGGTTCTCAAGTTCTTCACGTGCATTGCACGTCATTTCATATGTGATCAATGAACCAATTAGTTCTTCAAGTGGAAAAATATTTAAATCTTTTGTTTCTTGTAAAGCCGTTACTTTTGAATCCCACTTCTTAGAAAGAGAACGCAAAATCTTGTTCACAAGTTCAGAATTCAAAAAACATTTGCCAAGAGCTCTTAAACCATTGACGACATCCGTAAAACCGGTGTACATGTCACCAATGGTTTCGGTTGGCTTCATTTGAAAAAGCTCGAAATCATGCAGTAAAATATTAACTTTCGAGTCTTTGACTCTACTAGTTTCCTCGTGCATGATTTCAAGAGTGCACTAAAGATCGAAAGCCGTTTCGCACAAAGAAACCCGATTGAACTCATTTTTGTCCAAAGTGCAAAATAAGGCATTCATAGCCTTTGCGTTTAAAGAAAAATGCTTCTTCTCTAAATCCGACCATTCGATCATTGGAAGAGAAGACTTCAAAAAACCGTTTTCGACAAAATTCCAAAGTTCAACATCCATAGAAATAAGAAAGATCCTCATTCGGGTCTTCCAATAGGTGTAGTCCAATCCGTTAAACAACGGTGGACGAAAAACCGAAAAGCCCTCTTGAAAGCCATGAAGAGCCATTTCTCTCGGGTGTAAGTCCGAAATGAGAAATACCGGGCTCTGATACCAATTGTTAGGATCAAGAGCACTAAGAGCCATGAAGAGCCATTTCTCTCGGGTGAATTAGTTCAGCGGAAATCTTTCGATGATTAAAACTTCGAAAGCTGCGTTCGTTCGATAAAAATGATTTCAATGTAAAAGCCGATTCTAAGATTACTTTAACTTAAGATTAAGCAAGATGACGTTAAAGTAGATCTATGAAGGCAGTTTGCAGTTTATGATGGAAATCAGAATGCAAGCGCAAACTGAAATGTGATGTTCGTACGATAAAACCAGTTAACGTCTAAATGTCGATTTTGAAGATACTGTACTTTGAGATATGTTTTATAAATGCGCAGAAGGCAGTTTGTAGTTATGATTGAAGTCTAAACGTAAACGTAAACTGAAATATGATGCTCGTACGAAAAAGTCGATTTACGTCTAAACGCAGATTCGGAAAGCTCTGAACTTAGAAACTCGTTTGTTAAGAGCGCAGAGGGCAGTAAGCTATTAAGGAGGTTTGCAGTAAAGATAAAATGCTCAAAGTAAATGCAAACCGAGATTTAGAGTGGTTCGGTCAATCTTGACCTACTCCACTTTTGGCTTCCTCCACCGACGAGGTCACCGACGTCAACTAGAGGCCTTCCTTCAATAGGCGAAGGCCAACCACCCTTTTACAGTTTCACTCCTTTTGATGGGCTTAGGAGACAACCCTTACAAAAATTTTCTCTCGTCTCTTTACAACTCAAAACTTTGAAGAACAAAGGGAGGAGAACTTTTGGCCTTTATGACAATTTTGAGCTCTAAGAATCACAGAAAGATGTTAATATTTTGAGTGTTAGTAGCTACTTTCAGTGCTGAATGGGTGGGGTATTTATAGGCCCCAACCCAGTTCAAATTTGGAGCTCAAAACTGTCAATTCCCGAAATTCCGGGATCAGGCGGTTGCACCTCCTGACTGGAGCGGTTGCACCGCCTGGCAAAGCTCGAAGATTGAGCCTTTGGGCGATGCCACCTCTGTCAGGGGCGGTTGCACCTCTCTACCAGAGCTCGAAGACCGAGCTCAGGCGGTTGCACCTCCTGACTGGGGCGGTTGCATCGCCTGCCAGAGCTCGAAGACCGAGCTCAGGCGGTGCTACCTCTTGTCAAGAGAGGTTGCATCGCCCAGTCTCGCTTGGAGACTGAGCCCAGGCAGTTGCACCTCCTGGCTGGGGCGGTTGCACCGCCCAGTCTCGCTGGGAGACTTAGCCCAGGCGGTGCTACCTCCTGGCCTAGGCGGTTGCACCTCTTGGCACTATTTCAGATCATTGGTTGGGCTCCAAACTTGGCCCAAACCAGTCCGAATTCGGGCCCAATTGGACACTAACCGGGTTATAAGATTAACACCTAATCCTAACCCTAATTAACGGGCTAACTACGAATTTAAAGACATTTCTTAAGCTATTACAAAGTCCGTAAGTCAAGACTTCTTCCGGCGAGCTTCCGGTGAATTTCCGGCGGTCTTCCGATAAACTCTCGGAAACCATTCTGCGGACTCCCGGCAAGCTCCTAGACTTCACGATTTGATCTTGGTGAGTTCTGACGAGCTTCTTTGGCAAGCTTATGGACTTCTCGGATTTGTTCCCGTAAAACCTCCGACGATCGTCCGAACTTCCGTCAAACTCTCGAACTCCCAACGTAATCATAGTCTTGACTCCGGCGTAACTCCTGCTGCATGTCTTTCTTCCATCATATTAATCCTGCACACTGAAAACAAACACTTCGATCGAGACAATTAATCCTAAGCAATTAACCAAGTTGTCCGGCATGTCATTGGTCCCTCGACGCTTCGTCCGATTCTTCAGCGCATCGTCCTCTCCTGCAGCCTATTGCCCAATCGGCTAGTTGACTCCGCAACTCCGATATCCTTGGCACAATACCCGCTCTTCTTGGTACGATGCTCGAGTCCACGGCCCGAAGCCTTCTGTCGATACGTCGACCGATCCACCGAACCGACGTCCAATCTTCTGACATGTTCCTCCAGCACAACATGATTTTCCTGCTTTAATTGTCTCAACCTGATCGAAGTATCCTGCGTTACTCAAAATGCAGATTAAATCATAAACATATATCAAGTGGTTTCATCATCAAAATACGAGATTCAACAAATGTGATAACACAAGTGCAATATGTTTAATAAAAAATCACATTCAACACTCTAGAACTAAATATATTGATATTAGGCATCACTTTATACGAGATCACATGATTATCTTGATCCTTATGAAAATTGAAGCATGATTTAATGAAACTCTTGTTATCGTTTTTGACCTGATTCAAATCATTTCACAAAGTTGGTTCTTAATAGATTTCTTCCTTACTTTCCTTCTTCATGCAAAGTTTTGATGATAAAAAAGTGGAGAAGTTGATGGAAGCTATCTCTTTAAATGTTTATAACTTTTAATGTGAGAACTTTTGAATGATTTGATTGGTATCGTCAAATACAAATTGAAATGTGGCATGAATTTTTACTACACTTATATTGTTGAATCGTTCTTTTTTTTGTTGATGACAAAGAGGGATAAATAATATCAAAATATAGTAAATTTATGACAAATGCATGCAATGTATTTCATCATATATACTTCAAATGTTTGCTTGATAAATTTTCTTCATTATGATAAGATATCTAGATCTTAACTTGCTATTTTACAATTAATATCTTGCCATATAATGATGAATTGCTATCTTTATCATCTTTCATATTTGAATATCATACTTAAAAATGGATGTCATGCCTTGACATTATTTTGAGAATATTAGATCATGATAGGGATCATGATGTGCATGTTGATAAGTTTAATGAACTTATATTACCGGTTTGTTTCTTGAATTCAAAGGCTTTGAATTCTAGAATATCTTTTCTCTAGTATGGCATATGATAGGGAGAGTTAATGTTAACTCCGTCATCAATTGATTGTCATCATAAAAAAGGGAGAGATTATTGAATCTCGGATTTTGATGATGACGTCAATTATAAATTATTTCATCTAATCTATATGTTGAGAAAAGTGTGCAGGATTTACTACGATAGCAGTAAGACATAAAGTAGGGTTTGTGCTGGAGTCAAGATTGAGATCTTATTGGGAGTTCGAGATTTGGAGGGAAGTCCGAACGTTCGTCAGAAGTTCTACTGGAACCAACCGAGAAGTCCAGAAGCTTGCTAAAGAAGCTCGTCGGAACTTGCCAAGAATATCATCGTAGAGTCCAGGAGCTTACCGTGAGTCCACCGGAACATTATCGAAAGTTCATCGGATGTTCGCCGGAAGTACGCCGAAAGATCGCCAGAAGAGCAATTGACGCACCAGAACAAGCAGCACTGTAATCATGTCTTAGTTATCATAGTTAGAGCGTAAATTAAGTTAGGATTGGGAGGTGATCCAACTAACTTAATTAGGGGCCAACTTGGCCCTTAACAGGGCTGAATTGGGCCGAATTGAGCACCCAATTCAGCCCCTGAATTCTTAGTTGGTGGTGGCACCACCTGGAAAGTAGTGCCCCATAGGATTTCTGGACGGTGGTACCACCCTGACTGGGCAGTGGTACCATCGGCAGTTATTGCTGCCAGCGGTGGTTCTGCCCTTGTTAAGCGGTGGTATTGCTAGAGCTTGGTCTCCGAGCTCTATCAGGCGGTGGTATCGCCCAGCTTGGGTGGTCGTACCACCCAGTAATGATGGTGGTACCGCCAAGACCCCAGAAATCTGGGATTAGACACTTTTTAGCTCCATTTTTGAAGCCATTAGGACTTATAAAAATTCCACCCTTTTCTGCATGAAAGGGCACAAAAGCATTAAGATAATCTTGAGTTGTTGGGGTGTAAAAGTGATGTAAACAAGTGCTAGAGTTCTCCTCCTCCTTTTCTAAGTTTTGAGATAATTCAAGAGAGGTGTGAGACTTGTAAGGGTTCTTTCCTAAACTTGTGAAAAGGAGAAAGCGCTGTAAGATGTGGTTAGTCTTTGCCTATTGAAGGAAGGCCTTTAGTGGACACCGGTAACCTCAATGGAGGAGGAATCCGAAAGTGGATATAGGTCACAAAGACCGAACCACTCTAAATTCTGGTTTGCTTTTCAATTTGTGTAAGTTTCATTACTTCAAGCTACATTAACTTCTTACTGCCTTCTCTACACTCACATACGCTTTCAAGTTAAACACCTTACGAAAAGATTTTCGTCAAAATCAGTTTTAATCAAAACGTAGACTTTTGAATTCGTGAAAGTTTTTCGCTGTACTAATTCACCCCCCTTCTTAGTGCCGCTCTTGATCCTAACAATTGTAACACAATTGATAGTTTGAATCATTTGTCCAATGTGCCTCTCGAATTCTGTCAGAAATCAATCTTTGGTCGATTTCGCTTATTCTTGTTCTATTCCCTTTGGAAATTGATTTTATTTAGCATTATTTCTTCAAATGAGCTTTATATTACTACTTTGAATTCTTGTATGCTCTTGTCCTTAAATTATTTGCATTCTTGAAACATATTATGTAAAGTTTATGTTGTATTGCATTGTTTCGTATGGGTACAAGTATGTTTTGTTGTTCCGCATGTGCGTTTGATATATTCTAAAATCGTTGTATTCTCTTGCCTTGGTTTCCTTTCAAATTTGAATGCATTTTTGAAAGATTATGTTTGCATTGTATTAACTCATAATAAAGGAATATGTACGTTTCGTTGTTCCTCATGTGCTTCCGATATATGCTAATTTTATTATTTAGATTGTCCTTCTATACTCTAGTATTTGTGGGATACTGTGAACCTTTGCCAGAAATGGTAAAGGGAGTTATGCATAGAGCCTGCGATGCTCTCTCGGCCCCCTCTGACTTCACCTAAACGTGGGTGGATGGAGCTCCTAAACGTGGGAGACTTCTGTCTGGTAGTTATTCAGAAATTGATGAATCATATTATGTCTGTGGTCCCACTGCACCTTTTGTATGTTTGATATGATATCTAGAGCTTTGGTTCATATGCCGTTGATATGCTCTGAAATATTTTATGTGTTATTGATATATTCTGAAATGCTCCTTATGCCTCTAAAATGTTCATACACCATTGATATGTTTTGAAATATTTCATATACCATTGATATGTTTCGAAATGTTTCATTTGTCATTGATATGCTCCGAAACATTTCATACGCCATTGATAAGCTCTGAAATGTTTCATTCATTACTGATATGCTCCGAAACATTTCCTATGCCAATGATATGCTCTGAAATATTTCATCTGTCATTGGCATACTCCGAAATATTCCATATGCCATTGATATACTTCAAAACATCTTATACGCTATTGATACGCTCCAATTACTCTATGCTCTATTTGTTATGAACCAAATATGTTTTGATTGAAATAGCACTTACGATTTTATATCTAATAAGATGGTATCCTTGAATCTCTTGTATTATGCCTTGCATTGTGATACCTTTTTGTTTAAAACTGTCCTTTTTTGTTCTGGATATATTTTGTCACTTGTTGATCTATTTTTAGCTCACTCTGTTGTTATCAATCTTTCAGGTCAACTTATCACTCCCTGAGATATTTGTATTGGGCTGAGGTAGTGGAGAGCTATTCAGAATTGTGGGCAAGTCTTGTTGGTTGTTATGTTAATGTTGAATAAGCATATTTTGTATGTAATGAAAATGTTGTCGATGAACCTGAATGGATATATCGTGTAAAAGTATTAAAAGATCTCTCTTATTTAGAATTTTGGAAAGTTAAGTTTAGTCTACAATGATATGGACTGGTGGTAAATGGTTGGAGTTCTGATTGTATAAATTACTTTACTTGTGGAATTATAAGTGTTATCAATGTTTTGTTAAGTTGACTTGAGTTTCCATTAATTTGAATTATTAAGTGATGTGATATATGATTATAAATTACATATGTTTTATGGTTATGAATTTGACTGAATGTTTCTCAGTGTCCTCAAATGTTAGTTTGGATCCTAGATTAATTTATGATGGAAAATTTTAATATTATCGATTTGATGGGGTGTGATAGAGGTGTTATCAGAGCATGGTTTGAGGATCAGTTAAATATTTGATATGTTGACGTACAAAATATATTGATGTTTAGTGAAGTATAGTGATCGGTGGAAATTTTCTTTGATGTCTTTTAGGAATCTAGGGTGATGATGACATTTGGTCCTCCTACTTTATCTGCTTCTAATTAATTATGGGGGATGAAAGGGTTGATCAGAGACATTAAATCAAAGTGGCGTAGTGGAAGCATGGTGAACCTAATACGTTGGTGGTAGAATAGTGGTAGAAAGATGATGATGTGAAATGAGAAAATATTTGATGTACGAAATTATTCTGATGATCAAAAGAATTTCTAGTGATCAAGGAAAGGAATAGCAAGGATAAGTTTACCAATAAAAATATGATTGAAAATGAATCAGAAAGTTGTAACAAGAGGATCAAGACATCTAAATTTGAAAAGGGAAGTCGATCACAAAAGACTCAATCCTGTGTAAAATGCGAGTTAAATTTTAAAACAAGTTTGTGTTTACGGGTGATTGGAGTCTATTTTGTTTGTGAAAAGTTAGATCATAAAGTTAAAGACCGCCCTTTAAACAAGAAGAAAGAATCATTGTTTCATAAATCATCAGCCCATTTCATAGTTTATGTTATCATAGAATATAATTCTAAAGTTTCTAAATCAGTGGTCGAAGGTATTATTCATGTTTATAAAAGAATATAAATATTTGTTTGACCATGGGTCTCATCTATGATTTAATTTGTAATATTTTGCTTATCACTTCGGCATTTAACTTAGACCGTTGGATTATATGCTATTTGTAAATACGACCATTGGGGATTCTTTGATAATAAACTTGATTTGGTCATCTTGTTTAATTTCTATTAGAGAACACAAACTTTTTGCTGATTTGGTTCTCCTAGAGATTTGGAGTTTTGATAATATACTTAGTATAAATTGACTATCTTCCTATCATACCAGTATAGATTGTTATACAAAATGATCACTTTTTACATACTAGATCATCCCATCTTTTATTTTGAGAGTATTGGATATAATTTACCTCCTTGTCTGATATATCCTAAGATGACTTGTCTAAATTACCTTTATATAAAGAGGGTGAATTTGCTTTTGATTTGGTCATTGGGAAAATCTCAATACCTAAGCCTCTCTATAGAATGAAACCATTTGAATAAGTAGAATTGAAAAAACAACTATAAGGACTATTAGATAAGGATTTTATTTGGCATAGTATTTCATTATAGGGTGCTCTAGTGTTAGCTAAGAAGATGGATGGAACATTGAGACTTTACATTAGTTGTAGACAATTAAATCAGGTGACCAAAAAAAAAAATCCTCTACCCAGAAGTGACAACTTGTTTGAGTAATTGCAGGATGTATAAGTATTTTTCAAAATTGATCGGAGATCAGGTTACCATCTATTGAATATCAAGGACGAGGATATTTCAGTCACTCTTGGATGATTGTGTAATTATATTCTATTGATGAAACTATTTGGGAGCTAGAGGAGGAAATGAAGAAAAAATTTATTCTCATCTTTTCATTTATTAAGGTAGAATCAATTTAGAGGACTAAATTTTTTTTTAAGAGAGGGAGAGTGTAATATCCCTTATTTTTGAAATTCATAGAAGGACCTATTTGTAAATCGGAGGGCCTATATATAAATATAAAAAATTTCAAGGACTAAACTATTATGTTGCAAAAATAAGGAAAAAAAAAGGGGGGGGAAAGGGTGGTGAAACAGCGAGAGAAGCGGTGGGGGAGAAGAAGAGAGGTAGAGAAGAAGAGAAGAAGAAGAGGGAGAAGAAAGGGAAGAAGAAAAAAGAGGAGAGTGGCTGCGGCAAAGGCTACAGCGAGGAGGTGTGGGGCGTCGGGAAGGAGAAGGGAAGAAGAGGAGAAGAAGAGAAGAAGAAGAAGAAGAAGAAGAAGAAGAAGAGGAAAAAGAGAAGAAAAGAAGAAGAAGAGGAAAAAGAGAAGAAAAGAAGAAGAAGAAGGAGAAGAAAGGGAAGAGGGAGAGGGGAGACAGGTGGCAGCAGCTAGGGCTGCAACAACTCTGTTTCCCGAAGGAGGAAATAGAGAAGAGGATGTGTGTGGCATCGGGGAGGAGAAGGGAAGAAGAGGAGAAGAAGAGAAGAAGAAGAGGAGGGAGGAGGTGGCTGCGGCACCTCTGTTTCCCGCAGCAGGAAACAGAGGAGAGGAGGCGCTGTGCGTCGGGGAGGAAAAGGGAAGAAGAGGAGAAGAAGAGAAGGGAAAGAAGAAGAGGCTGGGGCTGCGGCGGTGGCAGCTATAGCCGGAAGAGAAGGAGAGGAGGAAAAGAATGTGAGGAAGGAGTAGAAGAAAAGAAGGTGAGGAAGAAGAGAGGAAGGAGAGCTGTGGCAGCTGCAGCTGTGGCAGGGAAAGAGGAATAGGAAGAAAGAAGGGAAGGAGAGGAAGAAGAGAAGGGGAAGAAGGGGCTGCGGCGATGGCAGCTGCAGTTGGAAGAGAAGACGGAGAGGAAGAAGAGCAGGGGAGGAAGAAGAGGCTGCGGCTGTGGTTTGGCTGCGACCGTGGCTGCGGCTGCAACTACAGCAGCTGCGTTGGCAAAAGAAGAAGAGGAAGAGGGGAAGGTGGCTGCAGTTATGACAGCGGCAGCGGTATGGTTGCGGCAGCGGTGGTGACTGTGGCATCTTTGTTTGGGAAAGAAAAAGAAGGAATGAGAGAAAGGAGAAAGGAAGTAGTGTAGTGGAAGGGGCTGCGATGGTGGCTGCGACTGCAACCATGGCTATGGCTGCGGCTGGGAAAAAGAAGATAGATACAGAAAACGAAATAGGTAAAGGAGACGAAGGAAAAGTAAAAGAAGGATTTGGGCTTACACTGTCTTCGGATCTTCGAATAAAAACCTTCGAAAGGCAAGTGTCCTAAACCTTTTCTTCTGCAAATATTTCGATCTTTCCTATTGCAAGTGTTCTGATCTATCATATTGCAAGTGTTTTGATCCTTCCTATTGCAAGTGTTTCGATCTTATCTATTGCAAGTGTTTCGATCTTTCCTATTGCAAGTGTTCTGATCTTTCATATTGCAAGTGTTCTGATCTTTCCTATTGCAAGTGTTCTGATCTTTTCTACTGCAATTTCATCTTTGCTTTTGCCTTGAATATAAAAACTTTGAATTGTTCTAGCCTTGCATTTGATACATCTCTTTTTAGATGTAACGATTTGAATTTGGAAAGCTTCCGAGATTCTGACCCTTCCACCTCGTTTTCGTTATAAATCCCTACATTGATTTCCAATCTTGACAAAACTTATTTGATCAGAATATAGACTCGTAAATCTTTCTTTTGACTTATTTGAATAATTTGGAGTAGATTTGCCTACCTAAACTTCTGTTTCGATTGACCCTACGGATTCTACAAAATAGAGTCCGTACCTTCTGACCTTTTGATACTAAACTGCTTATAAGTCCATACTGGGAATTCTAATTTATGCAAAAATTTTCTTTGTTGGAAATTAGACTCTTAGATCTTTCTTTTGATACCTAGAATGGAAGATTTGAAGTACAAATATCTGCCCAGCTATCTGTTGAATCCAATCCTATGAATTCGGCCAAACAAAGATCTTGTTCTCTGACCTTTGTTTACCAAATTATTTGTAACTCTCTATTGGGAAGTTCAATTCGTATGAAGCTTATTTTATCTGAAAGTAGGTTAAAATATCATTTTAATGATATATTCCTTGAGTAAATTGGAGCACAATTGATAGTTTGAATCATTTGTCCAATGTATCTCTCGAATTCTATCAAAAATCGAGCTTTGGTCGATTTCGCCTGTTCTTGTTTCATTCCCTTTAGAATTTGATTTCATTTAGAATTCTTTCTTCAATTGAGCTTTATATTACTGCTTTGAATTCTTATATGCTCTTTTCCTTAAATTATTTATATTCTTGAAACCTATTATTATGTAAAGTTTATGTTGTATCGCATTGTTTTGTTTAGGAAAAAGTATGTTTCATTGCTTCGCATGTGCGTCTGATATATACTAAAATCTTTATATTCTCTTGCCTTGGTTTCTTGTCAAATTTGAATGCATTTTTGAAATATTATGTTTGCATCATATTTGTTAGGAAAAGAGTCGGCACTAAGAGGGGGGGGGGGGGTGAATTAGTGCAGCGGTAAAAACGTCGGTTCTAGAAAAATTCTTTTGTATGTTGAAAACCAATTTCAGAAACTTGAAAGTGTTGAATCTCGGATTTTGATGATAAAATCAATTGATGGGTTAATTGATCTAATCCATATTATTGAGTTAAGTGTGCAAGATTAATTACGATAACCAGAAAACATAAAGCAAGAATACCGGAGTCAAGTTCGATGGACGTTTAAGAGTCCGAAGAATCGTCGGAGATGCTGCCGGAACCAACCAAGAAGAAATCAGGAACCAGTCGGAATTTTCGAAAATTCGCCGAAGAGATCGTCGGAGGTTCGCGGAGATCACCAAGAATGCTCGGCTACTCGTTTAAGTCGTCACAAGATCGGGAGGCTGCTGGGAGTCCGTCGGAAGAAACCCGAGAGCATATCGGAAGTCCGCCGGAAGTTCGGCGGAAAGCTCGCCGGAACAAGACTCGACGTTGAAAACTTGCTTAAGATGTTTTTAGTTATGTAGTTCACATGTAATTAGGATTAGGATTAAAGGGTAATCCAATATCCTGGTTAGGGGCCAACTGGGCCCAAAATAAGACTTGGTTTGGGCTGAAATTAAAGCCCAACCTATGAACCGAAGGGTCTGGCGGTGGCACCGCCCAGCACCCGAGAGCCAGGCGGTGGCACAACCAGTCCACTGTCAGTGTCAGACACTAATAGGCGATGGCACTGCCACTGATAGGCGGTGGCACTGCCAGCATCGGGAACCAAAGAGAATTCAAATTTTCGAGCCCAAATTTGAATCCTATTTAGGCCTATAAATACCCCTCAAATCTCAGCTGAGATTACAACTTTTTGAGAAGCAATTAATTGAGAGAAAGGTCTTAGAAAAGTCGTAGCAAGTCTTGTTTTCAATTTGCTAGAGTGTTCACCTCCTTCTTTCTTACTGAAAATTTATAAGAGTGTGAACCGTTTGTAAAGAGTTGTAAGAGGGGTATTTGCCCTTCCCTTCAAGAGATTTGCTAGTGGAAGGTGGGAGCCTCATCGAAGAGGGCCTCGCAAGTGGATGTAGGTCATTTGACCGAACTACTTTAAAATCAGCGTGATCTCTGGTTTGCATTTCATTATTGCTATTTACATTACTGCAAACCTTCTTACGTGCTTTATTTCCTCATTACCTTTGCTGCACAACTTTATGAATACGCTTTCAAGTTAAGCACTTCCGAGTTTGATTTTTATCGTACGAAAGATTTGTCAAAACCGACGTTTTAATCCGCTGCACTAATTCACCCCCCCTCTTAGTGTCGCTCTGATCCTAACAATTGGTATCAGAGCCAGGCTCACTCTCATATTTGGTTTGATACCCAAGAGAGATGGCTTACTCCGGCATACATGAGGGTCATTCTATCACACGTCCACCCATGTTTAATGGGTCGGATTATACTTATTGGAAGACTCGTATGAGGATCTTCCTCATTTCCATGGATTTTGAGCTTTGGACTATTGTCGAAAACGGATTTCAAAAATCTTCTCTTCCGATGAGCGAATGGAATGAATCGGAGAAGAAGGTTTTTGCTTTAAACGCAAAGGCTATGAATGCCTTGTTTTGTGCACTAGACAAAAATGAATTTAATCGTGTTTCAATTTGTGATTCGGCTTTTGATATTTGGAGAACTCTTGAGGTCACTCATGAAGGCACTAGCCGAGTGAAAGAGTCCAAAATCAACATCCTTGTGCGCTCTTACGAACTCTTCCGAATGAAACCAAGTGAGTCCATCGGAGACATGTACACCCGGTTCACGGATGTCATCAATGGACTCAAAGCTCTTGGTAAAGAATTTACTAACTTTGAACTAGTAACTAAAATCATAAGATCCCTCCCTAAAAGTTAGGATCCAAAAGTTACGACCATTCAAGAGGCCAAAGACCTTAAAACATTCCCTCTTGAAGAACTTATTGGGTTTCTAATGACCTACGAAATGACATGTCAAGCTCATGACGAGCTCGAGAACCCCCTTCCAAAGAACAGGAATATTTGGTGAGTGGCTTTGGGCTGTCTCCAAGCACCTATTTACAACTTTTGTCTGGCTATTGATTTGTGGGTGATATGCCACACTCCTTTTCAATTTAGTACCCTGCATATGGAATAACTTTGTCCAAAATCTGCTCGTGAAGATACAAGTAGAATTTATCATAAGCACAATGCGTCCCTTATAGTGTAATTCTTTTGAGTCCCAATTGTAATGAGCCACGGAGCTTGGTGCTTCCTCCAATTTGTTTATAATCTTACTAGTCTCTGAATCTTCCTGCCATTCCATCTTAATATCCTCAAGGAAGTCGCTGGTCGGAAGTGAAATGGCCGAAACTTCAGCTTGCTCGGGTAGCTGCGAAAGCGCATTTATAAGAATATTCGGGATTTCATAATCAAATCTAAGAAGTTTTGTTACCCATTTTTGCTACTCAGGGGATGATATCTTTCGCTCCAAAAAGTACTCGAGGCTTTTATGGTCAGTTTTAATTTGAAATCGTCGACCAATCAAGTAGGGTCTCCACCTCGTTGTTGCGCGCACAATGGCGAGCATCTCCTTATCATATGTTGACTTATTTTGATGGGAGGGAGATAATGCCTTGCTAGTGTATGTGAGTGGTCGACCATCTTGCATGAGAATGGCTCCAATTCCGACTCCAGATACGTCGGCCATAATAATGAAGGGTCGGTTGAAATCTGGTAGTGTTAGCACCGGTGTCGTCGTCATGGGTGCCTTAAGTTTGTCGAAGGCAGCGGAGGCTCTGTCTAACCATTGGAAGATATGTTTTTCTAGTAAGAAAGTAAGTGGTGCATTGATCTTTCCATAGTTTTTCACGAACTTACGATAGTTGTCTGTTAAACCCAGAAAGCCATGTAGCAATTTTATGTTCCTCGGGGTAGGCCAGTTTTGCATTGCTTCAATTTTGAAGGGGTCCATTGTCACACCTTCCTCTGATATGATATGCCCAAGATATTCCACCTTCTATTGAAGAAAGCAAAAATTCGTAGTGGTTGTTGTGTGTTCAAAAGTTGGTTTTCGGTATGTCTTCTTCGCACACTCATATTTGATGATACCCGGATCAAAGGTTCAGCTTTGTGAAGATTTGTGCTCCTTTTCATCTAGCAATTCATCTGCTATTGGAATAAGGTATTTGTCCTTGATGGTTATGCCATTGAGAGCTCGGTAATCAACGCATATTCGCCATGTTCCGTCCTTCTTGCGTACAAGTAGCACCGGTGAAGAGTAGAGGTTGCAACTTGGCCGAATAACTCCTGTTTCGAGCATCTCTTTTACAATCCTTTCTATTTCATCCTTATGGAGATGTAGATATTGATATGTCTGAGTATTTGCTAGAGGTTTGCCTAAAAGAATCGTTATATAATGATCATGCCGATGGGTAAGAGGTAGGTTGTACGGTTCGTCAAATATATCTGAAAATTCAGCAAGCAAAGGAAGTAGGTTTGGATCTTCAAATTCTATTGGTTCTCCCTTAGTTTGCTGCTCAAGTTGTACCAAAAATCTGCTGCATGCTTTATGCAAAACCTTCTCCATTTGTTGTGTGGAAATCGTCGTTACATCGCCCCCACGTTTCCCGTTCAGTATCACCTGTTTCTCCTTATTGTAAAATTTCATAATTAGTTGCGTTAAATTCCAAGAAATATCACCTAATGTCATCAACCATTTAATTATGAGCATGGCCTCATGATCATTAAGAGGGAGAAGGAAGAAATATGCAATTATCTCTTGGTAAGGACTCATGATCAGCAACAGTTTCACTTGCGGGCGCCTACGATCATACTTCAAAATCCATCCATCGGCGACCTTAACGTCAAACCTATTGCAATTCTCGATAGGTAAGGCCATCTGGATAGTAACCTTACTATTTAGAAAGTTATTAGTACTGCCCGTGTCGATGAGAACAGTGATCGCTTGTTGTTTGAGAAGGCCTCCAACTTTCATCGTTTGCGGGTTTAAGTAGCTGGCTAGTGTATGTACCGTAACTTTGGTCGGTTGTGGCTCTTCTTCTGCATCTTCTTCTTCATGTTCAAGGCTTTCTTCTGGATGTTCAATGACCTCTTCTTCTATTGGTTCAATCATAAGAAGTCTCCCTTTACTACAGCAATGCTCACGGCTCTACGGCTCGTCACAATGCCAACATAACCCCTTCGCATATCGCTCCTCAAGCTCTTCTCTTGTTAACCTCTTTGGTGTAGGGACTTGGTCGATAGTAGGGGGGGCTGAGGGCTTCAATATTACTGGTTAAGGAGCAACCCTAGTCCTCTGAGCTTCATGGTTCAATTGCTCCTCTTGATGTCGTGCGAAAGAGATGGCTGCCATAAGTGTGTACGGTTGTCGCGCTTTAACTTCTCCCCGGATCTCTGGCTTCAAGCCCTCAGTGAAGGTCGTCAATAGCTATTTTTGAGACCAATCACGAGTTTGATTAGATAACCTTTCAAACCTGGTTTGGTACTCCTGAATGGTGGAGGTTTGTCGGATCTTTACTAATTGTCCGTCAATATTCTCATAATCGGTTGGTCTGAAGCGGATCAGTAATCCTTCTTTGAATTATCGCCATGAAAGGACTCCATAAGTGTGTTCAAACTAGTCAAACCACTGTATGGAATCCCCTTCAAGATGTATAGCTGTAATTTTCACCATAGATGCGTCTGCGGTTTTGTGATACCAAAAATATCACTCCACACGCGAAATCCAACCAATCGGGTCTCCTTCTTCCCATCTAGGGAAGTCCACCCTCATGTATGGATAGTTGGGATCAATCATAGAACCTCCCCTCTTTTGGAAGTCATCTCTTCTGGCTTGGTGCGATTGGGCAGAGCTCTCTCCTAGATGTGATTTCTTCGGGCTTAGTGGTCGGCCCAATCTGAGTTCAGTAAAGAGTGTCCGAATCGTATCCTCCATTCGTGCCTCAAAGGCTTCGAATTTAGCATTGATTGCCTCCTCAGATGCCATAGTATATGCCTCCAAATCTGTGATGTTATGATCTCTCTTTTGTTGTCGGGTTAAAAGCGTGTATAGGTTGAGAGAGGTGATGGTCGAAAGGGTTGGTGGATTGGTAGATGTAGGCTGCGGTTTAGGCTTGTTTTGGGTGCAGTTTGAGGGTGTGGTTTAGTGGAGTTTTAGGGCTGTGGATGAAAGTTTTGGATCTGTGGTAGATGGTACTAAAGGTTTGATAGAAATAAGTGGAAGTTGCAGCAAGTATGTGTTGTCTTGTAAGAGTAGAATTGTCGTCGAAGAAACAACGGTTTCTCGACGTAATTTTCATAAAAAACTTGAGAGAATTGAGGAGGGAATTGATAGAAAAATCATAGTTTATATGACAGCAAGGATGTCTAATTTAATCAAGAAAATTTCGGCAGTATAATAGCAAGGAAATTGGTACAAGTTGCGATTGCAGAATTCTCGTCGAAAAATTTCAGCGGTTTACGATGAAAATTTACAGCAACACAAAATCATTTTTAGAGATCAATTTCTCAATAAATTTAATCTTAGATGGAATTCAAGATGATCTATGAAGTGTATAAGAAATTTCATTAAAAAAAGATTGCAAATAGATGGGTTAAGGCAACAATATGCGCCTGAAATTTTCTACAGCATAGATTTTCAAGTGTAGCAGATTGGACATAAAAGATCAGTAGTTTATATTGAGAATTTTTCGATGAAACCAAAGGGAAATCCATTGTTAGGAAGTGTCAAAGCTATCATAAAAATTTCATAGAGATTTGGATAAAAAAAATATTGTATCAAGATCAAACAAACAGTGCTATGCGGCTGAAATTTTACAGTGCAGATTTTCAAGTATAGCAGATTAGACGTAAAAGATCAATGGTTTATATTGAGAATTTTTTGAAAAAAACAAAGGGAAATCTGCTGTTAGGAAGTGTCAAAGATGTCATAAAAATTAAGTAGAAATTTGGATAGAAAAAGCACAGTAGCAAGATCAAACAGATGGTGCTATGCGGTTGGAATTCTGCAATGTATCTTTCGTTGTAGAGATGAAAACTTTGTGACGAAAAGTTTATGCAGCAATATAGGAATAAATTTTTTTTTTTTTTGGATTTTCGAATAAGGATAACTAAATTGTAATAGCAGTAAGGTAGGAAACCGGAACCTGTTGCAATTCACGGGGAGATCAAAGGATGATCCACGGTGGTGGAGATGATGGAGGAATTCGGCGACGATCTTTTAAGCAATTGTGGGAATTGCTTTGGATGGTTGTGGAGGGTTGATAAATGGCTGTGGAAGGGCAGCGAGACGCCAAGAATGCTGCTCTGATACTAGGTGTTAGAACCCTTGCAGATTCTAAACTTGGGGTTGATCTCTTTAGGGGATCGGCCTCCTTGGAACTCTATAGGGGTTCCTCCCTCCAAGTTGCTCAAAGGCTGCAGAAAAGATTCATCTATTGCTTATCAAAAGAGGAGGAATACATGGCTATTTATAGGGTTTCTAAACCCTAACTCCTAATAGGACTCCTACTTCTAACCAACTCCTAATATGACTTCTACTCAAGACTCCTATTCTTTTACAACTCCTAATTCATCTCTAAGAAACAACCTCCTAACCCTAGCCGGCCTCTTCACCTCTTTAATAGGGGTCGGCTTAGGTAGATTTTACATGAATGTCCCTCTCAATTAGGACTCTCCTAGCTAGAGTCCTAACAAAATTCCACCCCGAACTTACAGCAATTTGCTATCAAAGTACTTAGTTTGACATGTAGTGCTTCGGGTTGTGAGCGAAACTGGAGTGTCTTTGAGCATGTAAGGATCACTAAATATTTTTTTTAATTAATTTATTTATTTAGATATATGTATTAATATATTTTTAAATTATATGACATGACAGATTCACTCGAAGAGAAAAAATCGATTAGAACATCAACGATTGCACGATCTTGTTTACATAAAGTATAATCAAGCTTTGAAGGCTCGTCATGATTTACAAAATAGATTTGATTCAATCTCATTGCAAGATATTGATGATTCAAATGAGTGGTTAGTACGAAAAATGGGTGCTAACTTGCAAGATGCTGAAGACGAGCTTGTATTTGAAGATGATAGATTAACATGGGGACTTGTGGCAAGAGTTTCAAGTGCTAGAGAATTACAAACATATACAAGACAGATGTCAAAGAGAAAAATGAGTGCAAAAGCATCAAGCTCGGCTCGTGCTATTGTTGAAGACATAGAGAATTAAACATATCTTGATGAAGATGAAGGAATCGAAGGACAAGAGGAAGAAGACAAATTCAATGAAGATGATTTGTGTGAAAATGACGATAATATTGATTATGATGAATGACTTTAATGTAAAATTTTATTGTTTTGAATTTTGAAACTTTTTGTTAATGTGACATTGTGATTGTGTATCTTAGATTTTCTTAATTTAATAGCATATTTTTATTTAAAATTTTAAATAATTATATTTATTAATTATATTATATATTTTAGCGTCTCGCTTCGCTCGGGTAGCGCCTGGGCGAGCGCCTAGCGCCTTGGGCATTTTTGGACCTTGGCGCCTAGCACTTTTTAAATCACTATTGCCCAATCGGTCAGCTGACTTCGCAACTTCGATATCCTTGGCGCAATATTCGCTCTTCTTGGCCCGATGCCCGAATCCATAGCCCGAAGCCTTCTATCAATACGTCGACCGATCCTTCGGCACGACGTCTAATTTTCTGACATGTTTCTCCAGCTCAACATGATTCTTCCTACTTTAAATGTCTCTCACTGATCGAAGCATCCTGCGTCACTCAAAATGTAGATCAAATCATAAACACTTATCAATTGGTTTTAATCATCAAAATACGAGATTCAATAATCTCCCTCTTTTTTATGATAACAACCAATTGATGATGGAGTTAACCTTAACTCCCCCTATCAATATGTCATATTGATAGAATCTTGAATTCAAGCTGAATTCAAGTCATTGCAAATTTCATCATGAATATTTGCAACACGTCATCATGCATAACATGATCATACCTCTCCCCCTTTGTCATCAACAAAAAGGAGAAGTGTAACTTTCAAGTGTTTAGACATTACATTTCGTATCGTTACATAATAAACATAATATCAAGTTTTATCATCATGCAAGCTTTATAACTGCAACTAGCAAATTTGTTCATCAACTTACAATATGCATAATCACCAAATCATCGTTAATTTTGAAGATATGTAAGTAAGTAAATTTTGTAAGTTAGCATGTTTTGCTTCTTGAGATAGGCAAGATAGCACTTTTGCTTCTCTTGAGATTGCAAGCTTGCAATTCTTAGTGATGTTCAAGATAGCAATTTCTACATCATGCAAGCTAGCAAAAATATTTTACATCATTAAAAAAAATATAAGCTAGCAATATTAAGATGTTCAAGAAAACAACTTTTGCTTCTTGAAATATACAAGTTAGTAATCTTTGCTTCTCTTTTGAGATGAGCAAGCTAGCATGTCTTTGCATCTTCTTGACTTGTGCAAGCTAGCTATCTCCCCCTTTATCCTTGTCAAAAAGAAGAGAAGAATATAATTTTGTAATTCTTTTCCCTTTACAGTAATTTCCAAATCATGACAAAGGTAAAGTATCAATCTTATTTATTTATATTATATTTTCAAATTAAAACATGTATAATTTCAAAACCTTACATTTGTATCCTTCATGCATGACACAAATAAATTAATCACTATGGGCATATCATACATGATATTCAAGCATTCATGATACATCATTTTTGAAACAAATCATAGCATTTCAAATCATGATAGTATATAAATATCAAATTATATTACATCTAACATGCATGATCATAACTTCTCATTTGTTTGCATCAACATAAATTCATGAGTATTTCATGCATAATTTCATATCATCATAAAAAATATCAAGAGATTTTTGATGATGAGATATACAAATCATGAAGACAAATTGTGAATATCAAGAGACATATTATGATTCTTTTTGGATAACTCAAATGGCGAAAAGAAAGAATCATAGTAGACAATCTTGATTTATAAAACAAATTTTTAAGTTATAAATCAGGAGAAATCAAGATCATGATTTTGATAAAATCCATTAAATTTAAATTATTTTCATAATTCATGAGATTCACAAAAGCATAATATATGTGGATTCATTAATGAAAAATCAAAATCAATTTTATGGTTCAAAAATTCATAATATAAGAATTGAGAAATTTTCAAGAAATGTATTCGCCTTTTATTTCATACAAGCATGCCTTTGCTAAATAAAAACATTCATCATCATTTCAAAACCAAAAAATTAAATTTCATCACGACAAGGATCAACAAGCCATAAATCATAAAAATTATCATGCATAATTTCGAAATATAAACTCATTAAGCATGATATCAAATCTCTTAACATTTTCATTAAGACATTAAGTATGGCTTCATTGAACATAATGTTGAATTATTCTTAAAGATATCTAATCTTCTTTAGTTTTAATTTGTATGATTGACTTTATATTAGCATGGTCAAATATTTGTTCTTATATCAAAACCATGCATCATGTTTAAAATCGAAAACCAAGGACAAGATTCATCACAAAAATCATCAAGCCTTCGAAACAAAAGCTATCATGTATAACTTCAAAATCTCATGCATAGAATAAATTCATCAAGCATTGTACCAAAACTTTTATTAAAAATAACAAGCATGATTTCATTGAGCGTTTTCAATCAAAATGGAAATCAATACGGAAATCAATATGATACACATTATTGTTTCTTTCGACAAAAGATTTAATTTATCTTTTTATGTGATTGATTTTATATAAGTATGCTCAAATTTTTCATATGAAAGCCATCCAACAAAACTCGAAAAGCAATACAAAATCATCACAATACACATAATTGTTTATACCATACAAGAAATTAATCACTAGATTTAATTCTAACATTTTGTTCATTTATCATAAAATATACAATTTTCATGATCATTTTCAAAATTACTAGAATGATAAGCATGATCCTAATTTTTTAATATTTTTATTATATTATTAAACATGTAATTTTTAAGAAAAATAATTAAACTAAATTAAAAATAACTCATTAAAAGCATCATGTAATTGATAATGCTCTAAAGTCTTATCGTAAAAAAGAAGAGAAAGGGAATGATCACTTCGAGGGGATCGACCCTCCTTGATCACTTCGAGGGGATCGGCCTCCTAGGGTTTGTCAAAAGACAGAATAATATTTTTCATAGATAACTGAAAAGAAGCAGTTACATCCCTATTTATAGAGTTCCACCCAAAGTCCATCAGGACTTGAACTCTAATAATAAATAAATATTAGATAAACCTCTACTTGACTCTAACTGAACCAAACTGACTCAATAAACAAATGGACTAAACTGACTCAATAAACATTATTCAAAAGCTCAGAAAAAGGGTCCTAACAGTTCCTCCCTCATCAAATCAGCCTTGTCCTCAAGGCTGAGCAGCATCAATCTCGGGGAGCTTGTCTTTTAGCACTTCAGTCAGAGGCTATCTACAACGCATCACAACCCGTTGATCAATTAAGTATGGTCTCCACTTTTTGACAGTGTAAGCAATAGGTCGATCTTTCAGTGTAGTAATCATTGCAAGAAATTCCTAGCCTTTGCTATCATAAGTTAAAATCTGTCCATCAACTTCGAATATATCACAGCCTTCAATGTGGTGGGCTAATTGGGCTGCAACTTTCCTGTCCATAAAATTATTAGTGCTTTCTGTATCAATCAAAATAGTGACAGGTTGATGCTTCAAAGTTTCTCTGATTTTCATAGTTTGTGGGTTAGCATAACTAGTCAATGCATGCACTGTATGTGTGATGGCTTCAATATCTTCGTCAGTTTCTACACCTTCATAATCGGAGTCCAACTCTTCTGCTTTCGGTTCCTCTCCAATTGGCTCAATCATCATATGTTGCCCTTGTTTACATTGGTGCTCCTGTTTACATTGGTGCTCCATACTCCATTTTTCATCATAATACAAACCCCTTGCTGATCTTTCCTTGCTAATTTTTTTCTCATGTAGATTTGCAAATTAGATCGCAGCTATCATAGTGCGGGGTTGACGTGCCTTAACTTCACACCGGATCTCTAGAATAAGCCCTTCAATAAATGTATCCAGAAGTTGTCGGTCCGACCAATCTCTAACTTGATTTGACAATCTTTCAAACCTACTATGATATTCTAACACTGTAGAAGTCTGACGAATTTTGACGAGCTGGCAATCAACATTCTCATATTCATATGGGCCAAAGCGAACAAGAAGCCCTCTTTTGAACTACTCCCACGAAGGAACTCCGTGGAAAGTTTCATACCAATCGTACCACTGGAGTGCATCTCCTCGAGCTGGATTGAGGCCACTTCTACCTTGGATTCTTCTGGGGTTCTGTGAAAACGGAAAAAATTTTCTGCCTTAGAGATCCAATTAGTCGGATCTCCATCTTTCCATCTCGGAAATTTCATCTTCATGTGTGAGTAATTTGTATCACAATTTTGGGGCCCTTTTCTTGTATTTTCAGATCTGTGCAATGTAGAACTTGAGCCCCCATTTTGTTGAAATTTGCTGAGGCTCTCCAGAAGGCTCTTTTTGAAATCATTAAGTGTTTCTTGCAGTCGGTTCTCAATTCTGATTTTTAATGCTTCCATTTGTGCTTTCACCGAGTTATCAGTGGTTATTGCATAAGACTGCAAATCTGTAATCTCAACTCCTGTTTTTGGTGTCGGTCAAGGGCATCAACACTGTCGATGTGAAGTTGCCGAGGAGGTGGACGCCAAGGGCAGTGCTGCAGTCGCTGCATTGGAGGAAGAGTAGCTGCCCTGTTTCTATCGCTGCATGGGGTGAGAGCGCCGGGGTTGAAAGGCGACTGTGTTGATGTGGCTACGGCTGAGAGCAGCGTCACCAACGATCGCCGAGGAGGAGAGGTCGAGCGGCTGCACTACGATGCAAGGGGACGTTGGCAGCGTCGTCTCCTGGCCAGGGAACAGCGGCGGCGGTGGTCGCCGGCCAAGAAGCGGGGCGATGGTGGCCGCTAGCCGGAGAGCAGCAGCAGCGGGTGGGCTGGTCGGAAGCAGGAGACGCAGGGGTGGCTACAGCTTCTTCTTCCTCTCGTGTTTCTTCTTTTTTTTTTTTTTTTTTTTTTTTGAACAAGATGGGGCAGCGAGGAGGTCGAGCGATGGTCGAAGGTCGCTGGCCGGGAAAAGCGACAACGATGAAGAAACAGTTGCCTTGTAGTGGTGGTGGGGAAGAAGGGAAGCAAGACTGCGGTGGGCTGCGCCAAGGATCGTTACTCTGATACCAAATTGTAAGACCCTAAAGTCTTATCGTGGAAGAAAGCGGAGAAATGGGGATGCTCTAATACCAAATGATAAGACCCTAAAGTCTTATTATAAAAAAGAAGAAGAGAAAGGGGATGATCGCTTCGAGGGGATCGGCCTCCTTGATCGCTTCGAGGGGATCGGCCCTCCTTGATCACTTCGAGGGGATCGGCCTCCTAGGGTTTGTCAAAAGACAATAGTATTTTTCATAGATAACTAAAAAGAAGCAGTTACATCCCTATTTATAGAGTTCCACCCAGAGTCTATCAAGACTTGAACTCTAATAATAAATAAATATTAGATAAACCTCTACTTGACTCTAACTGAACCAAACCGACTCAATAAACAAATGGACTAAACAGACTCAATAAACATTATTCAAAAGCTCAGAAAAATGGTCCTAATAGTAATTTCAAAATAAATTAAGGGAGTTTTGTTTACCTCGTCGTCAAAAGTCGTTCAAGCGTAGTTTGCCACCTCGCCTTTGTTGATTTTCTCCTCGCCTTTAGAGGAGCTCAATTCATCCAAAGTCGCCTTCTTCTTCTTTTTAAGTTCATTTTTAATTTTCGATTCTTGTTTTAAAATTTTCATGAGGAGTTCAAGTTCACCATCACTTGAGCTTATGCTCGAGTGGTCTTTAATTGTTCTAAGTCCAAAATCCTTTCTGTTCTTTGGAAGGTGTTCTCAAGTTCTTTACGTGCATTGCACTTTATTTCATAGGTCATTAAAGACCCAATAAGTTCTTCAATTGGAAAATGGTTCAAGTTCTTTAATTCTTGTATTGCCGTTATTTTCGAATCCCAATTTTTAGAAAGCGATCGTAAAATCTTGTTAACGAGTTTAAAATCCGAAAAACCTCTACCAAGTGCTTTTAAACCATTGATGACATCCGTAAATCGGGTGTACATGTCTCTAATAGTTTCGCTTGGTTTTATATGAAATAGTTCAAAATCATGCAATAAAAGATTGATTTTAGAATCTTTTACTCTATTCGTGCCTTCGTGTATGATTTCGAGAGTGTGCTATATTTCGAAAGTCATTTCGCAAATAGAAACCCAATTAAACTCAGTTTTATCTAAGGCGCAAAATAGGGCATTCATAGCCTTTATATTTAGAGAAAAAGTCTTCTTCTCCAAATCATTCCAATGGTTTATTGGAAGAGAAGACCTTCGAAAACTGTTCTTTCGTACGTTGAAAACCGATTTTAGAAACTTGAAAGCATATGAGAGTGTAGGCGTAGTAAAAGCACAGTAAGGAGGAAAGGCAGTTTGCTATAAAAGTAAATTGCAAGACGGAAACGCAAACCAGATTTTTATAGTGGTTCGGTCATCGTGACCTATATCCACTCCATTGATTCCTCTTCCGTCGAGGCTATCGACATCCACTATCGGTCTTCCTTCAATAGGCGAAGATCAAACACCTTTTACAACTCGATTCTCCTTTTACCGGGTTTAGGAGATAACCCTTACACCCCCACTTACTCTTCTCTCAAACTATTCTAACACTTAGAATTTTTTAGAGGAGTTTACACAAGATTACAACAGCATATCTTTTTATTTTTACTCTCAAGTCTTATGTATCTTAACCAGGGATGAGAGGGGTCTTTATAGGCTTCAAGTTGATTTAAACTTCGAGCCTAAAAATATCTCATCTTGGGTTTCCTAGGTACGGGCGATACCACCGCCTGTGCTGGGCGGTACCACCACCAGTGTCAGTCTAACACTAACATTGCATTGGGCGGTACCACCGCCTAGTCTGGCGGTACCACTGCTTGGCACTGGACCACTGGGCAGTACCACCGCCCAAACTAGTGGTACCATCGCCTAGCACCCTGCTAGGGGCAGTTCCACCATCCAGACTGGCGGTACCACCGCCTGACACAGTCTCGAAGATTGTGCCATGATGATGTCACATCTTGGGGCACTGTTTTGGTTTTTTCATTGGGCCCAACACAGTTCTTATATGGCCCAACTGGCCCCTAATTGGGTTGGCCCAATTCCAATCCCAATTATTTGCTAACTATGAATTCTAAGACATTTCCTAAGCTAAACAAGTCCGTAAGTCTAGTTTCTTCCAACGAGCTTCCGGCGATCTTCCACGAACTTCCGACGATCTCTCGGTAATGTTCTAGCGGACTCCCGGCAAGCTCCTAGACTTCACAATGATCTTCTTGGCGAGTTCCAATGAGCTTCTTTGGCAAGCTCCTGGACTTCTCGGCTGGTTCCTGCACAACTTTCGACGAACGTCTGGACTTTCGACGAACCCTCGAACTCCCAACGAAATCACGTTCTTGACTCCGGGACTTCATTTTGCTTTATGCCTTACTATCGTAGTTAATCCTACACATGTAAAAACACACTTCGATCTAGATAATTATTACTAAGCTTGAATCATGTTGTCCGGCATGTCATTGGTCCATTGACGCTTCGTCCGATTATTCGACGCATCGTCCTCTCTTGTGACCTATTGCCCAATCGGCCAGCTGACTCCACAACTCCGATATCCTTGGCGTAATTTCCGCTCTTCTTAGCCCGATGCCTGAATCCATGGCCCGAAGCCTTCTATCGATACGTCGATCGATCCTTCGACGCGACGTCCAATCTTTTGACATGTTTCTCTGACCCAACATGATTCTTCCTGCTTTAAATGTCTCTCCCTGATCGAAGCATCTTGCGTCACTCAAAATGCATATCAAATCATAAACACTTATCAATTGGTTTCAACAGTATTGACTTATAAAGGCACATGTACGTTTCGTTGTACGTTTCGTTGTTCCACATGTGCTTCTGATATGTGCTAATTTTATTATTCACACTATCCTTTTGTACTCTGGTGTTTGTGGGATACTGTGAACCTTTGTTAGAAATAGTAAAGAGTTATGCATAAAGCTTGCGATGCTCTATCGGCCCCCTCTGACTTCACCTAGACGTGGGTGGATGGAGCTCCTAGACGTAGGAGACTTATGTCTGATGGTCATTCAGAAATGGCTGAATCATATTTCTGTGGTACCACTGCACCTTCATTCTTTAATTCCAGTTTCGGCAGAATTTATAAGTGTTCAAGTCCTTTCTTAATCGGGAGTGCAGTGGGGTAATTGCTAGAAGCTGTGAGGTTTCAACAAGCAGTTCCCATTTGGTGGAGCAGATCCAAGAGAATGTAAACTGACTAATGCATCCGCTCAAGAAAGCTAACGCACTACGGCTTAGCACCCGCTCAAGAAAGCTAACGCACTACGGCTTAGCACCTGCTCAAGAAAGCTTTAGCATTATAGGTCAGCAATAGAAAAGTCAAGTAAGCTGCCCGGCGCACAAGTAAATAAGCTTCCGCGAGTTCTAAGTTTCCTTACTTATAGGGGCTAGTGAACACTTGATAAGAAGATAGGGCTCCGTTAGCTAGTTTTGGGGGCTAGTGAACACAAGATAAGATGATAGGGCTCCGTTAGCTAGTTTTGGGGGCTAGTGAACACAAGAGGGCAAAGATCTTAAGCAACTGCTGCGATTTACGGACCTTTTACCCGTCTAATTGTATAACAAATGATAGAACTAGCAAAAAGCATCTATCTTAAATGATAGAACTAGCAAACAACAGCATCTTTTAAATACAGGTTAGCGAAAGTGGGCATCAAAGAAAATCGGAAAGTGCCCAACGTAAGCATCAAAGAAAAACAGCTTAGCGCTCTTTCTTGACGTTTTGATGCTTGCTCGGCTCCAATCTGGCATACATCACCAGTAGGAATCGCTCCAAGCTCTGGTTAATGCTGGTGTGAAAGAAAGCCTAAACCTAAGTTCAAGGTTAGTTGGCTCCGGATTGGGCGCGGCCTAAGAACCTGTGTGGAGGTAGCTTTACAGTTCTCAGAGGCATTAAGTCGATATTCCAGATTGTGCAGAATCCTTGGGCACTAAAGGAGGAGTCACTTTCACTGGATAGAGTTCCGCTTTATGACCCGTGGCCTTGCAATTAGTACATGAAAAGAGGAATCCATTTATTCGTATTGGACACATTGTTCCTCAAGATCCGATGTCGATCCAAACCTTTTTATAAGGGAGAGCTTTATTAAAAGAAATACAGACCCTATCAAACACGAGACGGGATTTGGTAGAAGTCTGCTTGTCCATATAGAATGGCTTACCCATAGTACTAGCAATCCTTCCTTTTCATATTGGATGACCAAAGGTGGAGCTCGAGCAGAGGGTATCAAACCCAATAGGAACGCTCTCCGGGATATCCAATCCTCTTTACCATTTTCTAAGGATGAGAACCCGACCACTTGAATCTATAAGATCCGTTTCTGTTTCAAGATCAGAAGCCACAGAATGACCAGTTGAAGTTTCATCTCTTGTTTCGTCTTAAAAGTCTTGTTCGGGCAGAAGTACTAGCTTTGAAGCTGAGTCAGGATCAGGATCTCATGCCCATGTAGCGGTAGAAGTGGTAAGCGGTTCTGCAAGTGAATCAGTGCTCGGTTAAGTCATAGAGATAAGTAGCCGTGCCTTTGCCGGAATCCGCAGTGAGAGTGGAATCAATCGGTTCAGAATAATAAAGTGTTAGTTCTCAGGGAATCTTAAAGGTATGGTGGGTATTGCCTTTTGTTTCTTTACCTGAGCTCACTAACGCGCAACGGCTTAATTCTACTAAGCTAGTTGGTGCACTCTAATCAATTCATTTTGGACTTGGTGGCCAAGTCAGAATCTAGTCAAGGGTTCAGGTTCAGAAATAAAATAGAGTTCGTTCGGGTACTTGAGAAGCCCAATAAGGGTTATAAGATGGATAAGAAGCATGATTAGGACCAGATGTTTTATAAAGTGTAATTCGAGTGTCTAAGGCAGAAAGTAGAGTTACATCATCGGCTAACGGAGCGAGTCCCCTTTCTTTCTGTGCTTTAAGAATAGAATTGAGAGCTGATAGATCCGGATCAGAACCATAGCAAGCGGAAAGGAGAGTTCGGGCAAAGGTATGGTCTGCAAGATAGAGGGAAGGAGTGTATTTACTAGTTTCTTTACCTGGTGCAAGAGAAGAGAAAGAGTAAAGTCAGTCTTATTGCCCTAAAGGTGTAGACTTGTTGCAAGAGAAGAGATAGAGTAAATTCATTCTTATTGCCCTAAAGGTGTAGACTTGGATCTTAAAGCTACCTATCCCTTTGGTTACTTTTCCCTAGAAGAAAGAGTATTTTATTGAAACCAAGCTGACAAGCCGACAAGTAAGTATTAAGTAATAGAATAAGTAGACTTCCATGGAATAAGTATCAGAATGGAACAAGTAAGTGAGGGTACTAATGATAAGCAGGTATGATCTAGCGATCTATAAGTAATCAAGGATAAGGCCATAGTCAATAATTGCTAGCGCATTACTACTAAGAGCGGGAGAGCAAGAGGAGAGGAAAGAAATCAACTGGAAGCACAGAATTCAAACAGTAAGTCAAAGAGGCAAGCTACCACTTGTTATGTGCTCGGGAGCCTGAGGATAGTTATAGTAGCCATAGGGAAGAGAACAGATGGCCCCTTATATACAAGTTCACAGGACTCAAAAACCAGACTTGCAACTGAAATAAGAACCATCACTGGCAATTTAATTATCCACTGTCAACTGGAACAGAAAGAGATGATCTTATAGATTCAACAGGAACTGGCAATTCATAGGCTACATCTCCTGCACCAACATGAGAATTGGAATGGAATATCTATCCACGACCGACGTAAACTACTGAATCACCTACAACTCTTTCCACTCAAACAAAAGAATAGGAATATTACAACAAATCTATACCTGGGCTCATGTGAGCTTAAAGATTCTGATCAATAGGAATAGGAATCCACTTCCACTGCTTCCTCTATCTACTTTTCAATAGGAATAGGAATCCACTTCCACCGCTTCCTCTATCTACTTTGACACTGAATCACTTATCGCAACTGGACAAGTATACTTTCCTGGAGCTGGTGAACTGGTTTGAACTGAATATGCATATTTCTCTTATATAAGAATATTTATCTTATCGAGTACTTGGCATAGAATCAAGTGAAGACTCACTACTTACCCTCGGGCTAACTTCGGATTCTATTGTCTACTTTCATTCTGTTGCTGAAGACGGAGCTTCTTATCCTACTGCTCGAACAGGAACTGGACATTCTTCTGCTTCCGGATCTTTCAACAAGAACAGTGCTTTCATAAGCTGATTCTTTTACTTTACCGCAACACCTCTTCTTATTCTTACTCTGATTCTCACACCTCAGTCTCTTCTTTCTTTCTTTAAAGGATGAAACAGGAACAGGACATTCTCATTCTGCTGCTTACTTAGCGGTTACTACTGACTTACTTTCTACTGCTGATTATCCTTATTATGCTTGAACACCATCTTGAGAGTATTCAAGGGCTTAAGGAACAAGCTACTACTAATGGACAAGTCGACAAGCTCTTCGACTTCTGAATTGAATTTCATACCCGAACACAGGAGCAGTTATAACCACGTCCTGGTTTTGCCTTTCTATCAACTGAACTTGATACGGCCACTGCCTCGGATCTCGCTATTGAAACTGTTTATTCTCCCGATCAAGCTGATTCTCTCTATCCGACCGAAACTTGAAGTTAAGACCCGCTTGCTACTCACCTCTGACTTGTACCTGAAAAGTAAGGGTATCTAAAAGAAGCAGTAAGGGGAAAGTCTCCAGTTGCAGGTTTACTTCTTCTGCCCGTATTGAGAGAAATAGTACTATACAAAACTAGTCACTGGAACTATACAAATTATTATATGAGTAGCGATAAAGTAGGTAAATAAACTTGATGCTCTGTGCGAACAAGAGAATGGAGAAGATACTTGATCAGAGGCTACAAGTAAGTAACTGAATTAAACTCACAGACAAGCAGACAGGAGAGTATCCGAATAGTCAGTAACAGAATGGTAACGCGAGGAGAGGGATAGTTTCAAGAGGTAATGAGCTAGGGCTAATTGCTAGGGATGATAGAAACAAGTACATAGCTTTCCTGGCACAGTATCCCGCAGAATATACATTGAGTGGAGGTCTGTTATTCAAGTGTAGTTCTGTAATTCCTGTAGGAACTCTAGCGGCCCTTTAGCGCTTTAGCTCACTTTAGCGACACATTATACGTGTCTTGTCTAGTAGTAGCTTGGCGTCTAGTAGTTACTTGTCTGATACCTAACTCGAACAGCGGATTTTGTTTCCACTACTTATCTCTCTTCTGATCTCGGATACAAAACTATTACTGCAGCATTCCGTTGAAACAGCTTCTTCACTTTCCATATTAAGTCGTCAACTCAAACTGGCAATTCTTTATACGCGAACTGGAATTGCAGCTCTGACCTTACTTGTGCCTTCTCAAGCACCCAACCCAAAGAAACTCCCCTGTGATTATTACCTGCTTGCTCTATACTAGAGGTTATGAGTCCGTTCTCTGTTTTCGGGAGCTCACACTGTTTCTGATCTGTCATCTGATACAACTCCATCGGATAATCCTACTTATGCTTGAGCCTCGTATTATATATACGGACATTCTCCACTACAAGCAAGGTAAAGAAACGGAACTCTATTACTTTGAGCTCGAAAACTTGACTTGCTCTTAACTACCTACGTTAGCCGGTTGCTTTTCGAAAGGGCTACTACTCCTTGAACTTTGGACCTTTGCCTTTGCCATGAGTACTGGTTTCAAGTTTACAGTGTTGGTGACAAAAGAATAGCTTGGAAAGCTGGTATAGAGGAAGGTACTGGTAGATCACAATCGCAGGATCAGGTAAAGAAATAAGGTCAAATAAGGATCTGCCGAAGGAAGGAGCTTGAGTTCGTTTTGAAGTAAAGGGGAAGCAATGTTCTGAGGAAGCATAAGAAAGAGAATCCGCATAAGCTAGATATCTGCTGCAGTTAAATATCTCGGTTTTGGTTGGCGATAAGAATGAATCATCCAGTAAAGTAGTACAAAAGTGAAGTGATAGTTCGAGTGTTGCGGTAAGTGAATAGAATAATAGAATCAAATCCCTCCGTGTTGTCCACCAGTGTTGTCTACAAGCACTATTCCGGGCTTTCCCTTTATATGGAACTAATTAATCTAATAATACACCTCTAACTAAACTAATTGCCCTGACTTTAGATTCTTATGATGCAGTTCAGTCAGAAGTCGAAGTCAAAGCAAGCGTTTATGTTAGTATTTTAAGGCAGGGGAAACACACACACACCTCTTATGGCAAAAGTGACTATTGAAACTAAGAAACAGTCCTTCTTATGCATTTGAACCTAACATCTTAGCCGATGCTTCGATAAGGGGTTCTCTTCAATTCCATTCTGACTTTAGAGTTGAGTTCAAAGACGTTGTGCTAGCAGGAGTTTCTATTCCTAAATGGGAAGGGAGTTCCGGCAGGGATCTCTGTGTTGGAAGTTCAGATAGCCCACGTAATGGAGCTTAGGAAGAATCTACTGACCATCAAGACGTTCTTTCAAGTGTAGTTCGGGTGCGAGGAAAAGGCAGACTTTTCGGCAGGAACTCCCGAGATTGATAGATTCATAGGGAGAGGGGGCAGGCTTGGGCAAGTCAGCTAGGCATTTCGTATAGTGTAAGATAGAAAGCGGGCATATCCCCCGGTGTGAAAGATTCCCCTATTAGCTACAGTAGAAGAGAAAGTAACAACTCCTGTATACCAAGCAAGCCCAGAAGAAATTGACATAAATGGCATTCTTAAAGAATCATGGCACTTGCTCTTAGCCTTTCTCTTTGGATTGGATTTGGGCATCTCGTAAGACGGCTATTTTCCCGTCATTCATTCAAGTAGCATGATTGAGTCAGGCAAGGGTAAAGCATTTATTCCGAGCAAAGCAAGCAGGAGTTGGACTTTATTTACCATTAGTAAGCCCCGGTCAACGCTAGTCGACGCTAAGCAGAAAATCCTTCTCACGATTCGAAGTCCCAGGTAATAGAATCAGCAGCAAAGCGGACTTCCCTCCTGTTCACGAATCTGCCGCGACATTAGAATAAAGACAAGGCATATCTTATAATACATATATATGGGATTTCTAATACATATGGGATTTCTAATACATATTTTATCGAGAATAGGCTTTGAGGAAAAGTAAGGGACTGATTCCTAGATGCGGGAAGGAAAGGTAAAGGTGTAGGTAACCCTTGCCTACGATTGAGGTCAATTTCTCTTGGCAGTTTGTGATGCCGGGCAGAAGTCAGAGATGTTGTCAGTCTTCACTTCATTGTTCTATGGGCGTCTAATGTTCGTTCGCCTTAGCGGAATAAGCTTAGTTGAGATTGGCTTGGGCTTAAAAAAGGATAGGTTGCCGCTGCTTGTCTGGCCTCTTGTAGTTACTTGGCCAGGTTATGACCAATCTTCTGATAACTCCCCTGATTCTGTTTCTTCCTTACCCGATCCAGCAGATGATCTTGAAACTGAGTTTGGGCCTGGCAATACTGTTTGAATGCCTACAGGTCTTCTCTCTCTTGCACCGAGTAAAACAGCAAAGTAATCCCTCTTTCGAGCTGCGAGTCAAACAGTGCTGATAGCAAAGCAGACTTCCTATGGCTCTTTGAACTGCTTTTGGTGTTCAAGTTTGTGTAGTTCATTACTTATTCTTTGCCTTTGTTTGTTTGTATACGTTTCTTGGCAGAGCGGAGGGCTTAGATCTTGCTCCTGTTCCTGTTGTTGTTTAATACCGAGTCTAGAAGATCAACATTCAATAGTGGTAGGTGTGCAAGCACTGGGTAGCCCGAGGATAGGTATTTTGAGAGCCAGAGGGGGCATCGGGTATCATTATAATAGAATATAATAGATAGTGCCTTGTAGTGGATAGTTGGTTCTTCACTTCCAATTGACTAGCGGCCCTTTAGCCCTGAACACCGGTGAACTCTGGATTTGTAACAGGCAATTCTATACTATACGAGCGGTGCGGGTGTCAATTCAATCCTTATTTGGAGGGTGTCAATTCCATCCTTATTTCTCAATAGGAGGGATGGTGTGATGTAATAGATATGGGTTTTGTGCCTAGTCTAATAGATATGGGTGCAGCTATAAAAGATGTGGGTTCCTATTGCTTATCAAATCAATCTATAGGTAGGTAGGGTGGCTTTTCGGACTATTTTCAATTCCATCTTATAATAATCACAAACTTTTCTTTGGAATCTGACTTACTTTACTGTCTTGGCTTCTCTCCTTATATACAAGTTCGCAGTACTTTTGATAACTAATACAGTACATAGGTATAGTTGCCAGAGAGGAGCAAGAGGCGAGAGATTCAAGTTCCCTTCAATACGAGGGCGAGCAAGAACAGGTGGAGCAAGTAGTTGTCGTTCATTTCAAACAAGCAAAGGTGGAACAGGAGTCGAATACAGATTAGATGCTAGATAAGTAAATGATGTTTCCAGATTAGATGCTAGATAAGTAAATGATGTTTCTGTTAGAGTGGAATCCCGGTAGTACTGCAGAGAAGAATTAGCCAAAGTGAGATCAGGATAGGCGAACACAGGACAATGTATTTTTGACTTGCGATGTCTTCGGGAGGCAAAGAGGGATGAGATCGAGGTCAGTTATCAGAAAGTTACATTCTTGCCCCTTAAAGTAGTGCTCTAGTTTCATATGTATTTGTAGACATAGGAGAGGTAGGTTCGGGAGACATTAAGGCTTCAACTCGTCTTTCTTTCTTTCTTGTACTTACAACTGTTATAGTGCATTTGAGCCTACTAATTGAGTAGCCCGGTAGTCCAGTTCTTGTGAGAGTGGAATCTGTCTTTGTTGCGAGAGGAGAGGGATAGGAGGTATATAATAGTTCTTAATTCACCAAGTAGAGTGAGTTCAAGTACCAAATAAACAAGAGAATCCTCAGTTCTAAAGTCAAGTTCCGGGGGCAGGGGAAGAATCTTACAAGCTAACCGAAGCCAGAAGTGGTGCTACAAAAGCAGACAAGTCGACTCATATTCATATAATATAATATAATCTGTTTGTTAGCACGGTGCCATGAGTGGAAAGGGAACAAGTGGTAGTTTTTACTCCATTCTAATTCTAGGGTTTTTTATAGCAAAGTGGTAGTTTTTACTCCATTCTAATTCTATACTAAAGGGTAGGACTGGGCAACACAAGGGAAGGGGAGTTTGGGCAATCAGATAGTAAAAGAGCCAGAGGAAGAATAGGGCCAAATGCATCACTTGCCAACACATCTAGTATAAGATAAAGAGTGGACAACAACTGGAACTAGCCCCCTTGCTGCTTACTTTAGAACATCTCTCACTTCTTTTCTTTCCTTGTCGACCTTGAGGATAACCTTTTGTCGACCCATCCTCTGGTATTGAAGTCAAGAATTGCTATCAGCCAAGTAACTACTAATGTGTAGCGGCAGCGGTGTTGCACGGGTTTTGGTGACTTCCAGAAAGATACTTGACTTCACTTCAGTAATATAAGGAAGGGCATAGCCTGTCTCTTTGTCTAAGTCCAGTAGAGAAAGAAAGGAATACGAAGTAAGGAATTTGATGATGCAAGCAAAGGATAATTGTATTAAACGCTGCTCTCTTCGCTGCTTACGGATGCCGCACGACGAGTGCGCCCCGGATGAGGGTCGATTAACCTAATTCCATCAGTAGTTCAAGCAGATACAACCCTGGATGCATAATGTACCATGCTAGTTGATCCGCTTACAACCCAATTGGCGTGTGAACATATTTGGATTAGCATCTGGGTCAGGACCGATTGTTCGGGTGGAAGCAGCATATCTTTCACAAGTTTAAAAAGATTCACATAGTGCCCTATAGGGTAATGTTCAATATTAGAATGGTTCCCGCAAAGACAGGTTAGAGAATTCATATAGATAGGTAGTTTGCTCACGAGCTGTAATCAATAGAAAGGGATCTACCCTCAATAGAAGAGGATCGGATCCACCGAAAGTAGTAAAGTCCCAATCAATGGAAAGAAGTTTACTCTATCAGACCAGCGAGCCATGAAAGAGAATCGATTGAATACGCGGAGTTCATAAGTTGAAATTGATTAGTGGCATGAGAAGAATACGGGATAAGACTAAGGGATGTCATTCTAGGCAAGAGAGCCAATCAAGGAAATCCTCCCGGTACAAGTGAATAGACAAAAGTCGGAAAGAAAGACGGAAAAGATCTTAATCAGAAGGCGATAGTGTTAATTCAGGCAGGGGTAAAAGACCCGATTGCTGACTCAGATAGTGTTCACCACGTGGATTTCGCAGAAAGGGAATAGGATATTCCGATTGGTCCAGGCAAGAATGAGAGGTCCTTAGTGTTATAGGCTAGGTACGCTGCTCACCTGTATCAGTTATGGGGTAGAAACTTCTAGATTCTAAAAGAGAGATTAGACGTGGAATAATAAGATGATGCTTGGATTCTAAAAGGGATTAGAAGCGGAATAATAAGATGATGCTAGGCACGGTCCTATTGATGTTTATTCAATTGAAAAGCAGGCTACCCCTTAGAAAACCATCTCCTCTCCTAAAATATTCTGAGGTATCGGCCTTTGCGTACAACCCTGCTCCCGAGCCTAGTGGAGCTACTTAAGCCTTTATTAGGATCAAGGAAAGATCTAGACGGAGTGCTCTTCTATTGTTGTTTGCCGTCCATACCAATGGTTGAAACCTTAGTACACAGCTCTTCCTCTGGGTGTCTACCCCAACCCTTTCCTCACATCGGATCTTCCCGACTATTAGAGATGATCTGAACTTGAATTTGGGTTAGTAACTTACCTTCGGGACTCCTGGACCTTATCTAGACACCCTTTCACCTTACCTTTTCTCTTTTTTAGAGGCTTGCCTGGTCGGTGGTGAAGGACGATAAATATACCTGGACTTAGATGTAAATTAGCTATCAACCTTCTCATCACTAAATCTCTAAAGTACTTACAATAAAGAGGTAATCTTAGTATTCTCTGTATATTTGAATAGTCACTTTGAAAGCCCTCTAAGTCCCATGTGACTAAGAATAGGGTGATAGCCCGACTGCTTGATTTCGCTTTACTACAAGTGAGCAACTAAACAAAAGCCGAAAGGTGAATTCACTTTTCTATCTTCCTGAGCATACACTCATTCTTTCGCTTAGAATAGCTCATTCTTTCGAAGGCCCATTTGAGAGCAGTAAATGCTTGTTCTTTTCTTTCTCCATAGAAGGAATCAATCTCGTCCGCATAACTATCTCTTGCTCTTTACTAGGAGCTGCTCGCCCAGTAATAAAGCTAGGATCAGTCTCTATCCACTCTAAGGAAGCTCCGTCTCAAGCGAAGGTTGCTCCGTATTCTTTTCTTTCATATAGCCTCTCTCCGTGTCATAATTCATTTCATTAACTAATCTCGCTGGGCCATTTTGGTTGCTGGTCATCAGTGGCTCCCCTTGACCTATCTCATGGTCTGGAGTGGGCCATGCATACTGGTCCGTGGGGTAGAGGAAACTGGTCGCGGTCACAGCACAGGCCGAGGGGGTTCTTATTAAGTCTACCGCCCGAAACTCTAATACTTAGGGCGACAAAAGTTCAAGTGTGTGCAGCTCATTGAATTGGGTCTTTTTTTCCATAGTATAGCCATGTAACATTGGCATCTTTTCTATCGTTATATAGCTCACATCGTCTATTCATCCGTTAGTTCTTTCTTGCTTTTCTTCTATCTATCTTTCTTTCTTCTTTCATTCTATCCTTCTTGCTTTCTACTTCAAAGCTTAAGCTTGTAATGTCTCATGCTATTCATAGCTTGTGCTTTGGTTCATCTCACTGCTTACTTACTTTACCGGGTTCGCTCTTGCTTTATGGATAGGAGCCCCTCTCTGGTATAAATGATTTCTCTCGCAGCTCTCAATCAGTCTGTCCAGTCAAAGTCCTTGCTCTTCTCATATCAGTTCTTCTCTTTGAAAGAATAGACTCCGGCAGGACTGTTTACTTTTCTTCCCTTTCTTTGTTTGATGCGGAAGAGGGGGCGGGGCATTGCTTTCATGCCCATTCCCTAGCCAACTCGGAATAGAAAGAGCCCTAACTGGAACAACCATATTAGCTTTTATCGACCCGAGGTCTGATCTCTTTTCAAAGAAATGCCTTGACTTTCCGGAAAGCGGAAGTCTAAACTGGTAATCCAATTGAATTGATAGCCAGCCAGGAAAGTAATCAAAAGTACGTTGGTAGGAATTTAGAAGAAACATAGGAGTAAGCTAACTTCAGTAGATAGAGAGTTGCTCGTCGTCACGAAATATCTCATAACAGGCAATGTTGCTTAAAAAGAAAGAGCTGGGCTTTGCTTAGGTAATGGGTTATATCCCTTACGGAACAATTTCTATATCTCTGGATCCGGCCGATAAGCCTAATATATCTGTATCGTCAACCATTCCCGATTCAATCCAAAACTGTCCTCTTGTCAGAGTAATTCCATCTTAACGCTTTCTTCCCCGCAATCAATATCAAATAAGGAAGGGCGAAGCGAAGCAACGAAGACTAAAAGATAGATCTGAGTTTGCGCGGAGTTATCTGTTCCAGATTCGACTAGGCACAATGAAAGAGTAAAGGAAAAAGGAAGGAGTAGAAGACTAGGCCCGACTACTGTAAGCTAATCCCATAGTGAGTTAGGCGGGGAAGTGGAAGAAAGGCATTCAAGAAAGGATTATAAAAGATAGGAACGAGCCTATCTACTGCACATTAAAAGGATGATTGTACATCTTCGAGACACAAGATATTGAAAGATTCTCCATTGTTCTGGATTTATGGAAATAACATATCATAGATGGATCTTGTTTATTGCTTGGTGGCTGATCATATCATAGATGGATCTTGTTTATTGCTTGGTGGCTGATCAATTAATGCGTCTGTCTTTCTCTCACGAGGGACTTGAGCCCAATAGTGTTGTTTCGACGGCTAAGTATCTATTTGTGGGAAGACCTAATGTCTCAGGCGCTACGGTGCGAGACGTGTTTGTTAGGCTGGCAGCCCACAGATTCAGTCCATAGTGGGCTTGGGCAGCCCACAGCCCACACCTCCTCTTAACCTAACCCTAATTAACATTAGGGGGGCGTGGTGGCTACGTTTTGAAGGCAGAAAAAGGCATAAATAGGACAGCAACGTTGGAGAAGAAAATATCCACGAGATTCCAAAGAAAAGGAGAAAAACAAGGTAGAAAAGGAAGAGAAAGAAAGGAAAGAAGACAAGGACAACACAGAGAGGCTGTTCTCAATCATCTAGCAGTGTTCTCATCTTAGGTTAGATCAAATCTACATTAGACTCTTGCTGTGATTACTTGGGGAGGTTTTAGATATTGTAGACATGTTGGGAGTTCGAGAGTTCGACGGAAGTTCGGACAGTCGTCGGAGGTTCTGCGGGAACAAATCCGAGAAGTCCATAAGCTTGCCAAAGAAGCTTATCGGAACTCGCCAAGTGAATCGTCGCAAGTCCAGGAGTTTGCCAGAAGTCCGCAGGAGCATCACTGAGGGTTCATCGGATGATCGACGGAAGTTCGCCGGAAGCTCGCCGGAAGAAGCGATTGACGCATCGGAGCAAGTTGCAGTAAATGTCTTAGGAATATCGTAGTTAGCACAATGATTAAGTTGGAAATTGGAGGTGATCCCATTAACTTAATCTTGGGGCAATTGGGCCCCTGAAAAACCCAAATTGGGCCGAATGGATCAACCCATTCGGACCCTGATTTCTGCCAGGCGGTTGAACCGCCCAAGGCAGGAGGTTGCACCGCCTGGCCTCAGTCTCCGAGCGAGACTGGGAGGTGCAACTGCCTCAGTCAGGAGGTGCAACCGCCTGAGCTCGGTCTTCGAGCTCTGGCAGGAGGTGCAACCGCCCTTGACAGGAGGTAGCACCACCTAGAGGCTCAGTCTTCGAGCTCTGCCAGGCAGTGCAACCGCTCCAGTCAGGAGGTGCAACCACCTGATCCCGGAATTCCGGGAATTGACAGTTTTGAGCTCCAAATTTGAACTGGGTTGGGGCCTATAAATACCCCACCCATTCAGCACTGAAAGGGTATGAACTTATATCGAAATCTTGATCTTTTTCTGTGATTCTTAGAGCTCAAAATTATTGTAAAGGCCAAAAGTTCTTCTCCCTCTTTTCTTCCAAGTTCTGAGTTGTAAAGAGAGGAGAAAAAATTCTATAAGGGTTGTCTCCTAAGCCCGTCAAAAGGAGTGAAACTGTAAAAGGGTGGTTGGCCTTCGCCTATTGAAGGAAGGCCTCTAGTTGACGTCGATGACCTCGTCGGTGGAGGAAGCCAAAAGTGGAGTAGGTCAAGATTGACCGAACCACTCTATATCTCGGTTTGCATTTACTTTGAGCATCTTATCTTTACTGCAAACCTCCTTAATAGCTTACTGCCTTCTGTGTTTTTACGAACGTGTTTTAAAGTTCAGTGCTTTCCGAATCGGGGTTTAAGACGCAAATCAGTTTTATCGTACGAACGTCGTATTTCAGTTTGCGCTTACGTTCCGATTTCCATTATAACTGCAAACTGCCTTTATATCTTTGCTTTAACTGCATCTCGCCTTATCTCAAGTTAAAGTGGTTTACGAATCAGATTTTATACCGAAATCGCTTTTATCGTACGAACGTCGTATTTCAGTTTGCGCTTATATTCTGATTTCCATCATAACTGCAAACTGCGTTCATATCTTTGCTGCATCTCTCCTAGTCAAAAGTTGAAGTGATTTACGAATCAGCTTTCTTACCAAAATCACTTCTATCGAACGAAAGCAGTTTTCGAATTTAATCGCAGAAGGTTTTCCGCTGCAATAATTCACCCCCCCCCCCCCTCTTAGTACTCTTGATCCTAACAATTGGTATCAGAGCGGGGTTATCTCTCTAACGGATTAAAACCCAAGAGAGATGGCATACGCTGGAAACCAAGAGGGCCATTCTATTACACGTCCACCCATGTTCAATGGGACGGACTACACCTATTGGAAGACCCGAATGAGGATCTATCTTATTTCTATGGATTTTGAACTTTGGAATCTTATCGAAAACGGATTTTCGAAGTCTTCTCTTCCAATGATCGATTGGAATGAATTGGAGAAAAAGGCTTTCGCTCTTAATGCAAAGGCTATGAATGTCTTATTCTGTGCACTTGATAAAAACGAGTTTAACCGTGTTTCGACTTATGAAACTGCATTTGATATTTGGCACACACTCGAAGTGACTCACGAAGGCACAAGTAGAGTAAAAGAGTCAAAAATCAATCTTCTGTTACATTCTTTCGAACTTTTCCGGATGAAACCGAGTGAAACCATTGGCGACATGTTTACCCGTTTCACGGATGTCATCAACGGTCTAAAAGGACTCGGAAAAAGATTTTCGGATTTTGAGCTCGTAAATAAGATTCTAAGATCCCTTCCTAAGAGTTGGGATCCTAAAGTCACTGCTATTCAAGAGGCGAAAGTGTTGAATCTCGGATTTTGATGATGAAGTCAATTATCATTTGTTATCTAATCTATATGTTGAGATAAGTGTGCAGGATTAACTACGATGAAAGTGAGACATGCAGCAGGAGTTGCGCCGGAGTCAAGACAATGATCAAGTTGGGAGTTCGAGAGTTCGACGGAAGTTCGGATAGTCGTCGGAAGTTCTGCGGGAATAAATCCGAAAAGTCCATAAGCTTGCCAAAGAAGCTCGTCGGAACTCGCCAAGTGAATCGTCGCAAGTCCAGGAGTTTGCCGGAAGTCCGTAGGAGCATCACCGATGGTTCATCGGATGATTGACGGAAGTTCGTCGGAAGCTCGACGGAAGAAGCGATTGACGCACCGGAGCAAGTTGTAGTAAATGTCTTAGAAAAATCGTAGTTAGCACAATGATTAAGTTGGAAATGGGAGGTGATCCCATTAACTTAATCTTGGGGCAATTGGGCCCCTGAAAAACCCAAATTGGGCCGAATGGATCAACCCATTCGGACCCTGATTTCTGCCAGGCGGTTGAACCGCCCAAGGCAAGAGGTTGCATCGCCTGAGCTCAGTCTCCGAGTGAGATTGGGAGGTGCAACCGCTCCAGCCAGGCGGTGCCGGCACCGCCTGGGGCTCAGTCTCCGAGCGAGACTGGGCGGTGCAACCTCCCCTGATAGGAGGTGGCACCGCTTGAGCTCAGTCTTCGAGCTCTGCCAGGCGGTGCAACCGCCTCAGTCAGGAGGTGCAACCGCCTGAGCTCAGTCTTCGAGCTCCGTCAGGAGGTGCAACCACCCCTGACAGGAGGTAGCACCGCCCAAAGGCTCAGTCTTCGAGCTCTGCCAAGCGGTGCAACCGCTCCAGTGAGGAGGTACAACCGCCTGATCCCAGAATTCCGGGAGTTGACAGTTTTGAGCTCCAAATTTGAACTGGGTTGGGGCCTATAAATACCCCACCCATTCAGCACTGAAAGCATAAGAACTTACACCGAAATCTTGATCTTTTTTTGTGATTCTTAGAGCTCAAAATTGTTGTAAAGGCCAAAAGTTCTTCTCCCTCTGTTCTTCCAAGTTCTGAGTTGTAAAGAGAGGAGAGAAAATTCTGTAAGGGTTGTCTCCTAAGCCCGTCAAAAGGAGTAAAACTGTAAAAGGGTGGTTGGCCTTCGCCTATTGAAGGAAGGCCTCTAGTTGACGTCGGTGACCTCGTCGGTGGAGGAAGCCAAAAGTGGAGTAGGTCAAGATTGACCGAACCACTCTAAATCTCGGTTTACATTTACTTTGAGCATATTATCTTTACTGCAAACCTCCTCTAAAGCTTACTGCTTTCTGCGCATATACGATCGGGTTTCAAGCTTTGCACTTTCCGAATCAGCGTTTAGACGTAAATCTATTTTTTTCGTACGATCATCATATTTCAGTTTGCGTTTACATTTTGATTTCTATCTTAACTGCAAACTGCCTTTATATCCTTGCCTAAGCTGCATCTCGCCTAATCAAAGTGATTTACGAATCAGCATTTAGACCTAAATCAGTTTCTTCGTATGAACGTTGTATTTCAGTTTGCGCTTATATTCTGGTCTGCATCATAACTGCAAACTGCCTTCATAGATTGACTTTAATGTCATCTCACTTGATCGTAATTTAAAGTAATCTTAGAATCGGCTTTCACACCTAAATCGTTTTTATCGTTCGAACGTTTTTTTTTATCGTCGAAAGATTTCCGCTGCACTAATTCACCCCCCCCCCCCCCCCTCTTAGTGCTCTTGATCCTAACAATTGGTATCAGAGCGGGGTTAACTCTCTAACGGATTAAAACCCAAGAGAGATGGCATACGCCGGAAACCAAGAGGGCCATTCTATTACACGTCCACCCATGTTCAGTGGGACGGACTACACCTATTGGAAGACCCAAATGAGGATCTTTCTTATTTCTATGGATTTTGAACTTTGGAATCTTGTCGAAAATGGATTTTCGAAGCCCTCTCTTCCAGTGATCTATTGGAATGAATTGGAGAAGAAGGCTTTTGCTCTTAATGCAAAGGCTATGAATGCCTTATTTTGTGCACTTGATAAAAACGAGTTTAACCGTGTTTCGACTTGTGAAACCGCATTTGTTATTTGGCACACACTCGAAGTGACTCACGAAGGGACAAGTAGAGTGAAAGAGTCAAAAATCAATCTTTTATTACACTCTTTCGAACTTTTCCGGATGAAACCGAGTGAAACCATTGGCGACATGTTTACCCGTTTCACGGATGTCGTCAACGGTCTAAAAGGACTCTGAAAAAGTTTTTCAGATTTTGAGCTCGTAAATAAGATTCTAAGATCCCTTCCTAAGAGTTGGGATCCTAAAGTCATTGCTATTCAAGAGGCAAAAGATCTAAGCAACTTCCCTCTTGAAGAACTAATCGGGTCATTAATGACCTACGAGATGACTTGCAAAGCTCATGAAGAGCAAGAAGACATCCTTCCAAATAACAGGAAGGATATGGCACTTAAAACTTCAGAAGACCACTTGAGAGAAAACTCAAGTGATGAGGACTGTGACGATGACTTGGCACTTCTGACAAGAAAATTTAAAAAATTCATTAAAAGAAACAAGTTTAAAAATGAAACAAAAAATAAATTTGAACCCAAGAAGGACCAAGTTATTTGCTATGAGTGCAAGAAGCCGGGACACTACAAGAGTGATTGTCCCCAAGTCAAGAAGAGAACATCAAAGAAGAAGGCGCTCAAAGCAACATGGGATGACTCGAGCGCATCCGAAGAAGAGGAGTCCAACACCGAGCAAGTTGCTCATTACGCCTTAATGGCCATCGGAGAGGAGGTAACAAATTTAATAGATGCAGATTTATCATTTGATGAATTATTAAATGCCTTCCATGACTTATTTGATAAATGCAAGATTATTAGTAGAAAATACAGATTGCTAAAAAAGGAGCATGATAGTCTTACGTGTAATTTTGATAAGTTAAAAACTGAATATCATGATAGTTTAAGTTCATGCATAAAATGCCATGATCTAGAAACTCTCCAAAAGGAAAACTTACTATTTAAGGACACCTTGAAGAAATTCGAGGTTGGTAGCAAGTCACTGAACATGATCCTTGCAAACAAGGGTCACGTTCCTAAAAGAAGTGGAATCGGATTTGTGAGAAGTCCTCACCAAAATCCAACCACCTTAATAAAAGGCCACATCTTACATGTTCGACACCAAAGCAAATGCAACTTTTGTTGCAAATTTGGACACAAAACGCATTATTGTCCATTTAAGAAAATTAGTCTAAACAAATTAATTTGGTTTCCTAAAGGAACCATAATAAATTCTATGCATAATGATAAACAATGTAGATCTATTTTTGAGGCACCCAAAAGCAAATGGGTTCCTAAAAATCATCCTTTCTTGTAGAAACCTATACCATCGCAAGCTAAGAGCAAGAGATGGTACCTTGATAGTGGATGCTCAAGGCATATGACCGGAGATCGATCTCAATTCTCTAAGCCCACAAGTATAGACGAAGGCTATGACCTTCGGAGACAACAACAAGGGTAAAATCATTGGCAAAGGAACCATAGGTAACAAATCCAACTTCATTATTGAAGATGTTTTATTAATTAATGGTTTAAAACATAACCTCTTGAGCATTAGTCAACTATGTGATAAATGATACATTGTCAGATTCGAATCTAATGCTTGCATCATTGAAAAACCACACAAAAAATGTCTATGATTGCATCAAAACAAAATAACGTATACACTATTGACATCAAAGATTTGTGTAATGAAATGTGTTTTTCGGTTTTGAATGAGGATACTTGGCTATGACATAGAAGATTAGGTCATGCTAGCATGAAACTAATCACTCAAATATCATCTAAAGAACTTGTAAGAGGAATTCCTCATATCAAGTTCATCAAAGATAATGTATGTGATGCTTGCCAATTAGGTAAACAAATTAAGGGTAGTTTCAAATCTAAGAATCAAATAAGTACCTCTAGGCCCTTACAATTGATCCATATGGACTTGTTCGGACCAATCTCTACATCAAGTCTAGGAGGTAGCAAATACGCCTTCGTCATTGTGGATGACTATAGCAGATATACATGGATTTACTACTTAAAACAGAAAAATGAATGCTTTAGATATTTTACCAAGTTTTGTAAACTTGTTCAAAATGAGAAGGGGTCTATGATTTCGTCAATTAGAAGTGATCACGGTGGAGAATTTCAAAACCATGATTTCCAAGAATTTTGTGAACTCAATGGATACAACCATAATTTCTCTACTCCAAGAAATCCTCAACAAAATTGAGTAGTAGAAAGAAAAAATCGAAATATACAAGAAATGGCAAGAACCATGTTGAATGAACATAGCCTACCCAAATATTTTTGGGCCGAAGCCGTAAACACCGTATGCTATATTTTGAATAGAGTTCTGGTAAGACCCTTACTCACCAAAACTACTTATGAGTTATGGAACAACAAAAAACCCAATGTTTCATATTTTAAAGTCTTTGGGTGTAAATGTTTTATCTTGAATAAAAAGGATAACTTAGGAAAATTTGATGCTAAATCCGATGAAGGAATCTTTCTTAGTTATTCTTTGGTTTCTAAAGCTTTTCGTATCTTCAATAAAAGAACCTTAATTATTGAAGAATCCATTCATGTTGTTTTCAATGAGATTTTCGAAATCAGGAAATACGATTTTGATGATGATGTTAATTTTTATTTCCTTAAATTTAAATAAAACCTCATCACCAATTAGCAACTTGGATGCATCTACTTCTGAAACATCCTTACCCAAGGATTGGAAATATGTAAATGCTCATCCCAAGGAGCTAATCTTAGGAGACACATCAAAGGGGGTTCAAACACGATCTTCTCTTAAAAATTTTTGTGCGAACGCCGCTTTTCTCTCCCAAATTGAACCCAAATGTGTTGACGAAGCCATGAAAGATGATTCATGGATTATCGCAATGCAAGATGAATTGAATCAATTTGAGAGAAATGAGGTGTGGAAGCTTGTTCCTAGGCCAAATGACCATTTAGTTATTGGTACTAAATGGGTCTTTAGAAACAAGCAAGATGAAAATGGTATCGTGGTTAAAAACAAGGCTAGATTAGTGGCCAAAGGTTTCAACCAAGAAGAAGGTATCGATTACGAAGAAACCTTCGCTCCTGTGGCTCGATTGGAAGCCATAAGGATGCTCCTTGCCTACGCTAGTAGTAATAATTTTAAGTTGTTTCAAATGGATGTTAAAAGCGCTTTTCTTAATTGCTTTATTTCCGAAGAAGTCTATGTTGAACAACCTCCTGGATTTGAAAATAATAGCCTCCCTAATCATGTGTTTAGATTAACTAAAGCTCTCTATGGTTTAAAACAAGCCCCAAGGGCTTGGTATGAGAGACTTAGTTCTTTTTTTATTAAAAATAATTTCACGAAAGGCAAGGTTGATACTACATTATTCATCAAGAATTTCGAAAATAATTTTCTCATTGTTCAGAATTATGTTGATGATATTATCTTTGGTTCTACGAATGAATCTCTTTGTGAATCGTTTGCTAAAACTATGAGTCTTGAATTCGAAATGAGTTTAATGGGAGAATTAACATTCTTCCTAGGCTCACAAATCAAACAACTAAGCAATGACATCTTTATTAGTCAAACTAAATATGCTATGAATTTATTAAAAAAGTTTAATATGAATAACTCAAAGGCTATTAACACTCCTATGAGTACCACCACTAAGTTAGAAATTGATGAAAATGGAGAAAGCTTCGATTAAAAAACTTATAGGGGTATGATAGGAAGTTTACTTTACCTCACTGCAACCAGACCAGACATCATGTTCAGTGTAGGACTTTGTGCTAGATTTCAATCAAATCCTAAGATATCTCATCTCAAAGCAGTTAAAAGAATACTTAGATATCTTAATGGTACCATAAATCTAGGATTATGGTACCCAAAATCAGAGAATCTTGAGTTAATTGCTTATGCTGATGCGGACTTTGCTGGCTGTAGACTAGATAGAAAAAGCACATCAGGATCATGTCAATTTTTAGGACATGCCCTTGTTTCCTAGTCATCTAAGAAACAAAACTCGGTTGCACTATCAACAACCGAAGCTGAATATATTGCAGCAAGTGCATGCTGTGCACAAGTTGTTTGGATGAAAAACACCTTAGAAGATTACAAAGTTCATCTTAAAAATATTCCCATTAAATGTGATAACACAAGTGCAATATGCTTAACCAAGAATCCTATACAACACTCAAGAACAAAACATATTGATATTAGACATCACTTTATACGAGATCATGTTACTAATCATGACGTAACCATAGAGTTCATTGATACTAAACATCAACTAGCTGATATTTTTACAAAACCTCTAAGTGAAGAGCAATTTGATTTCATAAAAAGAGAATTAGGAATGTTGACGTGTCCGAATACATAAACCAGTTAAAATTATTTTTCGGACTTTATTGAATGATCAAATCACTTGATTGTCATTACATACCTAAATAACATGTTGAAAATTATGTGTTGAATACAAAAATGTTTTGTTTTCATGATTGTATTTAAAAATCTATAGCATAGTCTTGTCCGAATGCATGAAAGAGTTCATTTCATTTTCGGATTCGCTTAACAATCAGAATGCTAAAAATCAGATTTTCTCATACATTCTTATAAAAAATATTTCTTCTGAAATGAATTTGATGAAATAATTCCTGCTTATGAATTCCATCTTGAAATATGGATGATAGTATTTTTACTTGCAATCTACGTATTCAACGTAATCTACGTATCATGCCCTCCTTTATATACTTGATAATTTGCTGGTATCACAACTACCATGCTTTTTGTTGATGACAAAGGGGGAGAAATATATGAATTGATGCTATAAACACTGATACTATGATTATGCCATGTTTGCATCACCAAGAGATATATGAACAGATGCCATACATTATGCCTTGAGTTGATATCTTACCATGTGAAGAAATGCAATACTTGCTAAAATATTTGAAATGTGTGCATCATGTCATGATATCAAAATCTTACTTCACAGCCTTGACTATATGATGAATTGCTACTACTACCATCATTCAAACTTGTTATGTTTGAAAATGAATGTCAAGCCTTGACATCATCTTCAGAGAGATACATCATGATGGGAATCATGAAGGGAGTATTGATAAGTTCAAATGATTTTAACTTATCAATATGTCTCTTGAATTCTTAGTTTTTGAATTCAAGAATGACTTATCTCAAGTATGACATATAGACAGGGGGAGTTAAGGTTAACTCCATTATCAATTGATTATCATCATCAAAAAGGGGGAGATTGTTGAATCTCGGATTTTGATGATGAAGTCAATTGTCATTTGTTATCTAATCTATATGTTGAGATAAGTGTGCAGGATTAACTACGATGAAAGTGAGACATGCAGCAGGAGTTGCGCCGGAGTCAAGACAATGATCACGTTGGGAGTTCGAGAGTTCGACGGAAGTTCGGATAGTCGTCGGAAGTTCTGCGGGAACAAATCCGAGAAGTCCATAAGCTTGCCAAAGAAGCTCGTCGGAACTCGCCAAGTGAATCGTCGCAAGTCCAGGAGTTTGCCGGAAGTCCGCAGGAGCATCACCGAGGGTTCATCAGATGATCGACGGAAGTTCGCCGGAAGCTCGCCGGAAGAAGCGATTGACGCACCGAAGCAAGTTACAGTAAATGTCTTAGAAAAATTATAGTTAGCACATTGATTAAGTTGGAAATGGGAGGTGATCCCATTAACTTAATCTTGGGGCAATTTGGCCCCTGAAAATCCCAAATTGGGCCGAATGGATCAACCCATTAGGACCCTGATTTCTGCCAAGCGGTTGAACCACCCAAGGCAGGAGGTTGCACCGCCTGAGCTCAGTCTCCGAGCGAGACTGGGAGGTGCAACCGCTCCAGCCAGGCGGTGGCACCGCTTGGGGCTCAGTCTCCGAGCGAGACTAAGCGGTGCAACCTCCCCTGACAAGAGGTGGCACCGCCTGAGCTCAGTCTTCGAGCTCTGCCAGGCGGTGCAACCGCCTCAGTCAGGAGGTGCAACCGCCTGAGCTCGGTCTTCGAGCTCTGTCAGGAGGTGCAACCGCCCCTGACAGGAGGTAGCACCGCCCAAAGGCTCAGTCTTCGAGCTCTGCTAGGCGATGCAACCGCTCCAATCAGGAGGTGCAACCGCCTGATCCCGGAATTCCGGGAATTGACAATTTTGAGCTCCAAATTTGAACTGGGTTGGGGCCTATAAATACCCCACCCATTCAGCACTGAAAGCACAAGAACTTACACCGAAATCTTGATCTTTTTATGTGATTCTTAGAGCTCAAAATTATTGTAAAGGCCAAAAGTTCTTCTCCCTCTGTTCTTCCAAGTTCTGAGTTGTAAAGAGATGAGAGAAAATTCTGTAAGGGTTGTCTCCTAAGCCCGTCAAAAGGAGTAAAACTATAAAAGGGTGGTTGGCCTTTGCCTATTGAAGGAAGGCTTCTAGTTGACGTCGGTGACCTCGTCGGTGGAGGAGGCCAAAAGTGGAGTAGGTCAAGATTGACCGAACCACTCTAAATCTCGGTTTGCATTTACTTTGAGCATATTATCTTTACTGCAAACCTCCTCTAAAGCTTACTGCTTTCTGCGCATATACGATCGCATTTACGTTTTGATTTCTATCTTAACTACAAACTACCTTTATATCCTTGCCTAAGCTGCATCTCGCCTAATCAAAGTGATTTACGAATCAGCATTTAGACCTAAATCAGTTTCTTCGTACGAACGTTGTATTTCCGTTTGCGCTTATATTCTGGTCTGCATCATAACTGCAAAATGCCTTCATAGATTGACTTTAACGTCATCTCGCTTGATCTTAAGTTAAAGTAATCTTAGAATCGGCTTTCACACCTAAATCGTTTTTATCATTCGAACGTTTTTTTTTATCGTCGAAAGATTTCCGCTGCACTTATTCACCCTCCCCCCCCCCCTCTTAGTGCTCTTGATCCTAACAGAAAGATCTAAGCAACTTCCCTCTTGAAGAACTAATCGGGTCATTAATGACCTACGAGATGACCTGCAAAGCTCATGAAGAGCAAGAAGACATCCTTCCAAAGAACAGGAAGGATATGGCACTTAAAATTTCAAAAGACCACTTGAGAGAAAACTCAAGTGATGAGGACTGTGACGATGACTTGGCACTCCTAACAAGAAAATTTTAAAAATTCATTAAAAGAAACAAGTTTAAGAATGAAACAAAAAATAAATTTGAACCCAAGAAGGACCAAGTTATTTGCTATGAGTGCAAGAAGCCGGGACACTACAAGAGTGATTGTCCCCAAGTCAAGAAGAGAACATCAAAGAAGAAGGCGCTCAAAGCAACATGGGATGACTCGAGCGCATCCGAAGAAGAGGAGTCCAACACCGAGCAAGTTGCTCAGTATGCCTTAATGGCCATCGGAGAGGAGGTAACGAATTTAATAGATGCAGATTTATCATTTGATGAATTATTAAATGTCTTCCATAACTTATTTGATGAATGCAAGATTTTTAGTAGAAAATATAAGTTGCTAAAAAAGGAGCATGATAGTCTTACTTGTAATTTTGATAAGTTAAAAACTGAATATCATGATAGTTTAAGTTCATGCACAAAATGCCATAATCTAGAAACTCTCCAAAAGGAAAACTTGCTACTTAAGGACACCTTGAAGAAATTCGAGGTTGGTAGCAAGTCATTGAACATGATCCTTGCAAACAAGGGTCACGTTCCCAAAAGAAGTGGAATCGGATTTGTGAGAAGTCCTCACCAAAATCCAACCACCTTCATAAAAGGCCACATCTTACATGTTCGACACCAAAGCAAATGCAACTTTTGTTGCAAACTTGGACACAAAATGCATTATTGTCCATTCAAGATAATTAGTCCGAATAAATTAATTTGGGTTCCCAAAGGAACCATGACAAATTCTATGCAACATGATAAACAATATATATCTATTTTTGAGGCACCCAAAAGCAAATGGGTTCCTAAAAATCATCCTTTCTTGTAGAAACCTATACCATCGCAAGCTAGGAGCAAAAGATAGTGGATGCTCAAGGCATATGACCGGAGATCCATCTTAATTCTCTAAGCTCACTAGCATAAACGAAGGCTATGTCACCTTCGGAGACAACAACAAGGGTAAAATAATTGGCAAAGGAACCATAGGTAAAAAATCCAACTTCTTTATTGAAGATGTTTTGTTAGTTAATGGTTTAAAACATAACCTCTTGAGCATTAGTCAATTATGTGATAAAGGATACATTGTCAGATTCGAATCTAATGCTTGCATCATTGAAAAACCACACAAAAACATGTCTATGATTGCATTAAAACAAAATAACGTATACACTATTGACATCAATGATTTGTGTAATGAAATGTGTTTTTCAGTTTTGAATGAGGATGCTTGGCTATGGCATAGAAGATTAGGTCATGCTAGCATGAAACTAATCACTCAAATATCATCTAAAGAACTTGTAAGAGGAATTCCTCATATCAAGTTCATCAAAGATAATGTATGTGATGCTTGCCAATTAGGTAAACAAATTAAGGGTAGTTTCAAATCTAAGAATCAAATAAGCACCTCTAGGCCCTTACAATTGATCCATATGGACTTATTCGGACCAATCTCTACATCAAGTCTAGGAGGTAGCAAATATGCCTTCGTCATTGTAGATGACTATAGCAGATATACATGGACTTACTTCTTAAAATAGAAAAATGAATGCTTTAGATATTTTACCAAGTTTTGTAACCTTGTTCAAAATAAGAAGGGGTCTATGATTTCGTCAATTAGAAGTGATCACGGGGGAGAATTTCAAAATCATGATTTCCAAGAATTTTGTGAACTCAATGGATACAACCATAATTTCTCTACTCCAAGAAATCCTCAACAAAATGGAGTAGTAGAAAGAAAAAATCAAAATTTACAAGAAATGGCAAGAACCATATTGAATGAGCATAGCCTACCCAAATATTTTTGGGCCGAAGCCGTAAACACCGCATGCTATATTTTGAATAGAGTTCTTGTAAGACCCTTACACACCAAAACTCCCTATGAGTTATGTAACAACAAAAAACCCAACGTTTCATATTTTAAAGTCTTTGGGTGTAAGTGTTTTATCTTGAATGAAAAGGATAACTTAGGAAAATTTGATGCTAAATCCGATGAAGGAATCTTTCTTGGTTATTCTTCGGTTTCTAAAGCTTTTCGTATCTTCAATAAAAGAACCTTAATTATTGAAGAATACATTCATGTCGTTTTCAATGAGATTTCCGAAATCAAGAAAAACGATTTTGATGATGATGTTAATTTTGATTCCTTAAATTTAAATGAAACCCCGTCTCCAACTAGCAACTTGGATGCATTCACTTCCGAAACATCCTTACCAAAGGATTGGAAGTATGTAGATGCTCATCCTAAGGAGCTAATCTTAGGAGACACATCAAAGGAGGTTCAAACATGATCTTCTCTTAAAAATTTTTGTGCGAACGCCGCTTTTCTCTCCCAAATTGAACCCAAATGTGTTGACAAAGCCATGAAAGATGATTCATGGATTATCGCAATGCAAGATGAATTGAATCAATTTGAGAGAAATGAGGTGTGGAAGCTTGTTCCTAGGCCAAATGACAATTTAGTTATTAGTACTAAATGGGTCTTTAGAAACAAGCAAGATGAAAATGGTATCATGGTTAGAAACAAGGCTAGATTAGTGGCCAAAGGTTTCAACCAAGAAGAAGGTATCGATTACGAAGAAACCTTCGCTCCTGTGGCTCGATTAGAAGCCATAAGGATGCTCCTTGCCTACACTAGTAGTAATAATTTTAAGTTGTTTCAAATGGATGTTAAAAGTGCTTTTCTTAATGGCTTTATTTCCGAAGAAGTCTATGTTGAACAACCTCTTGGATTTGAAAATAATAGCCTCCATAATCATTATGTTTAGATTAACTAAAGCTCTCTATGGTTTAAAACAAGCCCCGAGGGCTTGGTATGAGAGACTTAGTTCTTTTCTTATTGAAAATGATTTCACAAAAGGCAAGGTTGATACTACATTATTCATCAAGAATTTTGAAAATAATTTTCTCATTGTTCAGATTTATGTTGACGATATTATCTTTGGTTCCACGAATGAATCTCTTTTTGAATCGTTTGCAAAAACTATGAGTCTTGAATTCGAAACGAGTTTAATGAGAGAATTAACATTCTTCTTAGGCTTACAAATCAAACAACTAAGCAATGACATCTTTATTAGTCAAACTAAATATGCTATGAATTTACTAAAAAAGTTTAATATGAATAACTCAAAGGCTATTAACACTCCTATGAGCACCTCCACTAAGTTAGAAATTGATGAAAGTGAAGAAAGCTTCGATCAAAAAACTTATAGGGGTATGATAGAAAGTTTACTTTACCTCACTGCAACTAGACCAGACATCATGTTCAGTGTAGGACTTTGTGCTAGATTTCAATCAAACCCTAAGATATCTCATCTCAAAGCAGTTAAAAGAATACTTAGATATCTTAATGGTACCACAAATCTAGGATTATGGTACCCAAAATCAGAGAATTTTGAGTTAATTGCTTATGCTGATGCGGACTTTGCTGGCTGTAGACTAGATAGAAAAAGCACATCAGGAACATGTCAATTTTTAGGACATGCCCTTGTTTCTTGGTCATCTAAGAAACAAAACTCGGTTGCACTATCAACAACCGAAGCTGAATATATTGCAGTAAGTGCATGCTGTGCACAAGTTGTATGGATGAAAAACACCTTAGAAGATTATAAAGTTCATCTTAAAAATATTCCCATTAAATGTGATAACACAAGTGCAATATGCTTGACAAAGAATCCTATACAACACTCAAGAACAAAACATATTGATATTAGACATCACTTTATACGAGATCATGTTACTAATCATAACGTAATCATAGAGTTCATTGATACTAAACATCAACTAGTTGATATTTTTACAAAACTTCTAAGTGAAGAGCAATTTGATTTCATAAGAAGAGAATTAGGAATGTTGATGTGTCCGAATACATAAACTAGTTAAAATTATTTTTCGGACTTTATTGAATGATCAAATCACTTGATTGCCATTACATGCCTAAATAACATGTTGTAAATTATGTGTTGAAATGTTTTGTCTTCATGATTGTATTTGAAAATCTGTAGCATAGTCTTGTCCGAATGCATGAAAGTGTTCATTTCATTTTCGGACTCGCTTAACAATTGGAATGCTAAAAATCGGATTTTCTCAGACACTCTTATGAAAAATATTTTTCTGAAATGATTTGATGATTCCTGCTTATGAATTCCATCTTGAAATATGGATGATAGTATCTTTACTTGCAAAAAGCCATTTCACACACATATCTTGACTCAAAGTAAACTCACAAATAGCTGGTATCACAAATGGCTTTCCTCCTTCATGCAAAAAGATTATAACAAATAAAAAGGAAGAAGTATTCAAAGCAATCCACGTATCATGCCTTCCTTTATATGCTTGATTTCCTATCACTTACTATTGGAAAATAACATGAACCTAGTAAAGGCATGAACAATTATCACACTTATGCTCAAAATTTGCTTATATTGTTCTCCTAGTATCATAACTACCATGCTTTTTGTTGATGACAAAGGAGGAGAAATATATGAATTGATGCTATAAACACTGATGCTATGATTATGCCATGCTTGCATCACCAAGAGATATATGAACAGATGCTATGATTAATTTGCATTATACCTTGTTTGTATCGCGTCAAGATATCAAACAAAAAACTTGCATCGTAATTCTACGAGTTGATATCTTACAATATGATGAAATGCAATACTTGCTAAAATATTTGAAATATGTACATCATATAATGATATCAAAATCTTACTTCGCAGCTTTACATGTTGATATCTTACAATATGATGAATTGCTACAATTACCATCAATCAAACTTGTTATGTAAAATTTGAAAATGAATGTCAAGCTTTGACATCATCTTTAGAGAGATACATCATGATGAGAGTATTGATAAGTTCAAATGATTCTAACTTATCAATATGTCTCTTGAATTCTTAGGTTTTGAATTCAAGAATGACTTATCTCAAGTATGGCATATAGACAGGGGGAGTTAAGGTTAACTCCATTATCAATTGATTGTCATCATCAAAAAGGGGGAGATTGTTGAATCTCGGATTTTGATGATGAAGTCAATTGTCATTTGTTATCTAACCTATATACTAAGATAAGTGTGCAGGATTAATTACGATGAAAGTAAGACATGCAGTAGGAGTTGCGCCGGAGTCAAGACAATGATCACGTTGGGAGTTCGAGAGTTCGACGGAAGTTCGGACAGTCGTTTGAGGTTCTGCGGGAACAAATCCAAGAAGTCCATAAGCTTGCCAAAGAAGCTCGTCGAAACTCGCCAAGTGAATCGTCGCAAGTCCAGGAGTTTGCCGGAAGTCCGCAGGAGCATCACCGAGGGTTCATCGGATGATCGACGGAAGTTCGCTGGAAGCTCGCCGGAAGAAGCGATTGACGCATCGGAGCAAGTTGCAATAAATGTCTTAGGAATATCGTAGTTAGCACAATGATTAAGTTGAAAATGGGAGGTGATCCCATTAACTTAATCTTGGGGCAATTGGGCCCCTGAAAAACCCAAATTGGGCCGAATGGATCAACCCATTCGGACCCTGATTTCTGCTAGGCGGTTGAACCGCCCAAGGCAGGAGGTTGCACCTCTTGGGCTCAGTCTCCGAGCCAGACTGGGAGGTGCAACCGCCTCAGTCAGGAGGTGCAACCGCCTGAGCTCGGTCTTCGAGCTCTGGCAGGAGGTGCAACCGCCCCTGACAGGAGGTAGCACCACCCAGAGGCTCAGTCTTCGAGCTCTGCCAAGCGGTGCAACCGCTCCAGTCAGGAGGTGCAACCGCCTGATCCCGGAATTCCGGGAATTGACAGTTTTGAGCTCCAAATTTGAACTGGGTTGGGGCCTATAAATACCCCACCCATTCAGCACTGAAAGGGTATGAAATTACACCGAAATCTTGATATTTTTCTGTGATTCTTAGAGCTCAAAATTGTTGTAAAGGCCAAAAGTTCTTCTCCCTCTTTTCTTCCAAGTTCTGAGTTGTAAAGAGAGGAGAGAAAATTCTGTAAGGATTGTCTCCTAAGCCCGTCAAAAGGAGTGAAACTGTAAAAGGGTGGTTGGCTCCAAATTTGAACTGGGTTGGGGCCTATAAATACCTCACCCATTCAGCACTGAAAGGGTATGAAATTACACCGAAATCTTGATCTTTTTCTGTGATTCTTAGAGCTCAAAATTGTTGTAAAGGCCAAAAGTTCTTCTCCCTCTTTTCTTCCAAGTTCTGAGTTGTAAAGAGAGGAGAGAAAATTCTGTAAGGATTGTCTCCTAAGCCCGTCAAAAGGAGTGAAACTGTAAAAGGGTGGTTGGCCTTCGCCTATTGAAAGAAGGCCTCTAGTTGACGTCGGTGACCTCGTCGGTGGAGGAAGCCAAAAGTAGAGTAGGTCAAGATTGACCGAACCACTTTAAATCTCGGTTTGCATTTATTTTGAGCATCTTATCTTGACTACAAACCTCCTCAATAGCTTACTGCCTTCTGTGTTTTTACGAACGTGTTTCAAAGTTCAGTGCTTTCCGAATCGGGGTTTAAGATGCAAATCTGTTTTATCATACGAACGTCGTATTTCAGTTTACGCTTACGTTCTGATTTTCATTATAACTGCAAACTACCTTTATATCTTTGCTTTAACTGCATCTCGCCTTATCTCAAGTTAAAGTGGTTTACGAATCAGCTTTTATACCGAAATTTCTTTTATCGTACGAACGTCGTATTTCAGTTTGCGCTTATATTCTGATTTCCATCATAACTGCAAACTGCGTTCATATCTTTACTGCATCTCTCCTAGTCAAAAGTTGAAGTGATTTACGAATCGTCTTTCTTACCAAAATCACTTCTAACGAATGAAAACAGTTTTCGAATTTAATCGCAAAAGGTTTTCCGCTGCACTAATTCACCCCCCCCCCCCCCCCCCCCCCCCCTCCTCTTAGTGCTCTTGATCCTAACACCTTATGGGCTGAAGGGGGAGATTGTTGGGCTGGCAGCCCATAGATTCAGCCCACACCCCCTCTTAACCTAACCCTAATTAACATTAGGGGGGCGTGGTGGCTGCATTTTGGAGGCAGAAAAAGGTATAAATAGGGCAACAACGTGAGAGAAGAAAATAGCCATGAGATTCCAAAGAAAAGGAGGAAAACAAGGCAGAAAAGGAAGAAAAAGAAAGGGAAGAAGACAAGGATAATGCAGAGAGGCTGTTCTCAATCATCTAGCAGTATTCCTATCCCAGGTTAGATCAAATCTATAGTATACTCTTGCTGTGATTACTTGGGGAGGTTTTAGATATTGTAGGCAGTGACGTGATCCTTGTATCCCAGTTATTCTCTTGTGATTGTTGCTAGGGTTTAGGGCAAAAGATTGAGATTTGTATATTCATTATTCTCATAGTGGATTATCTCTAGTTTGCCCCGTGGTTTTTACCCTTCACATTGGAGGGGTTTTCCACGTATATCTTGGTGTTCTGTTTGATTGTGCTTCCATTTAATTCCGCTGCGTATTATGGTCTTCTAGTATTTGTTCATATACAAAGGTTATTCCTGTTTATATCTCCATCAGTGTTATCCGGCAATGCGCGGTCAGATCATTTCTGGGAAGCAAGCAAGGATCGAGATATTCAGCTTTGATTAGCGAGGCATCAGTCGGTTTCATGGTTCTTATCACTTCCGGAAGTTCAAGAAGAGCTATCATCTTTTATTATTGGAATCCTCCTTGGCCAGGCCAGAAACTGAAAATGCCTGCAACACCCTGATTCGAGTCCTCGAGTTAGCTCAACTGCTAGTGAGCCTTCTTCTTCTGCAATAGATCAGGAACCCCGCCTTTCTTCAGTCCATGAACTAAGCCGGCCATTAACATCGTCCTAATTTCGTTTTCTCGGTATTTTAGCTTGTTTTTCATCGTGATGGGAACGACGATACAACCTAAACCCTTCTCTGCCACCAAATCATAGATCTTCCTGAGAAGACCAAACCGAATGAGCTCGTTCGGTTCTCGTCTGATACTCAATTCCTTTCTGCGCTGCTAGAACTCTGATTCAACGGAATATACATGGGACTTTGATATGCTCCACCAACCGTAGTATATCTTACAGCTCAAAGAAAAAGTGTTATTAGGGGCTTAGGTCGATCTCCAAAATAACCTAACTCAACTCGTGGCTGGCTATAGTATCTCTTAACAAAGAGTCGAACGAACTTCCTTACCATACTCCTACTGAGGTGCACATAAGGACTAAGATTGGTTTGCAGCTTCAAGCATCAAATGTAATAAAGACAGATATACTAACACCCACCCCAAGGTACGACTCATTAGAACAATGGTAACAACTAAATCCAAATTCCATTCAGCTGTGGGGCGTAGTCAAACTCTATTCCTCACCCGAGATATAGAAAAATCCTTATTTGGATGAATCCATAATTTCTACCGAGCCTATATCCTCAGCGTTCTAACTAATGTTGAGTAAAGGCCATATTATCCGTAAAGGCTTTCTTTGTATAAGCTGTCAGGAGGGAATATTCGAATTTCAATCATGCCTCAACTCAATTGGTTATATATACTGAATAGGCAAGCTGACAAGACACTCAATATCTACAGGAGGAGCAGCAATGAAGGCGATAAGAAATACATAAGTGGCGGTCAATAAGGTAGCGATCATAAAAACACCTTGTCCTGTGCCCTTAATTAATGGGCATGAGTTAAGAAACATCAAATGCAGTGCTAGTGTTGTCTGGTGGAAATTAGCCAGGAAAGTACAAGTGCCCAAAGTAGTGGTTGTAAGGGAGGAATTAATATTCTAGGTAAGTAGGGAGCTATGATTTGATTAAAGCAACAGATGAAGCAGTGCGCAAGGAAGCAGGAAGGAAATCATATAGAATTGCTTCGTCAAGGGCAAAAGAACCATCAATTATAAAGTAGCCAAGCAACTACTCCAGTTTTCGCGGGTCTTCAAGGGGAGTTTCGAGCAAGAAGATCTTATTGCGGTCAAAGAATTTATTGAGTCTTTAGATTCGGCTGACTTTCCTTACATTGAATCTACTGCCGGATTGTAATCTACTTACTACTTGGAATCTACTGAACAAGCAGTTTAAAGGTCAGGGTCAGTGAGCTGCCTTGCGCTAACGGAGTTTACAATGGAAATGGAATTCATAGCATCAGTAATAGAGAAATGAGGAATTCCAACCTTTATATGGCACATTGATAAGAAATTAATTTGACCTATTTGACTGTTTGACAACAACATATTGAAAGGGGCAAGTTCCATTACGGTTTTCGTATCAGCTAAAGAGTAAGTCGATTCTTTTCCGGATATGCGCTCAATGACAATATTGATAGGATTACTCCCAGGGTGCTAAGGCGAGTTAACCGCGTTAGTAAGGAGGCGAAAGACTCGAAGCGGAGTTAGAGCAAGGGCGGGTGCTGCTAGATGATCTTCTTGATTTGTTGGACAAGGCGCTGAACTCTCAAGATGCAATTACATGTTATATGCTCTGTATTCATACCCTTATGGAATGGAATACTGAAGAGAATACAAGATAAGAGTGATGCTTTAGTTGTATAAGGGAGTAGGTAAAGAAACTAGATGCTGTTATCTTAGATCTGAGGCTGTGGAAAGTGGATCAAGAGAAGCAAGCGGTCCTGGAGTTGAAACGGTTGATTCCACAAAATTATTGAGTTGACCGCTTACCTGATTGATTTTCGAGCCTGGCTTTCCCTTGGAGTGCTTTTCTTTCCCTTGTAGTGGTCTAAGTCCGCAGTAGCTCGCAGGTTAGAGTGCTACATTGCCCATGTTCTCAACGGAATTCCATGAGTGTACAACGCGCTTCATTAGAGTGTAATTAAAGTTCGGAAGCAAACTAGCAACGGCAACTAAGTTTGTTACTAACCTAACGCGAGTTCTACTTGTTCCATTTCTTATTCGTTTCGCTTGTTTGTTTTTCTGGCTTAGTTTGTTTGTTCCGTTGAAAAAGATTAAACCAGCCTAGGAGCTTGTCACGTTGCAAAAAGGGAAGCTTACCATGTACGTACATTCTATATAAGTGAGGGAAGCCCGGCCTGGGTGGAACCGCCAGGATAACTCTGGGCTTTGATTAGCTTTCTCTTTCTCGGAAGTTCGCAGGAAGCTCACCGGAAGAAGCGATTGATGCACCGGAGAAAGTTACAATATTAATATCTTAAATATCGTAGTTAGTATATAGATTAAGTTAGGAATGAGAGGTGATCCTATTAACTTAATCTAGGGACAAATGGGCTCTTGACAGACCCAAAATGGGCCGAATGGATAAGCTCATTCGGACCTAGAATTCCTAGTCGGCGGTGGCATCGCCTAGGAGCTCAGTCTCCTAGGAATGCTGGGTAGTGGTACCGCCTAAGCTCGGTCTCCGAGCGAAGTCAGGCGGTAGTACCACCTGAGCTCGGTCCACGAGCAATGCCAAGCGGTAGTACTGCCCAGTTATGGCGGTAGTACTGCCAGGACCCCGAAAATCCGGGAGATGACACTTTTGAGCTCCAAATTCAAAGCAATTGAGGCCTATATAAACCCCACCCTTTCTTGCATGAAAGGGCACCGAAATTTAGCATTTATTCTAAGAATTTGAGAGCTTAAAAGTGTTGTAAAAGGCTTGAAGTTCTTCTCCCTCTTTTCTTCTAAGTTTTGATCATTCAAGAGAGGAGTGGAAATCTGTAAGGGTTGTCTCCTAAGCCCGTCAAAAGGAGTAAAGTTGTAAAAGGGTGGTTGGCCTTCGCCTATTATAGAAATGTCTCTAGTGGACGTCGGTGACCTCATCGAAGGAGGAAGCCAAAAGTGGATGTGTTAGAATCAAGAGCACTAAGAGGGGAGGGGGGGGGTGAATTAGTGCAGCGGAAAACTTTCGACGATTTAAAATGACGTTCGTACGATGAAATCATTTCTAACGTAAAACCGTTTTCGGAAACTTAACTTGAAAGTGAGTTCGTAAAGGAGTGCAGCAAAAGTAATGAGGAAGTAAAGCACATATGGAGGTTTGTAGTAAGGTAAGCAGCAAGAATAAATGAAAACCAGAGAGCACCGTAGTCTTAGAGTGGTTTGGTTAATCTTGACCTACATCCACTTTTGGCTTCCTCCTCCGACGAGGTCACCAACATCCACTAGAGGCCTTCCTTCAATAGGCGAAGGCCAACCACCCTTTTACAATTTCACTCCTTTTGACGGGCTTAGGAGACAACCCTTACAGAATTTTCACTCCTCTCTTAAATGATCGAAACTTGGAAGAAAAGAGGGAGGAGAACTTTTAGCTTATACAACACTTTTGAGCTCTAAAAATCATAGAGTAAGATTGGATTTTCGGTGCCCTTTCATGTAGGAAAGGGTGGGGTTTATATAGGCCCCAAATTGGTTTCAATTTTGAGCTCAAAAATGTCATCTCTCGCATTTTCGGGGTCCTGGCGGTACTACCGCCATAATTGGGCGGTACTACCTCTCGGAGACCGAGCTCAAGCGGTACCACCGCCTGACAAGGGTGGTACCACCGCCCAGTCTCGCTCGGAGACTGAGCCCAGGCGATAACACCGCATGACAGGGGCGGTACTATTGGAAAATCTTGGGGGCGATATCACATGCGCAGCGGAAGACCAAGAAAAGAAAATCCCCGATTCCCAAAGAGATGTTCGTTGTCGTGCGAAGATTGGTGCGCAAAATCTGCGAAACTTAAAACTGCGTATAGAGTAGATTGTGTTACCTAGGGAGATCGTATATCCCTGTTTCCTTGCAGATCTTTAGGAGAGGGTGAAGGAGGTCAAGCGACCTCCTCTCTAGTGGTGATCCACACAGTAGGGCTATGACGACGCTCCTCAAAACTTCAGGCCTGCTTTGAGGTGGAGAGGGGGAGGAGAATAGGAGAGGCAAGCAAAGGCTCTAGCCGATGAGGCTCTGAATCCCTCCTATTTATAGAGGTCCCTTGTCAAACCCTAATGGGCCCTCCCCTAGTGGGTATTGGATCTGCATCCAATAAGACAAGGGCTCCGTCGGATATCTCATATCCGAACCTCGACTCATCGCAATGCCTACCATATGTGTGTGACCCTCTTGTTAGGATCGGAGCGGCACTAAGAGGGGGGGTTGAATTAGTGCAGCGGTGAAGTGCGATAAACTTTTCACGATTTAAACACTTTTCGGAAACTTTGTACGATAAAAGCAACGTTTTCGTTTAAAACCGTTTTGATTGCGTTTTAACTTGAAGAGATAAGTAAGACGGAGATAAAGCAGTATAGCATTAAAGTGCAAATGGTTTGCAGTAATATAAATGATAATAAGTAAATGCAAACTAAAGATTACGCCGATTTTACAGTGGTTCGGTCAAATGACCTACATCCACTTGCGAGGCCTCTCTTCAATGAGGCTCCCACTTTCCACTAGCAAATCTCTTAAAAGGGAAGGGTAAATACCCCTCTTACAACTTTTACAAGCGGTTCACTCTCTTACAGATTTTCAGCAAGAAAGAAGGAGGTGAACACTAGCAAATTGAAAATAAGAAAGGCAAAGACTCTTCTAAGACTTTTCTCTCAATCACTTGCTGCTAAAAAAGTTATTTTCTCAACTGAGACTTGAGGGGTATTTATAGGCCTCAAGAGGATTCAAATTTGGGCTCCAAAAATTTGAATTCTCTTATGTTCCCGATGCTGGCGGTGCCACCGCCCAGCCCAGGAGGTGTCACCGCCTAGGCCAAATCAGCTCACTGGTTGGGCTCCAAACTTGGCCCAAACTAGTCCGAACTCGGGCCCAATTGGCCCCTACTTGGGTTATAGGATTAACACCTAATCTTAACCCTAATTAACATGCTAACTACGAATTTAAAGATATTTTCTAAGCTATTACAAAGTCCGTAAGTCAAGACTTCTTCCAGCGAGCTTCCGACGAACTTCCGACGGTCTTCCGATAAACTCTCGGAAACCATTCTGCGGACTCCTGACAAGCTCCTAGACTTCACGATTTGATCTTGGCGAGTTTCGATGAGCTTCTTTAGCAAGCTCCGATCTTTCTCGGCGAGCTCCGCGAACTTCCAACGAACCTTCCGGCGAGCTTCCGAAAAACCCTTCGGCAAGCTCCCTACTCATTCTCGGCTAGTTTCGGCAGCATTCCCGACGAACCTTCGGACTTCCGTCGAACTCTTGAACTCGCAATGAATCATTCGTGCTTGACTCTGACACTTTGTTTTGCTTTATGTCTTCGTCGTTATCGTAGTTAATCCTGCACACACAAGCAAAAACTCTACTTTGATCTAGACAATTATTATAAAGCGAATTGACATTCTATTGCCCGGCACGTCATTGGTTGGCGCTTCGTCCGATTCTTCGGCGCATCATCCTCTCTTGCGGCTTGTTGCCCAATCAGCGGTTGACCTCCGCAACGCCGATATCCTTGGCGCAATTCTGCTCTTGGCCCGATGCCCGACGTCCGAAGCCTTCTGCCATCCAATATCCTAACGTGATCTCCTCCGTCGCAACGTCAATTCCTCCTGCCTTAATTGTCTAATCCTGATCGAGTAGACCTGCATCACTCAAAATATAATTAAACATAAACATAATTATCAATTGGTTTCATCATCAAAATATGAGATTCAACAATCTCCCCCTTTTTTATGATGACAACCAATTGATGACGGAGTTAAACTTGACTCCCGGAGTTTAAACAAACTCCCCCTATCAATATGCCATATTGATAGAACCTTGAATTCAAACTGAATTCAAGTCATTGCAATATTCATCATGAATACTTGCAACACGTCATTATGAACTCATGCATATCATGTCATCAACATACTTCTCCCCCTTTGTCATCAACAAAAAGGAGAAGTACAACTATTTTTTGTGTTTGTAATATAAGTTCAACTCTTTGCATGAAAAATATAATATTAAGTTTTATCATCATGCAGTTTTGAAGCTAGAAAATTTAGCAAGTAATGCATCATGCTTAGGACATTCAAGCTATCAAGTTTTAGATATGCAAGTTTTACAGCATACAAGATAGCACTTTTGGTAATGTTCAAGATAGTAAGTTCTACATCATGCAAGCTAGCAATATTAAGATGTTAAAAAAAGCAACTCTTGCTTCTTGAAATATGCAAATTTGTCAAGTTTTGCTAGATGTGCAAGTTAGCATTTTTACCTCTTAAGATAGGAAAGATAGCACATTTGCTTCTTTTGAGATAGCAACTTTTTGTTTCTCTTTAGACTACAAGCTAGCAATTTTTACGATATGTAAGTTTCACAATATACAAGCTAGCAAAAATTTCGAAAGCAAATGCAAGATAGCTTTCTTGTGTAAGCTCATAATTCTTGCTTCCTATTGCAATGTGCAAGTTGCAAGTTTTGCTTCTTGAGATAGGCAAGATAGCACTTTTGCAATTTTTGTTTCTTAAGATAGGCAAGCTTGTGATGTTCAAAATAACAAGCTCTTTCTTCAGGAAGTGCCATTTTTGCTTTCTTTGCAAAATGTAAGCTAGCAAAATGTTTGAAAAAGTGATCAAGTTTTGCAACATACAAGCTAGCAAAAATGCCAAACTAGCAAGAGATAATGTTTTACATGAGGCAAGCAAACAATTTGGCAAATGTTACATTTGCATCTTCTCTTTTGAGAAGTGCAATTTTTGCTTTCATCTTGAATTGTGCAAGCTAGTTAGTTTGCCTCTTTTCATGATGTCCACGCTAGAAATTCTTGCTCCCCCTTTGTCATTGTCAAAAAGAAGGGAAGACCCTTATATCAATTTTCATATTATGACAAAGGTAAGTATCATTCTTATTTGTGCATCATTATATATTCAAATTAAAACATACACAATTTCAATAACCTTATTTTTCATGCACGATACCGAAAAATAAATCAATCATCATTAATAAGCATATCATACATGATACTCAAACATTAAAATTTTTAAGCATTTATCAACATGTTGATCATGATACCAAACATTCATCATTTAAAGCATTCATGATACATATCATATGCAATAAATACATCATGTACATCATTATCATAAGTATTGCATACATCATTTTAACTTTATGAATATTTCATCATCGCATGCATTATACCAAAACATTTCAAGCCATGCAAGCCATAAATACAAAGAAATCATGTCATGAAGGATAAAATCATTTGAATACCAAAAGACATGATTCATATAGTAAATATCTTCTTTAAATAAAATATCAAGAAAAATCATAGGAGTACAAAGAAGAGATCTTGTTTTAAAAGAAAAATCAAGTAATAACTCCAAGAACTCACAAAGAAAAATCATGATTCATTTAGAAAATCTCCTCTCAAGAGAATATCAAGTAAAATCGTAGAAGATCGATTAATGAGAAATTTTGATTTATAATAAAATCTAATGTATCGAATGTCGAGAAATCAAAATGATGATTTATATAAAAAATATCACAAGTTATATTCAAGAGAAAAATCATCATTCATTTTCAACTTATTCAATTTGTCACATCAATATTTCTTAGATATGCATGATACCAAAACATGGTTTTAAATCTTTAACATATAACATGCATAAATTGAAAGGAGAAGGGAAGAATTCAAACGTACAAAGATTTCAACCATCTCATAAACAAATGTAAGACCAAGTCATGAATCCAAAATTCCATGAATCAAAATGATCATCAAAGGTAATCTCATGTTATTCCAAAAAATCAATATCATGATTTTGATAAAACTCATTTCAAATTTAAATCATCAAAATATCAACATTACTTTCAAGAGATTCAAAATGGTATACATAGATTTATCATAATAAACATCAAGATCAATAGGATAGAGAAAAATAATTTTTCAAGGAAAAAATATTTTCCTCTTTTTAGTTGTTTCAATTCATATGATTTTATTTCACTTATACCAAATAAAAACATGTATAATGTTTAAAACCGAAAGTGTAAGATTTATTACAACAAAGATTAATAAGGCACTTTCATTATGATAAAAATCAATAATCCATAAATCACAAGATTCATATGCATAATTTCGAAATTTATTAAGCATGATCATTATGCATGACACTAAAACATGGTTTCAAAATGTTTAATATTTTCATTACATCATTATGAAATGGTTTAATAAATCACAAGATTCATATGCATAATTTTAAATGATTCTTATAGATAACTAAAACTTCTTTAGTTTTAATTTATGTGATTGACTTTATATTAGCATGCTCAAGTTTTGTTCTTATGTCAAAAACATACATCATGTTTGAAAACCAAAGACAAGGTTTAAAAAAAAATCATCAAGCCTTCCATATAAAAACCATGCATCATCATTGAAGGTTAATATGGAAATCATCAAAATACACATTCTTGCTTCTCAAGCACATATATATGATTATTTAAATCTAACATTTTATTCTATTAACATAAAACATACAATTTTCAAGAAAAATAATTATTCAAAAGAAAAGAGAAAATACATCATGGAAAACATCAAGTAATTTCAAAATAATTCAAGAGAGTTGAGTTACTTACCTTGTAGTCGAAGCCCGTCAAAGCCCAATTCGCCGTTTCATTTTTTGAAGTTTTTGATTCATCCTTGGGTGCCTTCCTTTTCTTTGGCCTCTTCCTCCGTTCAAGTTCATTGTTTATTTTAGATTTTTGTTTAATGAACTTATTAAGAGTTAGTGTTCGAAGTTCAAGTTCATCATTGTCCTTATCACTTGAGTCATCGCTCAAGTGGTATTCATTTATCCGGAGTTCCAAATCCTTCCTATTCTTTGGAAGGTGGTTCAAGTGTCCATTGTGTTCATCATGTGCATTACGCACCATTTCATATGTCATCAATGAGCCGATAAGTTCTTCAAGTGGAAAAATATTTAAATCTTTTGTTTCTTGTATTGCCGTTACTTTTGATTCCCAAGCTTTAGAAAGTGATCGTAAAACTTTACTAACAAGTTCAAAATTCGAGAAACATTTGCCAAGAGCTTGTAAACCATTGACGACATCCGTAAAATGGGTGTACATGTCAACAATGGTTTTGCTCGGCTTCATTTGAAAAAGCTCGAAATCATGCATTAAAATGTTCACTTTCGAGTCTTTAACTCTACTAGTTCCCTCGTGCGTGATTTCAAGTGTTCGCCAAATATCAAAAGCCATTTCGCATGTAGAAATCCGATTGAACTCATTTTTGTCCAAAGCGCAAAATAAGGCATTCATAGCCTTTGCGTTTAAAGAAAAATACATCTTCTCCAAATCCGACCATTCGTTCATCGGTTTAGAGGGAAGTTGAAAGTCATTTTCAACGATATTCCATAAATCTAAATTCATATAAATCAAGAAAACTCTCATTCGAGTTTTCCAATAAGTGTAGTCCAATCCGTTAAACAATGGTGGACGAACAACCGAAAAGCCCTCTTGAAAGCCATGAAGAGCCATTTCTCTCGAGTGTAAATCCGAAATGAGAAATACCGGGCTCTAATACCAATTGTTAGGATCGGAGCGGCACTAAGAGGGGGGGGGGGTGAATTAGTGCAGCGGTGAAGTGCGATAAACTTTTCACGATTTAAACACTTTTCGAAAACTTTGTACGATAAAAGCAACGTTTTCGTTTAAAACCGTTTCGATTGCGTTTTAACATGAAGAGATAAGTAAGACGGAGACAAAGCAGTATAGCATTAAAGTGCAAATGGTTTGCAGTAATATAAATGACAATAAGTAAATGCAAACCAAAGATTACACCGATTTTACAGTGGTTCGGTCAAATGACCTACATCCACTTGCGAGGCCTCTCTTCAATGAGGCTCCCACCTTCCACTAGCAAATCTCTTGAAAGGGAAGGGTAAATACCCCTCTTACAACTTTTACAAGCGGTTCACTCTCTTACAGATTTTCAGCAAGAAAGAAGGAGGTGAACACTAGCAAATTGAAAACAAGAAAGGCAAAGACTCTTCTAAGACTTTTCTCTCAATCACTTGCTGCTCAAAAAGTTATTTTCTCAGCTGAGACTTGAGGGGTATTTATAGGCCTCAAGAGGATTCAAATTTGGCCTCCAAAAATTTGAATTCTCTTATGTTCCCGATGCTGGCGGTGCCACCGCCCAGCCAAGCGGTGCCACCGCCCAGCGCTCGGGTGCTGGGCGATGCAACCGCCCAGCCCAGGAGGTGTCACCGCCTAGGCCAAATCAGCTCACTGGTTGGGCTCCAAACTTGGCCCAAACTAGTCCGAACTCGGGCCCAATTGGCCCCTACTTGGGTTATAGGATTAACACCTAATCTTAACCCTAATTAATGTGCTAACTATGAATTTAAAGATATTTTCTAAGCTATTACAAAGTTCGTAAGTCAAGACTTCTTCCGGCGAGCTTCCGACGAACTTCCGGCGGTCTTCCGATAAACTCTCGGAAACCATTCTGCGGACTCCCGACAAGCTCCTAGACTTCACGATTTGATCTTGGTGAGTTTCGATGAGCTTCTTTGGCAAGCTCCGATCTTTCTCGGCGAGCTCCGCGAACTTCCAACGAACCTTCCGGCGAGCTTCCGAAAAACCCTTCGGCAAGCTCCCTACTCATTCTTGGCTAGTTCTGGCAGCATTCCCGACGAACCTTCGGACTTCCGTCGAACTCTCGAACTCGCAATGAATCCTTCGTGCTTGACTCCGACACTTTGTTTTGCTTTATGTCTTCATCGTTATCGTAGTTAATCCTGCACACACAAGCAAAAACTCTACTTCGATCTAGACAATTATTATAAAGCGAATTGACATTCTGTTGCTCGGCATGTCATTGGTTGGCGCTTCATCCGATTCTTCGGCGCATCGTCCTCTCTTGCGGCTTGTTGCCCAATCAACGGTTGACCTCCGCAACGCCGATATCCTTGGCGCAATTCCGCTCTTGGCCCGATGCCTGACGTCCAAAGCCTTCTGCCATCCAATATCCTAACGTGATCTCCTCCGGCGCAACGTCAATTCCTCCTGCCTTAATTATCTAATCCTGATCGAGTAGACCTGCATCACTCAAAATACAATTAAACATAAACATAATTATCAATTGGTTTCATCATCAAAATACGAGATTCAACACCTCTAGGCCAAATATCGAGCTGGCCGTGAGTCATACCTGTCAGATCCCCTTCTAACTCAGTGAATTATTATCTTTGTAATAATTCACTTGACTCATCGACTGCGGACGTATTAGGCCACTACGCCGTAGTCCCTAGACGACACAGGGGAATCCAATCCATTGGACCTGTCTGTCCTCAGTTACCGTGTACCTATAGTCCCTCATCCATCTAATATCTCAAAGACAGTATATCGAGCATGGTGATGTCAGACCTATATGGTTTCTTCTCGAGTCTCGCTCTAATCGGATTCTCCCGGAGAACTCTCTCTCTCAACCCAAATGACCTTGGCCAGAGATTTGTCTGAGCAAGAACACATGGGATATTCCTCTCATGACGCCGAGAATGGATGATCCTCTATCGACACTCAACAGCCCTCTTAAGGTCGACTACCACTCCCAATGACCAGCTGTACTAGATCTGAGACATCCAAACCTATAAGTCTGGTATCAAAGAGTGGAGCACTCATATAGGACATCCTTGGTGTCTCAAGTCTAAGGACCAGATACACCACTAGGACTACGGAATCGCTGTCTGAAAATAAGGCATCATTAACCATCCAGCATTCCGTAAGCGGATCAATCAGTGAACTCATTCTCCAATGAGCACCTGTACTGTATCCCTAGTGTCCCTACACGAGCAGCTATGAGACCAGCTGCATCCATCATATGGACGGGTATACAGCACACCAGTCTGTTCGGTTATCACGATGTCCCTCTCGAGTAACCTATGACCGGGATTATTTAGGATCTGTGTTTAAAGGTGAATCGATCTCATTATCGTGATCTCATCACGATCCGATTCCCATTGCACAAATCCAAGGATATCACAATATATATATGCATATATGCAATAGTTATAAAGTGATATATGCCAAAATATAATAAGCAAAAGGATTCTGTATCAAGTCACACGTGCCATCACTCACGTGATTGACTTACTGGGCACCTATGACTAGCAGGTACCACCGCTCAGTCTCGCTCGGAGACTGAGCCCTAGGCGGTGCCACCGCTTGACAGAAATTCTGGGTCCGAATGAGCTGATCCATTTGGCCCAATTTGGGTCTGTCAAGGGCCCAATTTCCCCCAGATTAAGTCAATGGGATCACCTCCCATTCCTAGCTTAATCTACATGCTAACTACGATATTTCTTAAGACATTTACTGTAACTTGCTTCGGTGCGTCAATCGCTTCTTCCGGCAAGCTTCCGACGAACATCCGACAAACCCTCGGCGATGCTCCAGCGGACTTCCGGCAAACTCCTGGACTTGTGACGATCCACTTGGCGAGTTCCAACGAGCTTCTTTGGCAAACTCCTAGACTTCTCGGATTTGTTCCCGTAGAACTTCCAACGACCGTCCATACTTCCTTCGAATTCTCGAACCCCCAACGTGATCATGGTCTTGACTCCGGCGTAACTCCTACTACATGTCTTACTTCCATCGTAGTTAATCCTGCACACTTATCTCAACATATGGATTAGATAACAAATGACAATTGACTTCATCATCAAAATTCGAGATTCAACAATCTCCCCCTTTTTTATGATGACAATCAATTGATAACAGAGTTAACATTAACTCCTCCTATCTATATGCCATGCTTGAGATAAGTCATTCTTGAATTCAAAGCCTTTGAATTCAAGAGACATATTGATAAGTTAAGATCGTTTAACCTTATCAATACTCCCTTCATGATTCCTATCATGATGTATTTCTCTGAAAATGATGTCAAGGCTTGACATCCATTTTCAGGTTTTACATTTCAAATGTGAAAGATAGCAATCATAGCAATTCATCATATGGTAAGATATCAACATGTAAAACTGCGATGTAAGTTCTTGATATCTTAACATAATACAAACGTTTCAAGTGTTTAGCAATCGTAGCATTTCATCACATGATAACATATCAATTTATAGAATTGCGATGTATGCTCTAGATATCTTAACATAGTGGAAACATGGCAATAACATAGTGCCAATATGGCATAGTGCAAATATGGCAATCATATCAATTCTATCACCAATTTATCATATATTTCGATGCAAGCTTTTGATATCTTAACATAATTCAAATTCAAATATGGCACTCATAGCATCAATTTATATAGCATTAAATTCAAATATGGCACTCATAGAATCAATTCATATATTTCTTATTCAAATATGGCACTCATAGTATCAATTCATATATTTCTCCCCCTTTGTCATCAACAAAAAGGAGAACGATATTAGCAAATTTTAACTAGGTTTATGTCATTTTTCAATAATGAGTGATAGGATACCAATTATACAAACAACTCAAGGAAAACATGATATGGAGATGACTTTTATTGCTTCTTCCTCTTTATTTGTTATTATCTTTTTGCATGAAGGAGGAAAGCTATTTGTGAGCTTACTCGAATAAAGTTAAAATTGATAAGATATTAAAGCACGCTTTATTTTTACGAGAATCAAGATATGTGTGTAAATCAAATCCTTACACGTAAAACTATTTCTCAAAAGATATAAGAAGGAATCGTCAAATCCATTTCTTGAAAGATATTTTTCACATGATAAGTCTATTAGAGATGCATTTGCTAGTTGATTCCATATATCAAAAATTAATTATGTAAATCCAAAACTCGATATGACATATGTTTATTAAGTCTGGAAGAGAATAATGTATCGAGAAAATCCGATTGTCAGGATCAAGAAGATCCAAAAATGAAATTTAACACTTTCATGCATTTGAACAAGGTTTTGCTATAGATTTTCAAATTAAAAAATGAATATAAAACATGCTTATTATCAAGGAAATTTTTGTACCCAAAACACATAATTTCCAACGTGTAATTAAGGCATGTAATTGTATAAAATCATCATGGCAATTAAGTGATTTGATCATTAAATAAAAAAAAAATCTGAAAATTAATCTTAACAAGTTCATGCATTCGGACATATTAACATTCCTAATTCTCTTCTAATGAAATCAAATTGTTCTTCACTTAGAGGTTTTGTAAAAATATCAGCTAGTTGATGCTTAGTATCAATGAATTCTATGATTACATTATGATTAGTGACATGATCTCATATAAAGTGATGTCTAATATCAATATGTTTTGTTCTTGAGTGTTTAATGGGATTCTTTGTTAAACATATTGCACTTGTGCTTGCTGAATCTCGTATTTTGATGATGAAACCAATTGATAATTACGTTTATGTTTTAATCTGTGTTTTGAGTGACGTAGGATGCTTCGATCAGGATGAGACAATTAAAGTAGGAAAAATCATGTTGTGCCGGAGGAACATGTCAGAAGATTAGACGTCGGGCTGGTGGATCGGTCGACATATCGACAGAAGGCTTCGGGCCGTGGACTCGGGCATCGGGCCAAGAAGAGCGGGTATTGTACCAAGGATATGCACCGCCCAGGTCAGGCAGTGGCACCGCTTGGGCTCAGTCTCCGAGAGAGACTAGGCGGTGCAACTGCCCCTGTTAGGCGGTGGCACCTCCCAGAGGCTCAATCTCCGAGCTGCTAGGCTACCACCCCAATCAAGAGGTAGTACCGCTAGGACCCCAGAAATCCGGGAAATGACATTTTGAGCTCCAAATTCAAACCAGTTTGGGGTTTATATATACCCCACCCTTTCTTGCATGAAAGGGAACTGAAAGCTTGATCTTACTCTGTGATTTTTAGAGCTCAAAAGTGTTGTAAAGGCTAGAAGTTCTCCTCCCTCTTTTCTTCCAAGTTTTGAGCTTTCAAGAGAGGAGAGAAATTCTATAAGGGTTGTCTCCTAAGCCCGTCAAAAGGAGTGAAACTGTAAAAGGGTGGTTGGCCTTCGCCTATTGAAGGAAGGCCTCTAGTGGACGTCGGTGACCTCGTCAGAGAAGGAAGCCGAAAGTAGATGTAGGTCATGTTTGACCGAACCACTCTAAAATCTGGTTTGCATTTCCTTTGTGCTATTTATCTTAACTGCCCTTCCTTATTTTACTTCAAATACTTTTCCGTAAGCTTTCAAAGTTATTATCTGCACGAAACAATTTTTACGTCGGAATCGGATTTCAACGTATAAATGCAGTTTCAATCGTCGAAAGTTTTCTGCTACACTAACTCACCCCCCCCCCCCCTCTTAGTGCCCTTGATCCTAACAATTGGTATCAGAGCCTGGTATTTCTCATTTCGGATTTACACCCGAGAGAAATGGCTCTTCATGGCTTTCAAGAGGGCATATCGGTTGTTCGTCCACCATTGTTTAACGGATTAGACTACACTTATTGGAAAACTCGAATGAGAGTTTTCTTTATTTCTATGAATTTGGATTTATGGAATATTATTGAAAACGGTTTTCAACTTCCCTCTAAACCGATGAACGAATGGTCGGATTTGGAGAAGAAGTATTTTTCTTTATACGCAAAGGCTATGAATGCCTTATTTTGCGCTTTGGACAAAAATAAGTTCAATCAGATTTCTACATGTGAAATGGCTTTTGATATTTGGCGAACACTTGAAATCACGCACAAGGAAACTAGTAGAGTCAAAGACTCGAAAGTTAACATTTTATTGCATGATTTTGAGCTTTTTTGAATGCAACCAAGCGAGACTATAGGCGACATGTACACCCGTTTCACAGTTGTCGTCAATAATCTAAGAGTTCTTGGTAAATATTTTTCAAATTTTGATCTCATAAGCAAGATCTTAAGATCCCTTCCAAAAAAGTGGGATCCTAAAATAACCGCAATACAAGAGATAAAAAATTTAAATGATTTTCCATTAGAAGAATTAATCAGGTCATTAATGACCTATGAAATGACATTTTTAGAACATTTTGAATCCGATGAGCACTTGAACCACCTTCTAAAGAATAGGAAGGATTTGGAACTCCGGACAAATGAATACCACTTGAGCGATGACTCAAGTGATGAGAACAATGATGAACTTGAACTTCGAACACTAAATCTTAATAAGTTTATTAAACAAAAATCTAAAATAAACAATGAACTTGAACAGGGGAAGAGACCAAAGAAGAGGAAGGCAACCAAGGATGAATCAAGAACTTCCAAAGGTGAAATGGCGAATTGGGCTTTGATGGGCTTCGACTACAAGGTAAGTAACTCAACTCTCTTAAATTATTTTGAAATTACTTGAAGTTTTTCATGAGTACTTAATTTAGATAGTAGGAATAGGAAATAAAAAATTGTTTTTTCAAAATTATATCATGTTTTTCTTTTTAGCATCTTTGAAAAATTAAAAATTTGATAATGAAAAGTATATTGCTAAGGTTTCATGCATGTTATGTTTTGAAATGTTGAATGATGTAAGCAACATTAGGGATGATAATTATATGATATGTGATAATGCTTAGGATTAATCCATGCATGTGTATCTTGATGATTTTATGTCATGCATGAATTTTTTAAGTAATTGTTGATTTGAAACTCTCATTTTAGATTAACATGTTTTTGGTCTAATCATTTTTATGACGAATTAAGATGACATTCTCATGACATATTAAGATGACATAGTGCATGTACATCTATGTATGAATTTCTTGATAGTCTTTTGATGATAGATGTGATATCATGATGTGTTTGGTCTTGACGATTTCATGATGAAACTTATGTTTCGATTTTAAATGATGATACATATTTTCACAAAAGACTTGAATACCCTCACATGAAATCAATTGTATGAAATGAAAATGAATTTTCTATCCTATTGAGATTAATGAATTTATTTTACCAATCATGTGAATCTCATGAAAATAAACATGATGAATATTTTGAAAATAAATGAGTGTATCATGCATTTGGTCTTAATGATTTCTCTTGAACATACTTTTTGAAATCATACTTGATGATGAATATCAAGATATTAAAAGGATGTTATCATGGAATCATGATTGATGATTTGTTTTATGAAATTTACCTTTCCGTCTTAAATGTTGACACTTGTTTTATTTAAGGTAAAAGCATGCTTATAAGAAGCAAATCACATAAATAGAAATTTATAAGAATGAAATGCGATCCTCTATCTTATCGACTTTTTAATAAATCTTTTTTTTTTTTAAGTAAAAGTAAATTGATTATTGTAAAGTTTCTACAAATAGCTTTATCTATACAAGTAATAGACAAAGCTAAGTAACTTATAGAGTGCACATGCGGTAGTCATGACTACATATGCTGTAGACTATAACTCCTAACTGTAGTCAACAAATAAAATGTATGTCCAGATATGTCAAGACTATATGTGGGTACAGTATTTAACATCATTCCCAAGATCTTTAGTTAATAGCAAAATTAAATTTGATAAAAATATCTTTTTCTCTTCGGGTAATATGCTCCAATTTGAGATCGTGCTCCATACAGGATCTTGAGTCTCTAATAATCTTTGTTAAGAGCTAAGCATTGTTTGTGTGTTGACATTCAAATATTCTGCTACATCTCTCCTTCCACATCCACCAAATAGCGCATTTGAAAGTAACCTTTGCCAATTGTGTGAGAGGCCCTTTTCTTGAGAAACATTGTATGAGGTCGCATAGTTCTTGATGCAAGTTTGGTTGCGGCAGTCTATTGAGTTCAAATCGCTGGAGAATCTCTTTCAATATCCATTTAGTATAGTCACAAGCAAAATAGAGTTGGTCAATAGTTTCTTCTTGTTGCATACAAAGGGAGCATCGGTTAACATGGTAGATACATCTTCTCTTCATATTGTCTATTGTAGGTAGTTTATTGAGAAGGGTCTACCATGTACATAGGGAATGTCTCTGTGATCCCGGTAGATCCCATGTCCAACTGCTTGGGATCCTTTTTTTATTTCTTTGCCTGATTTGATTCCATGCGGATGTGACACTAAATTTACCATTGTCATGAGGCCAAATAAGTATATCTGAAGAGTTTTTCCTGATTGGAATAGCTGTGATAGTCGGCCAAAGTGATAACATTTCGGGAGAAATAGGATTAGGGAGACACCAGGTACCGTTAGCAATGAACTTGGAAATCTTCCAATCTTTGGGAGCCCCAAGGTCTTTTCGTATTCTGTCACCATATAATTGAAATATATTCTTCCCATTGACCCAAGGATCATACCACATATTAGTATTAGTTCCAGAAGAGATTGCATAAGAAATGTGTTTGATTAGCCAATTCTTTGCCTTTAAAATCATTTTCCAAGCTATAGAGTGGTATGTTCTTGTTGATATTTCACAGATTGATTCCTTTGAAAGATACCTAGCAGAAACCCAAAGTGACTATAAGGAACATTTGTTTTGCAAAAGATCTCACAATTGTTGTACCAGACATGCTTTATTCCAATCTTTAATATTTCTCAGGTTTAGTCCCCCTTCATCTTTCGGTTTGCAGATGCTGTCCCAATTTATCATATGCATTGCCTTATCATTTGTACCATTCCAGAAGAAATTCATTAATAACTGTTTAATATCTTGGAGAAGCCCAACAGGCAGAAGAAATGCATTAGACCAATATAAGGAATAAGAGTACAACACCGAACGGATGAGTTCAAGTCGTCCTGCTTTTGATAGAAGCCTATTTTTTCAGGAAGAAATTCTATTCTTTATTTTTTGTAAGATAGGTTGACAGTGGGTTTTGTGAATGCCAGTCGATATGAGTGGAAGACCCAGATAAAGAACTGGTAGGCTTCCCTCACTGACCCCCTAAGTGTGTGCAATAAGGTCCTTTTCCTTAATGCAAGGACCTATATATACTTTACTTTTCGCATGATTTAACCGAAGGCTAGAAACCATACCAAAGTCGTTCAGAATATATGCCAGGTTCCTTTCTGAAGTTGGATCATTTTGGAGAAAGATAAGTAAATCATCTGCAAAAGTTATGTGTGATATATGAATAGAACAAGCATTGGGTACCTTAATGCTACCATTCAAGACTGCATGTTCCAATATACAGCTAAGTCCTTCTATCGCAATAGTAAATAGGTATGGAGAGAGTAGATCACCTTATCGGATGTCATTCGTGCTCCCAAAAAAACCAATAGGTGAACCATTAAAGAGTATCGAAAACTTTGGGGTTTTCAAGCAACTTTGAATCCAATTAACCCATTGCTGTGGGAAGTTCATATCAAGGAGCATCTTATAGATAAATTTTCTATTAACTAAATCAAAAGCTTTCCATAAATCAGCTTTAAAACATATTTTTGTCGCTCTTGTTTTTTAGTGCAGATTTTTGACCAAGTCATTAGCAAGCATAATGTTATGATGTATACTTCTTCCTTTGATGAAAGCAGCCTGATTTGGACTAATGATCTTTTGTATGACCTTTTGCATTCTATCTGCCAACACTTTGGAGATGATCTTGTATATAAAGTTACATAATGATATGGATCGATAGTTCTCTAGTGAATCAGCCCTTGCATTCTTAGGTATTAGAGAGATAAAAGTGTAATTCATCTCTCTAAGAATATGACCTGAAGAGAAAAAATGTTGGCAAGCCTTAATCACATCATTTCCAATAATAGACCATGCAGTTTGATAAAATTCAACTGGAAATCCATCTGGACCAGGGCTTTTGTGCTTCGGTGACTTAAAGACAACTCTTACAATTTCGTCATCTATAATTGGGGCATTGAGGATTGAAATGGCATCCGAATCAAGTTTTCTAGTTGGCTCTACATGAATGTTACTAGGTTGCTCAGCTTGATTGAGTAAAGAATAAAAAAATTACTCAGTGTGTGCTTTAACCTCATCTAAATTCTCAATAAGATTATCATCTTTGTCTCTATATTTCCTGATACAGTTAACGGCCCTTCGAGTAGCAATGGAAGCATAGAAAAATTTAGTATTGGAATTGTTGAATCTCGGATTTTGATGATGAAGTCAATTGTCATTTGTTATCTAATCTATATATTGAGATAAGTATGCAGGATTAACTATGATGAAAGTAAAACATGCAGCAGGAGTTGCGCCGGAGTCAGGACAATGATCACGTTGGGAGTTCGAGAGTTCGACGGAAGTTCGGACAGTCGTCGGAGGTTCTGCGGGAACAAATCCGAGAAGTCCATGAGCTTGCCAAAAAAGCATGTTGGAACTCGCCAAGTGGATCGTCGCAAGTCCAAGGGTTTACCGGAAGTCCGCAGGAGCATCACCGAGGGTTTATCGGATGATCGACGGAAGTTCGCCGGAAGCTCGCCGGAAGAAGCGATTGACGCACCGGAGCAAGTTACAGTAAATGTCTTAGGGAATATCGTAGTTAGCACAATGATTAAGTTGGAAATGGGAGGTGATCCCATTGACTTAATCTTGGGGCAATTGGGCCCCTGAAAAACCCAAATTGGGCCGAATGGATCAACCCATTCGGACCCTGATTTCTGCCAGGCGGTTGAACCGCCCAAGCCAAGAGGTGGCACCGCCTGGGCTGAGTCTCCGAGAGAGACTGGGCGGTGCAACCGCCCTAGCCAGGAGGTGGCACCGCCTGGGCTCAGTCTCCGAGCGAGACTGGGCGGTGCAACCTCCCCTAACAGGAGGTGGCACCACTTGAGCTCGGTCTTCGAGCTCTGCCAGGAGGTGCAACCGCCTTAGTCAGGCGGTGGCACCGCCTGAACTTGGTCTCCGAGCTCTGGCAGGAGGTGCAACCGCCCCTTACAGGAGGTGGCACCGCCCAGAGGCTCAGTCTTCGAGCTCTGCCAGGTGGTGCAACCGCTCCAGTCAGGAGGTGCAACCGCCAAATCCCGGAATTTCGGGAATTGACAGTTTTGAGCTCCAAATTTGAACTGAGTTTGGGGCTATAAATACCCCACTTATTCAGCAATGATAGCAGATAACATACACCGAAATCTTGATCTTGTTCTGTGATTTTTAGAGCTCAAAATTGTTGTAAAGGCCAAAAGTTCTTCTCCCTCTTTTCTTCCAAGTTCTGAGCTTTAAAGAGAGGAGAGAAAATTCTGTAAGGGTTGTCTCCTAAGCCCGTCAAAAGGAGTGAAACTGTAAAAGGGTGGTTGGCCTTCGCCTATTGAAGGAAGGTCTCTAGTTGACGTCGGTGACCTCATCGGTGGAGGAAGCCAAAAGTGGAGTAGGTCAAGATTGACCGAACTACTCTAAATCTCGGTTTGCATTTACTTTGAGCATCTTATCTTTATTGCAAACCTCCTCAATAGCTTACTGCCTTCTGTGTTTTTACGAACGTGTTTCAAAGTTCAGTGCTTTTCGAATCGGCGTTTAGACGCAAATTAGTTTTATCATACGAACATCATATTTCAGTTTGCGCTTACGTTCTGATTTCCATCATAACTGCAAACTGCCTTTATATCTTTGCTTTAACTGCATCTCGCTTCATCTCAAGTTAAAGTGGTTTACGAATCGGCTTTCATACCGAAATCGCTTTTATCGTACGAACGTCGTATTTCAGTTTGCGCTTATATTCTGATTTTCATCATAACTGTAAACTGCCTTCATAGATTGATTTTAACGTCATATCGCTTGATCTTAAGTTAAAGTAATCTTAGAATCGACTTTCACACCGAAATCGTTTTTATCATTCGAACGTTTTTTTATCGTTGAAAGATTTCCGCTGCACTAATTCACCCCCCCCCTCTTAGTTCTCTTGATCCTAACAGGAATCTCCTAGTGTAAGCCAATGCTGTCGAGACTTTTGCTTTGCAAAATTTTTCTCCTGTTTTAAGGCTTGTATGAAGTTATTTCTGGCTTCTGTCTCTTTATAGATAATATTCTCATTATGGGGCTAAAGTTGCAGCTCATGTTGCAATGACATTAGTTCCTTTCTGCAGAATTGAACTCTGGTGGTAATATTGCCAAAGATGTTTGTATTCCATTCCTTAAGTGCTGCTTTACAAGCTTTGAGCTTTTGACATAAGATGTTAGAGGGGGATCCATGCACATTAAAATTTCAAGCTGATCTGATGACATCAAGGAACTGAGGATGAGTACTCCACATGTTAAAGAATCTAAACGGTTTCTTACCTCTTGGTGTCGATTTGTCTGCATGTATGTACATTAAAGAATGATCAGAAAATAATGGAGCATCATACTCAAGAAGTGAATCTGGGTAAACTATTAACCATTCCTGATTAATCAAACACCTATCAAGTCGAGCCATTATTTTTCTGTTAGCAGCACCTTGATTACTCCAGGAGAGCCAATTACGGACAGATTTCATATCAATCAATGCAGCAGTATATATGTAATCATTAAAACTTTGAAGCTGGCTTTCTAAAAGTTGTCTACCCCCCACTTTTTCATTTGGGTACCGAACATTATTAAAATCTCCAAGAACAATCCAAGGTATATTGAAACAGCCATTTGCAATATTAGTCAGGTCAGACCAAAGAGTATTTCTTTCTTGCATACTGTTTGAAGCATATATACCAATGAAATTGAATTGAGAGCCATTCTTTTTGTCTTCCATCTTAAGATGGATGAATTGATTAGTAGCAGAAATAAACTAGGCATTAATAGAGTTAGGATGCCATAAGACCCATATTCTACTAAAAGTTTCATTAGAGTCATTGGTAAACAGTTCTGCGTCCGGCCATATTAAATTCTTTTGAGCTTGGACTCGCGATTGTTTAATTTTCATTTCCACTAAAATAACAATATCACATGCGACAGACTTGATTATTCTGTTGAGCTCCCAGCATTTCTCAGGCTTATTAAGTCCATGAACATTCCAGCATGTAATCTTCATCGGTAATAAACAAATGAAAAAGGTAGTAAGGTATTCATCCTATGACTTTGGATGGAGTGTACCATCCTTTTTCTTATCCTTCGGTTTTGCATTTTCCTCCCGCATAATATCCTTACCTTTTATAGCTTTATTCATATATTTATCCACTTCATCGACAGCTTGCAGATGTTTAAACTTTAAAATACCTTGAATCATGTGGTCTTGGTTGGCAGGGTTTGCTGAAGCACGATATGATTATTGTGGCACAATATCCTGGTTAGTACTTGTTGGAGCAACCTGGCTAGAGAGGTTTGTTGGGGCATGAGTTTGTTGAGGCAGAATATCCTTGTTGGGGATGTTTGTTGCAGCCTGAGTTTATTGAGGAAGAATATCCTTGCTGGCGAGATTTGTTTGGGGCCTGAGTTCGTTGAGACACAAAGTCCTGGTTGGTACAATGAGTGGATATTGGAATTCCTATTGTGGACAGATCCAATGATATTGGAAGAGATGAAGTTCCTGACTTATGCTTCTCCTGTCCACAAGTATCATGGGAAACTTCTGTTATGGAAGGCTCCGACATAATAGGAAGAGATAAAATTTTGGATTTGTCTTTCTGTTCGCGGTGCTGTCCTTTTAAGTTAGAATGCTCAATAGTCTTCGTCACTATCGGTGCTACTGCCATTGGAGGAGACTCGCCTTATTGCTAAGGCACTTGACGTGGTCGATAGACCTTAGTGATCGGTTTCGGAGTTTGCTGACAGGCTCCATTTGCATGACCAAAAGATAAGCAACGCTGACATCGTTGTGGCTTCCAGGAATATGAGACATGTACCTTCCGAGTGTTCCCATCAAGATCATGATAGAAAACCTCATTAGGAAGATCTTCATCGAAAGAAACCAGTACACATGCTCGTGCAAATGCTAATCTCGTCTGAGCTGCTATTGCTTTGTCGATGTAGAGTGGCTGTCCTAGAGTGCTGCATAACTTTACAATAAAACGTCGACTCTAAAGATGTAGAGGAAGGCCTTGAAAGGATACCCATAATGGAATAGATTGCAGGCTATCTAACTCCAAATGGACATCAGGAGACCAGCATCGTAGAATCATTGGATGGCCGTGAATAGTCCAGAATCCTTCGATGACCCATTGCAAATCTTCTTCAGAGTATAGCTTGCAAACAAAGAATCCGTTCTCCAGCATATGAAGGTCAAATGATGATATTCCCCATTGAGTTTTGATAAATGAGGATAGTGGGAAATAAGATGTTTTGAGACCTACCACATAGCCAACAATCACCCTAGACCATGTCTCAATCAACTCTGCTGAATCAGTAGTCTCGTATACATCAATCTTCTTATCAGCCTGAACTTCTAGAGTAAAGAATTCCAAGCTTAGATCCGGACTTCCAACCGGAGCCTTGAATAGGCTAGTCCAAGGTCGAGGGTTATTGGAAATGAAAGCAGGCTGCCGCGATCTAGAGCGCGACCTGCTTCGATGATGTTTTGTCGAAGGAGTTTCTCTCTAGAGAGGATATGGTGGAGGAGCAACTTAAGAGGTAAGGGTAGGGAGTCTTGCCATCGTATCTACCCTCCCGCCATCGTCGCCAGCTCCAGGGGCCATCGCTGCCATGTTTGATCCCTTCTCTAATCATTGCTATAGTACCGTCGCCCTTGGAAATAGTCGATGCTGCAGTAGATTAGATCCCTGCTATAGTACCGTCGCCCTAGGTAGATCTGGTCGCCGCTATAGTACCGTCACCCTTGGGGAGAAGCCGATGCAGTAGGAGATCAAATCATCGCTATAGTACCATCGCCCTAGGGAGATCAGATCGCTGCTACAGTGTCGTCGCCCCGTGGGAGAAAGCCGACGCTACAGGAGTCAAATAGCCCGAGGGAGATCTGGTCGCTGCTACAATACTATCGCCCTTGGGAAACAGCCGACGCTGCAGGAGATTAGATCACCGCTACAGTGCCATCGCCCTATGGAGATCTGGTCGCTGCTACAGTACCGTCGCCCTTGGAAAACAGCTGACGCTGCAGGAGATCAGATCACCGCTACAGTGCCATCACCCTAGGGAGATCTGGTCGCTGCTACAGTACCGTCGCCCTTAGGAAACAGCCGGTGCTACAGGAGATCAGATCACCGCTATAGTACTTTTTAATAAATCTATGCTTGTCATGTATGAATTTATTGAATGTGACTTTGAGGATGATTTCGGATTTCACAAATGCTTGATTCATACTTATGACATGAGACACATTTTAAATATGAATCATGTTCAATGCTTCAATCATGTTATATCTCCCTTAATTTATTTTCTTCTCCTAGATTTATTTACCAAATAGGAGAATCTTTCGAATGAATGAAATGATACAAATGAATCACTTATCGATATATCTTTTAAAAATATCTTTTTAATATGATGTTGATAATTTGAGATGCCTGTTGGAATTCATGACATGAGATAATTGAATCCTTGACTTACTCTTTATATGGCTTGAAAATATATGTTTAAAATCTTGCTTGATGAGTTGTTTTATAAGATTTTGCCTTTACGTCTTCAACTTTCATGCTTATCTTGATTTAGCATATAAAGACTAAGGCATGCTTAGATGAAAAAGATTCACTTAAAAAATGCTTTTCCCATCTGATCGAGAGTAATGATTTCATGATATTTTGTGAATCTCGAAATTGATTTTTATGACTTGATTATGAGTTTCAAGTTAACGATTTGATTTGAATGAGTTTTATCTAAATCATAATCTTGATCTTGCAAAATTGGAATCACAAATAATATCTTTTGGTATTAATTACTTGAATTTGATTGAAACATTGCATGCTTAAATTAATCATTCACCTATGTTTCAAAAATTCTTTAAATGTCTTATGTGATGATTAAAAATTAATTTACTTTATGATGAATCACGAATCATGACTTGATCTATAATATTAATATATTGTAATCATGATCCTTGGTTGTATAATTCTTTTGCTCTATTAAAAAGATTTATCGAATAAATCATGTCCTTCTTGAATTTTTTTGATATCATGACATGATCTTGTTGCTAGTCATAGGTGCCCAGCAAGCCAATCACGTGAGTGATGGCACGTGTGACTTGATACAGAATCTTTTTGCTTATTATATTTTGGCGTATATCACTTTATAACTATTGCATATGTGCATATATATATTGTGATGTCCTTGGATTTGTGCAATGGGAATCGGATCATGATGAGATCACGATAATGAGATCGATTCACCTTTAAACACATATCCTAAATAATCCCGGTCATAGGTTACTCGAGAGGGACATCGTGATAACCAGATAGACTGGTGTGTTGTATACCCGTCCATATGATGGATGCAGTTGGTCTCATAGTTGCTCGTGTAGGGACACTAGGGATACAGTACAGATGCTCCTTGGAGAATGAGTTCACTGATTGATCCGCTTACGGAATGCTGGATGGTTGATGATGCCTTATTGTCAGACAGCGATTCCGTAGTCCTAGTGGTGTATCTGATCCTTAGACTTGAGACACCAATGATGTCCTGTATGAGTGCTCCACTCTTTGATACCAGACTTATAGGTTTGGTTGTCCCAGATTTAGTACAGCTGGTCATTGAGAGTGGTAGTCGACCTTACGAGGGCTATTGAGTGTCGATAGAGGATCATTCACTCTCGTCGTCATGAGAGGAATATCCCATGTGTTCTTACTCAGACAAATCTCTGGCCAGGGTCATTCGGGTTGAGAGAGAAAGAGTTCTCCGGGAGAATCCGATTAGAGCGAGACTCGAGTAGAAACCGTATGGGATATTAAATGGATGAGGGACTATAGGTACACGGTAACTGAGGACAGACAGGTCCAATGGATTGGATTCCCCTGTATCGTCTAGGGACTACGGCGTAGTGGCCTAGTACTTCCGTAGTCGATGAGTCAAGTGAATTATTACAGAGATAATAATTCACTGAGTTAGAAGGAGTTCTGACAGGTATGACTCACGGCCAGCTCGATATTGGGCCTAGAGGGTCACACACATATGGTAGGCATTGCGATGAGTAGAGGTTCGGATATGAGATATCCGACGGAGCCCTTGTCTTATTAGATGCAAATCCAATACCCACTAGGGGAGGACCCATTAGGGTTTAATAGGGGACCTCTATAAATAGGAAGGATTCAGAGCCTCATAGGCTAGAGCCTTTGCTTGCCTTTCCTATTCTCCTCTCCCTCTCCATCTCAGAGCAGGCCTGGAGTTTTGAGGAGCGTCGTCGTAACCCTGCTGTGTGGATCACCGCTAGAGAGGAGGACGCTTGACCTCCTTCACCCTCTCCTAAGGATCTGCAAGGAAACAAAGATATACGATCTCCCTAGGTAACACAATCTACTCTATACGCAGTTTTGAGTTTCGCGGATTTTGCGCACCAATCTTCACACGACGACGAACATCTTTTTGGGAATCGGGGATTTTGTTTTCTTGTTCTTCTGCTACGCATATGATGTCGCCCCAAACATTTCCCAACAGTGGTATCAGAGCCAGGTTGTTCGTGCGAATGATTGGTTTTCATCTGCGTGTGTTGTGTTTTGGAAGAATTTTGACGTCAAAATTATTGACACAAAAACAAGGAAGGGCAGCAATAGTTGCTGCCCTCGATCTGCGTGCGTGCAGCACAACCGAAGGCGGGCAGCACAGGGGCTGCATCTGCAGCAGTCGGCCGACGGCCTGCTTGCAGCAGGCTTGCGTCCGGCCGGGCTGGCAGCCCGCGGGCAGAGGCGCCTGCGGCCGCTTCTCCCGCGGGGTGAGGCACCGCAGGGCAGCGGCGCCTGTCGCCGCTGCTCCCGCGGGCAAAATCCCCCCCACAGGGGCGGCCGCCCGGCGGGACTGCACCGCTTGCGGGCGTTGCCCCGCTGGCAGAACCGCCCGCGGAGGCGGCAGCGCCCGCGGAGGCGGCAGCGCCCGCGGGGGAGCCCACCTGCAGCGGCAGCGCCGCCAGCGGGCGTGCCGCCTGCAGGCGAGGGCAGCGCCCTCGCCCCGCCGCACAGGCTGCTGCCAACAGGGTGGCGGCGGCGGCAGCAGCAAAGGGTAGTAGGGCATTAGGGTTTTCTGGACAAAAGATAGTTTTGCCCCTCGGAATTTGAGAAATTCCAGTTTCTGTCTTTTGTCCAAATTATGAAAATACCCCTATAATTGAGAAATTCCTTACATGTCCCTGATTTCAGAAAATATTAATTAATTAAAAGATTTAGTTGATTATTATTTTTATTATTATCTAGTAGTCCTACATGATGATGATTATTTATACATGTGATGTATGATGTGTGGACGGATGATCATGGACCGTGTGATGTGTGTACTTGTGATTATTATTATTAAGGTCTGCGAGCCTCCATTATATTTCTCGTTTATTGTCGGGCCTGCGTGCCTATGATTAAGTTGTAATCACATGAGGAGGCGTAGCGGGACCCACGAGACGGACGATCGTGATGCATGAAGATGCATCAAGATGTCGACGAAACCGACGAGGACGAGATGGACGATCACAGGGCATGGAGATGCACCGTTGCACACATAGATCTTGATGTGAGTGATTAGGCCTACTGGCTCGGGCCTAATCATATTAGGTTGTGGTCCATGATCATCTGGTGTGATTGCTTATACACATACTAGATATGTATATATATTTGCATGCGATGTAGATATATATTAAATATTTATATGTGTGACATGTCATATTAGGAGGCCAAATCATAGAAACATCTCTCGATAATATTAAGTCGGTAAACGTGAGGCAATTAGATTGACCCACGTGGCCTTCCATCGTTATAAGTAGGAATCGATTCCCAGTGTAGGTTGAGTTGGTCGAGTCCCTCGAGACTCACCTATATCGCGATTCGTTATCTTGCTTACGACGTAGAGATGTCACCGGTGACCTGAGGGCGCGATATGCTTGGTCGAGTCCCTCGAGGGTATATCATCAAATCAGACTCATCTTGTAATGAAGGTGTTGACTTAACCGAGCATCATGGTTGGTCGAGTCCCTCGAGGCCATGGTGATTCGGAGGCCGAACAGGACAGGAATCACAAGGAGTTGTGATCGACAAGAGTTGCCTACCTTTTAGGCTTAGTGTGATTGGTCGAGTCCCTCGAGGTTACACTAAGACGCTGATTGGATCCTGATCCCCACTAGAAGTCTGCCGGAGACTTCCGTTTCACGTGCTGAGGGTGTCACGTGACTCGTTAGTAAAATAGTGGGAGCATATTAAGATAGAAGTCAATATCTTGATAGTTTATTTCTTGCAAAATCGGCATGTTATTCATTTCTGCTGCATCTTTATTTTCAGAAAATGTCGCTTTCAAATCCGTGGCATACTTGATGTCAACCGCCTCACTGGTCTAAATTATACGGATTGGCTCCGTAACTTGAGAATTGTTCTCACAGCGGAGAAAATCATGTACGTTCTTGATACAGTAATGCCTACGCCCGAAGAAGGGGCAAACGAGGATGAGATCACTCGCTACGTGAAGTACATTGATGACTCCACTCTTGCTCAGTGCTATATGTTGGGCTCTATGACTCTTGAGTTACAGAGACAACATGAAAAGATGGATGCCAGATCCATTCTCCTACATGTCCGTAAATTGTTTGAGGAACAGGGAAAGACTCAGCGATATGAGATATCCAAGAGCCTCTTCCGCGCTAGGATGACTGAGAGGACACCGGTTCAGAACCATGTCCTAAAGATGATTGAGTGGATAGAGAAACTCACAGGTCTAGGAATGGTCCTAGAGGATAACTTGTGTGTAGACATTGTGCTTCAGTCCCTACCAGATTCCTTTTCACATTTTCATAATAAATTTTAATATGAACAAGCTTGAGGTGACTCTCCCAGAGCTCCTCAATATGTTGAGGGAGGCAGAGAGTACTATTAAGAAAGAGAAGCCAGTTCTCTACACTAGTGAGACTAGAAAGAAAAGGAAAGTAGAAAGGTCTCTTAAGAAGGAAAAGGGCAAGGGCAAACCAGGTAAAGCAAAGGTTGCTAAGAAAGACCCAGCAAAAGACAAAGGCCAGTGCTTCCACTGTGGTAAAGATGGGCACTGGAAGAGGAACTGCAAATAGTACCTTGCAGAAAGGGCGAAATAGAAGCTTGGAGAAGCTTCAGGTACATTCATGATCAATCTCCAATTGTCAGATTTTTGTGATAGTGCATTGGTATTGGATACTAGTATTGCTTATCACATCTACAATTTATTGTAAATTCTAGCAAAGCCGAGAGGAGATTGACGAGAGGAATATTGCATAAAGGTATGTTTATGCAAGACACTACTCCACATATCATGAATGTAAGTGTCTAAGAGTAAATGAGATGAGGTGAACAGTGCAAACTTATGGCATTGTAGGCTAGGTCATATCCATGAGGGAATGATTCAAAAGTTGTTAAATGATGGATATCTAGATCCATTCGACTATGTGTCATATGCAACTTGCGAGCCTTGCATTCTTGAAAAACTGACCAACTCTCCATTTAGTGGAATTGGAGAGAGAGCCACTGGGCTATTGGAACTCATACATAGTGATGTATATGGACCCATATTAACTCATGCCATTGGTGGTTACTCCTACTTCATTACCTTTACTGATGATTTCTCAATGTATGGATATGTGTACTTAATGAAGTACAAGTCTGAGGCCTTTGAGAAATTTAGAGAGTATAAGAATGAGGTGGAGAACCAGACTGGAAAGAGTATCAAAACTCTTCGATCAGATCGAGGAGGTGAGTACTTAAGTACAGAGTTTACTCAGTTCCTCAAGGACCATGGGATATTATCCCAATGGACACCTCCTTATACACCTCAGCTCAATGGTGTCTCTGAAAGGAGAAATCGTACGCTATTAGATATGGTACGGTCCATGATGAGTTTCGCTGATCTACCTATCTTATTCTAGGGATATGCCCTAGATATCGCAGCTTACCTTCTGAACAGAGTTTCAACTAAGTCGGTAGTGTCCACACCATATGAGATATGGAAAGGGAAGAAGCCTGATCTTAAGGTTGTTAAGATTTGGGGCTGCCCTACCCACATTAAAAGACACAACCCCGATAAGTTAAAATTAAGGACAGAGCGATGCAAATTTGTGGGATACCCCAAGGAAACTTGTGGGTATTATTTCTATCATCTCGAGGACCAAAAGGTCTTTGTAGCTAAGAGAGCAGTGTTCCTTGAGAAGGAACATATTCTTGGCGGAGATAGTGGGAGAATGATAAAGTTGAGCGAGGTTGGAGAACCAAGCTCAAGCACCACTCTACAGCCCGAGTCTGTTCAGGTACCTAATACACAAGTTTCAACTTTACGCAGGTTTGATAGAGTATCCCATCCTCCTGAGAGATATGTGGGACATATTAGAGGAGAGGATGTTGAGGATATTGATCCTCAGACCTACGAGGAGGCTATTATGAGTATAGACTCCGGGAAGTGGCAAAAAGCCATGAATTCTGAGATGGATTCTATATACTCCAATAAGGTTTGGAACCTAGTTGATGCACCTGAAGGTATTGTACCCATCGGTTGCAAGTGGATCTTTAAGAAAAAGATCGGAGTAGATGGAAAGATAGAGACCTATAAAGCAAGGCTAGTGGCTAAGGGGTATCGTGAAAGGCAAGGTGTTGACTACGACGAAACCTTCTCACCCGTAGCAATGCTAAAATCCATCAGAATTCTATTGGCTATTGCTGCACACTATGATTATGAGATCTGGCAGATGGATATGAAAACCGCATTCCTCAATGGGAACCTCGAGGAGAAGGTGTATATGATGCAACCTGAGGGATTCGTGTCCAAGAACTGCCCAGATAAGGTGTGTAGGTTGCTTAGATCCATTTATGGACTAAAGCAAGCTTCCCGAAGTTGGAACATAAGATTTGATGAGGCAATCAGATCTTATGACTTCGTTAAGAACGAAGATGAGCCTTGTGTGTACAGGAAGGTAAGTGGGAGTGCTATCACCTTTTTGGTGTTATATGTGGATGACATCCTCATCATTGGGAACGACGTAGGAATACTATCCACAGTAAAGGCTTGGTTATCTAGACACTTCTTCATGAAGGACTTAGGGGAAGCATCCTATATCTTGGGGATTAGAATCTATAGAGATAGATCCAAGAGGATGCTTGGCTTGTCCTAGTCCAGGTACATAGAAACCATTGTCAAAAGGTTTGGCATGGAAAATTCCAAGACTCCATACCGATGAGACATGGGATATCGCTTTCTACGAGTATGTCCCCAAAGACTCCAGAAGAAAGGGCGAACATGAATATGATACCTTATGCCTCAGCAATAGGGTCTATCATGTATGCCATGCTATGTACTAGGCCTGATATAGCGCATGCTCTGAGTGTCACGAGCAGGTATCAGGCGGATCCAAGCTTGGAGCACTGGAAAGTAGTAAAGTGTATCCTTAAGTACTTGAGAAGGACTAAAGATCTTTTACTAGTATATGGAGGTAATAGCCTTAAGGTTGAAGGCTACATTGACTCAAGTTTTTAGTCTGATGTCGATGATAGCAAGTCGAATTCAGGGTATGTGTACACCTTAAATGGAGGAGCAGTGTGTTGGAAGAGTTCCAAGCAAGATACTACTGCTGACTCGACCACAGAGGCGGAGTATATTGCTGCATCAGATGCAGCAAAGGAGGGAGTCTGGGTGAAGAAGTTCATCACATATTTGGGAGTCGTTCCGGATAGCGAGAAGTCGACTTCCTTATATTGCGACAACTATGGGGCGATTACTTAAATAAGGGAACCCGGGTCTCATCAGAAGTGTTCTGAGGAGGTATCAGCTTATTAGAGATATTGTAACCCGAGGAGATGTAGTAGTGGAAAGAGTTCCATCCGAAGATAACATTGCAGATCCACTGACAAAGCCATTGTCTCATTTTGTCTTTGAGCGTCACAGGGGTCTGATGGGGATCAGACACATAGGTGATTGGCTTTAGGTCAAGTGGGAGATTGCTAGTCATAGGTGCCCAGCAAGCCAATCACGTAAGTGATGGCACATGTGACTTGATACAGAATCTTTTTGCTTATTATATTTTGGCGTATATCACTTTATAACTATTGCATATGTGCATATATATATATTGTGATGTCCTTGGATTTGTGCAATGGGAATCGGATCATGATGAGATCACGATAATGAGATCGATTCACCTTTAAACACATATCCTAAATAATCCCGGTCATAGGTTACTCGAGAGGGACATCGTGATAACCGGATATACTGGTGTGTTGTATACCCGTTCATATGATGGATGCAGTTGGTCTCATAGTTGCTCGTGTAGGGACACTAGGGATACAGTACAGGTGCTCATTATAGAATGAGTTCACTAATTGATCCGCTTACGGAATGCTGGATGGTTGATGATGCCTTATTGTCAGACAGCGATTCCGTAGTCCTAGTGGTGTATCTGGTCCTTAGACTTGAGACACCAATGATGTCCTGTATGAGTGCTCCACTCTTTGATACCAGACTTATAGGTTTGGCTGTCCCAGATCTAGTACAGCTGGTCATTGGGAGTGGTAGTCGACCTTACGAGGGCTATTGAGTGTCGATAGAGGATCATCCACTGTCGTCGTCATGAGAGGAATATCCCATGTGTTCTTGCTCAGACAAATCCCTGGCCAGGGTCATTCGGGTTGAGAGAGAAAGAGTTCTCTGGGAGAATCCGATTAGAGCGAGACTCGAGTAGAAACCGTATGGGTCTGACAGCATCATGCTCGATATACGGTCTCTGGGATATTAGATGGATGAGGGACTATAGGTACACGGTAACTGAGGACAGATAGGTCCAATGGATTGGATTCCCCTGTATCGTCTAGGGACTACGGCGTAGTGGCCTAGTACTTCCGTAGTCGATGAGTCAAGTGAATTATTACAGAGATAATAATTCACTGAGTTAGAAGGAGTTCTGACAGGTATGACTCACGGCCAGCTCGATATTGGGCCTAGAGGGTCACACACATATGGTAGGCATTGCGATGAGTAGAGGTTCGGATATGAGATATCCGACGGAGCCCTTGTCTTATTGGATGCAGATCCAATACCCACTAGGGGAGGACCCATTAGGGTTTGATAGGGGACCTCTATAAATAGGAGGGATTCAGAGCCTCATAGGCTAGAGCCTTTGCTTGTCTTTCCTATTCTCCTCTCCCTCACCACCTCAGAGCAGGCCTGGAGTTTTGAGGAGCGTCGTCGCAACCCTGCTGTGTGGATCACCGCTTGAGAGGAGGACGCTTGACCTCCTTCACCCTCTCCTAAGGATCTGCGAGGAAACAGGGATATACGATCTCCCTAGGTAACACAATCTACTCTATACGCAGTTTTGAGTTTCGCAGATTTTGCGCACCAATCTTCGCACGACGACGAACATCTTTTTGGGAATTGGGGATTTTGTTTTCTTGTTCTTCTGCTGTGCATATGATGTCGCCCCCAACATTTCCCAACACTTGTAATATGGCTTGTATAATGATAAAATTTTTTAGCCATTGATTTCTCCCTTCTTTTCGATAATGATAAAGGGGGAGTTAGTTTACTAGTCTGCATATTTCAAATGAAGAAAAATTTGCTAGCTCGATCATTTCATTGAAAGAACTTGCTATCATGAACACTACCAATGAATTGCAAATCTTGCAATCTAAAGAGAAGCAAAGAATTGCTATCTCGAAAGAAGCAAGAAATGCTATCTTATAATCTCAAGCAAATGTGCTATCTTGCTTATTTCAAGAAGCAAAACTTGCAACTTGCACATTGCAAAATGAAGCAAGAATCATGAGCTTACACAAGAAAGCTATCTTGCACTTGTTTTCAAAATTGTTGCTAGCTTGTATGTAGCAAAACTTGCATATCGTAAAAATTGCTAGCTTGTAGTCCAAAGAGAAGCAAATAGTTGCTATCTCAAGATGCTAAACATGCTAAACTTGCACTTTGCAATGGAAGCAAAATTGCGAGCTCAAACATTGCAAAGGAAGCAAAATTTGATAGCTTGCAACTTGCATATTTCAAGAAGCAAGAGTTGCTTTCTTGAACATCTCAAAATTGCTAGCTTGCGTGTCTTAAAATGTTGAAAAAATTTTGCTAGCTTGTATATTGTAAACTTGCTATCGTACTACCATGTATATCTTTGATGATAACAAACTTGTATGATGGTAAAAATAGATATTATGTTTTTAATGCAATAAGTTGAATTTATACTACAAACACATTAGAGTTGGACTTCTCCTTTTTGTTGATGACAAAGGGGGAGAAGTATGATGTTATGCATAAGTTTATGCAAAAGTTCACGACGACGTGTTGCAAGTATTCATGACGAATATTGCAATGACTTGAATTCAATTTGAATTCAAGGTTCTATCAATATGACAAATTGATAGGGGGAGTTTGTTTAAACACCAGGAGTTAAGTTTAACTCCGTCATCAATTGGTTGTCATCATGAAAAAGGGGGAGATTGTTGAATCTCGTATTTTGATGATGAAACCAATTGATAATTGCGTTTATATTTTAATCTATGTTTTGAGTGACGCAGGATGCTTCGATCAGGATGAGACAATTAAAAAAGGAAAAATCATGTTGTGCCGGAGGAACATGTCAGAAGATTGGACGTCAGGCCGGTGGATTGGTCACGTATCGACAGAAGACTTCGGGCCGTGGACTCAGGCATCGGGTCAAGAAGAGCTAGTATTGTGCCAACGATATCAGAGTTGCGGAGTCAACTGGCCCACTGGGCAATAGGCCACAAGAGAGGACGATGTGCCGAATAATCGAACGAAGCGTCGAGTGACCAATGACATGCCGGACAACTTGGTTAATTGCTTAGGATTACTTGTCTCGAACGATGTTTTGCTTTATATGTGCAGGATTAGCTAAGATGAAACTAAGACATGCAGCAAGAGTTGCGCCGGAGTCAAGACTATGATCACGTTGGGAGTTCGAGAGTTCGACGGAAGTCTGGACGGTCGTCGGAGGTTCTACGGGAACAAATACGAGAAGTCCAGGAGCTTGCCAAAGAAGCTCGTCGGAACTCGCCAAGTGGATCGTCGCAAGTCCAGGAGTTTGCCAGAAGTCCACCGGAGCATCGCCGAAGGTTCGTCGGATGTTCGCCGGAAGTTCGCTGGAAGAAGCGATTGACGCACCGGAGCAAGTTGCAATAAATGTCTTAAGAAATATTGTAGTTAGCATGTAGATTAAGTTAGGAATGGGAGGTGATCCCATTAACTTAATCTGGGGGCAATTGGGCCCTTGATAGACCCAAATTGGGCCGAATGGATCAACCCATTCGGACCAGAATTCCTGCCAAGCGATGGCACCGCTAGGGTCGGCGGTGCCACAGCCCAGGAGACGATCTCCCAGAAAAGCTGGGTGGTGCAACCGCCTAGGTCAGGCGGTGGCACCGCCTGAGCTCAGTCTCCGAGCGAGACTGGGCGGTGCAATTGCCCCTGTCAGGCGATGGCACCACCTAGAGGCTCAGTCTCCGAGCTGCCAGGCGGTTGTACCGCCACAGTCAGGAGGTAGTACCGCCAGGACCCCGGAAATCTAGGAAATGACATTTTTGAGCTCCAAATTCAAACCAGTTTGGGGCCTATATATACCCCACCCTTTCCTGCATGAAAGGGCACCGAAAGATTGATCTTACTCTGTGATTTTTAGAGCTCAAAAGTGTTGTAAAGGCTAAAAGTTCTCCTCCCTCTTTTCTTCCAAGTTTTCAGCTTTCAAGAGAGGAGTGAAATTCTGTATTCTGTAAGGGTTGTCTCCTAAGCCCGTCAAAAGGAGTGAAACTGTAAAAGGGTGGTTGGCCTTCGCCTATTGAAGGAAGGCCTCTAGTGGACGTCGGTGATCTCATCGGAGGAGGAAGCCGAAAGTGGATGTAGGTCACGTTCGACCGAACAACTCTAAAATCTGGTTTGCATTTCCTTTGTGCTATTTATCTTAACTGTAAATTGCCTTCCTTAATTTACTTCAAATATGTTTCTGTAAGCTTTCAAAGTTATTATCTGCACAAAATAATTTTTACGTCGGAATCGGATTTCAACGTACAAACGCAATTTCAATCGTCGAAAGTTTTCCGCTGCACTAATTAACCCCCCCCCCCCCCCCCCCCCCCTCTTAGTTCTCTTGATCCTAACAGTGTTATCACATTTAATGGGAATATTTTTAAGATGGACTTTATAATCTTCTAAGGTGTTTTTCATCCACATAACTTGTGTATAGCATGTAAGATCAAGAGCACTAAGAGGGGGGGGGGGGGGGGGGGGGAAGGGGGAAGGGTTGTGAATTAGTACAGCGAAAAACTTTCGATGATTTAAAACGACGTTCGTACGATAAAAGCGATTTCGATATAAAAGCCGATTCGGAAATTGCTTTAACTTAGATTAGGCGAAGTGTAGTTAAAGTAAAGCTATGGAGGCAGTTTGCAGTTAAGATAGAGAACAGAAAGTAAATGCAAATCGAGATTTAGAGTGGTTCGGTCAATCTTGACCTACATCCACTTTTGGCTTCCTCCTTCGATGAGGTCACCGATGTCCACTAGAGGCCTTCCTTCAATAGGCGAAGGCCAACCACCCTTTTACAGTTTCACTCCTTTTGACGGGCTTAGGAGACAACCCAACCCTTACAGAATTTCTCTCCTCTCTTGAAAGATCAAAACTTGGAAGAAAAGACGGAGAACTTCTAGCCTTTACAACACTTTTGAGCTCTAAAATCAAAGAGTAAGATCAAGTTTTCAGTGCCCTTTCATGCAGGAAAGGGTGGGGTATATATAGGCCCCAAACTGGTTTGAATTTGGAGCTCAAAAATGTCACCTCCCGGATTTTCGGGGTCCTAGCGGTACTACCGCCATACTGGGCGGTATGACTGCCTGACAGAGCTCAGAGATCGAGCTCAGGCGGTGCCACCGCCTGACTAAGGTGGTTCCATCGCCCAGTCTCGCTCGGAGACAGAGCTCAAACGATACCATCGCCTGACAGGGGCGGTATCACCGCCCAATCTCGCGCAAAGACTGAGCCCAAGCGATACCACCGCCCAGCTTTCTTGGGAGACCATCGCCTGGGCGGTGCCACCGCTTGGCAGGAATTCTGGTCTGAATGGGTTGATCCATTCGGCCCAATTTGGGTCTATCAAGGGCCCAATTGCCCCCAGATTAAGTTAATGGGATCACCTCCCATTCCTAACTTAATCTACATGCTAACTACGATATTTCTTAAGACATTTACTACAACTTGCTCCAGTGCGTCAATCGCTTCTTCCGGCAAGCTTCCGGCGAACATCTTACGAACCTTCGGCGATCCTCCGGCAGACTTCCGGCAAACTCCTGGACTTGCAACGATCCACTTGGTGAGTTTCGATGAGCTTCTTTGGCAAGCTCCTGGACTTCTCAGATTTGTTCCCATAGAACCTCTGAAGACCGTCCGAACTTCCGTCGAACTCTCGAACTCCCTACGTGATCATAGTCTGGACTCCGGTGCAACTCCTGCTGCATGTCTTACTTCCATTGTAGTTAATCCTGCATTTGTAAAACAAAACTTCGATCGAGACAATTAATCCTAAGCAATTAACCAAGTTGTCCAGCATATCATTGGTCCCTCGACACTTCATCCGATTATTCGGCGCATCGTCCTCTCCTACGGCCTATTGCCCAATCGGCCAGTTGACTCTGCAACTCCGATATCCTTGGCACAATACCCACTCTTCTTGGCCCGATGCCCGAGTCTACGGCCCGAAACCTTATGTCGATATGTCGACCGATCCACCGGCCTGACGTCCAATCTTCTGACATGTTCCTCCGACACAACATGATTTTTCCTGCTTTAATTGTCTCATCCCGATCGAAGCATCATGCATCACTCAAACACAGACTAAATGATAAACATATATCAAGTGGTTTCATCATTAAAATACGAGATTCAACAATCTCCCCCTTTTTTATGATGACAACCACTTGATGACGGAGTTAACCTTAACTCCCAGAGTTTAAACAAACTCCCCCTATCAATATGTCATATTGATAGAAACTCTTGGATTCAAAAATCTAAGCAACATGTCATCATAAACTTATGCATAACATGTCAAGTCATCAACATACTTCTCACCCTTTGTCATCAATAAAAAGGAGAAGTACCACAATCAAATGTTTGTTATATAAGTTCAACTCATTGTATAAAAAACATAATATCAAGTTTTATCATCATGCAGTTTTGAAGCTAGAAAATTTAGCAAGTGTTACATCATGCTTAGAACATTCAAGCTATCAAGTTTTAGATATGCAAGTTTTATAGTATACAAGATAGCACTTTTGGTAATGTTCAAGATAGCAAGTTCTACATCATGCAAGCTAGCAATGTTACAACTTTTTAGAACATGCAAGATAGCTATTTAGAGATGTTCCAGAAAGAAACTCTTGCTTCTTGAAATATGCAAGTTTGCTAGATGTGCACGTTAGCATGTTTTGCTTCTTCTTGAGATTTCAAACTAGCAATTATCAGTGATGTTCAAGATGTTAGGATCAAGAGCACTAAGAGGGGGGGGGGGTGAATTAGTGCAGCAGAAAACTTTCGACGATTAAAACTGCATTTGTACGATAAAAGTGATTTTGGTAAGAAAGCCGATTTGTAAATCACTTTAACTTGTGATCAAGCGAGATGCAGTTAAAGCAAAGATATAAAGGTAGTTTGCAGTTATGATGGAAATCAGAATGTAAGCGCAAACTGAAACATGATGTTCGTACGATAAAACTGATTTCCGTCTTAACGTTGATTCAGAAAATACTTAACTATGAAACACGTTCATAAATAAGCCGAAGAAAATAAGCTACTGAGGAGGTTTGCAGTAAAGATAAGATACTCAAAGTAAATGCAAACTGAGATTTAGAGTGGTTCGGTCAATCTTGACCTACATCCACTTTTGGCTTCCTCCTCCGATGAGGTCACCGATGTCCACTAGATGCCTTCCTTCAATAGGCAAAGGCCAACCACCCTTTTACAGTTTCACTCCTTTTGACGGGCTTAGGAGACAACTCTTACAGAATTTCTCTCCTCTCTTGAAAGCTCAAAACTTGGAAGAAAAGAGGGAGAACTTCTAGACTTTACAACACTTTTGAGCTCTAAAATCACAGAGTAAGATAAAGCTTTCTGTGCCCTTTCATATAGGAAAGGGTGGGGTATTTATAGGCCCCAAACCAGTTTGAATTCTGAGCTCAAAACTATCTTCTCCCGGAATTCCGGGGTCTGACGATTGTATCGCTTGGCAGAGCTCGGAGACTGAGCCTCCGGGCTGTGCCACCTCCTGTCAGGGGCAGTTGCACTGCTTGGCAGAGCTCGGAGATTAAACCTCTAGGTGGTGCCACCTCCTGTTAGGGGCGGTTGCACCGCTTGGCAGAGCTCAGAGACCGAGCTCAGGCGGTTCCACAGCCAATCAAGGGCAATTGCACTGCCCAGTCTCACTCAGAGACTAAGCCCAGGCGGTGCCACCGCTTGATTGGGGCCATTACACCGCCTAGCTTTCCTGGGAGACCATCTCCTGGGCGGTGCCACCACCGACCCAGGCGGTGCCACCGCCGACCTAGGCGGTGCCACCGCTTGGCAGGAATTCTGGTCTGAATGGGTTGATCCATTCGGCCCAATTTGGGTCTATCAAGGGCCCAATTGCCCCCAGATTAAGTTAATGAGATCACCTCCCATTCCTAACTTAATCTACATGCTAACTACGATATTTCTTGAGACATTTACTACAACTTGCTCCGGTGCGTCAATCGCTTCTTCCGGCGAGCTTCCGACGAACATCCGATGAACCTTTGGCAATGCTCCAACGGACTTCCGGCAAACTTCTGGACTTGCGACGATCCACTTGGCGAGTTCCGACGAGCTTCTTTGGCAAGCTCCTGGACTTCTCATATTTGTTCCCGTAGAACCTCCGACGACCGTCCAGACTTCCGTCGAACTATCGAACTCCCAACGTGATCATAGTCTTGACTCCGGTGCAACTCCTGCTACATGTCTTACTTCCATCGTAGTTAATCCTGCACATGTAAAACAAAACTTCGATCGAGACAATTAATCCTTAGCAATTAACTAAGTTGTCCGGCATGTTATTGGTCCCTCGACGCTTCGTTCGATTCTTCGGCGCATCGTCCTCTCTTGCGGCCTATTGCCCAATCGGCCAATTGACTCCGCAACTCCGATATCCTTGGCGCAATACCCGCTCTTCTTGGCCTGATGCTTGAGTCCACGGCCCGAAGCCTTCTGTCGATACGTCGACCGATCCACTAGCCCGACGTCCAATCTTCTGACATGTTCCTCCGGCACAACATGATTTTTCCTGCTTTAATTGTCTCATCCTAATCGAAGCATCCTGTGTCACTCAAAATGTAGATTAAAATATAAACATAATTATCAATTAGTTTCATCATCAAAATACGAGATTCAACATAAGATAGCAATTTCTTCTCTTTTGAGAAGTGTAATTTTTGCTTTCGTCTTGAATTGTGCAAGCTAGCTAGTTTGCCTCTTTTCATGATGTTCACGCTAGAAATTCTTGCTCCCCCTTTGTCATTGTCAAAAAGAAGGGAAGACCCTTATATCAATTTTCAGATTATGACAAAGGTAAGTATCATTCTTATTTGTGTATCATAATATTTTCAAATTAAAACATGCATAATTTCAAAACCTTACATTTCTTTTTTCATGCATGATATTAAACATAAATCAATCATCACTGCACTTCATCATGCATATTATTAAAATGTAAAATCATCAAAAAAGATACAAATATTTATTTTCAAAATATTCATCATTATTTTGAGCACATCATACATGATTCTAAGACATTCAAATTTTTAAGCATTTATCAACATGTTCATCATAATACCAAACATTCATCATTTAAAGCATTCATGATACACATCATATGCAATACATCATGTACATCATTATCATAAGTATTGCATGCATCATTTCAAATTCTTGAATATTTCATGCATTCATATCATCATATAAAGAATATCAAGAAGAATTAGTTGGGTGATGAGATCAATATTTCATGAATACAAGGATTTGTACATAAAAATCATATACTCAGCTCCGGTTGTTGATAGTGCAACAGAGTTTTATTTCTTAGATGACTAGGAAACAAGAGAATGTCCCAAAAATTGACATGTTCCTGATGTGCTTTTTCTATCTAGTCTACACCTAGTAAAATCCGCATCAGCATAAGCAATTAACTCAAAATTCTCAGATTTTGGATATCATAATCCTATATTTATGGTACCTTTAAGATATCTAAGTATTCTTTTAACGGCTTTAAGATGAGATATCTTAGGGTTTGATTGAAACCTAGCACAAAGTCCTACACTAAACATGATATCTGGTCTAGTTGCAGTGAGGTAAAGTAAACTTCCTATCATACCCCTATAAGTTTTTTGATCGAAGCTTTCTCCATTTTCATCAACTTCTAACTTAGTGGACGTGCTCATAGGAGTGTTAATAGCTTTTGAGCTATCCATATTAAATCTTTTCAGCAGATCTAAAGCATATTTAGTTTGACTAAAAAAGATGTCATTGCTTAGTTGCTTAATTTGTAAGCCTAAGAAAAAGGTTAATTCTCCCACCAAACTCATTTCAAATTCGAGACTCATGGTTTTAGCAAAAGATTTACAAAGAGATTCATTCGTAGAACCGAAGATAATATCATCAACATAAATATGAACAATGAAAAAATTATTTTTAAAATTCTTGATAAACAATGTAGTATCGACCTTACCTTTTGTGAAATTATTTTCAATAAGAAAAGTACGAAGTCTCTCGTACCAAGCTCATGGGGCTTGTTTTAAACTATAGAGAGCTTTAGTTAATTTAAATATATGATTAGGTAGGCTATTATTTTCAAATCTGGGAGGTTGTTCAATATAAACTTCTTCAGAAATAAAGCTATTAAGAAAAACGCTTTTAACATCCATTTGAAACAACTTAAATTTATTATTACTAGCATAGGCAAGGAGCATCCTTATGGCTTCTAATCTAGCCATAGGAGCGAAGGTTTCTTCGTAATCGACACCTTCTTCTTGGTTGAAACCTTTGGCCACTAATCTAGCCTTGTTTCTAACCACGATACCATATTCATCTTGCTTATTTCTAAAGACCCATTTAGTACCAATAACTAAATGGTCATTTGGCCTAGGAACAAGCTTCCAAACCTCATTTCTCACAAATTGATTTAACTCATCTTGCATTGCGATAATCCATGAATCATCTTTCATGGCTTCGTCAATACATTTAAGTTCAATTTGAGAGAGAAAAGCGACGTTGGCACAAAAATTTTTAAGAGAAGAATGTGTTTGAACCCCCTTAGATGTGTCTCCTAGGATTAGCTCCTTAGGATGAGCATCTACATACTTCCAATCCTTGGGTAAGGATGTTTCGGAAATGGATGCATCCAAGTTGCTAGTTGGAGAAGGGGTTTCATTTAAATTCAAATAATCAAAATTAACATCATCATCAAAATCATTTTTCTTGATTTCGAAAATCTCATTGAAAATAACATGAATGGATTCTTCTATAATTAAAGTTCTTTTATTGAAGATACGAAAAGCTTTAGAAACCGAAGAATAACCAAGAAAAATTTCTTCATCGGATTAGCGTCAAATTTTCCTAAGGCATCTTTTTCATTCAAGATAAAACACTTACACCCAAAAACTTTAAAATATGAAACATTGGGTTTTTTATTGTTCCACAACTCATATGGAGTTTTGGTGAGTAAGGGTCTTACTAGAACTCTATTCAAAATATAGCATGCAGTGTTTACGGCTTCGGCCCAAAAATATTTGGGTAGGCTATGTTCATTCAACATGGTTCTTGCCATTTCTTATAAATTTGTATTCTTTCTTTCTACTACTCCATTTTGTTGAGGATTTCTTGGAGCAGAGAAGTTGTGGTTGTATCCATTAGATTCACAAAATTCTTGAAAATCACGGTTTTGAAATTCACCACCGTGATCACTTCGAATTGATGAAATCATAAAACCCTTTTCATTTTGAACAAGTTTACAAAACTTGGTGAAATATCTAAAGCATTCATTTTTGTGTTTCAAGAAATAAGTCCATATGTATCTACTATAGTCATCTACAATGACAAAGGCGTATTTGCTACCTCCTAGGCTTGATGTAGAGATTGGTCCAAACAAGTCCATATGGATCAATTGTAATGGCCTAAAGGTACTTATTTGATTCTTAGATTTGAAAATGCCCTTAATTTGTTTTCCTAATTGACAAGCATCACACACATTATCTTTGATGAACTTGATATGAGGAATTCCTCGTACAAGTTCTTTGGATGATATTTGAGTGATTAGTTTCATGCTAGCATGACCTAATCTCCTATGCCAAATCCAAGCATCCTCATTCAAAACCGAGAAACACATTTCATTGCAAAGATCATTGATGTCAATGGTGTATACGTTATTCTGTTTTAATGCAATCATAGATGTGTTTTTGTGTGGTTTTTCAATGATGCAAGCATTAGATTCGAATTTGATGATATATCCTTTATCATATAATTGACTAATACTCAAGAGGTTATGTTTTAAACCATCAACTAACAAAACATCTTCAATAAAGAAGTTGGATTTGTTACCTATGGTTCCTTTGCCAATGATTTTACCCTTGTTGTTGTCTCCAAAGGTGACATAGCCTTAGTCTATACTAGTGAGCTTAGAGAATTGAAATGGATTTTCGGTCATATGCCTTGAGCATCCACTATCAAGGTACCATCTCTTGCTCCTAGCTTGTGATGGTGCATGTCTCTATAAGAAAGGATAATTTTTAGGTACCCATTTACTTTTGGATGCCTCAAAAATTGATCTACATTGTTTATTATGTTGCATAGAGTTTATCATGGTTCCTTTAGGAACCCAAATCAGTTTGTTCGGGCTAATTTTCTTGAATAGACAATGATATGTTTTATGTCCATATTTGTAACAAAAGTTACATTTGCTTTGGTGTCGAATATGTAAGATAGGGTCTTTTATGAAGGTGGTTGGATTTTGGTGAGAACTCCTCACAAATCCGATTCCACTTCTTTTAGGAACGTGACCATTATTTGTAAGGATCATGTTCAAACACTTGCTACCAACCTCGAATTTCTTCAATGTGTCCTTAAGTAGCAAGTTCTCTTTTTGGAGAGTTTCTATATCATGGCATTTTATACATGGAGCTAAACTATCATGATATTCAGTTTTTAATTTATCGAAATTACTAATAAGACTATCATGCTCCTTTTTTAACAATTTATATTTTCTACTAATTGTTTTACATTCATCAAATAAGTCATGCAAGGCATTTAATAATTCATCAAATGATAAATCTACATCAATTAAATTTGTTACCTCCTCTCCGATGGCCATTAGGGCATAATAAGCAACTTGCTCGGTATTGGACTCCTCTTCTTCGGACGCACTTGAGTCATCCCACGTTGCTTTGAGTGCCTTCTTCTTTGATGTTCTCTTCTTGGCTTGGGGGACAATCACTTTTGTTGCATCCCGGCTTTTTGCACTCGTAGCAAATAACTTAGTCCTTTTTGGGTTCAAATTTATTTTTTGTATCATTTTTAAACTTGTTTCTCTTAATGAATTTTTTGAATTTCCTTCTTAGAAGTGCGAAGTCATCGTTACAGTCCTCATCACTTGAGTTTTCTCTCAAGTAGTCATCTAAAGTTCTAAGTGTCATATCCTTCTTGTTCTTTGGAAGAATGTCTTCTTGCTCTTCATGAGCCTTGCAAGTCATTTCATAGGTCATTAATGACCCGATTAGTTCTTCAAGAGGAAAGTTGTTTAAATCTTTAGCCTCTTGAATAGCAGTGACTTTAGGGTCCCAACTCTTAGGAAGGGATCTTATAATCTTATTTACGAGCTCAAAATCCGAAAAACTTTTTGTTAGGATCGAGAGCACTAAGAGGGGGGGGGGGGTGAATTAGTGCAGCGGATATTTTTCAGCGATTAAAAAACGAAAGCGGCGTTCGTTCGATAAAGACTATTTTGATGCAAAAGCCGATTCTAAGATTACTTATGATTAAGTGCAGTTTACGTTTAAACACAGTTAGCGTCTAAACGCAGTTTGCGTCTAAATGCAGATTGCGTTTAAACTCAGATTGCGTCTAAGCGCAGTTTGCGTCTTAGCGCAGATTGCGTCTAAGCGCAGATTGCGTCTAAATGCATATTGCGTCTAAGCGCAGATTGCGTCTAAACACAATTTGCGTCTAGAAGCAGTTTAAGCAGAAGTATAAAGACAATGTGCTGCTGTTGTTCAGCTCAAAACATAATCTGCAAAAAACAGATTTACGTCTAAACGTAGATTTACGTCTAGACGCAGATTTACGTCTAAATGCAGATTTACGTCTTAAACGCAGATTTACGTCTAAACTTTGAAACTCGTTTGTATGCTCGCAGAAGGCAGTATGCAGTTGAAATCAAGACGTAAACGTGAACTGAGATCTGATGATTGTGCGAGGAAAGCCGATTTACGTCTAAATGCAGTTTTACGTCTAAATGCAGTTTTACGTCTAAATGTTGAAACTCGTTCGTAAAATTATAGAGGACAGTTTGCAGTTATCAATAGAATCAAGATGTAAGTGTAAACTACAAAGAAACTCGTTCGTAAAAGCACGGAAGACGGTTCTGCAGAATCAAACGTAAACGTAAACTGTAATGTACGAAAACACGAATTTACGTCTGAATGCAGATTCGGAAGAACAGCACTTAGAACTTGTTCGTGAAAGCGCAGAGAGCAGTAGTAATGAAGGAGGTTTGCAGTAATGATAAAGTGCTCAAAAATAAACGCAAACCAGAGATTTAGAGTGGTTCGGTCAGCCTTGACCTACTCCACTTTTGGCTTCCTCCACCGACGAGGTTGCCGACGTCAACTAGGGGCCTTCCTTCAATAGGCGAAGGCCAAACTTCCCTTTTACAGTTTCTCTCCTTTTGACAGGCTCAGGAGACAACCTTTACAGACCTTTCTCTCCTCACTTTACAACTGAAAACTTGAAGAACAGAAGGAGGAGACTTAAAGGCTTTACAACACTTTTGAGCTCTTAGAATCACAGAAAAGATCAAGATTTCGGTGTAGGTCTGTATCTTTTCAGTGCTGAATGGGTGGGGAATTTATAGGCCCCAACCCAATTCAAATTTGGAGGTCAAAACGATCAAATCCCGAAATTCCGGGATCAGGCGGTTGCACCTCTTGACTGGAGAGGTTGCACCGCCTGGCAGAGCTCGAAGACCGAGCTCAGGCGGTGCCACCTCTCTGCTAGGGAGGTTGCACCGCCCAGTCTTGCTCGAAGACTGAGCTCAGGCGGTGCCACCTCTCTGCCAGGGAGGTTGCACCGCCCAGTCTAGCTCGAAGACTGAGCTCAGGCGGTGCCACCTCCCGGCTGGGGAGGTTGCACCGCCCAGTCTCGCTGGGAGGCTTAGCCCAGGCGGTGCCACCTCCTGGCCTGGGCGGTTGCACCTCCTGGTGCAATCAGGGTCCGAATGGTTCATTCCATTCGGCCCAATTTCAATCTTTCAGGGGCCCAATTGCCCCAAGATTAAGCCAATGGGATCACCTCCCATTTTCCAACTTAATCAACGTGCTAACTACGATTAAATCTAAGACAACTTCTGCAGCTTTGCTTCGGTGCGTCAATCGCTCCTTCCGGCGAGTTTCCGGCGAACTTCCGTCGATCATCCGATGAACCCTCGGTGATGCTCCTGCGGACTTCCGGCAAACTCCTGGACTTTGCGACGATCTACTTGGCAAGTTCCGACGAGCTTCGCTTGGCAAGCTTCTGGACTTCTCGGATCTGTTCTCGCAGAACCTTCGACGACCGTCCGAACTTCCGTCGAACTCTCGAACTCCCAACGTGATCATGAACTTGACTCCGGCGCAACTCCTGCTGCTTGTCTATCTTTCATCGTAGTTAATCCTGCACACTTATCTCAACACATAGATTAGACAACAAATGACAATTGACTTCATCATCAAAATCCGAGATTCAACAATCTCCCCCTTTTTGATGATGACAATCAATTGATAATGGAGTTATCCTTAACTCCCCCTGTCTATATGCCATAGTTGAGATAAGTCAACCTTGAATTCAAGACCTAAGAATTCAAGTGACGTATTGATAAGTTAGATCAGTTAAACTTATCAATACTCCCATCATGATACTCATCATGATGTATCTCTTCAAAGATGATGTCAGGGCTTGACATACATCAACAAGTTTGTATGATTGTGTTTGTAACTATTCATCATGTAGTTTGAACATTATCATATAAAGCTGTGAAACTTATTATATGATGCACACATCTGAAATATTCTAGCAAGTTTTGCATTTTCTTCACATGATAAGATATCAACTCAGGGCATAATGCAAACTTTAGCACATGTTCATATATCTCTTGGTGATGCAAGGATGGCATAATCATAGCAGCATCATTCATAGTATTTCTAATCATGGCAGTGTTTATCAATTCATATATATATCTCCCCCTTTGTCATCAACAAAAAGCATAGTAATCATGATACCAGAAAATAACAATCACAAGCTTATAGAGGAATTTTACATAGATTGCTTTAAATACTTCTTCCCCTTTGTGTAAAGATTTTGCAGGATGGACTACATTCACATGAATCACTTTCATAAATAAGATGCATTCGGACAAGATTTTGTTGCAGATTTTCACATATAATCAAGTGATTTGATCATACTATATAGTCCGAAAAATGATTTTAACAAATTTATCTGTTCGGACACATCAACATTCCTAATTCTCTTCTAATGAAATCAAATTGTTCTTCACTTAGAGGTTTTGTAAAAATGTCAGCTAGTTGATGTTTAGTATCAATGAACTCTATGGTTACGTCGTGATTGGTGACATGATCACGTATAAAGTGATGCCTAATATCAATATGTTTTGTTCTTGAGTGTTGTATAGGATTCTTGGTTAAGCATATTGCACTTGTGTTATCACATTTAATTGGAATATTTTTTAGATGAACTTTATAATCTTCTAAGGTATTTTTCATCCATACAACTTGTGCACAGCATGCACTTGCTGCAATATATTCAGCTTCGGTTGTTGATAGTGCAACCGAGTTTTGTTTCTTTGATGACCAGGAAACAAGGGCATGTCCTAAAAATTGACATGATCCTGATGTGCTTTTTCTATCTAATCTACAGCCAGCAAAGTCAGCATCAGCATAAGCAATTAACTCAAAATTTTCTGATTTTGGGTACCATAATCCTAGATTTGTGGTACCATTAAGATATCTAAATATTCTTTTAACTGCTTTGAGATGTGATATCTTAGGGTTTGATTGAAATCTAGCACAAAGTCCTACACTGAACATGATGTCTGGTCTGGTTGCAGTGAGGTAAAGTAAACTTCCTATCATACCCCTATAAGTTTTTTTATCAAAGCTTTCTCCACTTTCATCAATTTCTAACTTAGTGGAGGTGCTCATAGGAGTGTTACTAGCCTTTGAGTTGTTCATGTTAAACCTTTTTAATAAATTCATGGCATATTTAGTTTGACTAATAAAGATGCCATTGCTTAGTTGTTTGATTTGTAAACCTAAGAAGAATGTTAATTCTCCCATTAAGCTCATTTCGAATTCAAGACTCATAGTTTTAGCAAAAGATTCACAAAGAGATTCATTTGTAGAGCCAAAGATGATATCATCAACATAAATCTGAACAATGAGAAAATTATTTTCAAAATTCTTGATAAACAATGTAGTATCAACCTTGCCTTTTATGAAATTATTTTCAATGAGAAAAGAACTAAGTCTCTCATACCAAGCCCTTGGGGCTTGTTTTAAACCATAGAGAGCTTTAGTTAATCTAAACACATGATTAGGGAGGCTATTATTTTCAAATCCAGGAGGTTGTTCAACATAAACTTCTTCGGAAATAAAACCATTTAGAAAAGCGCTTTTAACATCCATTTGAAATAACTTAAAATTATTACAACTAGCATAGGCAAGGAGCATCCTTATGGCTTCCAATCGAGCCACAGGTGCGAAGGTTTCTTCGTAATCGATACCTTCTTCTTGGTTGAAACCTTTGGCCACTAATCTAGCCTTGTTTCTAACCACGATACCATTTTCATCTTGCTTGTTTCTAAAGACCCATTTAGTACCAATAACTAAATGGTCATTTGGCCTAGGAACAAGCGTCCACACCTCATTTCTCTCAAATTGATTTAATTCATCTTGCATTGCGATAATCCATGAATCATCTTTCATAGCTTCATCAATACATTTGGGTTCAATTTGGGAGAGAAAGGCGGCGTTGGCACAAAAGTTTTTAAAAGAAGATCGTGTTTGAACCCCCTTTGATGTGTCTCCTAGGATTAGCTCCTTAGGATGAGCATCTACATACTTCCAATCCTTGGGTAAGGATGTTTCGGAAGTGGATGCATCCAAGTTGCTAGTTGGAGACGGGGTTTCGTTTAAATTCAAGGAATCAAAATTAATATCATCATCAAGATCATTTTTCTTAATTTCTGAAATCTCATTGAAAACAACATGGATGGATTCTTCAATAATTAAGGTTCTTTTATTGAAAATGCGAAAAGCTTTAGAAACCGAAGAATAACCAAGAAAGATTCCTTCATCAGATTTAGCATCGAATTTTCCTAAGTTATCCTTTTCATTCAAGATAAAACACTTACACCCAAAGACTTTAAAATATGAGACATTGGGTTTTTTGTTATTCCATAACTCATAAGGAGTTTTGGTGAGTAAGGGTCTTACTAGGACTCTATTTAAAATATAGCATGCAGTGTTTACAGCTTCGGCCCAAAAATATTTGGGTAGGCTATGTTCATTCAACATGGTTCTTGCCATTTCTTGTAAATTTCAATTTTTTCTTTGTACTACCCCATTTTGTTGAGGATTTCTTGGAGTAGAGAAATTATGGTTGTATCCGTTGAGTTCACAGAATTCTTGGAAATCATGGTTTTGAAATTCTCCACCATGATCACTTCTAATTGACGAAATCATAGATCCCTTCTCATTTTGAACAAGTTTACAAAACTTGGTAAAATATCTAAAGCATTCATTTTTCTGTTTTAAGAAGTAGGTCCATGTATATCTGCTATAGTCATCAACAATGACAAAGGCGTATTTGCTACCTCCTAGACTCGATGTAGAGATTGGTCCGAACAAGTCCATATGGATCAATTGTAAGGGCCTAGAGGTGCTTATTTGATTCTTAGCTTTGAAGCTACCCTTAATTTGCTTACCTAATTGGCAGGCATCACATACATTATCTTTGATGAACTTGATATGAGGAATTCCTCTTACAAGTTCTCTAGATGATACTTGAGTGATTAGTTTCATGCTAGCATGACCTAATCTTCTATGCCATAGCCAAGCATCCTCATTCATAACGGCAAAACACATTTCATCACATAAGTCATTGATGTCAATAGTGTATACGTTATTTTGTTTTAATGCAATCATAGATATATTTTTGTGTGGTTTTTCAATGATGCAAGCATTAGATTCAAATTTTATAATATATCCTTTATCACATAATTGACTAATGCTCAAGAGGTTATGTTTTAAACCATCAACTAGTAAAACATCTTCAATAGAGAAGTTGGATTTGTTACCTATGGTTCCTTTGCCAATGATTTTACCCTTGTTGTTGTCTCCGAAGGTGACATATCCTTCGTCTATGCTAGTGAGCTTAGAGAATTGAGATGGATCTCCAGTCATATACCTTGAGCATCCACTATCAAGGTACCATCTCTTGCTCCTAGCTTGCGATGGTTTAGTTTTCTACAAGAAAGGATGATGTTTAGGTACCCATTTGTTTTTGGGTGCCTCATAAATAGATCTGCATTTTCTATCATGTTGCATAGAGTTTATCATGGTTCCTTTAGGAACCCAAATTAGTTTGTTTGGACTTATTTTCTTGAATGGACAACAATGTGTCTTGTGTCCAGATTTGCAACAAAAGTTGCACTTGGTTTGGTGTTGAACATGTAAGATGGAGCCTTTTATGAACGTGGTTGGATTTTGGTGAGGACTTCTCACAAATCCAATTCCGCTCCCTTTTGGAATGTGACCCTTGTTTGCAAGGATCATTTTTAATGACTTGCTACCAACCTCAAATTTCTTCAAGGTGTCCTTGAGTAGCAGGTTTTCTTTTTGCAAAGTTTCTAAATCATGACATTTGATACATGAATTTAAACTATCATGATGTTCGACTTTTAACTTATCAAACTCACACGTAAGACTATCATGCATCTTTTTCAGCAATTTATATTTTCTACTTATACTCTTGCATTCGTCAAATAAGTCATTGAAAGCATTTAATAATTCATCGAAAGATAAATCAGCATCTATTGAATTTGTTACCTCATCTTCGATGGCCATTAAGGCGTAATGAGCAACTTGCTCGGTGTTGGACTCCTCTTCCTCAGATGCGCTCGAATCATCCCATGTTGCTTGGAGCGCCTTCTTCTTTGTTGTTCTTTTCTTGACTTGGGGACAATCACTTTTGTAGTGTCCCGGTTTTTTGCATTCATAGCAGATTACTTGGTCCTTTTTGGGTTCAAGTTTATTTTTTGCATCATTCTTAAACTTATTTCTTTTAAAGAATTTTTTAAACTTTCTTGTTAGAAGTGCCAAGTCATCATCACAGTCCTCATCACTTGAGTTTTCTCTCAAGTGGCATTCTGAAGTTTTGAGTGCCATATCCTTCCTGTTCTTTGGAAGGATGTCTTCTTGCTCTTCATGAGCTTTACAAGTCATTTCGTAGGTCATTAATGACCCGATTAGTTCTTCAAGAGGGAAATTTCGCAGATCTTTTGCCTCTTGAATAGCGGTGACTTTAGGATCCCAACTCTTAGGAAGGGATCTTAGTATCTTATTAACAAGCTCAAAATCCGAAAAGCTCTTTCCGAGTCCTTTTAGACCGTTGACGACATCCGTGAAACGGGTAAACATGTCGCCAATGGTTTCACTCGGTTTCATACGGAAAAGTTCGAAAGAGTGTAACAGCAAATTGATTTTTGACTCTTTTACTCTACTTGTGCCCTCATGGGTCACTTCGAGTGTGTGCCAAATATCAAATGCAGTTTCACAAGTTGAAACACGGTTAAACTCATTTTTATCAAGTGCACAAAATAAGGCATTCATAGCCTTTGCATTTAGAGCGAAAGCCTTCTTTTCCAAATCATTCCAATCGATCATTGGAAGAGAAGACTTTGAAAAACCATTCTCGACAAGATTCCATAATTCAAAATCCATAGAAATAAGAAAGATCCTCATTCGGGTCTTCCAGTAGGTGTAGTCCGTCCCATTAAACATGGGTGGACGTGTAATGGAATGGCCCTCTTGGTTTCCGGCGTAAGCCATCTCTCTTGGGTTTTAATCCTTTTGAGAGTTAACCGGGCTCTGATACCAATTGTTAGGATCGAGAGCACTAAGAGGGGGGGGGGGGGGGGTGAATTAGTGCAGTGGATATTTTTCAGCGATTAAAAAACGAAAGCTGCGTTCGTTCGATAAAGACTATTTTGATGCAAAAGCCGATTCTAAGATTACTTATGATTAAGTGCAGTTTACGTTTAAACACAGTTAGCGTCTAAACGCAGTTTGCGTCTAAATGCAGATTGCGTTTAAACTCAGATTGCGTCTAAGCGTAGTTTGCGTCTTAGCGCAGATTGCGTCTAAGCGCAGATTGCGTCTAAATGCAGATTGCGTCTAAGCGCAGATTGCGTCTAAACACAGTTTGTGTCTAGAAGCAGTTTAAGCAGAAGTATAAAGACAATGTGCTGCTGTTGTTCAGCTCAAAACGTAATCTGCAAAAAACAGATTTACGTCTAAACGCAGATTTACGTCTAGACGCAGATTTACGTCTAAACGTAGATTTACGTCTTAAACGCAGATTTACGTCTAAACTTTGAAACTCATTTGTATGCTCGCAGAAGGCAGTATGCAGTTGAAATCAAGACGTAAACGTGAACTGAGATCTGATGATTGTGCGAGGAAAGCCGATTTACGTCTAAATGCAGTTTTACGTCTAAATGTTGAAACTCGTTCGTAAAATTGCAGAGGACAGTTTGCAGTTATCAATAGAATCAAGATGTAAGTGTAAACTGCAAAGAAACTCGTTCGTAAAAGCACGGAAGACGGTTCTGCAGAATCAAACGTAAACGTAAACTGTAATGTACGAAAACACGAATTTACGTCTGAATGCAGATTCGGAAGAACAGCACTTAGAACTTGTTCGTGAAAGCGCAGAGAGCAGTAGTAATGAAGGAGGTTTGCAGTAATGATAAAGTGCTCAAAAATAAACGCAAACCAGAGATTTAGAGTGGTTCGGTCAGCCTTGACCTACTCCACTTTTGGCTTCCTCCACCGACGAGGTTGCCGACGTCAACTAGGGGCCTTCCTTCAATAGGCGAAGGCCAAACTTCCCTTTTACAGTTTCTCTCCTTTTGACAGGCTCAGGAGACCTTTCTCTCCTCACTTTACAACTGAAAACTTGAAGAACAGAAGGAGGAGACTTAAAGGCTTTACAACACTTTTGAGCTCTTAGAATCACAGAAAAGATCAAGATTTCGGTGTAGGTCTGTATCTTTTCAGTGCTGAATGGGTGGGGAATTTATAGGCCCCAACCCAATTCAAATTTGGAGATCAAAACGATCAAATCCCGGAATTCCGGGATCAGGCGGTTGCACCTCTTGACTGGAGAGGTTGCACCGCCTGGCAGAGCTCGAAGACCGAGCTCAGGCGGTGCCACCTCTCTGCTAGGGAGGTTGCACCGCCCAGTCTTGCTCGAAGACTGAGCTCAGGCGGTGCCACCTCTCTGCCAGGGAGGTTGCACCGCCCAGTCTAGCTCGAAGACTGAGCTCAGGCGGTGCCACCTCCCGGCTGGGGAGGTTGCACCGGCCAGTCTCGCTGGGAGGCTTAGCCCAGGCGGTGCCACCTCCTGGCCTGGGCGGTTGCACCTCCTGGTGCAATCAGGGTCCGAATGGTTCATTCCATTCGGCCCAATTTCAATCTTTCAGGGGCCCAATTGCCCCAAGATTAAGCCAATGGGATCACCTCCCATTTTCCAACTTAATCAACATGCTAACTACGATTAAATCTAAGACAACTTCTGCAGCTTTGCTTCGGTGCGTCAATCGCTCCTTCCGGCGAGTTTCCGGCGAACTTCCATCGATCATCCGATGAACCCTCGGTGATGCTCCTGCGGACTTCCGGCAAACTCCTGGACTTTGCGACGATCCACTTGGCAAGTTCCGACGAGCTTCGCTTGGCAAGCTTCTGGACTTCTCGGATCTGTTCTCGCAGAACCTCCGACGACCGTCCGAACTTCCGTCGAACTCTCGAACTCCCAACGTGATCATGAACTTGACTCCGGCGCAACTCCTGCTGCTTGTCTATCTTTCATCATAGTTAATCCTGCACACTTATCTCAACACATAGATTAGACAACAAATGACAATTGACTTCATCATCAAAATCCGAGATTCAACACTTTTGCCGAGTCCTTTTAGGCCATTGACGACATCCGTGAAACGGGTGTACATGTCGCCAATAGTCTCTCTCGGTTTCATTCGGAAAAGTTCAAAAGAAAGTATCAAAAGATTGATTTTTTACTCTTTCACTTTTCTTGTGCCTTCGTGAGTCATTTCGAGTGTATGCCAAATATCAAACGCGGTTTTACAAACCGAAACACGATTGAACTCATTTTTATCAAGCGCACAAAATAAGGCATTCATAGCCTTTGCATTAAGAGCGAAAGTTTTCTTCTCTAATTCATTCCAATCGATCATTGGAAGAGAAGACTTCGAAAATCCATTTTCGACAAGATTCCAAAGTTTAAAATCCATTGAAATAAGGAACATCCTTATTCGGGTCTTCCAATAGGTGTAGTTCGTCCCATTGAACATGGGTGGACGTGTAATAGAGTGGCCCTCTTGGTTTCCGGCGTATGCCATCTCTCTTGGGTTTTAATCCATTTGAGAGTTAACCCCGCTCTGATACCAATTGTTAGGATCAAGAGCACTAAGAGAGGGGGGGTGAATTAGTGCAAAAGAAAACTTTCAACGATTTAAAACGATATTCGTACGATGAAATCATTTCCGACGTAAAACCGTTTTCGGAAACTTAACTTGAAAGCGAGTTCGTAAAGGAGTGTAGCAAAAGTAATGAGGAAGTAAAGCACATATGGAGGTTTGCAGTAAGGTAAGCAGCAAGAATAAATGCAAACCAGAGAGCACCGCAATTTTAGAGTGGTTCGGTCAATCTTGACCTACAACCACTTTCGGCTTCCTCCTCCGACGAGGTCACCGACGTCCATTAGAGGCCTTCCTTCAATAGGCAATGGCCAACCACCCTTTTACAATTTCACTCCTTTTGACGGGCTTAGGAGACAACCCTTATAGAATTTTCACTCCTCTCTCAAATGATCGAAACATGGAAGAAAAGGGGGAGGAGAACTTTTAGCTTATACAACACTTTTGAGCTCTAAAAATCACATAGTAAGATTGGATTTTCGGTGCCCTTTCATGCAGGAAAGGGTGGGGTTTATATAGGCCCCAAACTGATTTGAATTTGGAGCTCAAAAATGTCATCTCCCGGATTTCCGGGGTCCTGGCGGTACTACCGCCATAATTGGGCGGTACTACCTCTCGAAGACCGAGCTCAGGTGGTACCACCGCCTGACAAGGGTGGTACCATCACCTAGTCTTGCTCGGAGACTGAGCCCAAGCGGTACCACTGCCTGACAGGGGCGGTACTACCACCCAGTCTCACTCGGAGACTGAGCCCTAGGCGGTGCCACCGCTTGGCAGGAATTCTAGATCCGAACGGGCTGATCCATTCGGCCCAATTTGGGTCTGTCAAGGGCCCAATTGCCCCCAAATTAAGTCAATGGGATTACCTCCCATTCCTAGCTTAATCTACATGTTAATTATGATATTTCTTAAAACATTTACTGTAACTTGCTCCGATGCGTCAATCGCTTCTTCCGGCGAGCTTCCGACGAACATCCGACGAACCCTCGGCGATGCTCCAGTGGACTTCCGGCAAACTCCTAGACTTGTGATGATCCACTTGGCGAGTTCCGACGAGCTTCTTTAGCAAACTCCTAGACTTCTCGGATTTGTTCCCGTAGAACCTCCGACAACCATCCGGACTTCCGTCGAACTCTCGAACCCCCAACGTGATCATAGTCTTGACTCTAGCACAACTCCTATTGCATGTCTTACTTCCATCGTAGTTAATCCTGTACACTTATCTCAACATATGGATTAGATAACAACAAATGACAATTGACTTCGTCATCAAAATCTGAGATTCAACAGGATGTAGGTCAAGATTGACCGAACTACTCTAAATCTCGGTTTGCATTTACATTCTCTCTCTATCTTAACTACCAACTACCTCCATTGCTTTTCTTTAATTGTACTTCGCTTAATCTTAAGTTGAACTTTCCGAAACGGTTTTTCATCGAAAGTGTTTTTATCGTATGAACGTCGTTTTAAATCGTCGAAAGTTTTCCGCTACACTAATTAACCCCCCCCCCCCCCCCTAGTGCTCTTGATCCTAACAATTGGTATTAGAGCCTCATTATTTCTCACTTGATTAACACTCAAGAGAAATGGCTCTTTTTGGCAACCAAGAGGGTCACTCTCTCATTCGTCCTCCTTTTTTCAATGGGACGGACTACACTTATTGGAAACCTTGAATAAGAGTTTTCCTGCTTTCGATTGATTTAAATTTATGGCACATGGTCAAAAATGGATTTAAAATGTCTTCTCTTCCAATGAACCATTAGAATGATTTGGAGAAGAAGACGTTTTCTCTAAATGCAAAGGCTATGAATGCCTTATTTTGCGCTTTAGATAAAACGGAGTTTAATCGGGTTTCTTTGTGCGGAACGACCTTTGATATTTGGCATATTCTCGAAATCACACACGAAGGCACAAGTAGCGTAAAAGATTCTAAAGTAAATTTTTTAATACACGATTATGAACTTTTTCGAATGAAACCAAGAGAGACTATTGGAGACATGTACACTTGTTTTACATATGTCGTCAATAGTCTAAAAGGACTTGGTAAAAGTTTTTCGATTTTTGAACTCGTTAATAAGATTTTACGCTCACTTTCTAAAACTTGGGACTCAAAAGTAACGGCTTTACAAGAATCAAAAGATTTGAACCATTTCCCTCTCAAAGAACTTATCGGGTCGTTGATGACCTATGAAATGACGTGCAATGCATGTAAAGAATATGAGAACCACCTTCCAAAGAACAAATTTAAAAAGTTCATTAAACAAAAATTAAAGAACAAAAAGAATGGAACTACTTGGTTTGAACGCAGGAAAAACATAAATTGGGACGAATCAAGCTCCTCCGAAGACGAGGAGAAAATCAACAAAGGCGAGACGACAAACTATGCCTTAACGGCTTTCGACAAGGAGGTAATCAAAACCCCCTTAATTTATTTTGAAATTACATAATGCTTTTCATTATGCATTTTTTATTTAGTTTAAGAAAATTAAATATTCTTAAAAATTACATGTTTAATAAAAAAAATACAAAAATCATGATCATGCTAGTAATTTCAAAAATGATAACAAAAATTACATGTTTAATAAAAAATTAATTTTGATTAAAAATGCCTTATGAAATCATGCTATATGTGGTTAAGAAGTAATACTGTGTATCATATTGCTTTCCATTGTTATTTTTTTATTTTGATTAAATGAAATCATGTTTGATTTGAAGTAATACATAATGATGGAAAGAAAATATTAAATGTTTTGATATCATAATTGATGATTTTATGCATGAGACTTTAAAGTTATACAAGATGATTTTTATGATTTATTGGTCTTGATGGTTTTTATGATGAAATTCATTTTTTGATCCTAAACGTTGATGCATGTTTTTATTTGGCATAAAAGAAAAGAACATACATGTATGAAATAAATCACATGAATTAAAACAACTAAAAAGTGGAAAGGTTTCTCCTTGAAAATTTTATTTTTTTGACTTTATTGATTTTTTAAAAAAAGAGATTAATGAATCTATTTATATCATCTTTATAAATCTCTTGAACCATGAAATTGATTTTGATTGTTTGAATTTAATGGGTTTTATCAAAATCACGATCTTGATTTCTCGAGATTTATTACATGAAATCTTTTATATGAATCAAGATTTTTCATGATCTCCTAAGAATTTTTTACGTTATTTATTTAAGAGGAGATGTGTAAAAATGAATTATGTCTTTTGGTTTTCACATGATCTCATCTTTCATGACATGATTTTCTGTCTTTGTATAACTCCTTGTATTCATCACCCAATTAATTTCTCTTGATAAGATTAAATGAATGAGATGATATAAAATTATGCATGAAATACTCTTGATATTATTTTGATGCATGCAAATATGAAGTTATGATCATGCATGGTATGATGCAATTTGACAAATTAATACCATCATGAAACATTTATGATTTGCAATGATGTATGCAATACTATTGCTTTTTAATTATGATGTGATGTATTGCATATGATATGAATCATGATTTAAAATGCTATGAATTGTTGCTAAAATGATGTATTATAAATGTTGATTTAATGTTTTGTATCATGAATGCTCTAAATGATGAATGTTTGGTATCATGATCAAAATGTTGATAAATACTTAAAAATTTTAATATTTTAGTATCATGTATGATAAGCTCATAATGATGATTGATTTTTCGGTATCGTGCATGAAAAATGAAATGAAATGTTATTGAATTTGTGTATGTTGTAAATTGACACTATAATGATGCACAAATAAGAATGATTACTTACCTTTATCATGATTTAGAAATTGATGTAAAGGGTCTTTCCTTCTTTTTGACAATGACAAAGGGGGAGCAAAACATACTAGAAAGCAAAAAATTTGCTAGCTCGCACAATTCAAGAAGAAAGCAAAAATTGCACTTCTCAAAAAAGAAGAAATTGCTATCTTGAACATCACCAAGAATTGCTTATTTGAAGTCTCAAGAAGATGCAAAAATATGCTATCTTGCACATCGCAAAGAAAAGCAAATATGCCAACTTACATATCTTTAAATTTGCTAGCCTGTATGTTGTAAAACTTATATATTTTAAGAAGCAAGTGTTGCTTTTTTGAACATCTCTAATTTGCTAGCTTGCATAATGTAGAACTTGCTATCTTGAACACTACAAAGAAGTGTTATCTTACCTATCTCAAGAAGTAAAAATGCTAAACTTATACATCTAGCAAAATTTACAAACTTACAAAACTTTAAATTTTTGCTAGCTTGCATGATGATAAAAAAACTAGAAATTATGTTTATCATGCAATGTGTTGAACCTATATTCCAAACACATGAATAGTTGGACTTCTCCTTTTTGTTGATGACAAAAAGGGAGAAGTGCGATCATGTTATGCATGATGACGTATTACAAATATTCAAGATGAAATTTGCAATGACTTGAATTCAGCTTGAATTCAAGGTTCTATCAATATGGCATATTGATAGGGGGAGTTTGTTTAAACTCCGGGAGTTAAAGTTAACTCCGTCATCAATTAGTTATTATTATCAAAAAGGGAGAGATTATTGAATCTCATATTTTGATGATGAAACCAATTGATAATTGTTTATGATTTAATCTGCATTTTGAGTGACGTAGGATGCTTCAATCAGGATGAGACAATTAAAGCAGGAAAAATCAAGTTGTGCCAGAGGAGAACATGTCAGAAGATTGGACGTCTAGCCGGTGGATCGGTCGACGTATCGACAGAAGGCTTCGGGCCGTGGATTCGGGCATCGGGCCAAGAAGAGCGGATATTGCGCCAAGGATATCAGAGTTGTGGAGTCAACTGGCCGATTGGGCAATAGGCCACAAGAGAGGACGATGCGTCAAAGAATCGGACGAAGCGTCAAGAGACCAATGACATGCCGGACAACTTGATTAATGCTTAGTATTAATTGTCTAGATCGAAGTTTGTTTTATATGTGCAGGATTAACTACGATGACGGTAAGACATGCAGCAGGAGTTGTGCCGGAGTCAAGACCATGATCACGTTGGGGGTTTGAGAGTTTGACGGAAGTCCGGACAGTCATCGAAGGTTCTGCAGGAACAAATCCAAGAAGTCCAAGAGCTTGCCAAAGAAGCTCGTCGGAACTCGCCAAGTGGATCGTCGCAAGTCCAGGAGTTTGCCCGAAGTCCGCTGGAGCATCGCCGATGTTTCATCGGATGTTCGCCAGAAGTTCACCGAAAGAAGCGATTGACGCACCGGAGCAAGTTACAATATTAATGTCTTAAATATCATAGTTAGCATGTAGATTAAGTTAGGAATGGGAGGTGATCCCATTAATACATTCCCATTTCCATTCAGGTATAACTAAAGGTTGCAGCAACCCTCCAAGTCTTTGGTGTTCTACTTTGATTTGCTGACACGTCAAACATTTTGAAACATACATTGCAATTTCCTTCTTCATGCCTTCCCACCAATAATAACTTTGAAGATCTCTATACATCTTAGTGCTCCCAGGGTGTAGGGCGTACTTTGAAGTATGACTTTCATTTAGGATTTGATTCTTGATATCTAGTTCATTTGGTACACATACTCTCTCCCCAAATCTCAATAGGCCATCCTTTGAAACTTGAAATTGTGGCTTCAATTCCTTTTCTACTTCACTCCTCAAGTAGATTAAGTGTGGATCTCGTAATTGTCCCTCCTTAATTTGTTGCATAAGATCAGACTGCACTTGAATGGAGGCCATCAAAATCATCGAGTCTTGCTCTTTCCTCAAAGCTTTCAAATCAAAATTTTCTTCTATTAGCTTCCATTGCTTCACGACCAGACTAGCCATAAAACTTGTAGATTTCCTACTAAGTGCATCAGCTACAACATTGGCCTTGCCCGGGTGATAACGGATGGCACAATCATAATCCTTCAGAAGTTCTATCCATCTTCGTTGCCTCATGTTTAACTCTTTCTGAGTGAAAATATATTTTAAACTCTTGTGATCAGTGAAGATTTCAAACTATCGACCATACAAATAATGTCTCCAAATCTTTAGAGCAAAAATGATTGCTGCTAATTCCAAATCATGAGTTGGATAATTCAATTCATAACCTTTAAGTTGCCTAGAATCATAAGCAATTACTCTCCCTTCCTGCATCAAAACACATCCTAGGCCCTTTCTTGAAGCATCAGCATAAACTACAAATCCCTCACTACCACTTGGAATAGTGAGAATAGGGGCACTAGTCAATCTTCTTTTTAACTCTTGAAAGCTTTGCTCACAATCATCGCCCCATACAAATTTCATATTCTTCTTAGTGAGTTTGGTGAGAGGTTGAGCAATTCGAGAAAATCCCTCCACAAATCTCCTGTAATAACCTGCCATGCCCAAGAAACTTCTAACCTCTGTTACATTTGTTGGTACTTCCCATTCAACTACAGCTTCTATTTTCCTTGGATCAATAGATATACCCTTCCCTGAAATCACATGGCCTAAAAAAGCAACTTCATTCAACCAAAATTCACATTTGCTGAACTTCGCATACAACTTCTTTTCTCTTAGTATGGACAGCACATCTCTCAAGTGTTCCTCATGCTCCTGGTTACTCTTTGAATACACCAATATGTCATCAATAAATACAATTACACAGATATCCAAGAGCGGTTGAAATATCCTATTCATTAGTTCCATAAAAGCTGCAGGGGCATTTGTCAAACCAAACGGCATCACCAAGAATTAATAATGACCATATCGAGTTCTGAAAGCTGTTTTTGAAATATCCTCCTCCTTAATCTTTAACTGATAGTAACCTGACCTCAGGTCAATCTTAGAGAATACTTGTGCACCCTGTAGTTGATCAAACAAATCATCAATTCTAGGTATGGGATACTTGTTTTTGATGGTCACCTGATTCAACTGTCTATAATCAATACAAAGCCTCAATGTTCCATCCTTCTTCTTCACTAATAGTACCGGAGCACCCCATGGGGACACACTGGGTCGTATGAAACCCTTATCTAATAATTCTTGTATTTGCTTCTTTAATTCTTCTAGCTCAAGTGGTGCCATTCTGTAAGGAGGCTTAGATATTGGGGTTGTACTGGGGACTAGATCAATAGCAAAGTCACCCTCTCTATCTAGAGGTAAACCAGGCAAGTCATCAGGAAATACATCAGGGAATTCCTTGACCATTGAAATTTCATCTAGGTGGGTTTCCTGATTTGAATGCTCCTTTACACACACCATATAACAAAAACAACCTTTCTGCATAAGATGATAAGCTTGAAGTGCGGATATTAAGCAAGGAGGCAAATCATGCTTAATGCCCTCAAAGAAAAATATAGGCTGATCTGGTATGCAGAAAGTAATTATTTTTTTGTAACAATCAATACTAGCATGATGAGAAGATAACCAATCCATGCCAAGTATAATATCAAAGCCCTGGATCTCTAGGAGAATCAAATCAGCAAGGAATTCGTGGTCTCCTATAGAGATCAAACAAGATGGGTAGACCAAGTTTGTTGCCAATGAATCTCCAACAGCAGTTGTTACATATAACATATAATCCAGGGGTTTAGGTGGAATATCCAAGTGGCAAGCAAAGTACTTTGAAACAAACGATAAGTTGGAGCCGGGATCAAACAAAACTTTTGCATTTCTTTTAGAAACATGAAGAATACCTTCCACCACTGATTTAGAAGCTCTAGAATCTTGTTCAGTGATAGCGTACACTCTAGCATGGGCTGAGGGTCTAGGAGACAGTGGCTCTCTTTTCCTGTTTAGTGGGCAATCTCTTAGTTGATGACCTAGCTTCCCACAACCAAAACATGCTCCAGTCACCCGAAAACACCGACTTGTTTCATGATTTAATCCGCATTTTGCACATAACTGAGTCCTCCCCAATGGTTTCCTTTTCTCAAATCCAGATGTCTTAAACCTCTTGTTACTATCTTCATATTCATTTTCTCTCCTGCTTTTGCTAGTAAATTTGTCCCTTTTGTTCTTGCCAATGATTTCTTGAATTTCCTCCATGTCTCTTTCAATTTTCAAAGCTCTTTCTACCGTATCAGCATATGTTTGTAATTTTAAAGCTGACATTCGGCTTCTTATTGCCGGCTGTAATCCCCTTTCAAACCTTCTTGCCTTTCTAGATTCATCATCAGTCATATGTGTGGCAAACCTGGAGAGCTCAGTAAATTTAGATTCATACTTTGTAACCGTCATACTTCCCTGGATAAGATTCAAGAACTCCAATTCTTTTTGCTCTCTCATGCAATCTGGAAAATATTTGTCGTAAAACTTTTCTTGGAATAACTTCCATGTCATTGGCTCATGTTTGATTTCAGACATCCTCTTAATCATTCTCCACCAGTGTTCAGCTTCTCCTTCCAGCATAAAGGTGGCAAGAAAAACCTTTCGTTCATCAGAGTAACTTAAGGCATCAAATATTTTCTCTATCTGCATCATCCATCGTTCCGCCACCATTGGATCAGACTCACCACTGAAACTGGGAGGACTAAGCTTCTTAAACTGTCCAATTCCCAACCCCGTCCGGTTTGATGTCTCTATTCCATCATTACTTCCTTGTTGGACAGGTTGTTGTTGTTGTTGCATCACTTGTGCCATAGTCTCCAAAGTCCGCATAATACCACTCAATTGATCAGTAGTAGATGCAATAGGAGAACCAGATGATCTCGTCATCCTTGCTTCCTAAAACATCAAAAGAACATTTTCTTTGATCAATCTCTAAATGATAGTCAATAAACCTCAAAAAAAACATAATATTCTTAGTGATTCTCAAATCATGCTCTGATACCACCTCTGTCACGCCCCTAAAAATATCCATGATATTTAAAATTTTTCGTCACAACAAACCCAGGATCCAAACACACATTTGAGGTCACTAAGAAAACATTCAGATCAAAAATTTCACTTCTATAATCTACCAATTCATAACCCTGTGCAATTCATAAACATAGCACACATCACTCGATAATTTATACAATCTGAACCCAACTCATCAAAATAAAAACCACAATATAAATCCACAAGTGGGGAAATCTATGCAGTCACCACAATCATCGATTTACCATAAATTCATATCATTACACGAATTTAATTTAACATTCCAAAACCCTATACATGAGGGATCCTTTAACTTACACAAAATCCACAGGATTAGATTCATAGTCACATTTCATTAGATGCAAGGTAGCTTATACACAACTACATATATGCTAACAAAAGTTCTGCCCAACGTCTTCTAAACTTTCCACTGCCTCAGCCCATTCTTAACATTTAAGCAAGCGATACGCTATCCTGAAAAATTTATCAACAAATGGGGTGAGCATAAAGAGCTCAGCAAGTGACTAACATATCCATATCAAAATAGTACAATTTCCAAAGAGATACAGTTTCAAACACAAAGCAGAATATACGATTTCGTATACATAATATCATTAGGAGCAGAATCATAATTGTCCTTTTTAATCATACATATTTGGTTCCTGACAGATGGGGCATAGAGTAATTGGAGCATATCAGAAACAAAGGAAACATATCGGAGCTTATTAATGGCATATGAAATGTTCCAAAACACATCAACGACATATGGAACATTTCGAAGCAAAATCAACAGTGAATGAAGCATTTCAGAGCATATCAAACTCATATGTCGTACAGAAGCTCAAACGTCGTCCTTGACGTTGCAATCATATCATACTTATCCAGAGCATGAACAGAAATAACTCACAAAACTCTGGATGTCATATCAAACATATAGAGGGTGTAGTGGGATCTCAGTCAGAATGTGATTCATCCATTTCTGAATGACCACCTGACAAAAGTCTCCCACGTCTGGGAGCTCCATCCACCCACGTCTAGGTGAAGTCAAAGGGGGCCGGCAGAGCATCGCAGGCTCTAAGCAATATCCCACAAAGCGGGACCCCACAAAGCGGGCAAATCAGCGCATACCCTTTACCATTTCTGGCAAAGGTCCAGACAATCCCACACACCAGAGTATAAGAAGGCAGTTTCAACAATAAGTAGCATATAACGGAAGCACACGCGGAACAACCAAACGTACATGTGCCTTTTCAAAAGCAATGTGATGCAAGGAACAAATCTCTCACAAAAGTATTCATTTTAGGAAAGAAATGAAAGCAAGAGTGTACAGGGATTCCAAGCAATCATAATCAACTCAATTCCAATAAGAAGATTAGGCGAATTCAAGTATCCAAAGGAAATGGAACAGAATACGCGAAATCGACCAAAGCTCGATTTCGGACAGAATTCCAGTGGCACATCAAACAATTATTTCAGAATAACAATTATGCTCCAATACCCATAAGAAGGCTATGGTCGAATCATATATCAATCTATATTATGATAGAACAGATTTCATATGAAACAGGGCTCCCAACACAGAGTTACCTCTGATTTGGTAACACAAGGTCAAAATCACAATCACTGTTTTGCAGAATTTATAGGGTCGGAATCAACAGACGATAGAGTGGGCAATTGAACTCCAAAATTTTCAAACTATATGTCAAAAGAGAGAATTTCAAGTTTAGTTTCAAATAAAATCAGTTTGGTACAAATCAGAATTTTCAACAGGGAGTTATAGGCGTTTTAGTATCGAAAGGTCAGAAATCTTGAACTCTGTTTTACAGCGTCTATAGGCTCTTTTGAAACAAATTTTTGGGTAAGTATTCGGTGTCCAAAATCTACAAAATCGGTGTCAAAAGAAATACATACGAGTCTAATTTCAAACAAAAATAGTTCCTGCCTGAATCCTCATTCTGTACTAGAACTTATAGCTGAAACAGTGCTTAGGGGTCAGTTTACCGAAAAACTTTCAGAATCCATGGTTTTATGTCCAAGGAGAGACATATCAGTTTCTAAATAGAAATCTTCCAATTTATTTTGAATCAACATAAAAATAGAGTCTAATACTTCTGTAGGATGGGGTTAGAACACTTGCCGTTGGAAATTTTGACCCGAAATGACAAGATTAAAGCAAGAACCCTAAAAGCCCCAATTTTCTTTCTCTTCTTCTTCTTCTTCTTCTTCTTCTTCTTCTTTCTTTCTTTCTTTCCCTCATCACCCACGAGTTGCCTCCTCTGCTTCCTTAACAACGAAGGCAGAGAGGCTTAAGCGGTGGAATTTGTCATTTGGTGCATTTTGCAGTTTAGTCCTTGTTTTTATCATATTCACGATTAGGTCCTTAGGGTTTACATATAGGTCCTCAGATTCTTTCTTTTCTTTTTTTTTTTTGAACAGATCTCCCAAATCTTAAAAATAAGTTACCTCTGATTCATACTCTATTTCTTTTGTCAATTAAAATAGATGCTTACATTATCACCAAAAATTTATACGAACATTCGGAAATTAGGGGTGTTACAGTAGTACCGTCATAACCCCGGAAATCCGGGAGATGACACTTTTGAGCTCCAAATTCAAACCAGTTGAGGCCTATATAAACCCCACCCTTTCCTACATAAAAGGGCACCGGAATTTAGCATTTATTCTGAGAATTTGAGAGCTTAAAAGTATTCTAAAATGCTAGAAGTTCTTCTCCCTCTTTTCTTCTAAGTTTTGATCATTCAAGAGAGGAGTGAAAATCTGTAAGGGTTGTCTCCTAAGCCCGTCAAAATGAGTAAAGCTGTAAAAGGGTGGTTGGCCTTCGTCAATTGAAGGAAGGCCTCTAGTGGACATCGGTGACCTCATCGGAGGAGGAAGCCAAAAGTGGATGTAGGTCAAGATTGATCGAACCACTCTAAATCTCGGTTTGCATTTATATTCTACTCTCTATCTTAACTGCAAACTGCTTCCATTGCTTTTCTTCAACTGTACTTCGCTTAATCTTAAGTTGAAGAACTTTTCAAAATAGTTTTTCATCGAAAGTGTTTTTATCATACGAACGTCGTTTTAAATCGTCGAAAGTTTTCCGCTGCACTAATTCACCCTCCCCCCCTCCTCTCTTAGTGCTCTTGATCCTAACATACTTGTGGCCTTCTTCGACCGCCTTGACACCTTAATATCAAGGAAACCGACCTCTTATTCTCTTCATGTATGTGGGCTGCCCGTCCTCTTCGGCTTTTCGGGAAGGGGAGTTGAACTACTGTCTTGACTGCACTAACGGAATGTGTTGACTTGCGCTTACGGGAGTTGTTACGGTTGCTTGTGAACTTGCTTTAACTTTTTCCTTCAAAAGAGCCTGCCTTATCTTACGGGTCATAACCTTTGAGTTGACTCTTGAACCAGTTGTCCTCCTTGGGCTCTTTTCTTTACGGTGGTGATAGAATCCTTGAAAACATAGTTTTTAAAAGGAATTGATAGCCTTAAGCCTTCTCTTTCTTTCCTAGCTCTTGATTTTCCTCTTCTTTCTCAAAGAGGTAGGACTCCCCTTCCATACTATCTGTGATCCTATTCTCCTCCATAAGATCTTGAATCCTATTCTCTTCCATAATATCTGTAATCCTATTCTTTTCCTACTGTAAGTTAGCTATTCCCTTCCCTACTGTAAGTAATCCTATTCTCTTCCTACCCTACTGTAAGTTAGCTATTCTCTTCCTCCAGCCTGTAAGTTAGCTATTCCCTTCCCTGCTCGTCCGTAATCCTATTCTCTTCCATAATATCTGTAATCCTATTCTTTTCCTACTGTAAGTTAGCTATTCCCTTCCCTGCTCATAAGATTGGAAAAAGTGGTACGAGTGTCTGAGAGCAAGGAATAGTATTCAAAAAGGAAAAAGTAAAACAAAGATGAAATAAGAAGCTCTAAAGAATTGGGGACTAACTGCTTTCATGCCTTGACCGAGTCTCAAGAGTTGGTACTGTACAAATACTTATCTATAGTATCTCATAAAACTAGCTCAAGAGTTGGTACTATACAAATACGGATCTGGAGTCTCTAATTAAACTTGTATAATAAATATCTAATGAAACTAGTAGAATCAAAAGGGTGCCCATTTATAATCAGATGAATAGGATGAGTGTTCCTTTAATGAAATGATACAGATTGTGGGTGTAACCTTTAATGAAATGATACAGATGTGGGTTAGAAAAGAGTATAAGAATGGGTGTTGAATAAGAGAGTAGAGGAATGGGTTGTAAATAAGGGTGTTGAATAAGAAAGTAAAGTAATGGGTGTTGAAGTAATTTGATATCGAGTTTTGTAACATTGGGCATCTCCTACTTTGCATAAGCCGACGATACTGCAACATTATTGACTTCCTACACCTCTATTCTTTAGGTACGTACCATTAGATACTATAGAAATGGAAGACGCCCCCTTACTTAGACCGGCATTGTTTACTTTCCAATTCCACTAATATTTCTTCTCTGTTGTTAGAATACTAACATTATTGACTTACCTATGAAATAATGAATAGGATCTGTCTAGAAGATATCATAGGGATATTCATCCACTAAATAAGAGAGTTAAGAGACTGTTATATACTCGCATTATGGACAGGCACCGAAATAGACTAGTCAAGAAAAAATAGGCGCATACTATTCTATAATCAATTAGGAGAATCACACCGATCCCGTCCGAAGTGAGTGAATTGCATATATAGATCCATAGATAGGAAAGGGCTTTAGTCATATAGTCAAAGTCTACCGCTGCCCTAACGGTGATATTGTAGGTTTGAGCCCTACTAAGCCTACCGCTGCCCCTAGTACATATAGTCAAAGTCTCCGTAACCCTACGATTTAACCGGGCCAAACCACAACTGAAACATAATATAAAGATAAATAAGCAGCCACCGATCGGTCGTTGAGCACTCACAGTTCGACTAAGTTAATACTTGCTCCCGAAGAGTCAAGCTCCTTCTCTCGGTATGCTTCACCATAATATATACAAGTGCAATTAGTGAGCTTTGCTGGTATATTTAGAATTAATTCTTTCGGAAATGTATTAGCGAGTTGACTTTGCACGACAAAGCGCTCTCCGATGCTAAGAGGATCCGGCTCTTTTCCTACTCCCGGAAGATATCATCTGAAAGAGTTAACTGAACTTACCGCTTGGGCGAGGCCCCTTTCTCCCATCCCTAAAGCATAAAGTGGGGGATCCCTTTCTCATTGACCGAAGAGAGAGAGAGGAGCCTTTAGCCTTGAATCGAGATCCAGACAAGCTACTACTACAAAGGCAAAGTACAAAAGCAAAGAAAGTAATGAACTACCTGGTTTACAGCCTAGAAGAAATACTAGTATACGAGTAATCAAGAGCGATAACAGTATTTGTAGCCTGAGTTCAAAGAGCATAAGTTTCAGTCGATGAAGAATCAAGTATTGGCTTTGAAGCAAGCTTGAGGAGAGGTAGGCAAGGGATAAGGGATAGATGTTGCGCATTAGGGGATAGATCTAGTGCATTCAATTCTTGTATAGAAGTAGAGAGGTCGGGCAAAACGGAGCATGATACGAATAAAAATAACACTCTAGAGGTAGGGACACAGATTCAGGAGAATCCACAGTGGTGTCAAAGTCCGATGGTAAGCGATGAAGAAGGGGGTTGAGCTATGTCTGCTAGAATAATACAATAAGAGAATAGCCTAAGGGAAATTCTAATAATCTAATAGCCTAAAGGGATGCCACTCTCAAGTCAGAATTGAACAAGTAAGTAACAGAGACAAGCAACTACGCCAACAACTAGAACTAGCACCACTACAAGGGAAAGTAGATAACCAACCTATCTATACGTCAACAAGGGAAGGGTCAAGCGTTTGGCACTTTACCTTTGCATGCTTTTCTTTCCCTTTATGAGTAGTGAGTCGGTTCAGGCAATCAATCCATTCTCATCGTTTAAGCCATGTTTCAACTCATATTAAAAGACTTGGATTTAGCCTTAGTGAGAAACCCCTATAGCGCTAGTTAGTTTCAATGAGTAAGCATGTGCGCTAGTGAAAAGAGAGTTTTCTAGTTTCTAGTTGGTTGACTTTCATTCTAGGTGAAAGCAGTAAGTAATAATATGTCATTTATAGATGTCAGCAGTAAGTAATAATATGTCATTTAGCAGTTTGCTTACCTGTTGTAATAACAGTCAGCTGTTTGATAGTGCTTATAGTAAGTAGCTTTAGTAAGGATGAAACAGTTTCAGAGTCTTTTGTCCCTATAGGGAATATGTTACTTCAAATCAGCAGGAGCAGGAAAAGATGGATGTGTCCTGTTTTCGGTAGCAAGAGAAGATTCTATGAGTGGAACAAGTAAGGGATGTCCCTCTCCGTAGGGGCAAAAAAAGGACTGGCTCTTGATACTGCTGTAGTTGCTTGGCGGACTCGGTAATAACTACAACTAACCATATAATATGTGTTCGTTCGCCTCTCCTTACTTACCTAGCTCTAGCTCATGACCTATCCTTGAAGACCCGCTTGCTACATACTCGTATTCAGTACACCTCGATTCAGAAAGATGACAAAGATACTGGTAGAGATTCTCAAACGCTTAACAAACACTGATGAAACAAGAACTGTACTGGCACCCTCGAAAGTAACTTCACCTTACTTTCTCAAAGGTATTAAATACAATACAGGAGTCAGGAGTAGAAGACCGGTCCTTATTAATATTCTAATCCCTGAGTGGAAGACCTGAGTTCAACGTTGCTTGTTTGAGTTGAGCCATAAGAGAGGTAGTCAACTTTTTGTCTTGTGAAATGACAGTTTTCGGGCTTAGAAGCGGGAAGTGTTGGATCTTACTTATACTAATTCTAAGGGATAAGAAGAGGAAACAGTATCCAATCCAGTAGCTGTGTTGTCTCAAGCAATAAAGAGCAGGGAGCAGGCTACTACTAGTGGGGCAAAGGGAAAGAGACAAGCAACGGGCAAGCAGCGGCATACAATCAGTTCACCAGGCAAGCAACGTATAGTTATGGGTACGATCTAGCGCATTCATTGAGTATTGATTGGCTTGAGTTAGATGAGATGAGAGCCGGAGTTATAGGATCAGAATGCAGGTAGAAAACGGAATACTTAATTTCAGGAGTGGTTAGTTTACTTAACACAGTATAAATAGCCCAGGAATGGCTGCCGCGCAACACGAACAAAGGACTTTTTTTCTCTTATCTTTATATAGTCTTTATAAAAGAATTAGGTAACCTACCGAAGACTCTTTCTCTCGACTAAAAGAATGAAACAAGAAACTAGGAGTATAAGAATTCCACTCCAATCCAAGTCCAGAAAAAGAAGAATTAGCTTGGTATGATAGAATAAGTAACTAACCCTGTTATCTTTCTCGCTAACCCGCTCGCGTAAGCCATGAATACCAGACTCATTACAGGCACCGAACAAATTAACACACTTGTGGGATTTTGGACTCTCTGTGCTTTTTTAGTAGTAGCTTGTTTGCTCTTAACCAAAGAAGAAGGGAACGCCGTACCTAGTGCTCTTTAATGAAAGTCAGAAATAAGCTCGTTAGTAGGAAAGCAAGAAGTAACCAACAAAGTAAGAGTTCCACTCAAAATAAAGAATGAAACGGAATCAGAGGAATTAACCTCAAAGGTCAGAATTACACTTAAGGGGCTTAAGCATGAAGGAGGCTTTTGCGAGGTATTTCCTTGATGCAGAGTTGGAATACACCACCAGTAGGAAAGGAATCAGGTAACACTGTCTAGTGCTAGTGCTCCTTCCTGTATAAGTGGAAAAGTAAGAAATCAACTCGTTAGTGGGAAAGTCAGAATCCAACCCTATAGTAGTAGCTTGCCTCAACGCAAATAGTTACGACCGCTTGAGTTTAATCCTACCAGATAGACAGTTTGAGTTTCATCCTATCCCATATAAGGGAAAGATGGAAATGCTCTATTTGACTTTCAAAAGCCTAGAATCGATGCGGTGCGATTTAAAGGTGTGGTTAAGTATAAAGTGAGCGAGAAAGAAGCTCCTTATTTGCATTTGCAACAGGGGTTCGCCCAGCCCTTTAACTTGATGACTTGCTCCTATGCAGGTTTTAGTATGGTTTCTAGTTTACTTACGTGACATGAGTGGAATCCGTCTTTGTCTGCCCTAGCTTTAAGTTCTCATATCAGCATGCATACCTTTAAGTTATAATATCAGCATACCTATAAGTATGAATTAGGCACACCCCTGCAACTTTAATAAGAGAAACTTTAATAAGATAATAAAATAAGAGAAACTTGTGAATAAGATAAGAAACATATACATGCGCGCGCCCCGACGAGAGTAAGCCTGAGCGAGTTCTTACTGCTCTACTTGCTGAATGCTTTTCCTTTAATGAGGCACCACTATCCCGACTACTGGAATTTCCATAAGATAGCCTTATTACTGCCTTGCTTCTTGTTCTCGTATACTTGCTTGCTCTCTTTACTCTAAATAAGCTATTCCTGTTCTGATCTTTCCTATTGCAAGTGTTCTGATCCTTCCTATTGCAATTGTTTCGATCTTTCCTATTGTAAGTGTTCTGATCTTTCCTATTGCAAGTGTTCTGATCCTTCCTATTTCATATGTTTCAATCTTTTCTACTACAATTCCATCTCTGCTTTTGTCTTAAATATAAAAATTTTGAATTGTTCTAGCCTTGTATTTGATACATCTCTTGTTTAGACGTAACGATTTGAATCTGGAAAGCTTTCGAGATTCTGACCCTTCCATCTTTTTTTAGCTATAAATCCCTGCATAGATTTCTAATCTAGACATAACTTATTTAATTAGAATATTGACTCGTAAACCTTTCTTTTGACAGCTTATTTGAATAATTTAGACTTCTATTTCGATTGACCCTATGGATTCTGTAAAATAGAGTCCGTACCTTCTGACATTTTGATACTAAACTGTTTATAAGTCCATGTTGGGAATTCTGATTTATGCAAAATTTACTTTGTTAGAAACTAGACTCCTAGATCTTTCTTTTGATACCTATAATGAATAATTTAGAGTACAAATACCTACCCAACTATCTGTTGAATCCGATCTTATAAATTCGGCCAAACAGAGATCTTATTCTCCGACTTTTGTTTACCAAATTATTTGTAACTCTCTATTGGGAACTTCAATTCAGATGAAGCTTATTTTATCTAAAAGTAAGTTGAAATATCTTTTCAATGATATATTTCTTGAGTAAATTAGAGCACAATTGATAGTTTGAATCATTTATCCAATGTGCCTCTCGAATTTTGCCAAAAATCGAGCTTGGATCGATTTCACTTGTTCTTATTTCATTCCCTTTGGAAATTGATTTTTTTAGCATTCTTTCTTCGAATGAGCTTTATATCATACTTTGAATTCTTATATGCTTTTGTCCTTAAATTATTTATATTCTTGAAACCTATTATGTAAAGTTTATGTTGTATCGCATTATTTCGTATGGGCATATGTAAGTTTCGTTGTTATGCATGTGCGTCTGATATATGCTAAAATCCATATATTCTCTTGCCTTAGTTTCCTTTCAAATTTGAATACATTTTTGAAAGATTATATTTGCATTGTATTAACTCACAAAGGCACATGTACGTTTCATTGTTCCGCATGTGCTTCCGATATGTGCTAATTTTATTGTTCACACTGTTCTTTTGTACTCTGGTATTTGTGGGATATTGTGAACCTTTGCCAGAAATAGTAAAGGGAATTATATATAGAGCCTGCGATGCTCTACTAGCTCCCTCTGACTTCACCTAGACGTGGGTGGATTGAGCTCCTAAACGTGAGAGACTTCTGTCTAGTGATCATTCAGAAATGGATGAATCACATTCTATCTGTGGTCCCACTGCACCTTCTGTATATTTGATATGATATTCAGAGGTTTGGTTATGTTTTTTCTATACTTGCTTTGGATAATAATGATATAAATGCAATATCAAATACAACGTTTGAGCTTCTGTTTCGTATTTATTTTTTAATATGCTCCGAAATGGTTCAAATGTCGTTTATATGCTCTGAAATATTTCATATGTTATTGATATGTTCCGAAATGCTCCCTATGCCTCTGAAATGTTCATACACCATTGATACGTTTTGAAATATTTCATATACCATTGATATGTTTCGAAATGTTTCATTTGTCATTAATATGCTCCGAAACATTTCATACACTATTGATAAGCTCTGAAATGTTTCATTCGTTATTGATATGATCCAAAACATTTCCTACGCCATTGATATACTTCGAAATGTTTCATCTGCCATTGTTATGCTCTGAAATATTCTATATGCCATTGATATGCTCTGGAACATCTCATACACTATTGATATGCTCCAATTACTCTATGCTCTATTTGTTATGAACAAAATATGTTTTGATTAAAATGACATTTATAATTTTGTATCTAATGAGATGGTATCCTTGAATCTCTTATATTCTGCCTTGCATTGTGATACCTTGTTTATTTGAAACTATCCTTTTTCGTTCTAGATATGTTTTGTCACTTGTTGAGCTGTTTTTAGCTCACTCCGTTGTTATCAATCTTTCAAGTCAACTTGTCACTCTGAGATTTTTGTATTGGGCTGAGGCAATGGAGAGCTATTCAAAATTGTGGGCAAGTCTTGTTAGTTGTTATGTTAATGTTGAATAAGCATATTCTTTATGTAATGACAATGTTGTCAATAAATCTGAATGGATATATTATGTAAAAGTGTTAGAAGATCTCTCTTATTTGGAATTTCAGAATATTAAGTTTAGTCTATAATGATATTGATTGGTGGTAAATGGTTGGAGTTTTGATTGTATAAATTACTTTACTTGTAGAATTATAAGTGTTAATATTTTGTTAAGTTGACTTGAGTTTCCATTAATGTGAATTATCGAGTGATGTGATATATGATTATAAATTGCACAGGTTTTATGGTTGTGAATTTGATTGAATGTTTCTCTGTATCCTCAAATGTTAGTTTAGATCTTGGATTGATTTGTGATGGAAAATTTTAATGTTATCAATTTGAATGGGTGTGACAGAGGTGGTAGTTTGAGGATCAGTGAAATATTTGATATGTTGACATGCAAAATATACTGATGTGTAGTGAACTATAGTGATCGGTGAAAATTTTCTTTGATACATTTTAGGAATCTAGGGTGACGAGGACATTTGGTCCTCCTACTTCATCTACTTCTAATTAATTATAATAGATGAAAGGGTTGAACGGGGATATTAAATCAGAATGGCGTAGTGGAAGCATGGTGAACCTAATACATTAGTGGCAGAATAGTGGTAGAAAGATGGATGATGCAAATTGAGAAAATATTTGATGTACAAAATTATTTTAATGATCAAAAGAATTTCTGAAGATCAAGGTCAGGAATAGCAAGGACAAGTTTACCAATAAAAATATGATTGAAAATGAATCAGAAAATGATAACAAGAGGGTCAAGACATCTGGATTTGGAAAGGGAAGTCATTACAAAAGACTTAATCCTATGTAAGATGAGAGTTAAATTATGAAATAAGTTTGTGTTTGTGGGTGATTTGAGTCTATTTTGCTTGTGAAAAGTTAGATCATAAAGTCAAAGACTATCCTTTAAACAAGAAGAAAAAAATCACTGCCTCATAAATCATCAACCCATGTCATAGTATATGTTATCATTAAATATAATTCTAAAATTTCTGAATCAGTGGTCAAAGGTATTATTCATATTGACATGGTCGAAGGCATTATGTTGATGTGGTCCGCCATATCGACTTTGAAGCTCCTCGTTGGCATTGATATGGCTGTAGACAGTTGCGAATGGGCATACTACTAAATTGTGCCCTATCACACCTCTATCATGAATTAGTTAAGCAAACTTGGTTATCATCTTCGGTACCCAAAGGAACAAATTATATATCATAAATAATCAACAATTAGAGAGATGCAAAAATATTTATAGAAGCAAGAAACCATTAAATGCACCATCTAATTCCTAAGTTCAAGAACATAGGATTCCTCGAAATCAACAACTTTCATAGCACAAATCCAAGTACGAATTCCTAGAAATAGAATCTTGAAGAAAATAAAAGGGCAGAACCTCGGACCTTAAACTGTGACTTCAGATGTTCTAGCTCATTGTCGAGATCATTGATGGCCTAATTATATGCCTGGATCGGTGTGCTTTGAATCGTCGAGATTAACGCAGCGCAGCGGAGTGGCTTACCCTGAGTTCGACCTCGAGCTCTCGAGGGCTCGGCACCTTGTATCCGGAGAACATCACATCCGGATCTCGACGCAACTGCCTGTGATAATCCCGAAACAAAGGAACGCGTCACTCATAAGAACAATAACAGAAGCAGAGTCATCGAATGGAGAGGACGAGCATTACATTTCGAGGAGGTTACCGAGGGTGTGGTCTTCTCTTTGGGTGGTGAACTTACCGACGCAGGCGATGTTGGTTTCCTGCACGTAGATAACCATAATTCATGACATTCGGTGTACAAAAGCAGTGATGTTGTTTCACGGAGTTAGGAAGAAGTGAGAAGAATGCAAAATAGACGAGGGCGGAAGGTGGCGGCACTTTTGGGCTACGAAGTCTTGGTGATGTTCCTTCTTCTCCTTCTCCTTCTCCTCTTTACTCTTGGTGATGTTCCTTCTTCTCTCTTGATGTTGTTCCTCCTTCCTTTTTTACCTCAATCGGATCGTTGGCGCTCTCGTTATATTTACAGCAAAGCCTGAACCCGGCGTTTGTAAGGCGAAGTTTACATATATACCCCGCTACAATTAATTTTCTGAAATATATTCCTCGAATTTATATATATACCCCAATAGTCAATATTATCTTAGCAGAAATATTAAAATTATAATTAACATTAATATTCTTTAAAGTTATTCTTAGAGAGGATTATTATGGTAATAGAATCAAAGGTATTTTTCGTGTTCTATAAATTTTAAAATATTTTTTATACTCAAATTACGTGAAACTAAACATAATGATATTGGTATTAGAGAAACATTATTATGATTCGTGACCTAGAAAAAGAAATTTACCCCTGGACGTAAGAAATGAAGAGTCATATAAGATGCTAATTCGACGGAGTCCAATAAATGATCATGTAAGATGCTAATATGCAAAGTCCGATGAGTTACAGTGTCTCACATGTCACATAATCATCGGATTAAAAAGGAACATATTAAAAAAAAGAATAATTGTTGTAACCTTTCAGATCTGGAATATCTTCTTTAATGGCTGGTCATTCTTATTCAAACATTATAAAAGGAATTTTCTATTTTTTTATATCATTTCTCTACTATATCTCACTTACGATACGTTCCAACTTGAGCAGTATTTTTTTTTTTAACTCCGTTGATCTCATTCCAGAACTCTGTCTATAAATTCAATAGCTGACGATATAAAAGGAGAGATTTTTATTATTTATATTTATATTTTTAATTTAATTATTTGTAATATTCTTAAGACACCTTCTAGAAATGTCATCATTTAATTTTAACACCTTTTAAACTTCTTCTATATACTCCTTTTTTTTGTTCCCCTTCTCTTTTTTTTTTCTCCTCCTCCTAATCATCTTGATGATCAGGAAAAGACATAGTTAAGGTTCTGATAACGATACTCATATAGATGATTAACCTACAAATGAAATGGATTGTATAAACTAATAATAATAAAAAAATCATGAGAAATAAGAATATGATTAGTAATTGAGGGATTGTCTTTAATAAAATTATTATTTTAATTATTATATGAAGTAAGGGGTTGTCATCTCTTAATTTGTAACTATAATAATAGCATTAAATCTATGGGTGATTTAAAAAAAACTATTTTTTTCTTTTCTCTTAAGATGCCTCTTTTTTTTTTTTTTTCAAATAATGTCTCTTATTTTTTTTATCTTGTAAATATCCCTCGTTGCCTCCACCTAATAATAAGACCCCATCACTCTACCCATTGACGTCCTATCATAATCTTTGCTATCTTACCATCATTCTCACGTGCTTTCACCCTACCTATGAAAATCTCACTATCTCATTGCTATCCTCGCAAGCTTCATGAGGCTCTTCTTTCACCTTTGCCATACAAATGGAGATATTGCCATCGTCCTTAGTATCTATTTCCACTACACAAGGCTTCCCCTCACTTCTCTCCTGCATGACCCACCACGTGAGATGTCACCTATACCTCTCCATGCTGCTCTGCTTAGTGATTGAACGATAGTGAGGGGTTACAACAATAAAGAATGAGGGGCAATGAGATAAAATAATAAAAAATAAGGAATGAAGGACGAAAGCAATAAGGTAAAAGCGTCGAGGTCGATAGTCAATACGGTAAAAGATAACAAGGCACAGGTGAATAAACATCAGGGAAATGAATAAAAATCAGAAATTTGTTTTTTCAGGGAAATGAATAACTTGTTGCAAACGTTTGTACTTGTCCAGTAACTACAATCACAATCATTTATAATTGCAGGTAAATAAACATCTCTTACGTGCTTACGAAGGACAATACCTTAAATGCTCTCACAAGCATAAACTTTAGCAGGTAATATTTGGACTCCTCGATCATCGCAAACTATATTTACAATCATTTATAATTGCAGGAAAATAAACATCACTTATGTGCTTGTGAAGGACAAAACCTTAAATGATCTCACAAGCATAAATTTAGAACAGGTAATATTTGAACTCCTCGTTCTCTTGGAGAAGTTCGTGCCGTGGACACTTCACATCTTGCGAATGCTTTGCTTTTCATTACCGTAAAATATATATTTGATATCATCAAAATCCATGAAGATCATCATGTCATCAAATAATACAATGGTTTAGGTTAAAGTGCCAAGTAGATAATTTACATTATTCGGGCAGACATATCCTTTTTTTATTCAAATATTAGGAGGGAAAAATTGTTGGATATTTGAAAACCAACAATTTTTATATAACTTGCTTATGAATTTTCAAATTTATTTTAAAGAGGCATTTTTTATATTTTTAAATTCGATTAAAAGGACCGTAATTAAAGTGTACCAAATATTTTGTTTTTTTACCATGAATTAAAATTATTGAGTATATCAGTTTATGAATATTAGGACAAAAGTAAAAGGAGAATTATTATGGAATTTTCGAATTATACAAATGAAAAATCGACTTACATACTACAGGTGAAACCATTAGAAAATCTCCAATTTATAATGAGTTTATAGTTGGAGAGAAACCACTTAATTTTTCCCACTTAAATATTATGTTAATTATCCCATATTACAAACAAATGAAATTTATACTACATATGTATCCTTCAAACCACCAAATAAAACTACTTAATTATCTATTTTTTCTACCTTTACCTGCAGTTCCGACTGAGCTAAATCTTAAGGGATCAATCATTTCCTATGTTCCTCTTTATGACGCAACACGAATGGGGCCACAACTGTCGCTGATCGGTCCAATGGACGGCTAAGATGGACTCCCGGCACTTCCTCAGCCATCTTATAAAAGACACATGCCTCGTGTTTTACCTGCTGCTGATCCGCTATTTTAAAAAACTTTTATTGTGGGGGCCAAGAGTACATCCATCTATAATTCAGGTACAATTTGAAACGTAGAAACACAACCCGAATGAATCCGAAACTCGCATTACTGGCGGTCATGCCAAGTGGACGGCATGGATGGACTCCGAGCATCGACGACTCGTAAATGGCCCACTCCAATACACCGATCGTGTTCCTTCTGCACCATTGGGCGGGGTTTTTTTTTCTTAGTTTGGACCCACTCCCTGGAGGGTGACGGTAACAGGAGTGGACACCTAAAATTCCCACCGCAACTAATAGCCGAATACGAATACATCATGTAACCTAATACATGTAACGTTATATATATGTTATATATAGATATATATATCGCTTCTCTCCGCCCCTCTTCCCTGTCTTCTCTTGGCCCTGGTTCACTTCGCCCGCCCCTTCCCTCTCGCTTCGCAATAATCCCATATATTTCCCCTCGGGCTTATTATTATTTTTATTATCGCCCAATTCCCACCTCGCTCTAATTCTTTTTCAAATCGATCACAGGAGCGAAACCCCTCCCCCTTTTAAACCCCAACATCTCATCCGATCTAAATGGCTTTCCACATCGCTTGCCCCATCACTTGGTAATACTTCTCTTTCCCCCTCTCCCTCTCTCCTTCCCTTTCGTTCGCTCTCGTTTGGTTGTGGGGTGACGAATCCCTTTCTTTGGTCCGCAGCCGGCGGATTTGCGACTGCGAGCTCGGATTCCCGGCGGGGCTGCGCGGGGAGGCGGGGAAGGGCGCGTTCTTGGATGAGATCGACGCGCTCGAGGAGTTCTTGAGTGACCCGTGGACCGTCCGGCCAGACGCCGCCGAGAGGGAGGAGGAGGAGACGGTCCAGGTATGGGTGCCTCGCGTGTCGCCGGCCGTTGCCGTGCCCTCCGCGGCCGTGGACGACAGGGGCGCCGGCGTAGGCGACGAGGTGAAGCGGGCGTTGCTGCAGCGACAGGCGCTGGCTGCTTCCCTGGCGGCAGAGGACTATGTCCGGAGGTTGGAGGCTGGGGGTACTGCGGTGAGTGCCCTTCTTGCGTCTCATGACGAGGCTTTCTTTAGGAGTTTAGTGGTTGGCTTGTTGGCCTTGGTAGATTTGGGGGATAATATCTTGGAATGTTTCACCAGGATTCTTGCTATTCTAGAATTCATGTCTATATCTTCACTTTAAGTGTTTCTGGATTCGACCCATAGTTGAAGGTTAATTTTCTTCTCTATTGCTTTCAGGTATACAAATTTTTTGATATCGAATTTGGTGAAGATGTTTTTTCTCATCTTGTACGGTTTCCTATATATCTCTGTTGATTGTAATTGAAGTCTCAATAGTTGTTTAAATCACCTCCATGATGGATGTAGGATAATTTATGCAAGTTTTTCTAGTTAACCATTGATGAAGGAAGTGATATTATGCAAATCGTTGATTAGTTAACCATTTTATTTTAACTTTTTGTTTGAACAAACAACCACAAACCAATTCTGTGCTCTAGGCACCACCTTTTTTATATCAAACCTTGACAATGGTTGAAATAGATTTTTAGAAGGGGGAAAAGGATGTTACTGTTACTGATCCATTTTGTGTCACTTCTTTCTCATCATCAGAATTGTTCTTGCCAGAGTTTGTAGTGTCAGTTCGTAGCTGAATGCCATGAATATGTTATTCTAGTAAAAGATCTCGGACTTGGTAAGATAATGGCCATATCCTGTGGAAATTTATTTGTTTACTTGATGTCATAACTTGATCAATTTTTAATACTAATAACATGCCTTCCAGTTTAGCTTTCACCCAAATCTTTTCTAATTTTTGGTGAATAGTTCTATGTCATCATCATATTATGTTACAGATGAAAAGGCAATGTTTATCGGCCCAGTTAAAATCAACCATTGTTTTTTTACATGTCAACGTGTAACTATATTAATTGTATGCATCACAGAAGAGCCAAACAATAGTGAGACTATTAATGGCACAGCTTGCTCTTGGTATGATGTAAGAAAGATTTGGGTTGTTCTTGCTTAAAGGGTATAATTTGGACTCCTATAAATGCAGACTTTCTGTATGGTCTTGGTTTGTGCCTCCTATCCAATCATTTCAGAATTTCACTTATTTATTACCACAGGGGGGAGCTTTGTTCTCCGTAGTGTGCACCACTATATCATCCACCAGTTTAGACAAGTACCATAGGTATGTGCTGCAAAGTGGCCTAAATTTTCCCGCTTGCCAACTAGTTAAAGTATTAAGCTTCTAAGCTATCAGGTAAATTTTGTTTTGGTTACTGTCACAGGCAATTCACTTTACAGATTACTGAGAGATTCTTCTACTGTCATACACATTTGAGAAAGTTGTTTGCTTAATTTACGTACCTGTCAAGGTATGGAGTTGATATTACCTTAGCAAATTGGGTGGAAAGATTCATGATATTGTTTGGTTTCTTTTTTGAATTTGGGAAAGCTGTTGCTTTACTTTTGATTTGCTATTGGGAAATGGGTTCCAATGGCAGTGATATCACCCCCATGATCGTGTTGATGACTGGGAAACTGAAGGTTTTTCAAGGCATGATGCTAGCAATATGTTTTATTTATTTAAAGTAAGAAAGAAAGGTGGTTGCTGATATTAAATTTAATAGAACTTTACAGGTTAACATTGCTAACTAGGAGATTGTGACTTTCTGAGAGTCAGGATCTTTAGTCACATACCAATTGTTTTGGAAGTGCTTTTGTCATTGCATTGCTGCGATCTATATTGTTTACATCACCAAAATAATTCCCAACTGATTGTTCTAGGTGCTGTTATTTCTGATGATTTGACTTAGTAGTGAGAAACATTTAGACATATGAAAGCAAAAGGAAATCAATTAAAGTGGCTTCCATTTTCTTTTTGGGGTTTAAGGGTTTGTTTTATACCTCCATATTATAGGCCTCCTAAATGTTGATATCTGAGTATTGCTTCAGTGGTTGTTGCTTTAGAAATATATTGTCTCAAACATGTGGCACTATGCTGATTGTGTTAGATCTTGTAATTTATATGAGTCAATTTAGACTATTGTGGTGTAATTAAATCTATGAACAATCAGTCACTTATTGATTGGAATTCTGGTCAAGCACTTTTGCTAGCCAAACATATACTTTATTGCTCACTTTATTTTTCTGAAACTTGGAATTATACAATGTCGTCTCTCTTGTGGTATTGACCCAATGCGTTCTGTTATTGCCTGAATTGCAACGCAATAATAGATATTATTTAAATTTTGGTTTCCAAGAACTTGGTGACCTGACACTACCTTAGTAATCGTGGAACGTCCATTTCTGAACTTTTCTTCTGAACCTCTTAGTATTGCACAGCACCAAGTACAATTGCTATGCTGTTTAGTCAACTTCCTTTAGACATGATCTTGTGTCATCTCTATGAATTCTTGATGTTCCTTCATGATTTGTTTAACTTTACATGGCTCCCATCTTAGCTCTATTATTTCAGTACTTTTTGTTAGAGGATATATCTTGTCTCATTGCCTATTTAGTGGTGTAACACACATTCCCTTGTTTCAGAATTAATTTCTTGTGTTTGTATAACCAACTGAATGGTTTTTAAAAGGTGTGTAGACTATATTGTATGTACCTCTGTACTCCTGTTCACCAGCACAAGGACAGCCATTAATTTGGATTCTCTTACTCCTGAACTATGTGGAAATGAAATAGCTCATGTTGTAGTAAAATGTTTTAGTAAGTATTTCTTTTAATCTGCTGTAAAGAAAAGCAGTGGATAAAGTAATTTGAATTATCCCAGGAGTTACTAGGAGAGGCAACTAGCAATCTTGCTAGGGATGATCAAGGGGTTTCTACCGTCAAGGTCATGTGCCGTATTTGTTTCTCTGGGGAAATTGAGGGAAGTGAGAAAGCTATGAAGATGCTATTGTGCAAATCATGCAACAGGAAATACCACAGAAGTTGCTTGAAAACATTGGTTGAACATAGAGGTTTCTACTCACAATTCAAGGCTACACAATAGAAATATTTTCCCCGAAGATTTCATTACTAAACATGTCTTTTCCTGCAGATCTATTTCATTGGAGTTTGTGGTCTTGCCCTGCGTGCCGCATCTGTGAGGTACTTGCTTTTGCTGGTCTATGTTGGTCACAGCATGCCTTTCTGAATAAAGAGTTAGAACTTTACAAAGAAGTTACTAGAATTCTAGGAGACATTTGTGCTCGTGCTTGGACCTTTTTACTTAGACTTCATTTGTCGGGATATAGTGTAGGGACTTCTTGTGAAATTATGTTGTCTATAGATGTTAGTCTATTTTCCTCTTCAAATATACAGAACAAGGTCTACCACTGCAGGAATGTTGGTAGAGACAACTAATTCGATTGCTAAAGCTTGCTTAGAAAAAGTAATTCAGTTTCTCTTGGCTGCTGTTTGATGAATTTGATAATTGATTTTATAGAATGCTAATCTTAATGCATCCTTTATTTGGCGACAACCTTGACATGCTGAATAGCATGGAAGTTGATTTGGAATTTTGGATACTGTTATTGATGCACAAAATCTGCTATGTGGTGGATATTTTTTTATTCTTTGACATGTTAGATGTTGATGTTGATTCTATGCTGCTGACAATGTCCAACAAACGTTATGTTGTCAAGTTATGTTTGACACTGTCTCCTATTACTTTAGGAACAATTTTTATCATATCATCCATCGTCTGCTCTATAATGCGACTATTCGTCTCAGGTGCTTATGTATGAAACATTGGATGAATTCAATGGACTTCATGTTTGGTTTGTTAAGTGTATTTTAAGTTAATTTTGGCAATTTTCAGTTGGACCCAGAATGCTAACTTTTAGTTATTTTTCATTGGATGACTATTAAAACAGATGCACTTAGTAGTGAGACCGTGGAAAATTTAGTTTACAAGTGACCATTGCAATGCAATGGCTAGATAATTGCAGAGATTTCCAGACATAAATATATTGTTCTTGGCAGTCCCCAGGGTGTCATTTGAGCATATGTCATATTCATGCATTCTTCTGTTGTCCCCTGAATTCTAGCGATCTAGATTGCAAATGTTATGTTTAATCTGAATTGACAGACTGTCATGGACAGCCACTGCAAGCCTGCAATGCAGGACCTTCGTCACTCGAGCAATCTGTGTTTTGTTTGTCATCACCTTTTTTCTTGTGTACAACTGTGAATAACGAGGCATATGGTAGCTGAGCAGTCTCATTTTGCATGTAATTTGCTTGTTTTCGACTGTAAATGTAGTCTGCAGAACATTCCGTTGACTGTCAACATTCCTGGACTGAAACTGGCCAAAACAACCCATTTTGCTTGTGCCACGACTACTGATTTTCAGTATTGTTGTTGGTGGAAAAAACGTTAGCTATCTCAGCACTCTAGAACTGCACAGTTGGCACTGGGCCGATTAGGACTTTGGTACAGTAGTTGGAGAGCTTCAACAACTCGTGAGGCCATAAGTGATATATTCGTAGAAGTGTGAGACTTCGTCAAACTCTTTGACAACTCGGGACCCTAATACGTTTGGATTTGGGACTGCCTTTTCAAGGCTAATTTAGTTCTTATTACTTTCAATTATTTGTAACGTGTGCCTTCCAGACAAAGATGACCTTGTGTTTGTCGTTTGCTTCTTCAACTAATTCTGTTCTTCTTTTGCAGATCCTTTGGGACCGCAAGGGGTGGAAACCTAGGCTGATCCTTGTGGGTAGAAGTCAGCTTGGGTGCCTCATAAGTTAGACAATTCTAGCTAAGTTTGTGATATGATGGAGTCAAATGGTGGCCGACACCCACCTAATTATCACCATGTGAACTTTTTACCATGATTTCCTTCCTAATCCATGATTAAAGGTGCATCTCAGGTGCAAAATATATTTTTATTAATTATGTCCTTTGAGGGTGAATCTTAATGCCATGATGAGTTGTTTCCTTATTACCCGGATGTCAAGGGTTCAATTTCAAAAGCAGCCTTTTTGCTTGTAGGAGTAACCCATCCTAGACATGGCAGTTATGGCAGACTGTCTTGGGCTGCCCTTCTGCTCTTGGAGGAATTTGCATTTAAGAGGGAAAATTGTTTCAGGGTAACTGTGGTTTAATTAATAGTTATGTATTAGAAAAGTGCATGTATATTCATGCACTTTTGTTTTCAGGAAGCAATTAAAATGGAAAGAAATTAATATTTTTAATCATTTTCAATGATGATACGTGCTATTTCTTGTACATGATAGCTGATAGCCTGATACCACCGAAAGTGATATCTTTTTATCAATGAAATAGTTGCACAATGGGACAGGAGTAATTTACTAGTTATGGGTTATGAATGGGCAAGAAATCCAATGTGAAATTTATATTTTGAATAAATCTGCTCCAGGATAATGGCATATATTTTTAAAGGTTTCCTTCTAGAAAGTATAAATTAGTTTGTATTGTTTAACTCATGAACCCATGATTGGTGGGATTTAGGCTTATAATCATGCTATCGTAATCTGGCTCCAAGAACCTGACATGTTGTGTGCAGGCTGTAAGTAGCATCGCGAAAGATACTTGCCATAAGGGCATAGTTGTGATGTTGATTATTAATGGTAGCTTGACTTTGGAGGAAGAGTAAGCTTGTGGTGGTTTAAAAATGCCAAATCGTGTTTCAAGCATCATTGACTGGAAGTTTTCAGAAGCTCAAATGCACTCGAGTATCATCAGCATGTCCTGGGCCTGTTGGTTATGGGCATGATATGTGCTGTTGGCACGTCCTTTGCTGATACCATGTCAACATGGTCATGCTGGCAGCATACTTAGTGAGAATTAGAGGTCATATGGATTCCAAGTGATCTGCTGTTGGTCTCCTTCAGTGTCCCATGACAACAGTTCCAACTTCATCAAGAATGATTATTTATGTTCCTGCAGTGCAGGCATTAAGGTTAATGCCAGTTGGCCTCAGGATAAAATATATAGGCCTGTTATCTATCTGTAGTCATCTGATATCCCTCTTTGCTTTTGAAAATCCAGTCAGAGATGAGGGTCAAGAAGTTTGATAAAGATGATATTTTAGTGATGATAAATATCCTCGACTCTTGACTATGTTACTAATGCATTTTTTTTCCTTGAAAAGTGAATAAATATGACTACATATAGTAAATAATAATAATATAGCTCAGTAGAACAGAGAATCAACTTCTTATCTTGTGCCAATCCTGTTGCTATGGTACTTGCAATATGATATTGCTCTTTATTGTTCAAGCTTTGTCTGTGGCTCTGTGCTACTTGGCATGGAATGGAACTCCACTTATTTGCTTTAGTTAGTTTTGACTCTTATCCATGCTAACATGAATGTCTAGATTCCACATCAATTTTGGAAAAATATTAATACCATGATTTACTTTTTTCTGCAACAAACTTGAGCTTCTGTGTGGTGTGTAAATCAAACATGATGTTCCATGGGTGACATAAGCCTATAATGTTCATGAGTGCTTGTAATGAAGTTCCGACTCTCCAGGTAATCTTAGAAAAATAATTCAATGCCAGAATAACAAACTGTTCTTATTTCAATATATAGGAGTATTTATTTGTATGTTGTGTTGAAAGTTGAAACCATGTGGTTTAGTTGCAAAACTGATAGTGAAAAGCATCAATATTCTAGTTCTTAACATTCTCTTCTGCTTCAAAAACGTTCTTTAGAAAATTGTGACCAACTTTACACAACAGAAAAACCATCCGGTGTTGACCTTAAGATAGTGAAACCTGTTGCCTTTATTCCATTCTGCTAGGTGTCTTTTGTTTGATGTCATATGCTCATTTTTGTCATGTTCCTTGTTATCGTCCGTGCTTGAGTTGATGGTTATATCAGTTCCTGATTCTCTTTTACCCAGGTCTGCCGAAGAACTGGTGATCCCAATAAACTGATGTATTGTAAAAGGTGCGATGGCGCTTATCATTGCTACTGTCAGCACCCACCACACAAGGTGTGTTATATGACTGATTTCTGGATAATGCATAGTTTTCTGCATTTCAAGTATTGTGTCAACAATTTAACTTGCAGAATGTGAGCCGTGGACCTTACTTGTGTCCAAAGCACACAAGATGTCACAGCTGTGGGTCCACCGTTTCAGGAAGTGGTCTTAGCACAAGGTAGTTCAAATACCAAACTGCATTTCGCATGATTAAGTTGCTGCAGTTGTCTGAGCTATTTTCTACACTACATAGTTGATCAACAAGGTTGTGATATTTTGGTGTAGTTGTTTGAGATATATTCTATATGCCACATGGTTGAACCACATGGCCCTCATTATGATGCTGTAGTCTTCTGAGATATTTTATACACTATTAAGTTGAACCACAAGCTCTGAAACTAGTCTGTTTTATTGGCATCATTCCTACTCTAACATGGATCAATGATCTGCAGGTGGTTTTTAGGCTATACCTGTTGTGATGCTTGTGGTAGATTGTTTGTGAAAGGAAACTACTGTCCAATCTGTTTGAAGGTACTGCTTTATTATACACAAGTTTTCCAGCTTTTAAAAGGAAATCTTGGATTACAGTTTACAGATTATAAGGAAGATTCTGTGAATTGGATGAGAGCCATTTACATATTATAGTGACCATATTTCATTTATGTTTGCCTATTTTGTATTATGTTTTTGGAAAATCCTTGAGTTAATCTGTAATATTGACAGGATTAGCAAGTTAGTGATCATTTAGTAATAAGGTTCATATTATTGGGAGTCAACTATATCTGAGTAACTAGATGACAAATCCTCGAATAGCATATGTTGGATCTTGACTGGTTATATTGGTAGCAACAATATGTGCTGTCCCTAGGAGTAAGGTTGAGTTGTATGGATGGTGCATTTATCTTTTTTTGACAAAGACTACAAGCTACATTCATATTTCATAAAGCTAGTAAAATAAGTACAGGGTGGAAAGGAAAAAAAACGTCAAAAGAAAAGTAAAAAGAAAAAAAAGGAAAAATATAGAAATAATGAAGGCAGGAGAGCCTTCCCAATCCAATTGCAATAACTAAAAGACAATCCAGTAAATGTGTCAAATTTTTGGATTCCCAACTGCTAATGTAAGTAGGATCCTTTTGAAGTTAGAAAACTACTCTAAGGCCCTGGTGAGGATGTTTCTCTGAAAAACTTTGTTATTTCACTCCTTTGTAAATCATCATACAGATCAACAAGACAGGGAATGAAGCTAGATGGCCATGGGAATTGGACATAAGTCACCTCAAAATCAAGGTAGATGGAGGGCACAAAAAACCATTCAAGCTCTATCCCAAAGATTCTATCATCTAAACCAAGCAATTTAACTTGCCCATTTTTTTCCATAAATAAAGGAAAACAACTGAATGTGATATAAGGGCCCAAGAATGAGGTTCAAATAATGCCTTAAAAGTTCAACCAAAAACCATGTTGGCACAAGCCAAAGGTGATTGTGATCTTAGGATTTCTAGTATGGAAATCTTAAAAGGAGGGTTCAAGCCATTAGTCTTCCATAGATTAATTGATCTTCCATTGCCAAGCGAAAATTTATGCTAATTAAAGATTTTTAGGATTAAGGAGATATCGAAGATACAGTGATAATGCCAATTCAATATCTTTAAGTAATAATGAGGAAAGTGTTGGGAAAGGAAAGAAAGCGATCAATGCATCCAAGTGTAGGGCTACTAATTTACCATGCATCGTATTTGAGGTTTTTTTTTTTTTTCACTCTAGAGATGTGCCTTGGAATCTCCTAGTAAAATGAAAAGAAAAAGACATTAATGTATGATTAATTCATCAGACAACTAAATTATCCTCCCAATTTATCTGGTCACTAGCTAAGAGACTAGACTCATGTTGTTTTAACATGTTTTAGACTATAGCTATTAGGTGGTTACCAAAAGTTGATCATGGCTTGTGGATATGCTTTTTTGCGATAACTCGAATGATAACACATTAACATATTCTTCAATAGTTCCCACCTTTGTCTTGCCCTATGCCAAAGCCTTTTGACTCCAATTTCATCTATGCAAGTTGAGTCGGGCCTCCTTGCCTTGGTATCTATATCGAGACTCAATTTGTAGTGAGATAATTATAGCCCTCATGGTCCTTCGTTACGTGGGTCGGCCCTCCATAAAGCTCGATGTTCACCTCATCGGCTCGATGCATGCCTTCATCTTTGGCAGTCTTCAGTAGCTTCCCGACTTGATCTCACGACGTGTCCATCGATATATCACCTCCTATGAGATCTTGTGATGACTCCTCACTGTAGCTTGATTTTGGCTTCTTACGAGCTTTATAGAGCATTTATCTTTGCGACCCTTGTCTTTCGGCTTGGAAGAGAGATTGGTAAGGCATGCTTCTTAAAGGCATCTCCTTCAATGTGTGTGGTCCATTGCACAAGAAGCATTTGTCAAAAATTTGGGCTTATCCTCTTGGAAACTAACTTGTTTCGTTGGAGCAACATTCATCTTCACATACTTCTTTCATGCATACTTTCCTCATGCAAAAGATAAAATTTTCTTTGTCCATTACGTCGAATTTCGATCACCTTGGGATGGCCACAGACAATTCGTCGTCTATATATAAAGCCATTGTATGAATACCGAACTTTTCAGGTCATCAATTCCCTCGCCTCTATGAGCCCTTGCACAAACTCTTTTAGTCGTTGATCAACCATTCTTTGATTTTCACAGTCTCATTTTTTAAGAAGCTCTCTCGCTTACATCGAGCACTGTGAAGTTAGGTTGACCACATTGAGTTGTAGCTCGAACTAAGCCATCTCGTCCTTTATGTGCATGTATATTCTTCCGAGCTCGCTTCTTGTGGTGCCCCCCGTGCGATGTGTTGGTCATCCCTTTGAACGCAATCTTGGATGCATGCTCCTCTGGATGACTTTATTTCCAACGTTTCCAAACCCATATTCTTTAAACGGTCACACAAACTGCCCTCCAAGCAGCCCACTGTTAGGATCAAGAGCACTAAGAGGGGGGGGGGTGAATTAGTGCAGCGGAAATTTTTCAGCGATTAAAACCGAAAGCTGCGTTCGTTTGACAAAAAACGATTTCAATGTAAAAGCCGATTCTAAGATTACTTAAGATTAAGCGAGATGACGTTAAAGTAAATCTACAAAGGCAGTTTGCAGTTTATGATGAAAATCAGAATGCAAGCGCAAACTGAAATGCGACGTTCGTACGATAAAACCAGTTTACGTCTAAATGACAATTTTGAAGATACTGAACTTTGAGATATGTTTTATACATGCGCAGAAGGCAGTTTGCAGTTATGATTGAAATCAAGACGTAAACGTAAACTGAAATGTAATGATCGTACGAAAAAGCCGATTTACGTCTAAACGCAGATTCGGAAAGTTCTGAACTTAGAAATTCGTTCGTAAAAGCGCAGAAGGCAGTAGCTATTTAGGAGGTTTGCAGTAAAGTTAAAATGCTCAAAGTAAATGCAAATCGAGATTTAGAGTGGTTCGGTCAATCTTGACCTACTCCACTTTTGGCTTCCTCCACCGACGAGGTCACCGACGTCAACTAGAGGCCTTCCTTCAATAGGCGAAGGCCAACCACCCTTTTACAGTTTCACTCCTTTTGACAGGCTTAGGAGACAACCCTTACAGAAATTTTCTCTCCTCTCTTTACAACTCAAAACTTTGAAGAACAGAGGGAGGAGAACTTTTGGCCTTTACAACAATTTTGAGCTCTAAGAATCACAGAAAGATATCAAGATTTCGAGTGTAAGTTGCTACCTTTCAGTGCTGAATGGGTGGGGTATTTATAGGCCCCAACCCAGTTCAAATTTGGAGCTCAAACTGTCAATTCTCGGAATTCCGGGATCAGGTGGTTGCACCTCCTGACTGGGGCCGTTGCACCGCCTGGCAGAGCTCGAAGACTGAGCCTCTGGGCGGTGCTACCTCCTGTTAGGGGCGGTTGCACCTCTCTGCCAGAGCTCGAAGACCGAGCTCAGGCGGTTGCACCTCCTGACTGGGGCGGTTGCATCGCCTGCCAGAGCTCGAAGACCGAGCTCAGGCGGTGCTACCTCCTGTCAGTAGAGGTTGCACTGCCCAGTCTCGCTTGGAGACTGAGCCCAGGCGGTTGCACCTCCTGGCTGGGGCGATTGCACTGCCTAGTCTCCCTGGGAGACTTAGCCCAGGCGGTGCTACCTCTTGGCTTGGGCGGTTGCACCTCCCACAGCAATCAGGGTCTGAATGGGTAGATCCATTCGGCCCAATTTGAGTTTTTTCAGGGGCCCAATTGCCCCAAGATTAAGCTAATGGGATCACCTCCCATTACCAACTTAATCATTGTGCTAACTACGATAAATCCTAAGACAATTTCTGCAGCTTGCTCTGGTGCGTCAATCGCTTCTTCCGGCGAGTTTCCGGCGAACTTCCGTTGATCATCCGATGAACCCTCGGTGATTCTCCTGCGGACTTCCGGCAAACTCCTGGACTTGCGATGATCCACTTGGCGAGTTCCGACGAGCTTCTTGGCCAAGCTTATGGACTTCTCGGATTTGTTCCCCTAGAACCTCCGACGACTGTCCGAACTTCCGTCGAGCTCTCGAACTCCCAACGTGATCATTGTCATGACTCCGGCGCAACTCCTACTGCATGTCTTACTTTCATCGTAGTTAATCCTGCACACTTATCTCAACATATAGGTTAGACAACAAATGACAATTGACTTCATCATCAAAATCCGAGATTCAACACCCACTATGTTACCTCTATTAGATGTCGTGTTTGTTAATGCGCTTGTCCCATAATTGTCACAAACTTAGATGCTTTGTTTAAGTTGTGTATCACCCTTGCGATATTTGTCTCCCTACCCGTAACCTCATGCAGTCTTATGGGGACCTACAAGGGAAAAGGTTGTTCCGTAGAAGCCAAAACTTAGGATTTTACAATCAAACACTTTATAGGCATCGTAAAAAACAAAGATGGACCTTGCAAATCTCAAAACGGTCGTGTAACAAAATCGACCAGAAACTAATCGTGTACAAAGTTCGTCGTATTGTCATGGACAAAACTGTAAATGGGTGTTTGATGTACTTCTCATGTATATCCGTGTCTTTCGGTTTTGTTCATGCTTTACACATTCAAAGATATCTATGAGAATGATGTGGATTTCGGCTCAATATGGCAGAATTGCAAATCAGGTTATCTTTGATGGTTCTTTTTTCGAGCCAATATATTGTGTGTTTCATCTTCTTTTTTGAGACAAGTAATTCTAGCTGAAGCTCATGGTAGTGTTTTGGGAGGACATTTCAGTAGGGACAAGACTATAGTTCTTGTTCAATCAAATTTCTATTGGCTTTAGATGTTCAGAGATATGGAGAGACTTGTAAAGCAATGCCGAGTGTGTCATTTGGTAAAACCAAGACGTCAAAATTCTAGTTTGTACACTCCATTACCAGTGCCTAATGCTCCATGGGAGGAAGTGAGTCTTGATTTCGTTTTGAGATTGCTAAGAACTCGAAAAAACAAAGATTCCAAAACTTCTGAAGTTTTGGGTTCTTCCTCCACAAAATTTACCTATTGACTCTTCTTTCACTTAGTTGTCACTTCCAAGTAGGTTCGCATCACTTCCGCTTTCGATTGGCATTTCGTTGGGAAATGAAGCGGACAATCTACTCTCAGTAGCACTGATCACCGTTGGTGAGGATTTGACAACTATTGTCTTCCATTATCTTCGCAGGGTCTTTGAACTTGTACAGAGCTCCTCTGCTGGATAGATAAGAGAATTGGGGTACTCGGTTTCACCCATTCTCTTAAGGGTTGAGAAGGCAAAGGTTACTTGACTTCGCCCGCCTCCTCGAGGTTGTACTCCATGCATCGAGCTGGTTACTGGCCTTCGCCTGCTCTTTGCTCACACTTCTGAAGCACTTGAAGTGTTTGCACTCCTTGCGTTGAGTTAGCTACTGTGATTCACCTTCTCAATGCCATCGAACTTCTGGAATGCAAGAAGTTTTTACCCCAACTTGGAGTAATTCTCTAATAGACTTGGTTGCCTCTAGGATTGTACCGTCTTCTCTATCAACCTTGTCGCCTACTCCCCTGAGTAGCAAAGGTACAGCACCGCGTACTGCCTGCTTCGTTCCTTGGTCGTGCACTCTTGCAAGACCCGAAGTCCTTCACTTTCGGCTATCTTGATGAGAAGCTCGTTGACACCGGTCTTACGAAGTTCCTTGGCCTCTGCCCTTCAGCCTTGTCTCGGTACTTGGAGTTTGCCTCTGCTCCATCTCCTCGGCCCATTTCACGACCAAGCGCTCTCCCTCCATGAGAGCAAGGGATCAATGACTTTCACGGAAGTCCCGCCTCTGCGGTACCATGGCACTGCCATGCCCATGACCCTACTATCCGTCGCCTCGCATCTGCATCCCTTTTCTTCATGATCAGTAGATATGTATCTGTGGCATTCCTCCGAGTCCACCTCCATTCTAACCGATGCTTGATTTTGGGTAGCTAAGTCCCTCTGGACTCATCGTCGCTTCCTCGCTCCTTTCGACCCCCTACTTCAACACCTCTGTGTTCTCCAAGTAGCTCCCTTTGGTCGATGGAAAGACAGATTGCAACTCCCATGCATGGCCTCTGCCATCGCATTATAGGGTTTGCACCGATTCTGTTCTCCTTAGCTTCTTTGGTAGCAACGTTCGCTTACTCGACCTTGTCCTCTGAATTGCCGGGCTCCCTTAAGCGAATATGAGCTCTGAAGCAATCCAACTCTCCAACTACTTCGATCATACCTCTGCATGATCAAGTCCCTCCCATGAGACTCACTGGTACTTGCATTCGAACTTTTCCCTTGGTGGAACACAGCCCCCATATGCTGATGACCTAGGCTTTTATCCGATGCAAAATTCGATGCATGCACGGAAGACCCGCCTCTGCGGTACCATGGCCTTCACTCCTTGAATCCATAGCCCTTCTTGCCGTCGTGTTGTTCACCGAAGTGGAGCTTCCAGTAGCTCCCGATCATACCTCCGTATAATCTAGTCCCTCACGGGACTCATTAATGTGTATCGCATTGTCACAAACTGTTCCACCACGATCCGCTGCACCATGTCGCCTCCTGGTGACATCTTTATTGCATTCTGATCCTTGTGGGATGAACTCGAATTGTGATCCCTCCATGTGTGGCCTCTGCCAATACATCGTAGGGTCTCTTCCACCTTCGATTTTGTTCGCTCCTTTGGCAATCGACCTTCATCCACCCACTCTTGGGTCACACCTAGATGAAGCACCACTCTAGGATAGTCCGTCGCCTAGTAGCTCCCGAAGTCCCCCGACTTCGCTGCAATTAGTGCACCATTGTTTGGATCCTGGGCCTCTGCCCCTACCAGCACAATCTTCGCTGCTCACCGCTTCCTTCATGGCAACTTGAACGACAACACTGTGGCATATTCTTCAAGAGTACTCCCCTCCGCGTCCTCTTACCCCGTGCCAAGGCATTCTGAACCCAACTTCACCTCCGCAAGTTGAGTCACCTTAGTTCCTTCGTCAAATGCGTCTCCGAGATAAGGTGCATGTGCCCAGAAGCTCCCTTCGTCTTTGACACCATGCAAGATGAGTCCACTCCGTCAGAATGAAGGACCCATGGAACAACATGATCCTGCTCTTGCCTCTGCAAGAGTTCATGTCCTTGACCTATGTCCAAGGCAAGCACTGTGCCTCCGCTCCATGTTCCATCTTCTCTGCTGGCTCCCTTCATGCGGCTTGGGTACTTCGCCAAGTTACACCCAAGTTGCTCCGCTCCTCGTTTTTGCATTGAGTTGATGGTGGCCCTCGTGCCCACCATTCCACGGGTCAGCCCTTCCTTGAGTTCGATCTTCATAACGACTCCAAGTGTGCCTTCATTTGTCTTGCTTTGGGTCGCTCCCCCACTTGATCTCGCAATGCATCCACCAATGCATTCTCTCAAGTGAGATCATGCGACGACTCCTCGCCGCTTGCTCGGTCCATTGAGCTTCGTGGAGTTGTTGTTTGTTGAGGTATTCCTCCTCAACATGTGAGGTCCGTCCCACATGATTCTCCCTTTGGAGAGCCGGGACTTATCCCTCTTGGATAACTGTCCCGTTGGAGCAACATCTCTCTTCGTTTCGGAGACCACCATCCCCTTGGACTACTCCGATTTGCTGAACAAACTGTGCATTGTTTTGCCTCTTGCAAACGCACTTGCTAGATTGCGACTCCACGTCAATATAGCACCCGCTGCACCATTCAAGGCTTAGCAACATGCTGAACTCGTTGCACACTTCAGCCTCCTACGGACGTATCCTTCACATGCCGAAAAGAAAGTTTCAATGCTCCATGGCGCCGAGTTTCGGTCGCCTTGGGATGACCGCGAACATTCAATCGTCCGCATACAAGCTCATGCATGAGTACCAAATTCTTCGAGTTAGCAATTCCCCTCACCTCTGTGAGCTTTTGCATAACTCTTTCGGTCGTTGAGCAACTCATTCCACCTTGCATGGTCTCATCCTTTACCAAGCGCCTCACTTGCCTTGAGCACCATCAGGTATAGTTGTCAACGTTGAGCCGTAGCTCAAACTCAGTCATCCTACCTTTTGTGCGCTTCACATTCTTCCAAGCTTGCCTGTTCTCGTGGTGCCTCTTGCGCGAAGGGTTGGCCATTCCTCTGAATGCCAATCTCAGATGCCCGCTCCTCTGAGCGACTCTTTTCCCTATATCTCCATGCCCGTTTTCTCCCAAACGGTCGCGCGTGTGCTGACTGCCCCCAACGCAGCCCTGCTAGGTCCCCCACGTTTGCATGCTAAGTGTTTCTATGAGTGCTTGTCCCGCTCTGATACCATCTGTCACGGACTTAGCTGGTTTTGCCTAAGTCGTGCGGCATCCTTGCGTGTCCGTCCGCAAAGGTCAGCCTCCCCGAAGCCTCCCATGGTCCCTTAAGACCCACAAAAGAGAAAACGGGTTAGAGAGAACGCCTCACTCGGGATCCACAAGCAAACATTCCAGGAAACACTTCATAGACAATGCAAATTACAAACAGACTTTACAAGCTCTGAACAGTTGCACAACAAAGGGTCAAAATGGTCCATTACAGACCGAAAATCTTTCACAAGTGTCCACATGACACAACCTTTATTTACAAGCCTAAAGCGGCCACCAACCCAACTAAAATGTGACTATTAAGCCTTCGACCGTCCCTCTACATGCTGTTCAAAGCATGAACATATCAAAAGACACGGACATACATAAGCATTACATCAAACATCTTGTTTAGAAGTTTGTCCGTGACACTATGTTGGCAAGAATACTAAGTAATGATATCTCATTCTTCCACAAATTAATACAATCGTTCTATGCATCATAGCATTGGTAAGAGTCCTTTTGAGGTTGTTTATGGTGCTAATCCTATTGGCCCTTTGGACTTAGAAGTTAATGAGAGGGCTAAGTAGATAAAGAAGCTATATGAGGGTGTTAAAGCATCTATTGAGAAGCAAAATGAGAGGTACATGTAAGCTGCCAACAAACACAGAAAACACGTGGAGTTTTACGAAGGTTATTTGGTCTGGATTCATCTAAGGAAGGAGAGGTTTCCACCAGGAAAATTTGGGAAATTGAAACCAAAGGTTGATGGTCCATTCAAGGTGCTTAAGAGAATTGGAAAGAATGCTTGTGAGATCTTGCTGCCTGAAGATTATGGAGTCTCCCCAACATTTAATGTGGTTGATTTAAGTCCTTATCATAATCATGTTAATGAAACAAACGAGGAGTTGAGGGCAAGTCTTTTTCAATTAGGGGAGATTGATATGGGAGTGCTTCATTTGCAACAATAAGCTCTTGTTGACCTTGCTGATATTATGGCTCACTTAAATATGACAACTCATGAGCATATTCCTTAGACAAAATTAAAGCTGTTTCAAGGTACTTTTCTTTATGACCAAGGAATGCATTAAAGGAGTTAGTTACCAATTGTAAAACACTTAATTTCGTAATTCCCTATGTATGAAGGGTTGTTTCATGCATTAGTACTTATTTTGGTGTTTTAGGGTTAGAAAGAAGTTTAGAAAACTAATGCTATTGGCAGAAGCTTTCTTGGAGTCCTCTCTTAAGCTTTGTATCTCTTGGATGCTTCCTTGAGTGTTGAGTCTTTTATTTTCAGTTCTGTATCTTTGTATATTATTCTTGGGGTGGTGAACTTTTTGTATCCCTTTATGATTTTAAACTTGGTGGTGAGCTATTTTTTGATTTTATTAAAGTATTATTGTGAGTTCGTTCATTTTTTATCTGAAAAACTTATTCCAGTAAATACAACTATACTATCAGATTTCTTTCAAAATTCATTCTACATTACACCTCCCTCCCCCCCCCCCCCCTCCCCTCTCCGCGCATTAGTGAGAAGTTCAGGAAGAGTCACCTCAAGCTTGTCCATTTTAAAATTCATAATGAACTATGAAAAGGAATTTAGGAGGGACTGAAGTACAAAATCCATATATAGGTTATTCTCTATGACCATTCCTAGCCCCGTGAGTTTTTCTATCCACTCAATCATTTTAAGGACATGGTTCTGAACCAATGTCCCCTTAGTCATCTTGGCACGGAATAGACTCTTGGATATCTCATATTGCTGAGTCCTTCCCTATTCCTGAAACAATTTGTGAAGATGTAGGAGAATAGATCTGGTATCTATCTTTTTATGCTACCTTTGTAACTCGAGAGTCATAGAGCCCAACATGTAACACTGAGCAAGAGTGGAGTCGTTTATGTACTTCACGTAGCGAGCGATCTCATTCTCACTTGCCCCTTCCTCGGATGTGAGCATTACTATGTCAAGGACATACTCGATTTTCTCTGTTGTAAGAACGATTTTTAGGTTGCGAAGCCAATCCGTGTAGTTTGGACTAGTGAGGCGGTTGACATCAAGTATGCCGCGTAAGGGATTTAAAAACGATATTTTTCTGAAAAATAAAAATGCAATAGAAAAGTAAATAACATGTATATTTTGGATTTTGAAAAAATAATTAATATATTATCTTTTATCTTAATCTATTCCCACTATTTTTTTGCGAAACACATAACTCCCTCCGATATGTGAATTGAAAATCTACGGTAGATTTTTACTGGGGATTGAGATCCAATCGACGCCTTAGTATAACGTTGAGGGACTCAATCAATCACACAGCCCAAATGGTAGGTAACTCTTGCCAATCACAACTCCTTATGATTCTCATCCTATTCGACCTCTAAACCATCATGGCCTTAAGGGACTCGACCAACCATGATGCTTGGTTAAGTCAGCACTATCATTACAAGATGAGTCTGATTCGATGGTATGCCCTCGAGGGACTCAACCAAACATACTATGCCCTCAGGTCATCGGTGACATCTCAATGTTGTAAGCAAGATCTCAAATCCTAATATATATGAGCCTCGAGGGACTTAACCAACTCGGTCTACGTCAAAAAGTGATTTTCGCTTATAATGATGGAAGGTCACGTGGGTCAATCTTATTGCCTCACGTTTGCCGACTTAATATTATTTTAGAGGGGTTTTTGTAATTTGATTTAGTCTTGTGGTTAAATATGATGCGCTACACATATTTTTAACACACACACACACACACACACACACACACACACACATATATATATATATATAGTAGGTGTAGAAATGTATATCACATATATGCACACACATCTATACTAGATGATTATGGACTAGAGCCTAAGTGATCAGGCCCGAGCCAAAGGCTTGATCACGAACAAAAAGATCAAAGTGTGTCTCAATGCATCTCAATGCTCGGTGATTGTGTCTCGTCCTCATCTGTCGTACCGACACCTCGGTACATCTCCATGCCCGACGATCGTCCGTTTCATCCTCCTGGTTCCCGTTAGCTTCTCCATGCTTTCGTCGCACCTTCTCATGCGATTACAACTTAATTACATGCACGTAGGTCCATAAATGTACATATTACATATAAGAAGCCTTGATCACATCAAAGGGAGGTATACCACTAAGGGAAATAGAATCACATGCCGGATATAATGAGAGAGAGAGGGAGGCTCACAGGCCCCAATAATAATAATCACATATACACTTCATCACATTACATGACCCATGATCATCTATCCACATCATACGTCATATGTACACAAATATGTAGGACTCTTTGGTAATAATTAATTAAATTAATTAATTAATTATATATATGGTTTAACTTTTAAACCTAGTTGAGACCCCTGCCATATCCTCATGGCAAGATGCCCCTTACGGCTAGGAAACCTTAGTCGCCAGGGTTACCCCTGCGTCCTGGAGTCCCTAGCCACAGGGCTGCCTTCGACAGCTAGGAAGCCCTAGCTACCAAGGTTGCCCTAGTAGCCAGGACTCTCTAAGTGTAGGGCTGCCTTGGGTAGCCAAAAAACCTAGTAAAGTAGTTGTCCCTACAGCTAGGAATCCCTGGCTGCAGGATTACCACAAGTGGCTAGGAAACCCTAGTCGCCAGGGTTCCCCATGCGGCCAGGAGTCCTGGCCGCCATGGTTGTCTTTGGCCAAGTAGTCCTCGGCCAGGGCAAGAGCAGCAAGGGCTGCTCTTGGCCATAGCAGCTTTGGCCAGGCCGAGAGCAGCCCTTGGCCAAATTTGTAGGGTAGCAACTTTTGCTTCCCTTTTTTGCCTTGGCATATAAGATATCTAGAGGTTCTTGGGTGATAGAATAGTTTGTACGCCAAAGATTACGTTGTTCCAATCTCAAATCGGCAAAACCGTAACTTGTTTACCAAACACCAATTCAGCACAACATGCAACAACTCATACAGTTTATAACCAATCGTCACACGAACAACCTGGCTCTGATACCACTGTTGGGAAACCGGGAGAGCATCACACGCGCAGCGGAAAAACAAAACAGAAATCAGTTTCCCAAAAACAGATTTATAACAAATCGCGTGCGACGATTGAGAGTGAAGAACTCGTTAAATTGAAAACTATGTAAGACGTGAGATCTCGCATGAAGGAGATCTACAGATCTGATAGAACCCCAGAGGAATTCTATGTAGATTGATCTTCGAGGGAGATCACTCCTTGGAACGCTATAGAGGAATTGTAGAGAGATCTTATTCACAAAGAGATGGAAGCTACATGCTTATATAGGGCTCCAAACCCTAGCCCTAGGGGCTGTTTCCTAAGTGAGTTTCCTCTTTTGCCCTTAACCCAAACCAACCAACCCAGTAAAAGGGGGGCGGCGGTTAGGAAGCCCAAAGGCCCAAATATAAACCCTAGGCACTCTTCTTTAAAGGATAGAGGCGGCTAGGTGGGGTTTATTACAATCTCACAGGGTTTTATTAGCTGCTTCTTGGTTGAGTAGGACCCAACCCTACTAGAGTCCTATCAAGTCCGCCCTCTCCAAATCAGCCTTTTCCTCAAGGTTGAGGTTCCATGAACTCAGGGAACCGGGTCTTCAGTTCCTTATGTGATTCCCATGTGGCGTCTTCAAGTGGTAAATTATTCTAATGCATTAGTACTTCAGTAGAGGGATGTCGGCGACGCATCACGATTCTACGATGTTGGGCAATTGGATCTGGGGTGACTCATGTTCTCCCAACTTGGGCTTCAGGCATGACACGTGGAAGACTGTGAATTTTGGCATCCTCTGGCAATTTAAGTTTGTACGCCACGACTCCAATACGCTCTGTGATCAGATAGAGTCCATAAAAACGTGGGGATAGCTTCATGGAGGCTCGTGTGTTGATGGAGAGTTGCTTATATAGCTGTAGGCGAAGATAAACCCAATCTTCTACGAAAAATTCTCTTTCGCTTCGTCGTGTGTCGGCTTGCTGCTTCATTTTGGCTTGAGCGGTAGAGAGATTATCCTTAAGCAGTTGTAGGAGTTTGTCCCAGTCAATCAATTCTTGGTCGACCTGTTCTACCTTGGCCGAGCCAATTATATGCTCTGGAATCACAGGAGCCGGTCGACCATACAGTGCTTCATAAGGGGCACATTTTGTAAATGAATGATATGTAGTATTATACCTAATTCAGCCCAGGGAAGCCATTTCGCCCACTCCTTTAGCCGGTCACTAGCGAAACACCGAAGGTACGTCTCTAAACACCTGTTCACCACCTCTGTTTGGCCATCAGTTTGTCGATGATATAGTGTGCTCATCTTGAGTTTGGTGCCATGTAACTGAAATAACTCGGTCCAAAATTTACTGGTGAAGATCCTGTCACGATCACTTACAATGAACCTTGCATCACATGCAGTTTAATAATATTATCCATGAAAATCTCGGCAATGCTAGTAGTAGTGTAGGGATTTCGCACAACACAAAAATGAGCAAATTTCGTAAGTCGATCAACCACTACGAGAATTGTGCTTTTTTTCTTTGGAAGGTGGCAGCCCTTCGATGAAGTCCATGGAGATGTCAGTCCACACTGAGTCTGGTATGGGTAGTGGTTGTAGCTTCCCTGGACTTGCCACTGTTTCACCTTTGTGCTGTTGACATACATCACATTGTGCCACATATTCAGAAATAATTTTTTTCATCCCTCTCCAATAAAAATTTTGCTTGACTCTTTTGTAGGTTCTCAGGAATCCGGAGTGCCTTGCTGAAGGTGTGGAGTGCATTTCATGCAAGATGATTTTGCTGCAAGGGGAGTCAGGTATAAGCACAATGCGACCTTTGTAGCCTAGATCCCTTGAATCCCAAGTATAGTGGGCTATTGCACTTGGATCTTCTTCCAATTTTTTTATGATGTTGCTGATCTCTGGATCCTTCTTCCATTCTTCCCTAATGTTCTTGAGGAAGCCGGTGGTAGGAAGGGAGATGGCTGAAAATTTAGCTTGCTTAGGTAGTCGTGAGAGTGCATCTGCAATAACGTTTTCTTTCCCCTTTTTGTAAATAATTTCATAATCAAATCCTAGAAGTTTGGTTACCCATTTTTGCTGCTCAGGGGATGATATCTTCTGCTCCAAAAAGTACTTGAGGCTTCTATGGTCGGTTTTAATTTGAAATCGTCGGCCGATCAGGTAGGGTCTCCACCCCATTACTGCGTGCACAATGACGAGTATCTCTTTATCATATATTGACATGTTTTGATGGGAGGGAGACAATGCCTTGTTGGTGTATGCGAGTAGTCGACCATCTTGCATGAGAACGACTCTATTTCCGACTCCAAATGCGTCGGCCTTAATGATGAAGGGTTGGCTGAAATCTGATAGCGCTAGCACTGGCGTCGTCGTCATGGCTACTTTAAGTTTGTCGAAGGCAGCGGAGACTTTGTCCGACTATTGGAAGACGTCTTTTTTCAGTAAAGAAGTGAGGGGTGCACTGATCTTCCCATAGTCCTTGACAAATTTTCGGTAATAGCCCGTTAGTCCAAGGAACCCGCGCAGTAATTTCACGTTTGTAGGTTTTGGCCAGCCTTGCATTGCTTCAATTTTTGTTGGGTCTACCGCCACTCTTTCTGATATTATGTGCCCAAGGTACTCTACGTTTTGCTAGAGAAAACTGTACTTTGGCGTCTTAACAAAAAGAGTATTCTCTCGAAGGATCGTCAAAACAACCTGTAAATGCTGAAAGTGAGTCTCAAGAGAATGGCTGTAAATGAGAATATCATCGAAAAATACAAGCACAAATTTGTGAAGAAATCTCCGAAAAATATCATTCATAAGACTTTGGAAGGTTGAAGGAGCATTAGTGAGTCCAAAAGGCATTACCAAGAATTCATAATATGGTCGTTATGTCTGTGAAATGCAGTTTTTGGAATGTCGTATTCATATACCCGAATTTGGTGGTAACCGGATCGGAGGTCCAACTTCGCGAAGACTCGAGCTCCTTTTAACTCATCAAGAAGTTCATCCACCACTGGTATTGGGTACTTGTCCTTGACGATGATGCCATTTAAAGAACGGTAGTCGATGCACATCCGCCAAGTTCCGTCCTTTTTGCGTATAAGTAGCACCGGTGAGGAATAAGGGCTGCAACTTGGTCGAATCACCCCTGTTTCAAGCATCTCCTTTACAATCTTTCAATTTCATCCTTCTAGAGATGAGGATAACGGTACGGTCGAGTGTTCGCTGGTGGTTTGCCCGGAAGGATTGGAATCCGATGGTCATTTTGTCGAGTAGGAGGAAGACCGCACGACTTAGCAAAAATGTCGGCAAATTCGACAAGCAATTGGGCGAGATTTTGACATTCAATTTCTATTTTCTTCCCCTCTGGTTGCTGCTGGAGATGCATAAAAAAATCACCATTTACCTTGTATAAAACTTTCTCCATTCGTTTGGTCAAAACGGTGGTTACGTTGCATCCACGCTTCCTGGGTAGGATGATATGTTTGCCTTTGCAATAGAATTTCATAATTAACTTGGAAAAGTTCCAAGAGACATCACCTAGCGTAGTCAGCCATTCTATGCCAAGCACGGCCTCATAGTTATCAATTGGTAGGAGGAAGAAGTCGGTGATAATTTCTTGGTCCTGCAGTAATAGTTTCACCTGCGGGCATCTTTGGTCGCACTTTAGGATTCTACCGTTGGCGACCTTTACATCGAACTTGCTGCAACCTTCGATATGGAGCGCCATCCGAGCAATAACCTTACTGTTTAAGAAGTTATTAGTGCTGCCCGTGTCGATGAGAATAGTGATCGGTTGTTGTTTGAGAAGGCCTCCACCTTTCATCGTTTGCGGGTTTGAGTAGCCGGCTAGCGCATGTACCATAAAGTCGGTCGGTTGTGGCTCTTCTTCCGTATCTTCTTCTTCATGTTCAAAGCTCTCTTTTGGATGTTCAATGACCTCGTCTTCTACTGGTTCAATCACAAGAAGTCTCCTTTTTGTACAGCGATGCTCGTGGCTCTATGGCTTGTCGCAATGCTAACATAACCCCTTCGCAAATCGCTCCCGAAGAGGTTCAATGGTTCAATCGCTCCGGGCTTCATGGAGCGACCCTAGTCCTCCGGGCTTCATGGTTCAATCGCTCCTCTTGAAGTCGTGCAAAAGAGATGGCTGCCATAAGTGTGTTCGGTTGTCGCGCTTTAACTTCTCCCCGGATCTCCGACTTCAAGCCCTCAATGAAGGTCCCCAATAGCTGTTTTTCAGACCAATCACGAGTTTGATTAGATAACCTTTCAAACTTGGTTTGGTACTCCTGAATGGTAGAGGTTTGTCGGATCTTTGCTAGTTGTCCGTCAATGTTCTTGTAATCGGTTGGTCCAAAGCGGATCAACAGTCTTTCTTTGAATTGTCACAATGAGAGGACTCCATGAGCGTGTTCAAACCAGTCAAACCACTATATGGCATCCCCTTCAAGATGTATTGCTGCAATTTCTACCATAGATGCATTCGCGGTTTTGTGGTACCGAAAATAACGCTCCACCCGCGAGATCCAATCAATCGGGTCTCCTTCTTCCCATCTAGGGAAGTCCACCCTCATGTGTGGATAGTGGAGATCGGTCAGAGAGCCTCCCCTCTCTTGGAAGTTATCTCTTCGGGCTTGGTGTGATTGGTTAGAGCTCTCCCCTTGATGTGATTTCTTCGGGCTTGGTGGTCGACCCAAATTAAGTCGGTAAAGAGAGTCTGAATCTTATCCTTCATTCGCGTCTCGAAGGCTTTAAATTTAGCATTGATTGCTTCTTCCGATGCTATAGTATACGCTTCCAAATCTGTAATGTTAAGATCTCTCTTTTGTTGTTGGGTTAAAGGCATGTATCGGTTGAGAGAAGTGGTGGTCGAAAGGGTTGGTGGATTGGTGGATGTAGGCTGCGGTTTTAGGCTTTTTTTTTTTGGCTGTTTTGGGTGCAATTTGAGGGTGTGGTTTGGTGGAGTTTTAGGGCTGTGATGGTAGTGGATGAAGGTTAGGAAAAAAGTTTTAGATCTGTGGTAGATGGCAGCAAAGGTTTGATAGAAATCAGTGGAAGTTGCTGCAGATAGGTGTTGTCTTGTATGAGCAGAATTATCGTCGAAGAAACACCGGTTTCTCGATGAAATTTCTAACAAAATATGAGAGATTTGAGGAGGGAATTTGATAGCAAAATCTCAGTTTAGATAACAGTAATGATGACAAATTTAATCAAGAAAATTTCGGCAGTATAACAACAAGGAGATTGGTGCAAGTTGCGATAGCAGAATTCTCGTCGAAAAATTCTAGCGGTTTGCAACGAAAATTTGTAGCAAAACAAGAACGGTTTTAGAGATGAATTCCTTAATATATCAATCTTAGATGGAAGCCAAGAAGATCTATGAAGCGTATAAGAAATTTCGTTCAAGAAGGAAAGCAAATAGATCGGTTAAAAGCAACAATATACGGCTGAAATTTTCTGCAGCAATCCTTCGTTCGCAAAGATGATAACTTTTACGACGAAAGGAGTTCGCAGCATGGGATAGATAAAAATACTTCTTCTTGGTATTTTGAATAGAAAATTATAGCAGCAAAAGGTATTGGTGATAGGAGAATACTAGATCTCTGATACAATTGGAGGTGACAACAATAGATTGAGTAGATCTACGCTAGAAGATGACGGTCAAGATGGCAACATCAAGAGTAATTGTGGGAATTGCTTGGCTGGCGGTGGGCGGTAGAGGTGGTAGCAAAAGCAGCAAGATCACTACTTTGATACCAGATAGAACCCTAGAAGAATTCTATATAGATTGATCTTTGAGGGAGATCACTCCTTGGAACGCTATAGGGGTTCCACCTTCTTAGAAGTCGGCTAAATGGCTGCAATTGTACATAGATCTTATTCCCAAAGAGATGGAAGCTATATACTTATATAGGGCTCCAAACCCTAGCCTTAGGGGCTGCTTCCTAAGTGAATTACCCCTTTTGCCCATAACCATAACCAACCAACCCAGTAAAAGGGGGCGGCGGTTAGGAAGCCCAAAGGCCCAAATATAAACCCTAGCCACTCTTCTTTATAGGATAGAGGCGGCTAGGTGAGGTTTATTACAATCTCACAGGGTTTTATTAGCTGCTTCTTGGTTGAGTAGGACCCAACCCTGCTAGGGTCCTATCAGGATCCTAGTCCGTGGATGAAGGAGATCTCGCATTCTCCTATCTAGCGGTGATCCACACGGCGGATGAAGCGACAACGTACTTCCTCTTGCGACGTGTTCTTTTCTCGCTTTCGCGCACCACTATCACGCAGTAGGGTAAATCCTTCTTGTTGCCCTCTCACACCAAACAGGGGGTAGCCCTATTGCTAACCCTAATGGATCCTGCCCTATTGGGTATTGGATCTCCATCCAATTACCCTAACATATTGGATACTTGATCTCCATCCAATTAGCTATAGCTTAATGAAAATTGGATCTCTATTCAAGTTTTCACTCTAAGCTCTTCTTGGGTCCCGCCCAACGGATCCAATAAAATAGGGACTTATTGGATATCACATATCTAATCTTTTATTTGTCGCATCATCTACCATATGTGTGTGACCTTTTAGGCCTAATATCGAGCTGGTCATGAGTTGTACCTGTCAGAACTCCTTCTGACACAATGAATTATTATCCCATAATAATTCACTCAACTCATCGACTATGGACGTATTAAGCCACTACATCATAGTCCCCAAACGGTATAGGGGGATTTAATCCATTGGACATGTCTACTCTTAGTTACTGTGCATTTATAGTCCCTTATCCATCTAAAATCTCAGAGACTGTATACCGAGCATGGTGTTGTCAGGCCCATACAGAATCTACTTGAGTCTCATTCTAATCATATTTTTTCGGAGAACTCTTCTCTTAATCCGATTGACCCTGGCTAGGGATTTGCTTGAGCGAGAACACACGCGACATTCCTCTCATGATACCGAGACCGGATGATCCTCTATTGACACTCAATTGCTCTCGTAAGGTTGGTTACCACTCTCGATGACTAACTAGGTTAGATTTGGAACTTCCAGACCTATAAGTCTGGTATCAAAGAGTGGAGTACTTATGCAGGGCATCCTTGGTGTCTCAAGTCTAAGGATCAGACACACAATTGGGATCACGGAACCGTTGTCTGACAATGTGGTATTATTAATTATCAGTATTCTGTGAGCGGATCATTCAGTGAATTCATTCTCTAATGAGCACCTGCATTATATTCTTAGTATCTCTACACAAGCAGCTATGAGACCAGTTGCCTCCATCATATGGACGGGTATATAGTACACCGGTCTGTCTGGCTATCTTGATGCCCCTCTCGAGTAACCTATGATCAAGAATCTTTAGAGTCTTTGTTTATAGGCGAATTGGTCTCATTATCATGATTTGATCATGATCCAATTTCTATTGCAAAGATCGAAGGACATCATAATATATTTATCATCCAATATAAAGAGCGTATCACATATGCCATCACTCACGTGATTGGCTTGCAGGACACCTGTAACTAGCACCTTTGTTACGAGAGAAAGCCATTTTCCGTTTCTGGTTGGCCTCAAAATGCAGTTACAGTGGTGCATATGGCATAGGAAGGTCACGTTTGATGGTGTATGGAGGAGGCAAAGCAATCGATGGTGTTTGGCGGAGGAATGAATGACGACGTAGGGTTTCTCTTTGGTGATGGTTATAGATAAACTTGGTGATCGATTGTACCTTTGCCATTGTCTTCTGATGGATTATTGATAAACTTATTGTAGCTCATCAATGTCTTTCATCATGAGATCCATACAATGTGTTACACACTTAAAGTTCAAAAAAGTTCCCTCTGCAATCCATCAATTGCAAACCAACCTTATTGAAATTTGCCCTATTATCAGTAACAATTTGGATAATATATTGTGAGCCAATCTCCTTTACCTTAGTATCCATTAGGTACTTTACATAGTTTACATCTTGAATTTTGTTTCATGCATTAATGGACTTATAAATGACCCTCTTTCTATTGCAGTATACTAAGAAGTTGATAATGCTTATTCTGGTGGGTTTGGTTTAACTATCACACATCAATGTCACCTCATATAGGTCTCCTTGCTTCTTTAAGGATTTTATCGCATCTCTCAATTCTACCATCTTCGAGATGTATTTCCTTCGGCGCAGGAGGTTGGATGCCCTTACCAACCTTTTGAATTGACAATACCATGCTTTGCTAGTATGAACCTTTGGCTGTATGGATTGGAATTCTGTGAAAGTTAAACCACTTGGCAAAGAATTTGCCAATATTATTCTTTTCTTTGTATATGCATCATCAATCATTGTCTGTTTTGTTAACTGTGGTGGATAAACCTCCGGATCCATATTGACGATATCAAGTCTCATAAACCACCTTGCCTCATGTTATCGATCCTACACATTTGAGGAGGAGGAACTGACTTATGTTGCTCAACTAAGGAGGAATTGGTTGCTTTATGATGGCAATCTTGCCCAGTCCCAGTCCCACTGCCACTATCATGCTTTCATTTCAAGTTCCATGTTTCCATTGTGAGTCTTTTGTTCGATGTCTCGTGGCCTCATTAATGTGATGATGCTCCAATGAAGCATAAATGCTAGTCACAAGTTTTGTGTCGACATCATTGCTGTGACCCTTATGTTGATTAGCCTGACCTTGCTTCCAAAACTACCGATTTCGGTTCAATCGTATTTGGAATCGAAACCAGCCAGTTCTAGGCAGTTCAGTTCTGGTTCAGGAACTAGCAGTTTTGGAATTGATTCTGAACTAGAACAACCTATTTTATTATATTATTATTTTTTAAATTTCTCGAAAATAGTCCTTCAATTAGCTGTTTATTAAACTATTGGAATGGCAAATTCACCATTTACATGGCATTTAGTTTTTTTTTAAATTTTTCTAGGCTTGCTTGGAATCGAACCAAAATTGTCAGTTCTGATTCCAAATCCAATTTATGGGGATCAGAATTGAACTGAATCACCTCGGCTCTGGTTCGATTCAAAAACCATCGAAATGTTGTCCCTGTTTGGTTTTAGTTCTGAATCGGTTCGATTCCAATTTGGTGTTAGCTCGAATCAAACCGAGGCCAAGGCTAATATTGATCATATACTAGACCCTGTATGGCACACCTATATTGTTCTTGTTCGACCTGCTTACCTAGAGCATTCGTCTTTTTCTATTCCATATTTGCTTGAAATTTTAATCTTAGTGCATTTTGCGACATCGTGATGATATCTGTTGGCTATATGTTACTTCATACGGTCACTCCTCTACGCCGGTCAATGTAGTTACAATGAATACACTACCAATGATGACTATTCTATAAACTATGAGCATTTTCCTACAAAAATGTCAACATAATAATATCCTGTGATTAAGACTAAATTATGGCTAATGACCCCTAATTGGGTCTAAAAGTAAGAAAATGATACTAATTGGCTCTTGTTAGACTTTAATCATATTAAATACAAGAAAAGAGCCTTAATCAACTTATTATGAATTCATAATGAACCAATTAAAAACATTGCGATTAAGCCTAAATTATGTTAATAATCCCTAATTATGTCCAAAAGTAAGAAAATGACATTAATTGACTTTAATTAGACTTTAATCATATTAAATATAAAGAAAAGACTCTTAATCAACTTATAAATTTATAATGAATCAACTAATAACAAGTTGTAATTGAGCCTAAATAATGACCCCTAATTATTTCTAAACTTAAGAGAAAGATAATCACCTTTAACAACCTGAGTTCAGGCAAAATTAACACACCAATTTAGGTCTAAAAGTAAGGTAGTGGACCTATTTGACCTACTCTTAAGGGAAATACACTAGTCACCCTTAATTATTTATAATTATGAAAATAATAATAATCTGATTACATCAAATGATAACTAAAATATAGAAAGAGCATAAATACCTTTAATTGAAGAAAATTTTTACCCAATCCCAAATTTGAATCCATCAAAATAAGGAGCTTGATTTGCACTGATCATTGATTAGGATGTTTAATCAAGTCAAAGTGAGAAAAAGAGTGAACGAGGGGAGTGAGTGGGGGAGGGGAGGGGAGGGAGGGAATTTTAAACAGGTAGAACCAACCATGGTCCACTGGTCAATTTGATCCTTGGACCTTGATTTGGCCATTGGACCTTGATTTGATTAGCTTGGATTGGTACAATCAAAATTCGACCATTAGCAATCAATATAGGTCGGTAAGGAGTGTATCGTCCAATCCGGTCAAAATCCAACCAATCAATATAAGTCAGTAATGGTTTAGTTTGGATGGTAAAAAGGGTGTATTGGGCATGTGTTTCACCTGAAACAGTGATCTGTGTGTCAATCATCAAGCCGTCCTGTCACGGACAAACTTTGAAACAGGGTGTTTGATGTAATGCTTATATCTGTCCGTGTCTGTTGGCATGTTCATGCCTTGTACAGCGTGTAGAGGGGCAGCCGAAGGCTTATAAGTCCCACTTTAGTTGGGTTGGTGGCCTCTTTAGGCTTGTAAATAAAGGTTGTGTCATTGGACACGTGCGAGAGCTTTTCGGTCTGTAATGGACCATTTTACCCTTTGTTGTGCCACTGTTCAGAGCTTGTAAAGTCTGTTTGTAATTTGCATTGTCTATGAAGTGTTTTTCGGACATGTTTGCTTGTGGATCCCGATTGAGGCGTTCTCTCTTGCCCGTTCTCTCTTTTGTTGGTCCTAAGGGACAATGGGAGTTTTCGGGGAGGCTGACCTTTGCGGACGGATACGCAAGGGTGCCGCACGACTTAGGCAAAACCAGCTAAGTCCGTGTCATATGGTATCAGAGCGGGACAAGCACTCATAGAAACACTTAGCATGCAAACGTGGGGGACCTAGCGGGGCTGCGTCGAGGGCAGTCTGCACACGCGCGACCGTTTGGGGGAAAAACGGACATGGAGATGTAGGGAAAGGAGTCGCTTAGAGGAGCGGGCATCTGACATTGGCATTCAGAGGAATGGTCAACCCTTCGCGCAAGAGGCACCACGAGAACAGACAAGCTTGGCAGAATGTGGAGCGCACAAAGGTTGGGATGGCTGAGTTTGAGCTACGGCTCAACGTTGACAACTATACTTTGATGGTGCTCTAGGTAAGCGAGGCGCTTGGCAAGAATGAGACCATGCAAGGTGGAATTAGTTGTTCAGCGATCAAAAGAGTTATGCAAAGCTCACAGAGGTGAGGGGAATTGCTAACTCGAAGAATTTGGTACTCATACATGGGCTTGTATGCGGACGATGGAATGTTCGTGGCCATCCCAAGGCGGTCGAGACTCGGCGCCATGGAGCATTGAAACTTTCTCTTCGGCATGCAAAGGATACGTCCGGAGGAGGCTGAAGTGTGCAACGAGTTCAGCATGTTGCTAGGCCTTGAGGGGTGCAGCGGTGACTGTATTGACGTGGAGGCGCAATCTAGCAAGTGCGTTTGCAAGAGGCAGAACAATGCACAGTTTGTTCAGCAGATCGGAGTAGTCCAAGGGGATGGTGGTCTCCGAAACGAAGAGAGATGTTGCTCCAACGGGATAGTTATCCAGGAGGGATAAGTCTCGGCACTCCAGAGGGAGAATCATGTGAGACGGACTTCACATGTTGAGGAGGAGTACCTCACAAACAACAACTCCACGAAGCTCAATGGACCGAGCAAGCAGCGAGGAGTTGCCGCATGATCTCGCTCGAGAGAATGCATTGGTGGATGCATTGCGAGATCAAGTGGGGGAGCGACCTGGAGCAACACAAATGAAGGCACACTTGGAGTCGATATGAGATCGGACTCAAGGGAGGGCTGACCCGTGGAATGGTGGGCACGAGGGCCACCATCGACTCAATGCAAAAACGAGGAGCGGAGCAACTTGGGTGTAACTTGGTGAAGTACCCAAGCCGCATGAAGGGAGCCAGCAGAGAAGTTGGAACATGGAGCAGAGGCACAGTGCTTTCCTTAGACAGAGGTCAAGGACATGAACTCTTGCAGAGGCAAGAGTGGGATCATGTTGTTCCATGGGTCTTTCATTCTGACGGAGCGGACTCATCTTGCATGGTGCCAAAGACGAAGGGAGCTTCGGGGCACATGCACCTTATCTCGGAGGAGTATTTGATGAAGGAACTAAGGCGGCTCAATTTGCGGAGGCGAAGTTGAGTTCAGAAGGCCTTAGCACGGGGCAAGAGGACGCAGAGGCGGGTACTCTTGAAGAATATGCCACAGTGTTGCCATTCGAGTTGCTAGGAAGGAAGCGGTGCGCAGCAGAGATTGTGCTGGTAGGGGCAGAGGCCCAGGATCCAGGCAATGGTGCACAAATTACAGCGAAGTCGGCGGACTTCGGGAGCTACTAGGCGACGGACTGTCCTAGAGCGGTGCTTTATCTAGGGGTGACCCAAGAGTGGGTGGATGAAGATCGATTGCCAAAGGAGCGAACAAAATCGAAGGTGGAAGAGACCCTGCGATGTATTGGCAGAGGCCACACATGGAGGGTTCACAATTCGAGTTTATTCCCCAAGGATCAGAATGCAATGGAGATGTCACCAGGAGGCGACATGGTGCAGCGGATCGTGGTGGAATAGTTCGTGGCAATGCGATACACACCAGTGGGTCCCGTGAGGGATGAGATCATATGGAGGTATGATCGGGAGCTACTGGGAGCTCCGCTTTGGTGAACAACACGACGGCAAGAAGGGCTATGGATTCAAGGAGTGAAGGCCATGGTACCGCAGAGGCGGGTCTTCCGGGCGTGCACCGAATTTTGCATCGGATGAAAACCTTGGTCATCAGCATATGGGGGCTGGGTTCCACCAAGGGAAAAGTTCGTATGCAAGTACCAGGGAGTCCCATGGGAGGGACTTGATCATGCAGAGGTATGATCGAAGCAGCTGGAGAGTTGGACTGCTCCAGAGCTCATATTCGCTTAAGGGAGCCCGACAAGTCAGAGGACAAGGTCGAGTAAGCGAACGTTGCTACCAAGGAAGCTAAGGAGAACAGAATTGGTGCAAACCCTACAACGCGATGGCAGAGGCCATGCATGGGAGTTGCAGTCTGTCTTTCCATCGACCAAACAGACTGCTTGGAGAACACAGAGGTGTTGAAGCAGGGGGTCGAAAGGGGCGAGGAAGCGACGATGAGTCCAGAGGGACTTAGCTACCCAAAGTCAAGCAATCAGTTAGAATGGAGGTGGACTCAGAGGAGTGCCACGGAGACATCTCTACTGATCGTGAAGAAAAGGGATTCAGATGCGAGGCGACGGATAGTAGGGCCATGGGCATGGCAGCGCCATGGTACCGCAGAGGCGGGACTTCCGTCAAAGTCATTGATCCCTTGCTCTCACGGAGGGAGAGCGCTTGGTCGTGAAAGGGGCCGAGGAGGTGGAGCATGCAGAGGCAATCTCCAAGTACCGAGACAAGGCTGAAGGGCAGAGGCCAAGAAACTTCGTAAGACCGGTGTCTACAAGTTTCTCATCAAGATAGCCGTAAGTGAAGGACTTCGGGTCATGCAAGAGTGCACGACCAAGGAACGAAGCAGGCAGTACGCGGTGCTGTACCTTTGCTACTCAGTGGAGTAGGCGGCAGGGTTGATGGAGAAGACGGTACAATCCCAGAGGCGACCTCATCTATCAGAGAATTACTCCAAGTTGGGGTGAAAACTTCCTGCATTCCAGAAGTTCAATGGCATTGAGAAGGTGAATCACAGTAGCTAACTCAACGCAAGGAGTGCAAACACTTCAAGTGCTTCAGAAGTGTGAGCAAAGAGCAGGCGAAGGCCAGTAACCAGCTCGATGCATGAAGTACAACCTCGAGGAGGCGGGCGAAGTCAAGTAACCTTTGCCTTCTCAACTCTTGAGAGGATGGGCGAAACCGAGTACCCCAATTCTCTTATCTATCCAGCAGAGGAGCTCTGCACAAGTTCAAAGACCCTTCGAAGATAATGGAAGACAATAGTTGTCAAATCCTCACCAACGGTGATCAGTGCTACTGAGAGTAGATTGTCCGCCTCATTTCCCAACGAAATGCCAATCGAAAGCGGAAGTGATGCGAACCTACTTGGATGCGACAACTAATTGAAAGAAGAGTCAATGAACAGATTTTGTGGAGGAAGGACCCAAAACTTCAGAAGTTTGCGAGGCGATGCTCGTTAAAGCTCCAACAAGCATCCACCCAGTTCAAGCAGCATGTGGAAATTTTGAGAAACTGGCGCAGTAAGGATGGTCTTTTCCTTCATTTGGTGGATCCGCAGGAATCAACGAGGATCAACACAACTCAGCCAACCCCACACCAGAGTCAGAGTTATTGGTGAGTTGAAGCAGCATGGCGGATCAAAGGTTCGACTACCCAAAAACAGCAGCGGAGAGCAGCTGGGAGCCAGGAGGGGCATTGCAGCTGGAGCAGAAGATTGAAGACTCAGCAAGGGCGAAGAGTTGCAGTGTTCACAAAGGCTTTGACGAGGACGTCGAAGGGATAAGTGGGGGAGAATGTCACGGACAAACTTCGAAACAGGGTGTTTGATGTAATGCTTATATCTGTCCGTGTCTGTTGGCATGTTCATGCCTTGTACAGCGTGTAGAGGGGCAGCCGAAGGCTTATAAGTCCCACTTTAGTTGGGTTGGTGGCCTCTTTAGGCTTGTAAATAAAGGTTGTGTCATTGGACACGTGCGAGAGCTTTTCGGTCTGTAATGGACCATTTTACCCTTTGTTGTGCCACTGTTCAGAGCTTGTAAAGTCTGTTTGTAATTTGCATTGTCTATGAAGTGTTTTTCGGACATGTTTGCTTGTGGATCCCGATTGAGGCGTTCTCTCTTGCCCGTTCTCTCTTTTGTTGGTCCTAAGGGACAATGAGAGTCTTCGGGGAGGCTGACCTTTGCGGACGGATACGCAAGGGTGCCGCACGACTTAGGCAAAACCAGCTAAGTCCGTGTCAGTCCGATATGTATCACTAATTTTGTTTCGTTTCGGGCAATACAACAAACATTGCTATTATGTGTAGTGTATATTAACTATTTGGAATTTTTTCTTGTTTAATTTAAACAGTCTCATTCTCAAGATCCTTCTCTCGTTGCATCAAGGGTTGATTCACTTAACACACTCCATGTGGCCTCATCTAACTTGAACCATGGGCTTAGATATGAATTATTATTATTTTTTTGTAAGTGAATTGAATTGGCAGGGGCATCATATGGCAATTGAACACCACTTGAACTTGGAACTCCATCTTGGTAGATTAAGGACTAACCCCATTATTTACAATACATTTTTCTAGTTGGTTTGTATTCTTCATTGACTATAACATTGATTATGTTTAATGTGATTATTCAAACAATAAAATTCTTGACTCAATGTTATTAGTCAAGAATTATTATTGTTTGAATAATGACATTAAACATAATCAATGTTATAGTCAAGAATTATTATTATTTTTTTGTAAGTGAATTGATTTGGCAGGGGCATCATATGGCAATTGAACACCACTTGAACTTGAACTCCATCTTGGTAGATTAAGGACTAACCCCATTATTTACAATATTATTTTCTAGTTGGTTTGTATTGTTCATTAACTATAACATTGCTTATGTTTAATGTCATTATTCAAACAATAAAATTCTTGACTCAATGTTATTAGTAGCACTTAGGCGAAGTGTGCCCCTATCACCTCAAATATGTTTAGGTGAGACACCTTTGCTTGGGCACCATCTAGGCGAGTGCCTTAGGTCGGGCGTTGAGCGTCTCGCATGTAATAGGCTCGGCCACCACTTCTTCATCGCCATAAGTTAGTGGCACCTAACCAAGTGACCTTATTGAGTGTGTTACCCTCCTCCTCCCCCGGAGTCTCCACCACTTTGTCTCCTCTATCCTCTCTATCAAGGTATGCAATATCATACCGTACCGGAGTTTCGACATTTGCTCGGTATGGTACGATATTGTATCCGAGCGGTATACTGTTCGGTATATATATATATATATATATATATATATATATATATATATATATATAATTCGATGACGTCGCCAATGTCGCCTCTCTTCTCTCAGGCGCTTGGCGACGTCGCCTCGTTTATATATATATATATATATAAATTAATAAATATATATTTATATATAAAATAATATATATATATATATATTTATTTATATATATATATTTTTTATAAAAGGCGACATTGCCTCGTTTATATATATATATATAAATATTTATATATAAAATATTTTTATAAAAGGCGACGTCGCCTTTTCCTTCTCCCATACGGGGCAACATCGCCGAGGCGACGTGATATCATCGAGTTTATATATATATATATATATATATATATATATATATATATATATATATATATATATATATATATAAGATTATTGATATTTATATATAAATATTCTTATAAAAGGCGACGTCGTCGATAAAGACGACACGACGCCGCCTTTTATAAAAATATAAATATAAATATATATATATATATATAGTTCGTTCTGTCCGGTAAGGGGTGGTCCGTGTACTGGCCAACTGACGGACTGGTACGTACCGCCCGTACCGGACAGTATTATTCGAAATTGCATACCTTGCTCTCTATCTTGCGATCCATCTACATTTCCTCTCCTTTGGCACTATTTGTCTCTTTTGTCGTTGTCCTCTCCATCTGCATGATAAGAGGGGTCTTCTTTTACAATATTGAGGGGTCTCAACCTCAAGTTTTACAACGTACCATAGTATACCTCAAATAACTGAGACACCATACCATTCAGCACGAATTATTCTATGATTGAGAGGGGTCTTCTTTTACAACGTGATGCATTTATTTCAAGTTTTACCACGTGATAAAGATAATTTTGGAATGTGATATAGTGGAATGGTAACTATCAAATTGACTCATCTATTGAGGGAAATTCATCAAAATTTGTCGGTATCATTCATGAAACACAATTGATGAGGTGCTGTCTGTACACATCCACAGGCACCTATGTCTCCATCCACATCATAATGTTTTTTCTTGGTATTCCATTGCTAATATTCTTCACAAACCATTATTTTAACCAAAGTTTCTTTTTATTGTTAATTTTTTTTATGTATTCATTGTCATGTTCTTACAGGTCTATAGAGATTCTGAAACAACACCCATGGTTTGCTGTGATGTTTGTGAAAGATGGGTCCACTGCCTATGTGATAGCATCAGGTTGTTGTCAGCATATTCTTGTTGCTTACTTAGGAAGATCAATGTTCGATTTCTTGTTTTTTTATTTCTTTTGAACTTTGATTATGCAACATGATCTAAGTTTATATTTACCTGCACAGATTACATTCTTTTTCACATGCCATATTGTGATTTTGTTAAAAAAAAATTAAATTAAGGCCTTTGACAGTTTTCTTATTACTGTGATGAGTGCCACTTTGATATTATTGTGTTTATATTGACAAAATGGTCAAGAATAATGACTGTTTGAAAATGAGGATTTATTAATAGGACCCTTTTATATAATTCATTTATTTTGTAAAACTCCTCACATTATTCCTATTTTCATTTTTCCCATAAAAAAATGTTTTTGAAGCAATGGAGACCCCTGCTGTCCATATCCGTGAGTCAAGTTAACTTCAATATAATTTTTGTTACTCAAAATTCAAAATTCACTTAATGGAAACTCTCATATTCAGCATTAAACGTCCACAGAAACATATCAAAGGAACACACTGGCAACAATAGATCCTCCATGGCTCCAACAACTCCATCCAAGTTTGGCTACATATGAAATCAATTCATTGTAGTTGTTAGTGGGTGAACATTTTTACTATTTTTATGGACTGGTGTGACTATCCATTTTTTCATGGTTTGATGCCCTAACAAACAACAAAAACTGGTTTTAGGAAGAAAAAAAAAAGAAACTACAATCTTTATTAACAATAAGAATTGCTACTTTTTTCTGGGATTACTTGATAAAATTCACAGAAATGAAAATAAAACAGTTATGGTGATAAGAGTTTCAAGTTATATATATATATTTTAATGTCTGTTCTTCCCCCAATCTAGATCTGGTGATGCAGCTTGGTGGCACCTTTATGGGACATCCTTCATCTGCACTTTGTCGAAGTCAGCACACCACCCAGCTTGGCAGAACTCATTCTACATGGATCCTCTTCCTTGTTTGCCCCCACATTCTGGCACTCTTGTATAAGCTTGCCATCAATGGAAAGGAGTTAATCCTACTCCCTGATTACTACAACCATTTTAGGTATGATATCTTGTACCACCACCAGTTCACGACTACGAACCATCACAAACTGAGCTCAGTGTAGAAAATATGAAGGGAAGAATAAGAGAGAGAATTACACATAATGAACACCAAGATTTTTCATGGTTTGGTCAATTGGCCTGTGCATGAGCAAGTAGACAGCTTTTTTAAGACAGAAAACGTTACAAGCCTGCCCCGATATAAGTGACTCACACCAGAGTAATCCTTGCCAAAACCTCTCAAACACAAGATGCATTAGACATAAAATAGATATTCTTTGCTTAAGCATCAATTATATATGGCATGTCCTGAGATATGCCAACAAATTGCTTCACAATTCCCTTGGTCTGCAAGAACTGAATTAATAGAGAGGTCCCGTCATGAGTACTTTGGGGCTGAGCAAATGCAAGAAGCAACTTACATGAGTTGGTCAATTGGTCTGTGCGTGAAAAAGAAGACAGAGCTTTCCTACGATGGAAATGTTACAAGCCACCCTGATATAAGTGACCAATTTGGTTATATCTTGCTTCAGTACGGGCTTATGTGAACAAGGAAGATTAAGTTTTCAAGCATCTCCTTATAAACATGTTGATTCCTGAAGAATAGTGATTCATCTTCCACTGGGTGATGCTTTATTGGTTCTATATAACCTTCCACTTGGAATAGGAGGCCTGGTGCACTGCTACCTGACAGAGGAAGATTTATATGTGTTTGCAGCAGCGCCTGCACTAGAATTAACCATTAAGCATGCAGTGAATCTGAATGCTTGTATGAGTGCAATGACTAGAACATTTGATAGCAGCTGATTATGAATTAGAAAACTTATCAAGTATGGAAGAAGGTGATGTTGTAATGAACTCTGGTATATACACCTTATTATGAAATATGACATGAAGTTCGACATTGATGTTAGCAATTGTCCTAACCATTTATTAGTTGTCACAAAGTTGTTATATACAAACAACTTGAACTAGATGCTATCAAACAATTACACTATGAAAGGAGATGACTTTGGAGATGTATTCTTCAGTAGTTGAATAATCAAATTAATGCGTCATGCACTTCTTTCTTAATGTTACAGGATTCAAACAATATGTTAAGTGGCATAGTTGCTCATTTTTTGGGCAGTCTTCCATTTGTTCTTTTTTTATACTTTCTACTTATCTAGACACTTATCTAGGAGAATCTTGCATATCTTAGATGACAATCAATATTATAAGTTTTTGCATGTGATGATTAATCTTTATTTTGATGGTAAATCTACAGCTCTGTGCATGCTTGAATTTGATTTGGCTTGTAATTTTGTCCACATCCATTGGTGGTTTGAATATGGAGCCTTCTCTGCATAGACTTCTGTTTTATAGCTGATTTCATATTCGTAAGGATCATGAGGTTGTTTTTTAAAATTTCAAAGTTCTAATAGAGAAACTTATTGTCTCATTAGGTCTTTCTAATAGTTCTAGATCAACAGTTCAATTTCTCTTTTTATCCAACCAAATATTTATATATTTTACAAATTCCTGTTGCTAGAATAATCTAACTACAGACTCTACTTTGTTAGAAATAGTTCTCTTCTTTCCTAAGATCAATTGAAGGCATCCTTGTATCATTTCTCATTTTATCATTTTTTGCCCCCCTCACATCACACAGTGATGAAAAATATCAGCAGTTCCAAGCAGATCAAAACCTACAATATAAATGTGCTGCATGCCGTGGCGATTGCTACCAGGTGTCATTTGCTGTTTTGGTAGAATGTTGGATATCTTTTTCACATGATGTGATTTGGTAAATCAATATTCCTGACCATACTCTTGATGATCAGGTCGAGGATATAGATGATGCTGTTCGAGAACTTTGGAAGAGGAAAGATATTGCTGACAATGATTTGATTGCAAGTTTGAGGGCTGCTGCAGGGTTACCATCTCATGAAGTGACATATTCAATCTCTCCCTATTCGGGTGATGAGCAAAGTGGTCCAATCATACTTAAGAATGATAATAACAAGCCCCTGAAGTTTTCACTCAAAGGGATTAGTGATAAATCTTCAGAATATGAGAATACCACCTCAAACAAGAAGCAAGTGAAAAAGAAAGGGTACTGGATCAAGTTGGTTGGTAAAACAGAAGAGGCATATCCTGAACTTGACAAACAGGATGAAACAAGATCATTAGAGTGTAGGTATAGAGATCAGAACATTGATGAAATGACCACTTTCAGACCTGATGGCCCAGATATACTTTCATCTTCTGCAGCTAGAGACCCTAATGGTAATGGTGTGAAATCCTGCACAAATCAGCTTGGTACTTTTGACCAAAGCATGGCCAAGGAACCAGCAAGCAGTAATGCTGATATGATACCAAAAGTCAAAATAAAAAGTAGTAAGTTGCAGGGTTTGCATTTTAAAGAATGTGCAGATAAAAGTGCAAACAAGATTGAAACTACAAGAAGTACCAAACTAGTTATACATATTGGTTCAATAAACAGAAATGCATCCAACTCTCCAAAATCTGAAACTTCCAGCTGTCATAAGGATCAAGATTTGGTCAATTGCTTTGGTATTCACTTTTTTTTTGTTTAACTTTTCATCAGTTGCCTTGGTTTATGTTGAGTATTTAACTTGAAATCACTAAGATAATATGTTGATGTTATCTTGTATTGTTTGGTTAATGTTGTTTCAATATGATGACATTATGATATGGTTCAAGTTGTTTTACTCTATTTTAAGTAATATGGTGGAAATTATTGCCTTGTATGTATGGTATGTAGATGCAATTATGCATTGCAGCATGTCAATATTTTTATTTTTAAAATATAATCTCTTGTAGAATGGAGCATCACAGATGAATATCTGTAAAGGAAGATGCTTGTTTTCTGTGTTTCTGTGATTGTTGATATATTTGTTTGTATGCCTTATGTGTAATCAAAAGCTTAAATACTTTTAACCTTTACTTTCACTTTTTAAAAGCACCATATATATTTTTGATGGGCAAGTATGTATATTTGGGACTAGAGGCAATCAAATTGCTTTTCTGTTAGGATATGTAATTCTTACCAGCAGGTTAGAAAGACATGGATCAATGGCTAGATTGTAGAAGCTTTGATTAGTTTTCTGGTGAAAAGGATCATGTTTTTGATCTTAAATAACACTTATGCTTCCTTTGACTTTCTTTTAAGTTAATGTGAAACTGAAGCCTGTCAACCCTGCTAATATGGCTGTTGCAAGTATTGGATATGCTTTACATCATGTGACATCTTCATTGATTTCTCACTGATTATCATATCTATCTATTGGGATGAAAATAACTTTAAATTGGTGAAATTAAAATTGTGTGTTCTTTATTGGCCCATTGTTTTTGTTGGTGCCATATGAGCTTCCTCATAGTAAATTTTCATTTCCCCATCTTGATTTTTTCATTTTAAGGAGCTACCTGTACTTGATTGTACTTGGTTGCATCTATCATAATCCTTCTTAAACTTTACATGCTTTTAACTATAGTAAATTTTCATTTCTCCATCTTGAATTTTTCATTCTAAGGAGCTACCTGTACTTGATTGTACTTGGTCGCATCTATCATAATCCTTTACTTTCACTTTTTTAAAGCACCATATATATTTTTGATGGCAAGTATGTATATTTGGGACTAGAGGCAATAGAATTGCTTTTCTGTTAGGATATGTAATTCTTACTAGCAGGTTAGAAAGACATGGATACAATGGCTAGATTGTAGAAGCTTCGATTAGTTTTCTGGTGAAAAGGATCATGTTTTTGATCTTAAATAACACTTATGCTTCCTTTGACTTTCTTTTAAGTTAATGTGAAACTGAAGCCTGTCAACCCTCTGCTAATATGGCTGTTACAAGTGTTGGATATGCTTGACATCATGTGACATCTTCATTGATTTCTCACTGATTATCATATCTATCTATTGGGATGAAAATAACTTTAAATTGGTGAAATTAAAATTATGTGTGTTCTTTATTGGCCCATTGTTTTTGTTGGTGCCATCTGAGCTTCCTCATAGTAAATGTTCATTTCCCCATCTTGATTTTTTCATTCTAAGAAGCTACCATAGGTCTTCATTGAATATGATTAAATTATATTTTAAATAGTTTTCCCTTTCTTATCTCCTATTGGAGTTACATCTAGCTGTTCGTGGATAAAATTATCTTTATTCAATTTTTTGTAGTAAGACTACTCATCTGTTTCAACATTCTCATCTTGATTACATTGAGTAATATATATATATATATATATATATATATATATATATATATATATATATATATATATATATATTCCTTTGACTATCCAACATGTTATGATTGATCTTAAAACTTGTTATGATTTAAAAAAAAATAATTAAGGACACTGGTTTTCATAGTTGATGTTCCTCTTTACTTTAACCATTTTGTTTTGAACAATATCATCATCTATGATTAGTAAATTCGTCCATCACTATTATGAAACAGTAAGACTTATAGTTATCAAGAAACTTACTAGGTACCTCCAATCATGCCCCAATGCTAATAGCTACTCTAACATATGTATCTGCTGTTAGGTTGGTATACTGCTCTGTATACCACTACCATACTGGTCCTGTGTGGTGTCAAACTAGTATCCAACCAAGCCTGCCTCGAAGATGTGCTGCTACTTCTAGGCTTACCATAATGTGCTAGAATATCATAGTCTGATTTTACAAGCAAATGTCAGAAGATCTGATTTTTTTACTAGTTTTTAGATGTTTTGGGCTTGGTATTATGATTTGTGCATTCTCTTAGCTTAATCTGTAGTGCTTCTGTTTGCTCTATCAAGTGTGATCTTGAGTTTCTGCTATAGTGTTTTTCGTAAGAAGCCTCTACTTATCCAGTACAGTAGAACAATAACAAAATTATCTTATTTTTTCAGGTGCCAAAATGGTTAATGCAAATGTGATGAGAACTCCAAAGCATGGAGTTAAAGAAAAAACAAAAGTAAAGATTGGAAAAGTTTATGTGAAGCCCCAGAAAAGTAATGGTAATGTGACTGATGAATGTGACCTTAATGCTACAGATTTATCAGTTGAGAGGATGAACGAGGCAAACTTTGCAGCAGAAAATGATACAACCGAAAGGAGCAACAAGGTTTGCCAGAAAAAGCATTCTGCAGATATATATGTTAAGCCACAGAGAGACAGCAGTGAGATGTCACCCTCAGATTTTACCTCCAGTTCCTCCAAAGACCTGAAGACTTCGCTGAAGCTAAAATTTAAGAATCCATGTTTTGAGCAGAAAAGCTCATGGGCTCCTCATGGAGAGGAAGACAACACTGTTAAGGGGCAGAGATCAAAGAGAAAGAGACCTTCAACTGAGAAAATGGGTGGATGGCAGGATGATAGATCATCAAAGTTGCATCTGGAGAATCTTATTGATGAGGCAATGGATGCAAATTGGATATTGCAGAAGTTGGGCAAGGATGCAATTGGGAAGAGAGTTGAAGTCCAACCAACAAATAGTTCTTGGTTAGTATTTGGCTCCAAGCTTGCATCTAATATCTAACTCGTAATGTTGCAGAAATTGAGAATTATATGGTTATTTGATATATTAGTTTCTAGCTTGTTGGTAATCTAAGAATCACTTTTACAAATAAATGGCTGTATACTAGCTTGGTGGAAGTAGTAGGCCTTTTTTTGGTTTACATGGAGAAGATTCACTGACTTCAGACTTTGGCAGACTGCTGATATGCATTTCTTTCTAATTTTGTTTTCTTAAGTGACTCTTTTTACTGTTCTTTTAGTTAACCCTTATGTAGAATCATAGGTTGCTCTTTGTAACAACGTGGTTCATGGATTTTATTTGTTTATGTGGATTTTTTTGGGGAAAAGAGAGAGATGTATCACTTCAAAGGATTGTGTCTAAGACAGTTGGCTCTGATTTCATTGGAGCCCAAGAAAGCCAAAAAAATCCATAGGAGAGTATGTATTCTTGTTGATGTTAGGCTGTCTCTCCAGCTTTACTGGTCACTGTCATTTTAATTGTTAAAGCAACAGCCTAGTTATGGATGGAACCTTTTGGAGATGTACTTTCTACTTGGGCTAGCTGCCCTGCATTCTGGTTCGCTCAATCACTTGCTACCTAAGTTCTTATATATCTGCATGAGAAAGATCTTGGTTTGATCACTATTAATTTGGAAATGGCTAGTGTAATTTGAGTAATTCCCAATTCTAGAACCATGGATTGCTGGATAACTTGTAGACTTTGTGCAGGCATCAAGGAGTGGTTATCGATGTCAACCAAAGCACTTCATCTTTGTCCGTCCATTTGGATGATGGAAGATCTACCCTCTTGGAGCTTGGGAAACAAGGACTTCGGTTTATTTCTCAGAAACAGAGGACAAAATCATGAAGTAGTTGATGTTCCTTGCATTGCTGAATTCTCCAAGGGGAAGTTCACTGCTCACATGCGCCCCCAAACTCGTGGGATTTCAAGCTTTTTGATTTTAGCTCCCCTGATGGAGCTATTCTTGTTTGGGGCTTGTTAGTCTCTGTATTATTGTATAAAAATGCCATGAACTAACATATCAACATTTGCTGAAGGATAGAACGCCCCTGTTATAATTGTAACATTTGTATCATCTATTTCATTCTTTGCTTGAGGAGTCATCCACTCAATTCATCCTTTCAGGTTTGCCTTGAAATCTGATTACATGAGCATGTGTTGGGTAAAAGCCTACAGTTTCATAATTACGGCAAATGAGAGTCAGCTCTCCGTTGATGATCATCCTTTGTTTCTTATTATTGTTATTGTTATTATTTGTTTTTTGATGACTTATCATCATTGGTTGTTAGGAGTGTTCAAATTCGTTTAAACCTTAAATTGTAATTGATACGGGGTAATGCGGAATAGATTCTGAAAGAAAGTTAATAGTATAGTTGTATTTACTTGAAGAAGTTTTCTTGGTTAGAAAAGAAATAAATTTATGATAATATTTTTATAAAATAAAAAATAACTCATCATCAAGTTTAAAATCATAAAGGGATATAAGAAGTTCATAGTCTCAAAGATAATAAACAATGATATAGAACTAAAAATAAAATATTCATCACTCAAGGAAGCATCCAAGAGAGAGCTTATGTTAATATCATCGGTTCTTAAACTTCTTTATAATCCTAAAATATTAAAATAAGTATTAGTGTATGCAACAATCTTTCACACATAAGAAATTATGAAATTAAGTATTTTATAATTGATAATTAACCTATTTAATGTATTCCTTAGTCATAAAGAAAAGTATATTAAAATAATTTTAACTATGTTTAAAGAATATGTTCATGAGTTGTCATATTTGAATGGGCTGGGTTAAAGGCTATGAGACAACATTGTGGGCTGTAGAGAATATCATAGGATCAGCAAGATCCACATGAGCTGATTATAGGTACTCCCATGTCAATCTTCCCTAGTTGAAAAAGACTTGTACTTAAGTCCTCGTTTGTTCCATCAATATGATTTTGATAAGGACTTAAATCAGCTACATTGAATGTTGGGGATACTCCATAATCTTCAAGTAACTTGATCTCATAAGTATTCTTGCTAATTTTCTTAAGCACCTTAAATGGACCATCAACCTTTAGTTTTAATTTTCCAAATTTGCCTGGTGGAAACCTCTCCCTCCTTAGATGAATTCAGATCAAATCACCTTTGTTAAACTCTAAGTATTTTCTGTGTTTGTTGGCAGCTTGCATGTATCTCTCATTTTGCTTCTCAATGGATGCTTTAACATTCTCATGCAACTTCTTTATTTGCTTAGTCCTCTCAGTAGCATCTCCACTAAATTGCTTAGTTATAGAATGAGGGACAAAGTCTAAAGGACCAATAGGATTAGCACCATAAACAACCTTAAAAAGACTCTTACCAATCTATGATATATTGAACGATTGTAGGCAAACTTAATTTGTGAAAGAATGAGATCCCATTGCTTAATGTTCTTGCCAACATAGCTTCTAAGCAAGTTTCCTAAGTTTTTGTTCGTTATCTCAATTTGCCCATAAGTTTGTGGATGATGTGAGCTACTGGAATTCAAAGAAGCACTTAGCTTCCTCCAAAAAGTTCTCTAAAAATGACTAAGAAATTTTGAATTTTAATCAGACATATAGTTCTTGGAATATCATGCAATCTGACAATCTCCTTGAAATACAAATGAACAATATGAGATGCATTATTTGATTTATTACAAGGAACAAAGTGAGACATATTTGAAAATCTATCAATAACGACCATGATAGAATCTTTATTTCTTTGAGTTCTCGGCAGTTCCAAAATAAAATCAAGACTCACTTCCTCCTACTGAGCATCAAGCAGCAATGGAGTGTACAAACCAGAATTTTGATTTCTTATTTTTGTCGAATGACACACTCGACATTGCTTTACATATCTTTCGATATCTCTGAATATCTTAGGCCAACAGAAATTTGATTGAATAAGAGCTAGAGTTTTATCCCTACTAAAATATCCACCCAAAACATCACTATGAGCTTTAACTTGAATTACTTGTCTCAAAGAATAAGATGGAACACATAAGACATTAGCTCAAAAAAGAAAACCATTGAAGATAGAAAATTATTGAAAAGAACATGATTTGTAATTCTGCCATATTAAACCAAAATCCATATCATTCTCATAGAGATGTTTGAATGTCTCAAATCCAAACACTTTGACTTCCATTATTGATAATAAAGAATACTTTCTACTCAATGCATTAGTAACTATATTTTAAACACCAGGTTTGTACTTGATTGTAAAGTTATAAGATTGCAAGAACTCCACCCAAGTTGCATGCCTCTTGTTTAGCTTGTGCTGGTGATTAATGAACTTTAATGCCTAATATAGGACAAATGACTTGGTAAGAAGATATCGACTCAAATGAGATAAAGTACGATAAATAACATAAAAGCTTTTATCATTTAGCTTCTCACTAAAAAAAAACAATGGGCTTTCCTTTTGACTCAAAATGATACCAATTTCCACATTAGAGACATCACATTTAATCTCAAACACCTTATTAAACTTAGGCAAAATTAAGATAGGAGCTTCGATCACATTTCTTTTTAACAGTTTAAAAGCATAATGAACCTCACTAGTCCACTTGAATTTATCATTTTTCAGGCATTTGATGATTGGAGCAATAATAGAGCTGAAACCTTTGATGAATCTTCTATAAAAGGAAGTTGAGCCATGGATGCTGGGAAATCGCGGGTCAGCATCTCATGCATAGTGAAAACAAAAACAAAACTAGATTTCCCAAAGTTAAGTACTTAGTCGTTGTGCGACGATTGGAGTATGAGAAAATTACAAAATCGAAAAACTACATATATCATGTTAGAAATGTTACCTGGGGAAATCATATATCCATAAAATTTTCAGATCTGATGGAGTGGATGAAGGAGAACTCACATACTCCTCTCTAGCGGTGATCCATATAGCGGACGCAACTACGACACTCCTCAGATTGTTGACGCTCCTCAGATCGCTATGGATCTCCCTCTCCACACACACCACGAGGCTACTAGAGCCAAGGAGGAGGAGAGTGTTAGGACTCTAGCTTGGAGAGTCCTAATTGAGAGGGACATTCATGTAAAACTGTTAGGACTCTAGCTAGGAGAGTCCTAATTGAGAGGGACATTCTGTTAGGACTCTAGCTAGGAGAGTCCTAATTGAGAGGGGCATTCATGTAGGAGGTTTTTTTTTATAGAAGAATTAGGAGTTGTAAGGGAATAGGAGTCTTGAGTAGGAGTCATATTAGGAGTTGGTTAGAAGTAAGAATCTTAAGTAGGAGTCCTATTAGGAGTTAGGGTTTAGAAGCCCTATAAATAGCCATGTATTCCTTCTCTTTTCTTAAGCAATAGATGAATCTTTTCTGCAGCCTTTGAGCAGCAACTTGGAGGGAGGAACCCCTATAGAGTTCCAATGAGGTCGATCCCCTAAAGAGATCAACCCCAAGTTTAGAATCTGCAAGGGTTCTAACACCTGGTATCAGAGTAGCGTTCTTGGCGTCTCGCTGCCCTTCCACAGCCATCCATCAACCCTCCACAACCACCCAAAGCAATTCCCACAATTGTTTTAAAAGATCGTCGTCGAATTCCGCCATCATCTCCACCACCGCGGATCATCCTTTGATCTCCCCATGAATTGCAACAGGTTCTGGTTTCCTACCTTACTGCTGCTGCAATTTAGTTATCCTTATTCGAAAATCAAAAAAAAAAAAAAACTGTTCCGATATTGCTGCATAAACCTTTCGTCACAAAGTTTTCATCTCTACGACGAAAGATACATTGCAGAATTCCAACCGCATAGTACCATCTATTTGATCTATCTACTATGCTTTTTCTATCCAAATTTTTATGAAATTTTTATGACATCTTTGACACTTCCTAATAGAAGATTTTCCTTTGGTTTTTTCAAAAAATTCTCAATATAAACCATTGATCTTTTACGTCAAATCTGCTATACTTGAAAATCTGCACTGTAAAATTTCAGCCGCATAGCACTGATTGTTTGATCTTCATACTATATTGTTTCTATCCAAATCTCTACGAAATTTTTATGATAGCTTTGTCACTTCCTAACAGTAGATTTCCCTTTGGTTTCATCAAAAAATTCTCAATATAAACCACTAATCTTTTACGTCCAATCTGCTATACCTAAAAATCTGTGCTGCAGAAAATTTCAGCCGCATATTGTTGCCTTAACCCATCTATTTGCAATCTTTTTTGAATGAAATTTCTTATACACTTCATAGATCATCTTGTCTTCCATCTACGATCAATCTATTAAGAAATTCATCTCTAAAAATGATTTTATGTTGCTGCAAATTTTCGTCGTAACCCGCTGAAATTTTTCGACGAGAATTCTGCAATCGCAACTTGCACCAATTTCCTTGCTGTTATACTGCCGAAATTTTATTGATTAAATTAGATATCCTTGCTGTCATATAAACTGTGATTTTGCTATCAATTCCCTCCTCAATTCTCTCAAGTTTTTGGTGGAAATTACGTCGAGAAACCGTTGTTTCTTCGACGACAATTCTGCTCTTACAAGATAGCACATACTTGCTGCAACTTCCACTTATTTCTGTCAAACCTTTGCTACCATCTACCACAGATCCAAAACTTTCATCCATAGCCCTAAAACTCTGCCAAACCACACCCTCAAACTGCACCCAAAATAGCCACAAAACAAGCCTAAACCGCAGCCTACATCCACCAATACACCAACCCTTTCGACCATCACTTCTCTCAACCTATACATGCCTTTAACCTAACAACAAAAGAGAGATCTTAACATCATAGATTTGGAGACATATACTATGGCATCTAAGGAGGCAATCAATGCTAAATTCGAAGCCTTGGAGGCGCGAATGGAGGATAAGATTCGGACGCTCTTTACCGAACTCATATTGGGCCGACCACTAAGCCTTAAGAAATCATGTCAAGGAGAGAGCTTTGCCCAATCACACCAAACCCAAAGATATAACTTCCAACAGAGGGGAAGCTCTATGACCAACCCCAACTATCCATGCATGAGAGTGGACTTCCCTAGATGGGAAGAAGGAGACCCGATTGGTTGGATCTCGCGCGCGGAGCGATATTTTCAGTACCACAAAATCGCGGATGCATCTATGGTGAAAATTGCAGCTATACATTTTGAAGGGGATGCTATACAGTGGTTTGACTAGTTTGAACATACTTATGGAGTTCTTTCATGGCGATAATTCAAAGAAGGACTGCTAATCCGCTTCAGACCAACCGATTACGAGAATATTGACGGACAACTAGCAAAGATCCGACAAACCTCCACCATTCAAGAGTACCAAACTAGGTTTGAAAGGTTATCTAATCAAACTCGTTATTGGTCTCAAAAACAACTATTGAGGATCTTCATTGAGGGCTTGAAGCCAGAGATCCGAGGAGAAGTTAAAGCGCGACAACCATATACGTTGATGGCAGCCATCTCTTTCGCACGACATCAAGAGGAGCAATTGAACCATGAAGCTCGAAGGACTAGGGTCGCTCCTCAACCAGTAATATTGAAGCCCTCAGCCCCCCCTACTATCGACCAAGTCCCTACACCAAAGAGGTTAACAAGAGAAGAGCTTCGGGAGCGATATGCGAAGGGGTTATGTTGGCATTGTGACGAGCCGTGGAGCCGTGAGCATCGCTGTAGTAAAGGGAGACTTTTTATGATTGAACCAATAGAAGAAGAGGTCATTGAACATCCAGAAGAGAGCCTTGAACATGAAGAAGAAGATGCAGAAGAAGAGCCACAACCGACTGAAGTTACGGTACATGCACTAGCCGGCTACTCAAACCCGGAAACGATGAAAGTTGGAGGCCTTCTCAAACAACAACCGATCACTGTTCTCATCGACACGGGCAGTTCTAATAACTTTCTAAATAATAAGGTTACTATCCAGATGGCCTTACCTATTGAGAATTGCAGCAAGTTTGACGTTAAGGTCTTCGACGGACGGATTTTGAATTGTGATCGTAGGCGCCCGCAGGAGAAAATATTGCTGCAGGACCAAGAGATAATTGCAGATTTCTTCCTTCTCCCTTTTGATGATCATGAGGCCATATTCATAATTAAATGGTTGACGACATTAGGTGATATTTCTTGGAATTTTATGCAACTAATTATGAAATTTTACAGTAAGGAGAAACAGGTGATACTGAACGGGAAACGTGAGGGCGACATAACGACGATTTGCACACAACAAATGAAGAAGGTTTTGCATAAAGCATGCAGCGGCCTTTTGGTACAACTTGAGCAGCAAACTAAGGGAGAGCCAATAGAATTTGAAGATCCAAACCTACTTCCTTTGCTTGCTGAATTTTCAGATATATTTGACGAACCGCACAACCTATCTCTTACCAGTCGGCATGATCATTATATAATGATTCTTTCAGGAAAACCTCCAGCAAATACTCTGTCATATCAGTATCTACATCTCCAGAAGGATAAAATAGAAAGGATTGTAAAAGAGATGCTCGAAACAAGAGTTATTTGGCCAAGTTGCAACCTTTACTCTTCACCGGTGCTACTTGTACGCAAGAAGGACGGAACATGGCGAATATGCATTGATTATCGAGCTCTCAATGGCATAACCATCAAGAACAAATACCTTATTCCAATAGCAGATGAATTGCTAGATGAAAGGGAGCACAAATCTTCGCAAAGCCGGACCTTCGATCCAGGTATTATCAAATACGAGTGTATGAAGAGGTCATACCGAAAACTGCCTTTCGAACACACAACGGCCACTACAAATTTTTACTTTCTTCAATAAAAGGTGAAATATATAGGGCAAATCATATCAGAGGAAGCTGTGACGGTGGACCCCTTCAAAATTGAAGCAATGCAAAACTGGCCTACCCCGAGGAACATAAAATTGCTACATGGCTTTTTGGGTTTAACAGGCTACTACCATAAGTTCGTGAAAAACTATGGAAAGATCAGTGCACCACTTACTTCCTTACTGAAAAAAGATGTCTTCCAATGGTCGGACAGAGCCTCCACTGCCTTCGACAAACTTAAGGCAGCCATAACGACGACGTCGGCGCTAACACTACCAGATTTCAACCAACCCTTCGTTATTGAGGTCGACGCATCTGGAGTCAGAATTGGAGTCATTCTCATGCAAGATGGTCGACCACTCGTATGCACTAGCAAGACATTATCTCCCTCCCATCAAAATAAGTCAACATATGATAAGGAGATGCTCGCCATTGTGCGCGCAACAACGAGGTGGAGACCCTACTTGATTGGTCGACGATTTCAAATTAAAACCGACCATAAAAGCCTCAAGTACTTTTTGGAGCGAAAGATATTATCCCCTGAGCAGCAAAAATGGGTAACAAAACTTCTTGAATTTGATTATGAAATAACTTACAAAAGGTGGAAAGAGAATGTTGTTGTAGATGCGCTTTCGCAGCTACCTGAGCAAGCTGAATTTTCGGTCGTTTTACTTCCAACCAACGATTTCCTTGAGGATATTAAGATGGAATGGCAGGAAGATTTGGAGACCAGTAAGATAAAAAAAAAATTAGAGAAAGCACCAAGCTCCGTGGCTCATTACAATTGGGACTCAAAAGAATTATGCTATAAGGGACGCATTGTGCTTGTGACAAATTCTACTTGCATCTTCAAGAGCAGATTTTGGACAAAGTTATTCCATATGCAGGGTACTAAATTGAAAAGGAGTACGACATATCACCCACAAACCAACAGCCAGACGGAAGTTTTAAATAGGTGCTTGGAGACAGCCCAAAGCCACCCACCAAATATGACTACCCAAAGAGAACTCCAGACCCAGCCAAGTGCCATTATTGATCGACGGATCGTGACTCGACGACGACGACCCACTAATGAAGTGCTAATACAGTGGGCGAACCTACCAATAGAAGATGCCACTTGGGAGAACTATGATGACTTGAAGATCAAATTCCCAGAATTCATGAATCATCAACCTTGAGGACAAGGCTGATTTGAAGAGGGCGGGTCTGTTAGGACTCTAGCTTGGAGAGTCCTAATTGAGAGGGACATTCATGTAAAACTGTTAGGACTCTAGCTAGGAGAGTCCTAATTGAGAGGGACATTCTGTTAGGACTCTAGCTAGGAGAGTCCTAATTGAGAGAGGCATTCATGTAGGAGGTTTTTTCTTATAGAAGAATTAGGAGTTGTAAGGGAATAGGAGTCTTGAGTAGGAGTCCTATTAGGAGTTGGTTAGAAGCAAGAGTCTTAAGTAGGAGTCCTATTAGGAGTTAGGGTTTAGAAGCCCTATAAATAGCCATGTATTCCTTCTCTTTTCTTAAGCAATAGATGAATCTTTTTTGCAGCCTTTGAGCAGCAACTTGGAGGGAGGAACCCCTATAGAGTTCCAAGGAGGTCGATCCCCTAAAGAGATCAACCCCAAGTTTAGAATCTGCAAGGGTTCTAACAGAGAGAAGGCTGAGGAGAATAGGAGGGGCGACCACCAACAGTTCTAGCCTAAGAACCATGAGGCTCCTCTTATTTATCGAGGTGCAAGTAGCTTAACCCTTAATAGATCCTATCCTCATTCGATCGTTATCCAATTATCCAATTAGATCTTATCTATAGGATCAAACTTAGGCTCCACAGATATCTTATATCCGCACCTCACTATTGGCGACATGTTTACTCGTTTCACGGATGTCGTCAACAGTCTAAAAGGACTCGGAAAAAGTTTTTCGAATTTTGAGCTCCTAAATAAGATTCTAAGATCCCTTCCTAAGAGTTGGGATCCTAAAGTCACTGCTTTTCAAGAGGCGAAAGATCTAAACAACTTCCCTCTTGAAGAACTAATCGAGTCATTAATGACCTACGAGATGACTTGCGAAGCTCATGAAGAGCAAGAAGACATCCTTCCAAAGAATAGGAAGGATATGACACTTATAACTTCAGAAGATCACTTGAGAGAAAACTCAAGTGATGAGGACTGTGACGATGACTTGGCACTTCTAACAAGAAAATTTAAAAAATTCATTAAAAGAAACAAGTTTAAGAATGACACAAAAAATAAACTTGAACCCAAGAAGGACCAAGTTATTTGCTATGAATGCAAAAAGCCGGGACACTACAAGAGTGATTGTCCCCAAGTCATAAAGAGAACATCAAAGAAGAAGGCGCTCAAAGCAACGTGGGATGACTCGAGCGCATCCGAAGAAGAGGAATCCAACACCGAGCAAATTGCTCATTACGCCTTAATGGCCATCAGAGAGGAGGTAACGAATTTAATAGATGCAGATTTATCATTTGATGAATTATTAAATGCCTTCCATGACTTATTTGATGAATGCAAGATTATTAGTAGAAAATATAAATTGCTAAAAAAGGAGCATGATAGTCTTACTTGTAATTTTGATAGGTTAAAAACTGAATATCATGATAGTTTAAGTTCATGCATAAAATGCCATGATCTAGAAACTCTCCAAAAGGAAAACTTGCTACTTAAGGACACATTGAAGAAATTCGAGGTTGGTAGCAAGTCATTGAACATGATCCTTGCAAACAAGGGTCACGTTCCCAAAAGAAGTGGAATCGGATTTGTGAGAAGTCCTCACCAAAATCTAACCACCTTCATAAAAGGCCCCATCTTACATGTTCGACACCAAAGCAAATGCAACTTTTGTTGCAAACTTGGACACAATACGCATTATTGTCCATTCAAGAAAATTAGTCCAAACAAATTAATTTGGGTTCCTAAAGGAACCATGATAAATTCTATGCAACATGATAAACAATGTAGATCTATTTTTGAGGCACCCAAAAGCAAATGGGTACCTAAAAATCATCCTTTCTTGTAGAAACCTATACCATCGCAAGCTAGGAGCAAGAGATGGTACCTTGATAGTGGATGCTCAAGGCATATGACCGGAGATCCATCTCAATTCTCTAAGCTCACTAGCATAGACGAAGGCTATGTCACCTTCGGAGACAACAACAAGGGTAAAATCATTGGCAAAGGAACCATAGGTAACAAATCCAACTTCTTTATCAAAGATGTTTTGTTAGTTGATGATTTAAAACATAACCTCTTGAGTATTAGTCAATTATGTGATAAAGGATATATTGTCAGATTCGAGTCTAATGCTTGCATCATTGAAAAACCACACAAAAACACGTCTATGATTGCATTAAAAGAAAATAACGTATACACTATCGACATCAATGATTTGTGTAATGAAATATGTTTTTCGATTTTGAATGAGGATGCTTGGCTATGGCATAGAAGATTAGGTCATGCTAGCATGAAACTAATCACTCAAATATCATCTAAAGAACTTGTAAGAGGTATTCCTCATATCAAGTTCATCAAAGATAATGTATGTGATTCTTGCCAATTAGGTAAACAAATTAAGGGCAGTTTCAAATCTAAGAATCAAATAAGCACCTCTAGGCCCTTACAATTGATCCATATGGACTTGTTCGGACCAATCTCTACATCAAGCCTAGGAGGTAGCAAATACGCCTTCGTCATTGTGGATGACTATAGCAGATACACATGGACTTACTTCTTAAAACAGAAAAATGAATGCTTTAGATATTTTACCAAGTTTTGTAAACTTGTTCAGAATGAGAAGGGTTCTATGATTTCGTCAATTAGAAGTGATCACGGTGGTGAATTTCAAAACCATGATTTCTAAGAATTTTATGAACTCAATGGATACAACCATAATTTCTCTACTCCTAGAAATCCTCAACAAAATGGAGTAGTAGAAAGAAAAAATCGAAATTTACAAGAAATGGCAAGAACCATGTTGAATGAACATAGCCTACCCAAATATTTTTGGGCCGAAGCCGTAAATACTGCATGCTATATTTTGAATAGAGTTCTAGTAAGACCCTTACTCACCAAAACTCCCTATGAGTTATGGAACAACAAAAAACCCAATGTTTCATATTTTAAAGTCTTTGGGTGTAAGTGTTTTATCTTGAATGAAAAAGATAACTTAGGAAAATTTGATGCTAAATCCGATGAAGGAATCTTTCTTGGTTATTCTTCGGTTTCTAAAGCTTTTCATATCTTCAATAAAAGAACTTTAATTATTGAAGAATCCATTCATGTTGTCTTCAATGAGATTACCGAAATCAGGAAAAACGATTTTGATGATCATGTTAATTTTGATTCCTTGAATTTAAATGAAACTCCATCTCCAACTAGCAACTTGGATGCATCCACTTCCGAAACATCCTCCTTACCCAAGGATTAGAAGTATGTAGATGCTCATCCTAAGGAGCTAATCTTAGGAGACACATCAAAGGGGGTTCAAACACATTCTTCTCTTAAAACTTTTTGTTCCAACGCCGCTTTTCTCCCAAATTGAACCCAAATGTGTTGACGAAGCCATGAAAGATGATTCATGGATTATCACAATGCAAGATGAATTAAATCAATTTGAGAGAAATGAGGTGTGGAAGCTTGTTCCTAGGCCAAATGACCATTTAGTTATTGGTACTAAATGTGTTTTTAGATAGAAACTGTTGAATCTCGGATTTTGATGATGAAATCAATTGATGGGTTAATTGATCTAATCCATATTATTGAGTTAAGTGTGCAGGATTAACTACGATAACCAGAAAACACAAAGCAAGAATACCGGAGTCAAGATCGATGGACGCTTAAGAGTCCGAAGAATCGTCGGAGATGCTGCCGGAACCAACCGAGAAGAAATCGGGAACCTATCGGAAGTTCGCCGAAGAGATCGTCGGAGGTTCACGGAGATCACCGAGAAGGCTCGGCTACTCGTTAAAGTCATCACAAGATCGGGAGCTTGATGGGAGTCCGTCGGAAGAAGCTCGTCGGAAAGCTCGCCGAAACAAGACTCGACGTTCGCGGTTGAAAGCTTGCTTAGGATGTGTTTTTGTTATGTAGTTCACTTGTAATTAGGATTAGGATTAAGAGATAATCCTATATCCTGGTTAGGGGCCAACTGGGCCCAAAGTCAGATATGGTTTGGGCTTAAATTAAGCCAAACTAGTGAAATCGGAGTGCCAGGCGGTGGCACCGCCTGGCTGGACGGTGGCACCGCCCAGCACCCAAGAGCTGGGCGGTGACACCTCCTTGGCTGGGCGGTTGCACCGTCCAGCACCTGAGCGCTGGGCGGTGGCACCGCCTGGCTGGGCGGTGGCACCTCCAGCACCGGGAACCCTAAGAGAATTCAAATTTTGGAGCCCAAAATTTGAATCCTCTTGAGGCCTATAAATACCCCTCAAATCTCAGCTGAGGTTACAACTTTTGAGAAGCATTTTGATTGAGAGAAAAGTCTTAGAAAGTCTTAGCAAGTCTTGTTTTCAATTTGCTAGAGAGTTCTCCTCCTTCTTTCTTATTGAAAATTTGTAAGAGGTTGAACTGCTTGTAAAAGGTTGTAAGAGGGGTGTTTACCCTTCCATTTCAAGAGATTTGCTAGTGGAAGGTGGGAGCCTCATCGAAGAGGGGCATCGCAAGTGGAGTAGGTCATTTGACCGAACCACTCTAAAAATCGGCGTAATCTCTGGTTTGCATTTTATTATTGTCATTTACATTACTGCAAATCTTCTTACTGCTTTAGTTCCTTATTACCCTTGCTGCGCAACTTTAAGAATACGCTTTCAAGTTAAACTTTTCAAGTTCCGTTCTTATCGTACGAAAGAATTTTTTAAAATCGAAGTTTTAATCCGCTGCACTAATTCACCCCCCCCCCTCTTAGTGCCGCTCCGATCCTAACAAGTGGTATCAGAGCGAGGTTATCTCTCATATTTGGTTTAATACCCAAGAGAGATGGCTTACTCCGGCATGCAAGAGGGCCACTCTATTGCACGACCACCTTTGTTTAATGGGTCGGATTACACATATTGGAAGACTCGCATGAGGATCTTCCTCATTTCTATGGACTTTGAGCTTTGGTCTATTGTTGAGAATGGATTTCAAAAATCTTCTCTTCCGATGAACGAATGGAATGAATCAGAGAAGAAGGTTTTTGCTTTAAATGCAAAGGCTATGAATGCCTTGTTTTGTGCATTAGACAAAAACGAATTTAATCGTGTTTCAATGTGTGATTCGGCTTTTGATATTTGGAGAACTCTTGAGGTCACTCATGAAGGCACTAGCCGAGTGAAAGAGTCCAAAATCAACATCCTTGTGCACTCTTACGAACTTTTCCGAATGAAACCAAGTGAGTCCATCGGAGACATGTACACCCGGTTTACGGATGTCATCAATGGACTCAAAGCTCTTGGTAAAGATTTTACTAACTTTGAACTAGTAACTAAAATCTTAAGATCCCTCCCTAAAAGTTGGGATCCAAAAGTTACGGCCATTCAAGAGGCCAAAGACCTTAAAGCATTCCCTCTTGAAGAACTCATTGGGTCTCTAATGACCTACGAAATGACATGTCAAGCTCATGACGAGCTCGAGAACCCCCTTCTAAAGAACAGGAAGGATATGGCACTCAAATCACAAGAAGACCACTTGAAAGGAACATCAAGTGATGAGGACAGTGACAATGACATTGCACTTTTGAATCAAAAATTTAAAAAACTATTTAAGAAAGAACAAACTTAAAAATAATATAAAAAATAAATTTGAACAAAAGAAGGACCAAGTGATTTGCTATGAATGCAAAAAACCGGGACACTACAAGAACGATTGTCCTCAAGCCAAAAAGAGGACATCAAAGAAGAAGGCGCTCAAGGCAACATGGGATGATTCAAGCGCGTCCGAAGAAGAGGAGTCCAACACCGAGCAAGTTGCTCATTACGCGCTAATGGCTTTAGAAGAAGAGGTATGTGATTTATTTAATGAAGATTTATCTTTTGAAGAACTCTCTATCGCTTTTCATGAATTATTTGATGAATGTAGAACTATTAGCAAGAAGTTAAGTATCTTAAAGAAAGAGCATGCTTTGCTACAAGATAAGTTTGATAGTCTTCAAACTCCTCCATGCTCTAAGTGTGAGCATTTAGAAGCAATAAAAAATGAAAATTTACTTCTTAAGGAAACCTTAAACAAGTTTAAGGTTGGTAGTAAAGGATTAGATATGATCCTTGCACACAAGGGTCATATCGCAAATAGAAATGGAATTGGATTTGTAAAAGGATTACATCAAAATCCTACCACTTTCATAAAAGGACCTACATTACATGTTTCCTCTTATATGAAATGCAACTTCTGTTGCAAATCCGGACATATTGCCTACAAATGTCCATTTAGGAAAATTAGTTCACAAAAATTAATATGGGTTCCTAAAGGAACTATAAAGGATTCAAAAATAAATAACAAGGTTAGTGGGTCAATTTTTGAGGCACCCAAAATCAAATGGGTACCTAAAAATCATCCTCTTTTGTAGACAAACCCACAAGCTAGGAGTAAGAGATGGTATCTCGATAGTGGATGCTCAAGACATATGACTGGAGATCCATCTCATTTCTCTATGCTCACTAGCAAAGAAGAAGGGTACGTCACCTTCGGAGACAACAACAAAGGCAAAATCATTGGCAAGGGAACTATTGGTAACAAATTTAGTTTTTCCATTGATGATGTTTTACTAGTTGATGGATTGAAACACAATCTCTTAAGTATTAGTCAACTCTGCGATAAAGTTTATATCGTTAGATTTGAATTAAATATGTGCATTATTGAAAAACCAAATCATAACATGACTATGATTGCTTTAAAACAAAATAATGTCTATACCATCAATCTTGATGAACTAAGTAATGAAATATGTTTCTCCGCCGTAAATGATGATGCTTGGCTTTGGCATAGGAGATTAGGTCATGCAAGCATGAAAACAATATCTAAAATCCCATCTCTAGAATTAGTACGAGGGATTCCGAATATGAAGTTTATTAAGGATAAGGTATGCGATGCATGTCAACTAGGCAAACAAATAAAAACAAGCTTCAAACCAAAAATTCAAATTAGCACCACTAGACCATTACAATTGATCCATTTGGACTTTTTTGGACCAATTGATACAACAAGTCTAGGTGGAAGCAAATATGCTTTTGTGATTGTGGATGACTACTCTAGATACACTTGGACCTATTTCTTAGCTCACAAAAGTGATTGCTTCAAGTGTTTCTCTAAGTTTTGTAAACTCACTCAAAACGAAAAAGGCTTCATGATTTCATCAATTCGGAGTGATCACGGTGGTGAATTCCAAAACCGTGACTTTCAAAATTTTTGCGAAGTTAATGGGTACAATCATAACTTCTCAACTCCAAGAAATCCTCAACAAAATGGAGTAGTTGAAAGGAAAAATAGAAGCCTACAAGAAATGGCAAGAACTATGTTAAATGAACATAGTTTACCCAAATATTTTTGGGCCGAAGCCGTAAATACGACTTGTTACATCATGAATAGGGTCCTAATAAGACCATCTCTATCAAAAACTCCCTATGAATTATGGAATAACAAAAAACCAAATATTTCTTATTTTAAAGTTTTTGGTTGTAAATGCTTCATTTTAAATGAAAAGGATGCCCTAGGTAAATTTGATGCTAAATCCGATGAAGGCATTTTTCTTGGTTACTCCTCCGTTTCTAAGGCCTTTCGTGTCTTTAACAAAAGGACCTTAGTAATAGAAGAGTCTATTCATGTAGTTTTTAATGAAATTTCTGATTTAAAGAAAAATGATTTTGATGATGATCTTGATTTTGATAATTTGAATTTAAACGAACCCCCTCCTCAAAATAGCCATTTGAATGTATCTTCTTCCGAAATTTCTTTACCCAAAGAATGGAAGTATGTAGATGCTCATCCAAAGGAGCTAATTATAGGAGATACAACAAAAGGGGTTCAAACTCGTTCTTCTTTCAAGAATTTTTGTGCTAACGCCGCTTTCCTTTCTCAAATTGAACCTAAATGCATTGACGAAGCCTTAAAAGATGATTTTTGGGTCATTGCAATGCAAGAAGAATTGAACCAATTTGAGAGGAATGAGGTATGGAAGCTTGTTCCTAGACCAAGTGACCACTTAGTCATAGGTACTAAGTGGGTCTTTAGAAACAAGCAAGACGAAAATGGTATCGTGGTTAGAAACAAGGCTAGATTAGTGGCCAAAGGTTTCAACCAAGAAGAAGGTATCGATTACGAAGAAACCTTCGCTCCCGTGGCTCGATTAGAAGCCATAAGGATGCTCCTTGCCTATGCTAGTAGTAATAATTTTAAACTATTTCAAATGGATGTCAAAAGTGCTTTCTTGAATGGTTTTATTTCCGAAGAAGTATATGTCGAACAACCTCCCGGATTTGAAAATTCTCTTCTTCCTAATCATGTATTCAAATTGACTAAAGCTCTCTATGGCTTGAAACAAGCTCCTAGAGCTTGGTATGAAAGGCTTAGTTCCTTTCTTATTTTAAATAATTTTACCAAAGGCAAGGTTGATACTACATTGTTTATTAAACATTTTAAAAATAATTTTCTTATTGTGCAAATTTATGTTGACGATATTATTTTTGGCTCTTCGGATGAATCACTATGTGAATCATTTGCCAAATGTATGAGTCATGAATTTGAAATGAGTTTAATGGGTGAATTAACCTTCTTTTTAGGATTACAAATCAAACAACTTAGTGATGGTATATTTCTTAACCAATCCAAATATACATTAGAATTGTTAAAATGATTTAACATGGATAATTCAAAAGCAATAAACACCCCTATGAGTACTGCGACTAAGTTAGATATGGATGAAAATAGTGAAAATTTCGATCAAAAAACATATAGGGGAATGATAGGTAGTCTACTCTACCTCACCGCGACTAGACCAGATATTATGTTTAGTGTAGGACTTTGCGCTAGGTTTCAATCTAATCCTAAATTATCTCATCTAAAGAGTGTTAAAAGAATATTTAGGTATCTTAAAGGAACTCCAAATTTAGGATTGTGGTATCCAAAATCTGAAAAATTCGATCTAATAGCTTATGCAGATGCCGATTTTGGTGGATGTAGGATAGATAGAAAAAGTACATCCGGAACATGCCAATTTTTAGGACATGCACTTGTTTCTTGGACTTCCAAGAAACAAAATTCAGTTGCACTATCTACGGCGGAAGCCGAATACATTGCTGCAAGTGCATGTTGTGCACAAGTCATTTGGATGAAAAATACATTAGAAGACTATGGAATTCACTTTAAAAACATTCTCATAAAATGTGATAATACTAGTGCCATATGTCTTACTAAAAATCCAATTCAACACTCTAGAACTAAGCACATCGACGTTAGGCATCATTTCATACGCGATCATGTCCTTAATAATGATGTTGTTCTAGAATTCATTGACACAAAGCATCAATTAGCAGATATATTTACAAAAGCTTTGAATGAAGACCAATTTGAATTCATTAGAAGGGAATTAGGTATGTTAAATTATCCCTAAGAATAAACTTGTTTGAATGGATTTTCCGTAAAGTTTTTCATTCTCTCTCCGTTCCTCGGTGACTTGTTAAATTATCTTATCCTATCTTGAGTCAAACACCGCTTCCATCTGATCAAGATTAATGATTTTATGATATTTTGAATCTCGAAATTGATTTTGATGGCTTGATTATGAGTTTCAAGTTGACGAATTGAATTTGAATGGATTTGTATTCGAATTATGATCTTGACTTATTGGAGTTACTACTCAAATTTTTTTTTTTCTTATCCCAATCTCTTCTTTGTACATCTACAATTTTTGTTATTTATAAAAAGAAGAGATTTGATAATATGGATGAATGCTGAATTTTCCTTTAAGATGAACTCTGCGTAAATATTTTAGCATACTTAATTTTGAATGATAAAATCTTTGTATGATCAATGATAATATAGATGAGTGATGTATGATCAATGATAAAATCTTTGTATGATAAATTATGTGCTTCAAGTCTCATTCCCTTTTTGTTGATGACAAAGGGGGAGAAAAGTGATGACCTGTATCATTTTAATAGCATGACTTATATGAATTGCAAAAGCTTGTGTGATATGAATGTCTTATATGCCTTACAAAATCCTTGAGAATATCACAAGATTGATTGATCATATTGAAAGCATGCCTTACATCGATATCATGAAATTCATGTTGAAAATCTTTATCTCCTATCGTAGTAAAAATTATCCCATATCATTTGATTTATGATTTTCATCGAAGTTTCGCATTTACTATTGCTTAATGAGAATAACGATAAGCTCTATGGTTAGAACTTATCAGTTTATGCTTGAATTCAATGGATGAAATTCAAGTGTTTTCATCTTCTCATAATATGGCATATAGATAGGGGGAGTTATGTTTAACTCCGTCATCAATTGATTGTCATCATCAAAAAGGGAGAGATTGTTGAATCTCGGATTTTGATGATGAAATCAATTGATGGGTTAATTGATCTAATCTATATTATTGAGTTAAGTGTGCAGGATTAACTACGATAACCAGAAAACACAAAGCAAGAATATCGGAGTCAAGATCGATGGACGTTTAAGAGTCCGAAGAATCGTCGGAGATGCTGTCGGAACCAACCGAGAAGAAATCGGGAACCTATCGGAAGTTCGCCGAAGAGATCGTCGGAGGTTCACGGAGATCACCGAGAAGGCTCGGCTACTCGTTAAAGTCATCACAAGATCGGGAGCTTGATGGGAGTCCGTCGGAAGAAGCTCGTCGGAAAGCTCGCCGAAACAAGACTCGACGTTCGCGGTTGAAAGCTTGCTTAGGATGTGTTTTTGTTATGTAGTTCACTTGTAATTAGGATTAGGATTAAGAGATAATCCTATATCCTGGTTAGGGGCCAACTGGGCCCAAAGTCAGATATGGTTTGGGCTTAAATTAAGCCAAACCAGTGAAATCGGAGTGCCAGGCGGTGGCACCGCCCAACACCCGAGTGCTGGGTGGTGACACCTCCTTGGCTGGGCGGTTGCACCGTCCAGCACCCGAGCGCTGGGCGGTGGCACCTCCAGCACCGGGAACCCTAAGAGAATTCAAATTTTGGAGCCAAAATTTGAATCCTCTTGAGGCCTATAAATACCCCTCAAATCTCAGCTGAGGTTACAACTTTTGAGAAGCATTTTGATTGAGAGAAAAGTCTTAGAAAGTCTTAGCAAGTCTTGTTTTCAATTTGCTAGAGAGTTCTCCTCCTTCTTTCTTATTGAAAATTTGTAAGAGGTTGAACTGCTTGTAAAAGGTTGTAAGAGGGGTGTTTACCCTTCCATTTCAAGAGATTTGCTAGTGGAAGGTGGGAGCCTCATCGAAGAGGGGCATCGCAAGTGGAGTAGGTCATTTGACCGAACCACTCTAAAAATCGGCGTAATCTCTGGTTTGCATTTTATTATTGTCATTTACATTACTGTAAATCTTCTTACTGCTTTAGTTCCTTATTACCCTTGCTACGCAACTTTAAGAATACGCTTTCAAGTTAAACTTTTCAAGTTCCGTTCTTATCATACGAAAGAATTTTTTAAAATCGAAGTTTTAATCCGCTGCACTAATTCACCCCCCCCCCCTCTTAGTGCCGCTCCGATCCTAACAGAAACAAGCAAGATGAATATGGTATCGTGGTTAGAAACAAGGCTAGATTAGTGGCCAAAGGTTTCAACCAAGAAGAAGGTATCGATTACGAAGAAACCTTCGCTCCTGTGGCTCGATTAGAAGCCATAAGGATGCTCCTTGCCTACGCTAGTAGTAATAATTTTAAGTTGTTTCAAATGGATGTTAAAAGCGCTTTTCTTAATGGCTTTATTTTCGAAGAAGTCTATGTTGAACAACCTCCTGGATTTGAAAATAACAACCTCCCTAATCATGTGTTTAGATTAACTAAAGCTCTCTATGGTTTAAAACAAGCTCCGAGGGCTTGGTATGAGAGACTTAGTTCTTTTCTTATTGAAAATAATTTCACAAAAGGCAAGGTTGATACTACATTGTTCATCAAGAATTTTAAAAATAATTTTCTCATTGTTCAGATTTATGTTGATGATATTATCTTTGGTTCTACGAATGAATCTCTTTGTGAATCTTTTGCTAAAACTACGAGTCTTGAATTCGAAATGAGTTTAATGGGAGATTTAACATTCTTCTTAGGCTTACAAATCAAACAACTAAGCAATGACATCTTTATTAGTGAAACTAAATATGCTATGAATTTGCTGAAAAAGTTTAATATGAATAACTCAAAAGCTATTAACACTCCTATGAGCACCTCCACTAAGTTAGAAATTGATGAAAGTGGAGAAAGCTTCGATCAAAAAACTTATAGGGGTATGATAGGTTATGGCACCCAAAATCTAAGATTATGGCACCCAAAATCAAAGAATCTTGAGTTAATTGCTTATGCTGATACGGACTTTGTTGGCTGTAGACTAGATAGAAAAAGCACATCAGGAACATGTCAATTTTTAGGACATGCCCTTGTTTCCTTGTCATCTAAGAAACAAAACTCGGTTGCACTATCAACAACCGAAGCTGAATATATTGCAGCAAGTGCATGCTGTGCACAAGTTGTATGGATGAAAAACACCTTAGAAGATTATAAAGTTGATCTTAAAAATATTCCCATTAAATGTGATAACACAAGTGCAATATGCCTAACAAAGAATCCTATACAACACTCAAGAACAAAACATATTGATATTAAACATCACTTTATACGAGATCATGTTACTAATCATGATGTAATCATAGAGTTCATTGATACTAAACATCAATTAGCTGATATTTTTACAAAACCTCTAAGTGAAGAACAATTTGTTTTCATAAGAAGAAAATTAGGAATGTTGATGTGTCCAAACACATAAACTATTTTTCAGACTTTATTGAATCACTTGACTGCCATTACATGCCAAAATAACATGTTGGAAATTATGTGCTGAATACAAAAATTTCCATAACAATAAGCATGTTTTGTCTTCATGATTGTATTTGAAAATCTATAGCATAGTCTTGTCCGAATGCATGAAAGTGTTCATTTCATGTTTGGATTCACTTAACAATTGGTATCCCAAAAAAAATAGATTTTCTCATACACTTATATGTGAAAAATATTTTTCTGAAATGGATTTGATGAAATGATTCCTGCTTATGAATTCCATCTTGAAATATGGATGATAGTGTTTTTACTTGCAAAGATTTGCTTCACATACATATCTTGATACCTGAAGCATGATTTAATCTCTCATCGGTTTTAACCTCAATCAAAGTAAACTCACAAATAGCTGGTATCACAAATGACCTTCCTCCTTCATGCAAAAAGATTATAACAAATAAAAAGGAAGAAGTATTCAAAGTGATCTACATATCATGCTTGTACAATTGATTTCCTATTGGGAAATAACTTGAACCTAGTAAAGGCATGAACGACTATCACACTTATGCTCAAAATTTGCTTATATTGTTCTCCTAGTATCACTCTTACCATGCTTTTTGTTGATGACAAAGGGGGAGAAATATATGAGTATTAATGCCATGCTTGCATCACCAAGAGATATATGAATTGATGCTATGATTGCTATAATTTGCATTATGATGCCTTGTTTGTATCATGTAATGATATCAAAATCTTACTTCGCAGTTTTACATGTTGATATCTTACAATATGATAAATTGCTACTATTACCATCATTCAAACTTGTAATGTAAAATTTGAAAATGAATGTCAAGCCTTGACATCATCTTCCGTAAGATACATCATGATGGGAATCATGATGGAAGTATTGATAAGTTTAAATGATTTTAACTTATCAATATGTCTCTTGAATTCAAAGGTTTTAACTTGACATCATCTAGGAAGTATTGAGGAGGTTTGCAGTAAAGATAATATGCTCAAAGTAAATGTAAACCAAGATTTAGAGTGGTTCGGTCAATCTTGACCTACTCCACTTTTGGCTTCCTCCACCGACGAGGTCACCGACGTCAACTAGGGGCCTTCCTTCAATAGGCGAAGGCCAACCACCCTTTTACAGTTTCACTCCTTTTGATGGGCTTAGGAGACAACCCTTACATAATTTTGTTTCCTCTCTTAGCAGATTAGAACTTGGAAGAAAAGAGGAAGAAGAACTTTCAACTCATACAACACTTTTGAGCTCTAAAAATCATAAAGTAAAATCAGAATTTTGGTGTTTTCTGGGTGCCCTCTCAGTGTTGAAAGGGTGGGGTATTTATAAGCCCCATCCCAGTTTGAATTTGGAGCTCAAAACTATCAATTCCCGGAATTCCGGGATCTGGCGATTGCACCGCCTGATTGAGGCGGTTGTACCGCCTAGCAGAGCTCGAAGACTGAGCTTCTGGGCGGTGCCACCTCTTGTCAGGGGCGGTTGCACCTCCTGCCAGAGCTCGAAGACTAAGCTCAGACGGTGCCACCGCCTGACTGAGGCGGTTGCACCGCTCAGTTAGAGCTCGGAGACCGAGCCCAGGCGGTGCCACCTCCTGTCAGGGGCGGTTGCACCGCCTAGTCTCGCTCGGAGAGTGAGCCCAAGCGGTGCCACCGCCTGGCAGAAATCAGGGTCCGAATGGGTTGATCCATTCGGCCCAATTTGGGTTTTTCAGGGGCCCAATTGACCCAAGATTAAGTTAATGGGATCACCTCTCACTTCCAACTTAATCATTGTGCTAACTATGATATTTCCTAAGACATTTACTGCAACTTGCTCCGGTGCGTCAATCGCTTCTTCCGGCGAGCTTCCGGCGAACTTCCGTCGATCATCCGTTGATACCTCGGTGATGCTCCTGCGGACTTCCGGCAAACTCCTGGACTTGCGACGATCCACTTGGCGAGTTTCGACGAGCTTCTTTGGCAAGCTCATGGACTTCTCGGATTTGTTCCCGCAGAACCTCCGACGACTGTCCGAACTTCCGTCGAACTCTCGAACTCCCAACGTGATCATTGTCTTGACTCCAACGCAACTCCTGCTGCATATCTTATTTTCATCGTAGTTAATCCTGCACACTTATCTCAACATATAGATTAGATAACAAATGTCAATTGTCTTCATCATCAAAATATGAGATTCAACAAACCACACCCTCAAACTGCACCCAAAACAGCCACAAAACAAGCCTAAACCGCAGCCTACATCTACCAATCCACCAACCCTTTCGACCTTCACCTCTCTCAACCTATACACGCCTTTAACCCGACAACAAAAGAAAGATCATAACATCATAGATTTGGAGGCATATACTATGGCTTTTGAGGAGGCAATCAATGCTAAATTCGAAGCCTTTGAGGCACGAATGGAGGATACGATTCGGACACTCTTTACTGAACTCAGATTGGGCCGACCACTAAGCCCAAAGAAATCACATTAAGGAGAGAGCTCTGCCCAATCGCACCAAGCCCGAAGAGATAACTTCCAAAAGAGGGGAGGTTCTATGATCGATCCCAACTATCCACGCATGAGGGTGGACTTCCCTAGATGGGAAGAAGGAGACCTGATTGGTTGGATTTCGCGTGCGGAGCGATATTTTTGGTACCACAAAACCACGGACGCATCTATGGTGAAAATTACAGCTATACATCTTGAAGGGGATGCCATACAGTGGTTTGACTAGTTTGAACACACTTATGGAGTCCTTTCATGGCGACAATTCAAAGAAGGATTGCCGATCTGCTTTAGACCAACCGATTACGAGAATATTGACGGACAATTAGCAAAGATTCGACAAACCTCAACCATTCAGGAGTACCAAACCAGATTTGAAAGGTTATCTAATCAAACTCATGATTGGTCTCAAAAACAGCTATTGACGACCTTCATGGAGGACTTGAAGCCAGAGATACGGGGAGAAGTTAAAGTGCGACAACCGTACACGCTTATGGCAGCCATCTCTTTCGCACGACATCAAGAGGAGCAATTGAATCATGAAGCTTGGAGGACTAGAGTTGCTCCTCAACCAGAAATACTGAAGCCCTCAGCCCCCCCTACTATTGTCACACCCCTAAAAATATCCATGATATTTAAAATCTTTCGTCACAACTAACCCAGGATCCAAACACACATTTGAGGTCACTAAGAAAACATTCAAATCAAAAATTTCGCTTCTATAATCTACCAATTCATATCCCTGTGCAATTCATAAACATAGCACACATCACTCGAAAATTTATACCATCTGAACCCGACTCATCAAAATAAAAACCACAATATAAGTCCACAAGTGGGGAAATCTATGCAGTCACCACAATCATCGATTTACCATAAGTTCATATCATTACACAAATTTAATTTAACATTCCAAAACCCTATACATGAGGGATCCTTTAACTTACACAAAATCCACAGGTTTAGATTCATAGTCACATTTCATTAGATGCAAGGTAGCTTATACACAACTACATATATGCTAACAAAAGTTCTGCCCAACGTCTTCTAAACTTTCCACTGCCTCAGCCCATTCTTAACATTTAAGCAAGCGATACGCTATCCTGAAAAATTTATCAACAAACGGGGTGAGCATAAAGAGCTCAGCAAGTGACTAACATATCCATATCAAAATAGTACAATTTCCAAAGAGATACAGTATCAAAACACAAAAGCAGAATATACGATTTCGTATACATAATATCATTAGGAGCAGAATCATAATTGTCCTTTTTAATCATACATATTTGGTTCCTGACAGATGGGGCATAGAGTAATTGGAGCATATCAGAAACAAAGGAAACATATCGGAGCTTATCAATGGCATATAAAATGTTCCAGAACACATCAACGATCTATGGAACATTACGAAGCAAACTCAATAGTGAATGAAGCATTTCAGAGCATATCAAACTCATATGTCGTACAGAAGCTCAAACGTCGTCCTTGACGTTGCAATCATATCATACTTATCCAGAGCACGAACAGAAATAACTCACCAAAACTCTGGATGTCACATCAAACATATAGAGGGTGTAGTGGGATCTCAGTCAGAATGTGATTCATCCATTTCTGAATGACCACCTGACAAAAGTCTCCCACGTCTGGGAGCTCCATCCACCCACGTCTAGGTGAAGTCAGAGGGGGCCGGCAGAGCATCGCAGGCTCTATGCATAACTCCCTTTACCATTTCTGGCAAAGGTTCACAACTCCCTTTACCATTTCTGGCAAAGGTTCACAACTCCCTTTACCATTTCTGGCAAAGGTTCACAACTCCCTTTACCATTTCTGGCAAAGGTTCACAATATCCCACACACCAGAGTACAAGAAGGCAGTTTCAACAATAAGCAGCATATAACGGAAGCACACGCGGAACAACCAAACGTACATGTGCCTTTTCAAAACAATGATGCAAGGAACAAATCTCTCACAAAAGTATTCATTTTAGGAAAGAATTGAAAGCAAGAGTGTACAGGGATTCCAAGCAATCATAATCAGCTCAATTCCAATAAGAAGGTTAGACAAATTCAGATATCCAAAGGAATGGAACCAAATACGCGAAATCGACCAAAGCTCGATTTCGGACAGAATTCCAATGGCACATCAACAAATATTTTAGAGTAACAATTATGCTCCAATACCCATAATAAGGCTATGGTCGAATCATATATCAATCTATATTAAGATGGAACAGATTTCATATGAAACAGGGCTCCCAACACTGAGTTACCTCTGATTTGGTAACACAAGGTCAAAATCACAATCACTGTGTTACAGAATTTATAGGGTCGGAATCAACAGACGATAGGGTGGGCAATTTAACTCCAAAATTTTCAAACTATATGTCAAAAGAGAGAATTTCAAGTCTACTTTCAAATAAAATCAGTTTGATACAAATCAGAATTTTCAACAGGAAGTTATAGGCGTTTTAGTATCGAAAGGTCAGAAATCTGAACTCTGTTTTACAGCGTCTATAGGCTCTTTTGAAACAAATTTTTGGGTAAGTATTCGGTGTCCAAAATCTACAAAATCGGTGTCAAAAGAAACACATACGAGTCTAATTTCAAACAAAATAGTTCCTGCCTGAATTCTCATTCTATATTAAAACTTATAGCCGAAACAGTGCTTAGGGGTCAGTTTACCGAAAGACTTTCAGAATCCAATGGTTTAAGTCCAAAGAGAGATATATCAGTCTCTAAATAGAAATCTTCCAATTTATTTTGAATCAACATAAAAACAGAGTCAAATACTTATGTAGGATGGGGTTAGAACACTTGCCTTTGCAAATCTTGACCCGAAATGACAAGATTAAAGCAAGAACCCTAAAAGCCCCAATTTTCTTTCTCTTCTTCTTCTTCTTCTTCTTCTTCTTCTTCTTTCTTTCTTTCTTTCCCTGATCACCCACGAGCTGCCTCCTCTGCTTCCTTAACAACGAAGGCAGAGAGGCTTAAGCGGTGGAATTTGTCATTTGGTGCATTTTGCAGTTTAGTCCTTGTTTTTATCATATTCACGATTAGGTCCTTAGGGTTTACATATAGATCCTCAGATTTTTTTTTTGAACAGATCTCCCAAATCTTAAAAATAAGTTACCTCTGATTCATACTCTATTTCTTGTGTCAATTAAAAATAGATGCTTACATTATCACCAGAAATATTATACGAAAATTCGGAAATGAGGGGTGTTACAACTATCGATCGAGTCCCTGCACCAAAGAAGTTGACAAGAGAAAAGCTTCGGGAGCAATCTGCGAAGCGGTTATGTTGGCATTGCGACGAGCCGTGGAGTTACAAGCATTACTGTAGAAAAGGGAGACTTCTTTTGATTGAACCAGTAGAAGAAGAGGTCATTGAGCATTCAAAAGAGTGCCTTAATCATAACGAAGAAGATGCGGAAGAAGAGCCACAACCGATCGACGTTACAGTACACACACTAGCTGGCTACTTAAACTCACAAACGATGAAAGGGAGACTTCTTATGATTAAACCAATAGAAGAAGAGGTCATTGAACATTCAGAAGAGAACTTTGAACATAAAGAAGATGTTGAAGAAGAGCCACAACCGACTGATGTTACAGTACATGCACTAGCCGGCTACTCAAACCCGCAAACGATGAAAGTTGGAGGCCTTCTCAAACAACAACCGATCACTGTTCTCATCGACACGGGCAGTACTACTAACTTCCTAAATAGTAAGCTTGCTGTTTGGATAGCATTACCTATCTAGAATCGCTGCAGGTTTGATGTTAAGGTCACCGACAGACGGATTTTGAATTGTGATCGTAGGTGCCCGTAGGAGAAACTATTGCTGTAGGACCAAGAGATAATTACGGATTCCTTCCTTCTCCCTCTTAACAATCATGAGGCCATGCTCAGAATTAAATGTTTGACGATATTAGGTGATATTTCTTGGAATTTTATGCAACTAATTATGAAATTTTACGGTAAGGAGAAACAGGTGATACTGCACGGGAAATGTGGGGGCGACGTAACGACGATTTGCACACAACAAATGGAGAAGGTTTTGCATAAAGCATGCAGGGGCTTTTTGGTACAACTTGAGAAGCAAATTAAAGGAGAGCTAATAGAATTTGAAGATCCAAACCTACTTCCTTTGCTTGCTAAATTTTCAGATATATTTGACGAGCCGCATAACCTACGTCTTACTCGTCGGCATGATTATTGTATAATGATTTTTCCAAGCAAATCTCTAGCAAATACTCAGCCATATTGGTATCCACATCTCCAGAAGGATGAAATAGAAAGGATTGTAAAAGAGATGCTTGAAACAGGAGTTATTTGACCAAGTTACAGCCCCTACTCTTCACCGGTTCTCCTCGTACGAAAGAAGGACCGAATATGGCGATTGTGTATTGATTACCGAGCTCTCAAGAAGGACAAATACCCTATTCCAATAGTAGATGAATTACTAGATGAAAGGGAGCACAAATCTTCACAAATCTGGACCTTTGATCCGGGTATCATCAAATACGAGCGTGTGAAGAAGACATACCGAAAATCACCTTTTGAACACACACAACCACTACGAATTTTTGTTTCTTCGACATAAGGTGGAATATCTTGGGCATATTATATCAAAGGAAGGTGTGGTAGTGGACCCCTTCAAAATTGGAGCAATGCAAAGCTGGCCGACCCCGAGAAACATAAAATTGCTACATGACTTTCTGGGTTTCACAGGCTACTACCGCAAGTTCATGAAAAACTATGGAAAGATCAATGCACCACTTACTTACTTACTGGAAAAAGATGTCTTCCAATGGTTGGACAGAGCCTCCGCTTCCTTCAACAAACTTAAGGCAGCCATGACGACGACGACGGTGCTAACACTACCAAACTTCAACCGACCCTTCATTATTGAGGCCGACGCATCTCATGTCAGAATTGGAGCCATTCTCATGCAAGATGGTCGACCACTCGCATACACTAGCAAGACATTATCTCCCTCCCATCAAAATAAGTCAATATATGATAAGGAGATGCTCGCCATTGTGCACGCAGCAACGAGGTGGAGACCCTACTTGATTGGTCGACGATTTCAAATTAAAACCAACCATAAAAGCCTCAAGTACTTTTTGGAGCGAAAGATATCATCCCCTGAGCAGCAAAAATGGGTAAAAAAACTTCTTGGATTTGATTATGAAATAACTTACAAAAGGGGGAAAGAGAATATTCTTGCAGATGCGCTTTCGCAACTACCCGAGCAAGCTAAAGTTTCGGTCGTTTCACTTCCGACCAGCGACTTCCTTGAGGATATTAAGATGAAATGGCAGGAAGATTTAGAGACTAGTAAGATTATAAAAAATTTGGAGGAAGCACCAAGCTTCGTGGCTCATTACAATTGGGACTTAAAAAATATTACACTATAAGGGACGCATTGTGCTTATGATAAATTCTACTTGCATCTTCACGAGCAAATTTTGGACAAAGTTATTCTATATGCATGGTACTAAATTGAAAAGGAGTATGGCATATCACCCATAAATCGACGACGAGATAGTTGTAAATATGTGCTTGGAGACAGCCCAAAGCCACCCGCCAAATATGACTATCCAAGGAGAACTCCAAACCCAGCCAAGTACCATTATTGATCGACGGATCGTGACTCGATGACGATGACCCACTACTAAAATGCTAATACAGTGGGTGAACCTACCAACAGAAGATGCCACTTGGGAGACGACTTGAAGATCAAATTCTCAAAATTCATGAATCGTCAGCTTCGAGGACAAGGCTGATTTGAAGAGGACGGGTCCGTTAGGACTCTAGCTAGGAGAGTCCTAATTGAGAGAGACATTCATGTAAAACCTACCTAAGCCGACCCCTATTAAAGAGGTGAAGAGGTCGACTAGGGTTAGGAGGTTGTTTCTTAGAGAAGAATAAGGAGTTGTAAAGGAATAGGAGTCTTGAGTAGGAGTCCTATTAGGAGTTAGGGTTTAGAAGCCCTATAAATAGTCATGTATTCCTCCTCTTTTCATAAGCAATAGATGAATCTTTTCTGCAGCCTTTGAGCAGCAACTTGGAGGGAGGAACCCCTATAGAGTTCTAAGGAGGCCGATCCCCTAAAGAGATCAACCCCAAGTTTAGAATCTGCAAGGGTTCTAACAACTTCTCACAAATCTGATTCCACTTCTTTTGGGAACGTGATCCTTATTTGCAAGGATCATATTCAAAGACTTGCTACCAACCTCGAATTTCTTCAAGGTGTCCTTAAGTAGCAAGTTCTCTTTTTGGAGAGTTTCTATATCATGACATTTTATACATGGAGCTAAACTATCATGATATTCAGTTTTTAATTTATCGAAATTACTAATAAGACTATCATGCTCCGTTTTTAACAATTTATATTTTCTTCTAATTATTTTACATTCATCAAATAAATCATGGAAGGCATTTAATAATTCATCAAATGATAAATCTGCATCAATTAAATATGTTACCTCCTCTCCTATGGCCATTAGGGCATAATGAGCAACTTGCTCGGCGTTGGACTCCTCTTTTTCGGACGCACTTGAGTCATCCCACGTTGCTTTGAGCGCCTTCTTCTATGATGTTCTCTTCTTGGCTTGGGGACAATCACTTTTGTAGTGTCCCAGCTTTTTGCACTCGTAGCAAATAATTTGGTCCTTTTTTGGTTCAAATTTATTTTTTGTGTCATTTTTAAACTTGTTTCTCTTAATGAATTTTTTGAATTTCCTTATTAGAAGTGCCAAATCATCGTCACAGTCCTCATCACTTGAGTTTTCTCTCAAGTGGTTATCTAAAGTTCTAAGTGCCAAATCCTTCCTGTTCTTTGGAAGGTGATTTTGTTCATCATGTGCATTGTGCACCATTACATATGTCATCAATGAACCGATAAGTTCTTCAAGTGGAAAAATATTTAAATCTTTTATTTCTTGTATTGCCATTACTTTTGATTCCCAAGCTTTAGAAAGTGATCGTAAAACATTACTAATAAGTTGAAAATTTGAGAAACATTTGCTAAGAGCTTTTAAACCATTGGTGACATCCGTCAAATAGGTGTACATGTCAACAATGGTTTCGCTCGGCTTCATTCGAAAAAGCTCGAAATCATGCATTAAAAAGTTGATTTTCTAATCTTTAACTCTAGAAGTGCCTTCATGTGTGATTTCAAGAGTGTGCCATATGTCGAAAGCTGTTTCGCACAAAAATCCCGATTGAATTCATTTTTATCTAAGGCACAAAACAAGGCATTCATAGCCTTTGCATTTAGAGAAAACGTCTTCTTTTCCAAAGCATTCCATTGGTTCATTGGAAGAGAAGATATTTCAAATCCGTTTTTGACTATATGCCATAAATCAAGATTCAATGAAAGCAAGAAAACTCTCATTCGAGTTTTCCAATAAGTGTAGTCCATCCCATTGAAGAAGGGAGGACGAATGAGAGAGTGACCCTCTTGGTTGCCGAAAAGAGCCATTTCTCTTGGGTGTTAATCCAAGTGAGAAATAACGAGGCTCTGATACCAATTGTTAGGATCAAGAGCACTAAGAGGGGGGGGGGGTGAATTAGTGCAGTGGAAAAATTTCGACGATTTAAAACTGCGTTCGTACGTTGAAATCTGATTCCAACGTAAAAGTCGTTTCATGTAGATAATAACTTTAAAAGCTTACGGATGTATTTGAAGTAAAGTAAGGAAAGCGGTTTGCAGTTAAGATTAATAGCATAAAAGAAATACAAACCAGATTTTAGAGTGGTTCGGTCAAACGTGACCTACATCCACTTTCGGCTTCCTCCTCCGATGAGGTCACTAGTGTCTACTAGAGGCCTTCCTTCAACAGGCGAAGGCCAACCACCCTTTTATAGTTTCACTCCTTTTGACGGGCTTAGGAGACAACCCTTACAGAATTTTCTCTCCTCTCTTGAAAGATCAAAACTTGGAAGAAAAGAGGGAGGAGAACTTCTAGCTTTTACAACACTTTTGAGCTCTAAAAATCACAGAGTAAGATTGGATTTTCGGTGCTCTTTCATGCAGGAAAGGGTGGGGTTTATATAGGCCCCAAACTGGTTTGAATTTGGAGCTCAAAAATATTATCTCCCGGATTTCTGAGGTCCTAGCGGTACTACCGCTAGACTGGGCGGTACGACCACCTGACAGAGATCGGAGACCGAGCTCTAGCGGTGCCACCGCCTGACTAGGGCGGTACCATCCCCCAGTCTCACTCAGAGACTGAGCCCAGGCAGTACCACCGCCCAGTCTCGCTCGGAGACTGAGCTCCTAGGCGGTGCCACTACCGGCCCTAGCGGTGCCACCGCCGGCAGTAATTCTGGGTTCGAATGGGCTGATCTATTCGGTCCAATTTGGGTCTGTCAAGGGCCCAATTGCCCCCAGATTAAGTTAATGGGATCACCTCCCATTCCTAACTTAATCTATATACTAACTACGATATTTCTTAAGACATTTACTGCAACTTGCTCCGGTGCGTCAATCGCTTCTTCCGGCGAGCTTTCGACGAACTTATGGCGAACATCCGATGAACCCTCGGCGATGCTCCGATGGACTTCTAGCAAACTCCTGGACTTGCGATGATCCACTTGGCAAGTTCTGACGAGCTTCTTTGACAAGCTCTTGGCCTTCTCGGATTTGTTCCAATAGAACCTCCGACAACCATCCAGACTTCCGTCGAACTCTCGAACCCCCAACATGATCATGGTCTTGACTTTGGTGCAACTCCTGCTGCATGTCTTACTTCTATCATAGTTAATCCTACACACTTATCTCAACATATGGATTAGATAACAAATGATAATTGACTTCATCATCAAAATTCGAGATTCAACAGAATTAACCGAGAAGTCCAGGAGCTTGCCAAAGAAGCTTCTCGGAACTCGCCAAAAAGATCTTCGTGAAGTCCAAGAGCTTATCGGAAGTCCACCGAAATATTGCTAGGAGATCGTTGGAAGTTCATCGGAAGATTGTCGGAAGAACAATTGACGAACCAAACAAAAAATTCTTTGTTAAATATCTTAGTTATTACAGTTAGACCATAAGTTGAGTTAAGATTGAGAGGTAATCCCACTAACTCAGTTAGGGGCTAATTGGGCCCTTAGTATGACTGAATTAGGCCGGATTAAACAGCCCATTCAGCACTTAAAGTCACGGCCGGTGGTGGCACCGCTTGGGACTCGGTCTCTTAGGTGTTCTGGGCGGTGGCACCGCCCAGACTAGGTAGTGGTACTACCGGCAGTTATTACCTACCAGACTGGGTAGTGGTACTGTCTCAGTCTTCGAGAGCTCTGTCAGGCGATGGTACCGCCCAATGTCAGAGAGTCAAGCGGTGGTACCGCCAGTATCCCGAAATCCTGGGATGTAATACTTTTTGGCTCCAATTCTGAAGCCATTGGGGCCTATAAATACCTCACACTTTTCTACATAGAAGGGTAACAAAGTGCAATCAAAAGTGTGAAAAATCTTAAGTGTTGGGGTGTTAAAAGTGTTGTAAAAGTGAGAAGAGTCCTCCTCCTCCCTCTCTTAGCTTTGTAATCATCCAAGAAAGAGGAGTGAGGCTTGTAATGTTAGGATCGGAGCGGCACTAAGAGGGGGGTGAATTAGTGCAGCGGATTAAAACTTCGGTTTTGGCAAATCTTTCGATATGATAAAAACCGAACATGAAAAGCTTAACTTGAACGTGTGTTCGTAAAGGTATACAACAAAGGTAATGAGGAAATAAAGCACGTAAGAAGGTTTGCAGTAATGTAAATAGCGATAATAAAATGCAAACCAGAGATCACACCGATTTTAAAGTGGTTCGGTCAAATGACCTACATCCACTTGCGATGCTCTCTTCGATGAGGCTCCCACCTTCCACTAGCAAATCTCTTGAAGGGGAAGGGCAAATACCTCTCTTACAACTTTTTACAAGCGGTTCATACTCTTACAAATTTTCAGCAAGTAAGAAGGAGGTGAACACTCTAGCAAATTGAAAACAAGTGTAACATCCCTCATTTCTGAATTTTCGTATAAGTTTCTAGTTGTAATATAAGTATCTATTTTAAATTTGATAAAAGAGCCAAAATATGAATCTGAGAACTTATTCATAAGATTTGGGGGATTTGTTCAAAAAGAAAAAAAAAATCTGAGGACCTATATGTAAACCCTGAGGACCTAATCATAAATATAATAATACAAGGACTAAACTGCAAAATACATAAAAATTCAAATCCCACTGTTTAAGCCTCTCTGCCTTCGTTCATAAGGAACCAGAGAAGGCAGCTGCATGGAAGAACAGGAGAAAGAAAGAAAGAAGAAGAGAAGAAAAAGGGGGAAGAAGAAGAAAAAAATTTAGGGCTTTGAGGTTTCTTGTTCAAATCTTCTCATTTAGGGTCATAATTCTCAAAGGCAAGTGTTCTAATCCCATCCTACAGAATTATTAGTCTTTGATCTCATATTTATTCTGAATTATTCGAAAGATTTCAGCCTAGAACCTGATATTTCTCTTGTTAGATACAAAAATCATGGATCTGAAATTTTTCGGTAAACTGACCCCTATACATTGTTTCAGTCATAATTTTTAGCACCAAACATGGATTTAGGCAGGACCTTGTTTATTTGAAAGTACACTCTTATACCTTCCTTCTGACACTGATTTTGAAAATTTGGACTCCGAATACTAACCCAAACGTCTGTTTCAATTGAGCCTATGGATGCTGTAAAACAGGGATCAAAATTTCTGACATTTCGATACTAAAATACCTATAAGTCCCTGTTGGAAATTCTGATTTGTACCAAACTGATTTCATTTGAAACTAAACTTGTAAACCTTTCTTTTGATATATAGATTGAAAATTTTGGAACTCAAATGCCTATTCTGCTATCTATTGATTCTGCCTTATGGATTCTGCAAAACAGTGATTTAGTTTTTTGACCTTCGGTCACTAAATCGATGGTAACTCCTTGTTGGAAACCTTGATTCATATGAAACTTATTTCATCAGAAAATAGATTGATATATCTTTTGATAGTAGCTTTCTTAAGGGTATTGGAGTATAATTGATAATCTGAAGTATTTGTTCAATGTGCCTCTTGAATCCTGACAGAAATTGAGCTTTGGTCGATTTCGCGTATTCTGTTTCATTCATTTGGAAATAGATTCCATTCAGTCTCCTTCAGTCAATTGAGGCTTATGTTAGTGCTTGAATTCTGGTTTGCTCTTGCCTATAAATTATTTACATTCTTGTAACATTTTTGTGTAACGTTTATGCTATATCGCATTGACACATATAGGCACATGTATATCCCATTGTTCCGCATTTGCTTTCGATATGTGCCTATTCTAGTTTCATTCCTTTGGATATTGAATTCATCTAACTTTCTTAATTGAATTGAGCTACATATGATTGCTTAGAATCCTGGTGTACTCTTCCTTTCATTTCATTCCAAATCTGAATACATTTGTGAGAGATTGTTGCTTGCATCGTATTGACTCGTAAAGGCACATGTACGTTTTGTTGTTCCACGTGTGCTTCTGATATATGCTATTTATTGTTCATACTGCCCTTTTGTACTATGGTGTTGTGGGATAATATGAACCTTTGCCAGAAATGGTAAAGGGAGTTATGCATAGAGCCTGCGATGCTCTGCCGGCCCTCTCTGACTTCACCTAGACGTGGGTGGATGTAGCTCCCAAACATGGGAGACTTATGTCTGGTGGTCATTCAGAAATGGATGAATCACATTCTGTCTGTGGTCCCACTACACCTTCTGTATGTTTGATATGATATCCAGAGCTTTGGTTATGTGTTTCTGTACATGCTTTGGATAAGAATGATATGAATGCAATGTCAAAGACGACGTTTGAGCTTCTGTTTGGTATTTGTTATTGATATGCTCCGAAATATTCTATACGCCATTGATATGCTCCGAAACATTTCATACGCCACTAATAAGCTCCGAAACATTTCATTTGTTATTTATATGCTCCGAAATGTTTCATTCATCGTTGATATGCTTCTAAATGTTCCGTACACCGTTGTTATGCTCCGGAACATTTTATACACCATTGATAAGCTCCGAAATGTTTCATTCATTTTTGATATGCTTCAAAATGTTCCATATGCCATTGATATGCTCCGGAACATTTCATACGCCATTGATAAGCTTCGAAATGTTTCATTCATTGTTGATATGCTTCCAAATGTTTCATACGCCGTTGATATGCTTCAGAACATTTCATACGTCATTGATAAGCTCCGAAATGTTTCATTTGTTATTGATATGCTCCGAAACGTTTCATTCTTTGTTGATATGTGCCAATTACTCTATGCTCCATCTATTATGAACCAAATATGTTTGATTAAAATGTCATTTGTGATTTTGCATCTAATGATATTACGTCTATGAATTCTTATATTCTGCCTTGCAATTTGAAACTTTATCTCTTTGGAAATTGTCCTCTTTTGACATGGATATGTTAGTCACTTGCTGAGCTTTATATGCTCCCCCCGTTGTTGTATAAATTTTTCAGGATAGCTTGTCGCTTGCTTAAATGTTAAGATTGGGCTAAGGCAGTGGAAAGCTAAAAGATTTTGGGCAGATCTTTATTAGTATATATGTTTTTGTTGTATAAGTACACTCTGCATCTAATGAAATGTTGACGATGAATCAAAACTTGTGGATGTTGTATAAGTTTAAAGGACCTCTCATGTTTAGGATTTTGGAATGTTAAGTTTAATTCATGTAACGATATGAACTTATGGTAAACGTTGGTTTTGTGACTGTATAGACTCCCACACTTGTGAATTTATGTTGTGGTTATTAATTTGGTGAGTTGGGTTCAGATTTTATGAATCTTCGAGCAATGTGTTGTATGTTTATGAACTGCACAGGGTTTATAAATTTGTAGATTATAGAGGTGAAATTTTGACTTGAATGTTTTCTTAGTGACCTCAAATGTTAGTTTGGATCCTGGATTGATTTGTTTTCTTAAATTTTAATATCATGGATAATTTTTTTTTTAGGGGCGTGACAGAGGTGGTACCAGAGCATGGTTTGAGGATCACTAAAATATTTGATATGTTGATGTGCAAAATATATTGAGGTCTAGTGAACTATAGTGATTGGTGAAAATTTTCTTTGATGCATTTTAGGAATCTAGGATAATGAGGCAATTTGGTCCTCCTATTTCAATTGTTTATGATTAATTAAGTGGGATGAAAGGGTTGATCGGGGATATCATATCAGAGTAGCACAGCAAAAGCGTGGTGAACCTAATTTCGTTAGTGGTAGAAAAATGGATGATGCGAATGGAAAAGATATTTGATGTTCAAAATTGTTTCAATGATTAAAATATTTATTTTGCCACCTTATATTGGAAGTAGAGGCTGATCATTAATGGGAACAATGAAAATAATTTTTGTAGATCAATGACAAGAAAGACAAGGACAAGTTTACCAATAAAAATATGATTAGAAATGAATCAGAAAGTGATAACAAGAGGGTCAAGACATTTGGATTTGAAAAGGAAGTCACCACGAAAGATTCAATCACGTGTGAATTACAAGTTAAATTATGAAACAAATTTGTGTTTTCGGGTGACTGGAGTCTATTTGCTTGTAGAAAGTTGGATCATAAAATAAAAGACTGCCCTTTGAATAAGAAGAAAGAGTCACTGCCTCTTAAATCATCAGCCCATGTCAGAGTGTATGCTATCCGTAAATATGATTCTAAAACTTCTGAATTAGTGTTTGACCATGGGTCCTATCTACGATTTGATTTGTAACATGTTGCTTATCACTTGGGTATTCAACCTAGACCACTACATTATGTGGTATATGTAAAATACAATCATGGGAGATTCTTTGATAACTAACTTGAATATGGTCCTCTTGTCTGATTTTATTGGAGAACATGAACTTTTTGCTGATTTAGTTCTCATAAAGATTTGGAGTTTGATATTATACTTGGCATGGATTGGTTATCTTCTCATCACGCTAGTATTGATTGTTACAAAAAAATAATTACTTTCTGCATACCAGATCAGCCTATATTTTACTTTGAGGGCATTAGGCATGATTTGCCTCCTTGCTTGATATCAGCACTTCAAGCTTATCATCTTATGCAGAAGGGTTGTTTTTGTTATAAGGTGTGTGTAAAGGAGCATTCAAATCAGGAAACCCACCTAGATGAAATTTCAGTGGTCAAAGAGTTCCCTGATGTATTCCCAGATGACTTGCCTGGTTTACCTCTAGATAGAGAGGGTGAATTTGCTATTGATCTGGTCCCCAGTACAACCCCAATATCTAAGCCTCCCTACAGAATGGCACTACTCGAGCTAGAGGAATTAAAGAAGCAACTACAAGAATTATTAGATAAGGGTTTCATACGACCCAGCGTATCTCCATGGGGTGCTCCGGTACTATTAATGAAGAAGGATGGAACATTGAGGCTTTGTATTGATTATAGACTGTTGAATCAGGTGACCATCAAAAACAAGTATCCCATACCCAGAATTGATGATTTGTTTGATCAACTACAGGGTGCACAAGTATTCTCTAAGATTGACCTGAGGTCAGGTTACTATCAATTGAAGATCAAGGAGGAGGATATTCCAAAAACAGTTTTCAGAACTTGATATGGTCGGTGATGCCTTTTGGTTTGACTAATGCCCCTGCAGCTTTTATGGAACTAATGAATAGGATATTTCAACCGCTCTTGGATGGCTATGTAATTGTATTTATTGATGACATATTGGTGTATTCAAAGAGTAATCAGGAGCATGAGGAACACTTGAGAAATGTATTGTCTATACTAAGAGAAAAGAAGTTATATGCAAAGTTCAACAAATGTGAATTGTGGTTGAATGAAGTTGCTTTCTAAGGCCATGTGATTTCAGGGAAGGGTATATCTATTGATCCAAAGAAAATAGAAGCTGTAGTTGAATGAGAAGTACCAACAAATGTAATAGAAATTAGAAGCTTCTTGGGCATGGCAGGTTATTACAGGAGATTTGTGGAGGGATTTTCTCAAATCGCTCAACCTCTCACCAAACTCACTAAAAAGAATGTGAAATTTGTATGGGGTGATGATTGTGAGCAAAGTTTTCAAGAGTTAAAAAGAAGATTGACTAGTGCTCCTATTCTCACTATTCCAAGTGGTAGTGAGGGATTTGTAGTTTATACTGATGCTTCAAGAAAGGGCCTCGGATGTGTTTTAATGCAGGAAGGGAGAGTGATTGCTTATGCTTCTAGACAACTAAAAGGTTATGAACTGAATTATCCAATTCATGATTTGGAATTGGCAGCAATTGGTTTTGCTCTAAAGATTTGGAGACATTATTTGTATGGTCGGCAATTTAAAATTTTGATTGATCACAAGAGTTTGAAATATATTTTCACTCAGAAAGACTTAAACATGAGGCAGCGAAGATGGATAGAACTTCTAAAGGATTATGATTGTGCCATCCATTATCACCCGGGCAAAGCCAATGTGGTAGCTGATGCTCTTAGTAGAAAATCTACATGTTTTATGGCTAGTCTAGTCGTGAAGCAATGAAAGTTATTAGAAGAAAATTTTGATTTGAATGCTATGAGGAAAGAGCAAGATCAATGATATTGATGGCCTCCATTCAGGTGCAATCTGATCTTATTCAACAAATTAAGGAAGGACAATTACGAGATCCACGTTTAATCTACTTGAGGAATGAAGTAGAAAAGGAATTGAAGCCAAAATTTCAAGTTTCAAAGGATTGCCTATTGAGATTTGGGGATAGAGTATGTGTACCTAATGAACCAGATATCAAGAACCAAATCCTAAAGGAAAGTTAAGCCCAAGATTGGGTTGGTTCTGTCGCTTACAGGATTGCCTTACCACCATCATTGTGCCTTATCCATAATATATTTCATGTTTCGATGATTATAGAGTATATACATGATCCTTCTCATATCATTAAGTATGAGCTGATGGAGATCGATAAAGATTTATCTTATGTGGAAGAGCCCACTCGGATTATTGATAAGAAGGAAAAGATCCTAAGGAATCGGGTCATCCCTATGGTTCAAGAAATTTGAAGATATCATTCTGGAGAGGAAACAACCTGGGAGCTAGAGGAGGAAATGAAAATGGTGTATCCCAATCTTTTCATTGATAGAGGTATGATAAATTTAGAGGACTAAATTTTTCTTTTATGGGGGGAGAGTGTAACATCCCTCATTTTTGAATTTTCGTATAAGTTTCCAGTTGTAATATAAGTATCTATTTTAAATTTGATAAAAGAGCCAAAATATGAATAACTTATTCATAAGATTTGGGAGATTTTTTCAAAAAGAAAAAAAAAATCTGAGGACCTATATGTAAACCCTAAGGACCTAATTGTAAATATAATAATATAAGGACTAAACTGTAAAATGTACAAAAATACAAATCCCACCATGGAAGAACAGGAGAAAGAAAGAAAGAAGAAGAGAAGAAAATGGGGGAAGAAGAAGAAGAAAAAAATTTGGGGCTTTGAGGTTTCTTGCTCAAATCTTCTCATTTAGGGTCATAATTCTCAAAGGCAAGTGTTCTAATCCCATCCTACAGAATTATTAGTCTTTGATCTCATATTTATTCTGAATTATTCGAAAGATTTCAGCATAGAACCTGATATTTCTCTTGTTAGATACAAAAATCATGGATCTGAAATTTTTCGGTAAACTGACCCCTATACATTGTTTCAGCCATAATTTTTAGCACCAAATATGGATTTAGGCAGGACCTTATTTATTTGAAAGTAGACTATTATACCTTCCTTTTGACACTAATTTTGAAAATTTTGGACTCCGAATACTTACCCAAACGTCTATTTCAATTGAGCCTATGGATGCTGCAAAACAGGGATCAAAATTTCTGACCTTTTGATACTAAAATACCTATAAGTCCCTGTTGGAAATTCTGATTTATACCAAACTTATTTCATTTGAAACTAGACTTGTAAATCTTTCTTTTGATATATAGATTGAAAATTTTGAAACTCAAATGCCTATTCTGCTATCTATTGATTCCGCCTTATGGATTATACAAAACAGTGATTTAGTTTTTTGACCTTCGGTCACTAAATCAATGGTAACTCCTTGTTGGAAACATTTTTTTTTTTTTTGGTAAGTAAAAGTAAGTTGATTATGTGTAAAGTTTCTACAAATAGCTTTATCTATACAAGTCATAGACAAAGCCAAGTAACTCATAGAGTGCGAATGCGATAGTTATGACTACACATGCTGTAGACTATTGTTAGGACTCTAGCTTGGAGAGTCCTAATTGAGAGGGACATTCTGCTAGTCATAGGTGCCCAGCAAGCCAATCACGTGAGTGATGACACGTGTGACTTGATACATAATCTTTTTGCTTATTATATTTTGGCGTATATCACTTTATAACTATTGCATAAATGCATACATATATTGTGATGTCCTTGGATTTGTGCAATGGGAATTGGATCGTGATGAGATCACGATAATGAGATCGATTCACCTTTAAACACATATCCTAAATGATCCCGATCATAGGTTACTCGAGAGGGATATCATGATAACCGGATAGACTGGTGTGCTGTATACCCATCCATATGATGGATGCAGCTAGTCTCATAGCTGCTCGTGTAGGGACACTGTTAGGACTCTAGCTAGGAGAGTCCTAATTGAGAGGGACATTCATGTAAAATTATTAGAACTTTAGCTAGGAGAGTCCTAATTGAGAGGGACATTCTGTTATGACTCTAGTTAGGAGAGTCCTAATTGAGAGGGACATTCTGTTAGGACTCTAGTTAGGAGAGTCCTAATTGAGAGGGACATTCATGTAGGAGGTTTTTTCTTAGAGAAGAATTAGGAGTTGTAAGTGAATAGGAGTCTTGAGTAGGAGTCCTATTAGGAGTTGGTTAGAAGTAAGAGTCTTAAGTAGGAGTCCTATTAGGAGTTAGGGTTTAGAAGCCCTATAAATAGTCATGTATTCCTCCTCTTTTCTCAAGCAATAGATGAATCTTTTCTGCAGCCTTTGAGCAGCAACTTGGAGGGAGAAACCCCTATAGAGTTCCAAGGAGGCCGATCCCCTAAAGAGATCAACCCCAAGTTTAGAATATGCAAGGGTTCTATCACCTGGTATCATAGCAGCGTTCTTGGCATCTCGCTGCCCTTCCACTGCCATCCATGAGCCCTCGACAACCGCCTAAAGCAATTCCCACAATTGCTTAAAAGATCATCGCTGAATTCGGCCATCATCTCCACCACTGCGGATCATCCTTTGATCTCCCCGTGAATTGCAACAGGTTCTGGTTTTCTACCTTACTGCTGCAGCAATTTAGTTATCTTTATTTAAAAATCCCAAAAAAAAATTATTCCTATATTGCTGCATAAACTTTTCGTCATAAAGTTTTCATCTCTACGACGAAAGATACATTGCAGAATTCCAACCGTATAGCACTATCTGTTTGATCTTGCTACTATGTTTTTTCTATCCAAATCTCCACGAAATTTTATGACATCTTTGACACTTCCTAACAGCAGATTTCCCTTTTGTTTTGTCAAAAAATTCTCAATATAAACCATTGATATTTTACATCTAATCTTCTATACTTGAAAATCTGCACCGTAAAATTTCAGCCGCATAGCACTGATTGTTTGATCTTGATACTACGTTCTTTCTATCCAAATCTCTACAAAATTTTTATAATAGCTTTGACACTTCCTAATAGTGGATTTCCCTTTGGTTTCATCAAAAAATTCTCAATATAAACTTCTGATCTTTTACGTCCAATCTGCTATACTTAAAAATCTATGGTGCAGAAAATTTCAGCCGCATATTGTTGCCTTAACCCATCTATTTGTAATCTTTTTTGAATGAAATTTCATATACACTTTATAGATCATCTTGGCTTCCATCTAAGATTGACCTATTGAGGAATTCATCTCTAAAACCGATTTTTGTGTTGATATAAATTTTCATCGTAAACTGCTGAAATTTTTCTACGAGAATTCTGCTATCGCAACTTGCACCAATTTCCTTGCTGTTATACTGCCGAAATTTTCTTGATTAAATTAGTCATCCTCGCTGTCATATAAACTGTGATTTTGCTATCAATTCCCTCCTCAATTCTCTCATGTTTTTGGTGGAAATTACGTCGAGAAACCGCTGTTTCTTCGACGACAATTCTGCTCTTACAAGACAGCACATACTTGCTGCAACTTCCACTGATTTCTCTCAAACCTTTGCTGTCATCTACCACAGATCCAAAACTTTCATCCACAGCCCTAAAACTCCATCAAACCACACCCTCAAACTGCACCCAAAACAGCCACAAAACAAGCCTAAATCGTAGCCTACATCCACCGATCCACCAACCCTTTCGACCATCACTTCTCTCAACCTATACATGCCTTTAACCTGACAACAAAAGAGAGATCTTAACATTATAGATTTGGAGGTATATACTATGGCATCTAAGGAGGCAATCGATGCTAAATTCGAAGCCTTGGAGGCGCGAATGGAGGATAAGATTCGGACGCTCTTTACCGAACTCAGATTGGGCTGACTACTAAGCCCGAAAAAATCATATCACGGAGAGAGCTTTGCCCAATCGCACCAGGCCCGAAGAGATGAGTTCCAAGGGAGGGGAGGCTCTATGATCGATCCCAACTATCCACGCATAAGGGTGGACTTCCCTAGATGGGAAGAAGGAGACCCGATTGTTTGGATCTTGCACGCGGAGCGATATTTTCATTACCATAAAACCGCAGATGCATCTATGGTGAAAATTGCAGCTATACATCTTGAAGGGGATGCTATACAGTGGTTTGACTAGTTTGAACATACTTATGGAGTCCTTTCATGGCAACAATTCAAAGAAGGACTGCTGATCCGCTTCAGACCAACCAATTACGAGAATATTGACGGACAACTAGCAAAGATCCGACAAACCTCCACCATTCAGGAGTACCAAACCAGGTTTGAAAGGTTATCTAATCAAACTCTTGATTGGTCTCAAAAATAGCTATTGAGGACCTTTATTGAGGGCTTGAAGCCGGAGATCCGAGGAGAAGTTAAAGCGCGACAACCGTACACGCTTATGGCAGCCATCTCTTTCGCACGACATCAAGAGGAGCAATTGAACCATGAAGCTCGAAGGACTAGGGTCACTCCTCAACCAGTAATATTGAAGCCCTTAGCCCCCCCTACTGTTGACCGAGTCCCTGCACCAAAAAGGTTGACAAGAGAAGAGCTTCAAGAGCGATCTGCGAAGGGGTTATGTTGGCATTGCGACGAGCCGTGGAGCCATGAGCATCGCTGTAGTAAAGGGAGACTTTTTATCATTGAACCAGTAGAAGAAGAGGTCATTGAACATCCAGAAGAGAGCATTGAACATAAAGAAGAAGATGCAGAAGAAGATGCAGAAGAAGAGCCATAACCGATCGAAGTTACGGTACATGCACTAGCCGGCTACTCAAACCCGCAAATGATGAAAGTTGGAGGCCTTCTTCTCAAACAACAACTGATCACTGTTTTCATCGACACGGGCAGCACTAATAATATCCTAAACAGTAAGGTTGCTATCCGAATGGCATTACCTATCGAGAATCGTTGCAGGTTTGATGTTAAGGTCACCGACAGACGGATTTTGAAGTGTGATCGTAGGCGCCCGCAGGAGAAACTATTGCTGCAGGACCAAGAGATAATTGCAGATTTCTTCCTTCTCCCTCTTGATGATCATGAGGCCATGCTCAGAATTAAATGGTTGACAACATTAGGTGATTTTTCTTGAAATTTTATGAAGCTAATTATGAAATTTTACAGTAAGGAGAAACAGGTGATACTGCACGGGAAACGTGGGGGCGACGTAACGATGATTTGCACACAACAAATGAAGAAGGTTTTGCATAAAGCATGCAGTGGCTTTTTGGTACAACTTGAGCAGCAAATTAAAGGAGAACCAATAGAATTTGAAGATCCAAACCTATTTCCTTTGCTTGGTGAATTTTCAGATATATTTGACGAGTCGCACAACCTACCTCTTACTCGTCGGCATGATCATTGTATAATGATTTTTCCAGTCAAATCTCCAGCAAATACTCAGCCATATCGGTATCCACATCTCCAGAAGGATGAAATAGAAAGGATTTTAAAAGAGATGCTTGAAATAGGAGTTATTCGGTCAAGTTACAACCTCTACTTTTCACCGGTGCTACTTGTACGCAAGAAGGACGGAACATGGCGAATATGCGTTGATTATCGAGCTCTCAATGGCATAACCATCAAGAACAAATACCTTATTCCAATAGTAGATGAATTGCTAGATGAAAGGGAGCACAAATATTTACAAAGCTGGACCTTTGATCCGGGTATTATCAAATACGAGTGTATGAAGAAGTCATACCGAAAATCGCCTTTCGAACACACAACGACCACTACGAATTTTTACTTTCTTCAACAAAAGGTGAAATATCTTGGGCATATCATATCAGAGGAAGGTGTGACAGTGGACCCTTTCAAAATTGGAGCAATGCAAAACTGGCTGACCCCGAGGAACATAAAATTGCTACATGGCTTTCTGGGTTTAACAGGCTACTACTGCATGTTCGTGAAAAACTATGGAGAGATCAGTGCACCACTTACTTCCTTTTTGAAAAAAGATGTCTTCCAATGGTCGGACAGAGCCTCCGTTGCCTTTGACAAACTTAAGGCAGCCATGACGATGACGCCGGTGCTAACACTACAAGATTTCAACCGACCCTTCATTATTGAGACCGACGCATCTGGAGTCGGAATTGGAGCAATTCTCATGCAAGATGGTCGACCACTCACATACACTAGCAAGGCATTATCTCCCTCCCATCAAAATAAGTCAACATATGATAAGGAGATGCTCGCCATTGTGCGCGCAGCAACGAGGTGGAGACCCTACTTGATTGGTCGACGATTTCAAATTAAAACCGACCATAAAAGCCTCAAGTACTTTTTGGAGTGAAAGATATCATCCCCTGAGCAGCAAAACTGGGTAACAAAACTTCTTGGATTTGATTATGAAATAACTTACAAAATGGGGAAAGAGAATGTTCTTGCAGATGCGCTTTCGCAGCTACCCGAGCAAGCTGAAGTTTTGGCCATTTCACTTCCGACCAGCGACTTCCTTGAGGATATTAAGATGGAATGGCAGGAAGATTCAGAGACTAGTAAGATTATAAAAAAATTGGAGGAAGCACCAAGCTCCGTAGCTCATTACAATTGGGACTCAAAAGAATTACACTATAAGAGTACTAAATTGAAAAGGAGTATGGCATATCACTCACAAACCGACGGCCAGACAGAAGTTGTAAATAGGTGCTTGAAGATAGCCCAAAGCCACCCACCAAATATGACTACCCAAGGAGGACTTCAGACTCAGCCAAGTGCCATTATTGATCGACGGATTATGACTCGACGACGACGATCCACTACTGAATTGTTAATACAGTGGGCAAACCTACTAACAGAAGATGCCACTTTGGAGAACTATGATGACTTGAAGATTAAATTCCCAAAATTCATGAATCGTCAGCCTCGAGGACAAGGCTGATTTGAAGAGGGGTTTGTTAGGACTCTAGCTAGGAGAGTCCTAATTGAGAGGGACATTCATGTAAAATTATTAGGACTTTAGCTAGGAGAGTCCTAATTGAGAGGGACATTATGTTATGACTCTAGCTAGGAGAGTCCTAATTGAGAGGGACATTCTGTTAGGACTCTAGTTAGGAGAGTCCTAATTGAGAGGGACATTCATGTAGGAGGTTTTTTCTTAGAGAAGAATTAGGAGTTGTAAGGGAATAGGAGTCTTGAGTAGGAGTCCTATTAGGAGTTGGTTATAAGTAAGAGTCTTAAGTAGGAGTCCTATTAGGAGTTAGGGTTTAGAAGCCCTATAAATAGTCATGTATTCCTCCTCTTTTCTCAAGCAATAGATGAATCTTTTCTGCAGCCTTTGAGCAGCAACTTGGAGGGAGGAACCCCTATAGAGTTCCAAGGAGGCCGATCCCCTAAAGAGATCAACCCCAAGTTTAGAATCTGCAAGGGTTCTATCAGACACTAGGGATACAGTACAGGTGCTCATTGGAGAATGAGTTCACTGATTGATCCGCTTACGGAATGCTGGATGGTTAATGATGCCTTATTGTCAGACAACGATTCCGTAGTCCTAGTGGTGTATCTGGTCCTTAGACTTGAGACACCAAGGATGTCCTGTATGAGTACTCCACTCTTTGATACCAGACTTATAGGTTTGGTTGTCCCAGATCTAGTACAGCTGGTCATTGGGAGTGGTAGTCGACCTTACGAGGGCTATTGAGTGTCGATAGAGGATCATCCACTCTCGGCGTCATGAGAGGAATATCCCATGTGTTCTTGCTCAGACAAATCCCTGGCCAGGGTCATTCGGGTTGAGAGAGAAAGAGTTCTCCGGGAGAATCCGATTAGAGCGAGACTCGAGTAGAAACCGTATGGGTCTGACAGCACCATGCTCAATATACGGTCTCTGGGATATTAGATGGATGAGGGACTATAGGTACACGGTAACTGAGGACAGACAGGTCCAATGGATTGGATTCCCCTGTATCGTCTAGGGACTACGGCGTAGTGGCCTAGTACGTCCGTAGTCGATGAGTCAAGTGAATTATTACAGAGATAATAATTCACTGAGTTAGAAGGAGTTCTGATGGGTATAACTCACGGCCAGCTCGATATTGGGCCTAGAGGGTCACACACATATGGTAGGTATTGCGATGAGTAGAGGTTCGGATATGAGATATCCGACGGAGCCCTTGTCTCATTGGATGCAGATCCAATACCCACTTGGGGAGGACCCATTAGGGTTTGACAGGGGACCTCTATAAATAGGAGGGATTCAGAGCCTCATAGGGTAGAGCCTTTGCTTGCCTTTCCTATTCTCCTCTTCCTCTCTACCTCAGATCAGGCCTGGAGTTTTGAGGAGCGTCGTCGCAACCCTACTGTGTAGATCACCGCTAGAGAGGAGGACGCTTGACCTCCTTTACCCTCTTCTAAGGATCTGCAAGGAAACAGGGATATACGATCTCCCTAGGTAACACAATCTACTCTATACGCAGTTTCATGTTTCACGGATTTTTGCGCACCAATCTTCGCACGACGACGAACATCTTTTTGGGAATCGGGGATTTTGTTTTCTTGTTCTTCCGCTGCGCATGTGATGTCGCCCCCATGATTTCCCAACAGTGGTATCAGAGCCAGGTTGTTCGTGCAAATGATTGGTTTTGAACTGCATGTGTTGTGTTTAGGAAGAATTTTGACGTCAAAATCGTTGACGCAAAAACAAGGAAGGGCAGCAACAGTTGCTGCCCTCGATCTGCGTGCGTGCAGCGCAGCCGAAGGCAGGCAGCACAGTGCTGGCGAATGCGCAAGCGCTGTGCCTGCAGTAGCCTGCCGGCGGCCTGCTTGCAGCGGGCTTGCGTCCGGCGGGGCTGGCAGCCCGCGGGCAGAGGCGCCTGCGGCCGCTTCTCCCGCGGGGTGAGGCGCCGTAGGACAGTGGCGCTTGCCGCCGCTGCTCCCGCGGGCGAAACCCTCCACCCACAGGGGCGGCTGCTCGGCGGGACAGCACCCCCTGCGGAGGCAGCGGCGCCCGAAGGGGGCGCCCACCCGCAGTGGCAGAGCCGCCAGCGGGCGTGCCGCCTGCAGGCGAGGGCAGTGCCCTCATTCGCCGCACAGGCCGCCGCCGGCAGGGTGGCGGCGGCGGCACCAGCGAAAGGGGGAAAGGGCATTAGGGTTTTCTGGGCAAAAGACAGTTTTGCACCTCGGAATTTGAGAAATTCCAGTTTCTGTCTTTTGTCCAAATTACGAAAATACTCCTATAAATTCAAAAATTCCCTACATGTCCCTGATTTCAAAAAATATTAATTAATTAAAAGGTTTAGTTGATTATTATTTTTATTATTATCTAGTAGTCCTACATGATGATGATTATTTATACATGTGATGTATGATGTGTGGACGGATGATCATGGACCGTGTGATGTGTGTACTTGTGATTATTATTATTGAGGTCTGCGAGCCTCCATTATATTTCTCGTTTATTGTCGGGCCTGCGTGCCTATGATTAAGTTGTAATCACATGAGGAGACGTAGCGGGAGCGTGGATGCGATAACGGGACCCACGAGACGGACGATCGCGATGCATGAAGATGCATCAAGATGTCGACGGAACCGATGAGGACAAGATGGACGATCACAGGGCATAAATTTGCACAATAAGAAAATTATTTTCAAAATGTTTAATAAACAATGTAGTATCAACCTTGTCTTTGGTAAAATTATTTAAAATAAGAAAGGAACTAAGCCTTTCATACCAAGCTCTAGGAGCTTGTTTTAAGCCGTAGAGAGCTTTAGTCAATTTGAATACATGATTAGGAAGAAGAGAATTTTCAAATCCTGGAGGTTGTTCGACAAATACTTCTTCGGAAATAAAACCATTCAAGAAAGCACTTTTAACATTCATTTGAAATAGTTTAAAATTATTACTACTAGCATAGGCAAGGAGCATCCTTATGGCTTCTAATCGAGCCACGGGAGCGAAGGTTTCTTCGTAATCGATACCTTCTTCTTGGTTGAAACCTTTGGCCACTAATCTAGCCTTGTTTCTAACCACGATACCATTTTCGTCTTGCTTGTTTCTAAAGACCCACTTAGTACCTATGACTAAGTGGTCACTTGGTCTAGGAACAAGCTTCCATACCTCATTCCTCTCAAATTGGTTCAATTCTTCTTGCATTGCAATGACCCAAAAATCATCTTTTAAGGCTTCGTCAATGCATTTAGGTTCAATTTGAGAAAGGAAAGCGGCGTTAGCACAGAAATTTTTGAAAGAAGAACGAGTTTGAACCCCTTTTGATGTATCTCCTATAATTTGCTCTTTTGGATGAGCATCTACATACTTCCATTCTTTTGGTAAAGAAATTTCGGAAGAAGATGCATTCAAATGGCTATTTTGAGGAGAGGGTTCATTTAAATTCAAATTATCAAAACCAAGATCATCATCAAAATCATTTTTCTTTAAATCAGAAATTTCATTAAAAACTACATGAATAGACTCTTCAATTACTAAAGTTCTTTTATTAAAAACCCGAAAAGCTTTAGAAACGGAAGAGTAACCAAGAAAGATGCCTTCATCGGATTTAGCATCAAATTTTCCTAAAGCATCCCTTTCATTTAAAATAAAGCATTTACAACCAAAAACTTTAAAATAGGAGATGTTTGGTTTTTTGTTATTCCATAATTCATAGGGAGTTTTGGATAAGGATGGTCTTATTAGGACTCTATTCATGATGTAGCAAGCCGTATTTACGGCTTCGGCCCAAAAGTACTTAGGTAAACTATGTTCATTCAACATAGTTCTTGCCATTTCTTGTAGGTTTCTATTTTTCCTTTCAACTACTCCATTTTGTTGAGGATTTCTTGGAGTTGAGAAGTTGTGATTGTACCCATTACTTTCGCAAAAATTTTGAAAGTCACGGTTTTGGAATTCACCACCGTGATCACTCCGAATTGATGAAATCATGAAGCCTTTTTCGTTTTGAGTAAGTTTACAAAATTTAGAGAAACACTTGAAGCAATCACTTTTGTGAGCTAAGAAATAGGTCCAAGTGTATCTAGAGTAGTCATCCACAATCACAAAAGCATATTTGCTTCCACCTAGACTTGTTGTATCAATTGGTCCAAATAAGTCCAAATGGATCAATTGTAATGGTCTAGTAGTGCTAATTTGATTTTTTGGTTTGAAGCTTGTTTTTATTTGTTTGCCTAGTTGACATGCATCGCATACTTTGTCCTTAATAAACTTTATATTTGGAATTCCTCGTACTAATTCTTGAGATGAGATCTTAGATATTGTTTTCATGCTTGCATGACCTAATCTCCTATGCCAAAGCCAAGCATCATCATTTACGACGGAGAAGCACATTTCATTACTTAGTTAATCAAGATTGATGGTATAGACATTATTTTGTTTTAAAGCAATCATAGTCATGTTATGATTTGGTTTTTCAATAATGCACATATTTGATTCAAATCTAACGATGTAACCTTTATCGCATAGTTGACTAATACTCAAGAGATTATGTTTCAATCCATTAACTAGTAAGACATCATCAATGAAAAAATTAAATTTGTTACCAATAGTTCCCTTGCCAATGATTTTGCCCTTGTTGTTGTCTCCGAAGGTAACGTACCCTTCTTCTTTGCTAGTGAGCATAGAGAAATGAGATGGATCTCCAGTCATATGTCTTGAGCATCCACTATCGAGATACCATCTCTTGCTCCTAGCTTGTGGGTTTGTCTACAAAAGAGGATGATTTTTAGGTATCCATTTGATTTTGGGTGCCTCAAAAATTGACCCACTAACTTTGTTATTTATTATTGAATTCTTTATAGTTCCTTTAGGAACCCATATTAATTTTTGTGAACTAATTTTCCTAAATGGGCATTTGTAGGCAATATGTCCGGATTTGCAACAAAAGTTGCATTTCATATAAGAGGAAACATGTAATGTAGGTCCTTTTATGAAAGTGGTAGGATTTTGATGTAATCCTTTTACAAATCCAATTCCATTTCTATTTGCGATGTGACCCTTGTGTGCAAGGATCATATCTAATCCTTTGCTACCAACCTTAAACTTGTTTAAGGTTTCCTTAAGAAGCAAATTTTCATTTTTTATTGCTTCTAAGTGCTCACACTTAGAGCATGGAGGAGTTTGAAGACTATCAAACTTATCTTGTAGCAAAGCATGCTCTTTCTTTAAGATACTTAACTTCTTGCTAACAGTTCTACATTCATCAAATAATTCATGAAAAGCGATAGATAGTTCTTCAAAAGATAAATCTTCATTAAATAAATCACATACCTCTTCTCCTAACGCCATTAGCGCGTAATGAGCAACTTGCTCGGTGTTGGACTCCTCTTCTTCGGATGCGCTTGAATCATCCCACGTTGCCTTGAACGCCTTCTTCTTTGATGTTCTCTTTTTGGCTTGAGGACAATCGTTCTTATAGTGTCCCGGTTTTTTGCATTCATAGCAAATCACTTGGTCCTTCTTTTGTTCAAATTTATTTTTTGTATTATTTTTAAATCTGTTCTTTCTTAAATATTTTTTAAATTTTTGAGTCAAAAGTGCAATGTCATTGTCACTGTCCTCATCACTTGATGTTCCTTTCAAGTGGTATTCTTGTGATTTGAGTGCCATATCCTTCCTGTTCTTTGGAAGGGGGTTCTCGAGCTCGTCATGAGCTTGACATGTCATTTCGTAGGTCATTAGAGACCCAATGAGTTCTTCAAGAGGGAATGCTTTAAGGTCTTTGGCCTCTTGAATGGCCGTAACTTTTGGATCTCAACTTTTAGGGAGGGATCTTAAGATTTTAGTTACTAGTTCAAAGTTAGTAAAATCTTTACCAAGAGCTTTGAGTCCATTGATGACATCCGTAAACCGGGTGTACATGTCTCCGATGGACTCACTTGGTTTCATTCGGAAAAGTTCGTAAGAGTGCACAAGGATGTTGATTTTGGACTCTTTCACTCGGCTAGTGCCTTCATGAGTGACCTCAAGAGTTCTCCAAATATCAAAAGCCGAATCACATATTGAAACACGATTAAATTCGTTTTTGTCTAGTGCACAAAACAAGGCATTCATAGCCTTTGCATTTAAAGCAAAAACCTTCTTCTCCGATTCATCCAATTCGCTCATCGGAAGAGAAGATTTTTGAAATCCATTCTCGACAATAGACCAAAGCTCAAAGTCCATAGAAATGAGGAAGATTCTCATGCGAGTCTTCCAATATGTGTAATCTGACCCATTAAACAAAGGTGGTCGTGCAATAGAATGGCCCTCTTGCATGCCGGAGTAAGCCATCTCTCTTGGGTATTAAACCAAATATGAAAGATAACCTTGCTCTGATACCACTTGTTAGGATCGGAGCGGCACTAAGAGGGGGGGGGGGTGAATTAGTGCAGCGGATTAAAACTTCGATTTTAACAAAATCTTTCGTACGATAAGAACGGAACTTGAAAAGTTTAACTTGAAAGCGTATTCTTAAAGTTGCGCAGCAAGGGTAATAAGGAACTAAAGCAGTAAGAAGATTTGCAGTAATGTAAATGACAATAATAAAATGCAAACCAGAGATTACGCCGATTTTTAGAGTGGTTCGGTCAAATGACCTACTCCACTTGCGAGGCCCCTCTTCGATGAGGCTCCCACCTTCCACTAGCAAGTCTCTTGAAATGGAAGGGTAAACACCCCTCTTACAACCTTTTACAAGCAGCTCAACCTCTTACAAATTTTCATTAAGAAAGAAGGAGGAGAACTCTCTAGCAAATTGAAAACAAGACTTGCTAAGACTTTCTAAGACTTTTCTCTCAATCGAAATGCTTCTCAAAAGTTGTAACCTCAGCTGAGATTTGAGGAGTATTTATAGGCCTCAAGAGGATTTAAATTTTGGGCTTCAAAATTTAAATTCTCTTAGGGTTCCCGGTGCTGGAGGTGCAACCGCCCAGCCAGGCGGTGCCACCGCCCAGCGCTCGGGTGCTGGACGGTGCAACCGCCCAGCCAGGGTGGTGTCACCGCCCAGCTAGGCGGTGCCACCGCCTGGCTTTCCGATTCATTGGTTTGGCTTAATTTTAGCCCAAACCAAATCTGACTTTGGGCCCAGTTGGCCCCTAACCAGGATATAGGATTATCTCTTAATCCTAATCCTAATTACAGGTAAACTACATAACACAAAAAAAACATCCTAAGCAAGTTTTTTAACCGCGAACGTCGAGTCTTGTTCCGGCGAGCTTTCCGACGAACTTCTTCCGACGGACTCCCTGCAAGCTCCCAATCTTTGTGATGACTTTAATGAGTAGCCGAGCCTTCTCGGTGATCTCCGCGAGCCTCCGACGATTTTTTCGGCGAACTTCCGACACGTTCCCGATTTCTTCTCGGTTGGTTCCGGCAGCATCTCCGGTGATTCTTCGGTCTCTTAAACGTCCATCGAGCTCGACTCCGGTATCCTTGCTTTATGTTTTCTGGTTATCGTAGTTAATCCTGCACACTTAACTCAATAATATGGATTAGATCAATTAACCCACCAATTGATTATATCATCAAAATCCGAGATTCAACAGTTAGCACAATGATTAAGTTGGAAATGGGAGGTGATCCCATTAACTTAATATTGGGGCAATTGGGCCCCTAAAAAACCCAAATTGGGCCGAATGGATCAACCCATTCGGACCCTGATTTCTGCTAGGCGGTTGAACCGCCCAAGCCAGGAGGTGGCACCGCCTGGGCTAAGTCTCTGAGCGAGACTGGGCAGTGCAACCACCCCAGCCAAGAGGTGGCACCGCCTGGGCTCAGTCTCCGAGCGAGACTAGGCGGTGCAACCTCCCCTGACAAGAGGTGGCACCGCCTGAGCTCGTTCTTCGAGCTTGGGCAGGAGGTACAACCGCCTCAGTCAGGCGGTGGCACTGCCTAAGCTCGGTCTTCGAGCTCTGGCAGGAGGTGGCACCGTCCAAAGGCTCGGTCTTCGAGCTCTGCCAATCGGTGCAACCGCTCTAGTCAGGAGGTGCAACCGCCAGATCCCAGAATTCCGGGAATTGACAGTTTTGAGCTCCAAATTCAAACCGGGTTGGGGCCTATAAGTACCCCACCCATTCAGCACTGAAAGGGAACAACATATACACCAAAATCCTGATCTTGTTATGTGATTTTTAGAGCTCAAAATTGTTGTAAAGGCCAAAAGTTCTTCTCCCTCTTTTCTTCCAAGTTCTGTACTTTAAAGAGAGGAGAGAAAATTCTGTAAGGGTTGTCTCCTAAGCCCGTCAAAAGGAGTGAAACTGTAAAAGGGTGGTTGGCCTTCGCCTATTGAAGGAAGGCCTCAGGTTGACGTCGGTGACCTCGTCGGTGGAGGAAGCCAAAAGTGGAGTAGGTCAAGATTGACTGAACCACTCTAAATCTCGGTTTGCATTTACTTTGAGCATCTTATCTTTACTGCAAACCTCCTCAATAGCTTACTGCCTTCTGTGCTTTTACGAACGTGTTTCAAAGTTCAGTGCTTTCCGAATCGACGTATAGACGCAAATCAGTTTTATCGTATGAACATCATATTTCAGTTTGTGCTTACGTTCTGATTTCCATCATAACTGCAAACTGCCTTTATATCTTTGCTTTAACTGCATCTCACTTCATCTCAAGTTAAAGTGGTTTACGAATCGGCTTTCATACCGAAATCACTTTTATCGTACGAACGTCGTATTTCAGTTTCCGCTTATATTCTGATTTTCATCATAACTGCAAATTGCCTTCATAGATTGACTTTAATGTCATCTCGCTTGATCTTAAGTTAAAGTAATCTTAGAATCAGCTTTCACACTGAAATCGCTTTTATCGTTCGAACGTTTTTTATCGTCGAAAGATTTCCGCTACACTAATTCACCCCCCCCCCCCTCTTAAATCCCAAAAGAGATGGCATACGCCGGAAACCAAGAGGGCCATTCTATTACACGTCCACCCATGTTCAATGGGACGGACTACACTTATTGGAAAACTCGAATGAGAGTTTTCTTGATTTCTATGTATTTGGATTTATGGAATATCGTTGAAAACGGTTTTCAACACCCCCTCTAAACCGATGAACGAATGGTCGGATTTGGAGAAGAAGTATTTTTCTTTAAACGCAAAGGCTATGAATGCCTTATTTTGCGCTTTGGACAAAAAATGAGTTCAATCGGATTTCTACGTGCGAAACGGCTTTTGACATTTGGCGAACACTTGAAATCACGCACGAGGGAACTAGTAGAGTCAAAGACTCGAAAGTTAACATTTTATTGCATGATTTTGAGCTTTTTCAAATGCAACCAAGCGAGACTATAGGCGACATGTACACCCGTTTCCTTCCTATTCTTAGGAAGGTGGTTCAAGTGCTCATCGGGTTCAAAATGTTCCAAAAGTGTCATTTCATAGGTCATTATTGACCCGATTAATTCTTCTAATGGAAAATCATTTAAATTTTTTATCTCTTGTATTGTGGTTATCTTAGGATCCTACCTTTTTGGAAGGGATCTTAAGATCTTGCTTACGAGATCAAAATTCGTAAAAGATTTACTAAGAACTTTTAGATTATTGACGACATCCGTGAAACGGGTGTACATGTCGCCTATAGTCTCGCTTGGTTGCATTCGAAAAAGCTCAAAATCATGCAATAAAATATTTACTTTCAAGTCTTTGACTCTACTAGTTCCCTCGTTCGCGATTTCAAGTGTTCGCCAAATATCAAATGCCGTTTCGCATTTAGAAATCCGATTGAACTCATTTTTGTCCAAAGCGCAAAATAAGGCATTCATAGCCTTTGCGTTTAAAGAAAAATACTTCTTTTCCAAATCCGACCATTCGTTCATCGGTTTAGAGGGAAGTTGAAAACCGTTTTCAACAATATTCCATAAATCCAAATTCATAGAAATCAAGAAAACTCTCATTCGAGTTTTCCAATAAGTGTAGTCCAATCCATTAAACAACGGTGGACGAACAACCGAAAAGCCCTCTTGAAAGCCATGAAGAGCTATTTCTCTTGGGTGTAAATACGAAATGAGAAATACCGGGCTCTAATACCAATTGTTAGGATCGGAGCGGCACTAAGAGGGGGGGTGAATTAGTGCAGTGGATTAAAACTTGTAAGTTTGAAACCGAATTCGTAAATACGAGGAGATTTCATTTCGATAGTAACTTGAGTAGATGAAAACCAAAAACTAGCAGTAGTGTAAATAACAATTTCAGGAAAGTAAGAACTCACACATTCAAGGAACACACCAATTTAAAGTGGTTCGGTCAAAATGACCTACATGAAGCCTTCTTCGAAGAGGCTCCCAACTTCCACTAGCAAATCACTTTGAATGGGAAGGACAAATACCCCTCATACAACCTTTTACAAGTGGTTCACACTCTTATAAATTTTCAAAGAGAAAGAGGGAGGTGAACACTCAAGCTATTGAAAACAAAAACTTGATGAAGTCTTTGCTAAGACTTTTATCTCAATCTCTTGCTTCTCAAAGGTTGTATTCTCAACTGAGATTTGAGGGGTATTTATAGGCCCCAAGAGGATCCAAATTTAGGCTCTAAATTTTGAATTCTCTTGGGTTTCTAAGGCTAGCGGTGCCACCGCTTGTCGGTGGCAGTGCCACCGTGTTAGAACCCTTGCAGATTCTAAACTTGGGGTTGATCTCTTTAGGGGATCGGCCTCCTTGGAACTCTATAAGGGTTCCTCCCTCCAAGTTGCTGCTCAAAGGCTGCAAAAAAGATTCATCTATTGCTTAAGAAAAGAGAAGGAATACATGGCTATTTATAGGGCTTCTAAACCCTAACTCCTAATAGGACTCCTACTTAAGACTCTTACTTCTAACCAACTCCTAATAGGACTCCTACTCAAGACTCCTATTCCCTTACAACTCCTAATTCTTCTTTAAGAAAAAACCTCCTACATGAATGTCCCTCTCAATTAGGACTCTCCAAGCTAGAGTCCTAACAGACCCGCCCTCTTCAAATCAGCCTTGTCCTCGAGGCTGATGATTCATGAATTCTGGGAATTTGATCTTCAAGTCGTCATAGTTCTCCCAAGTGGCATCTTCTTTTGGTAGGTTCGCCCACTGTATTAGCACTTCATTAGTGGGTCGTCGTCGTCGAGTCACGATCCGTCGATCAATAATGGCACTTGGCTGGGTTTGGAGTTCTCTTTGGGTAGTCATATTTGGTGGGTGGCTTTGGGCTGTCTCCAAGCACATGTTTAAAACTTCCGGTTGGCTGTTGGTTTGTGGGTGATATGTCGTACTCCTTTTCAATTTAGTACCCTGCATATAGAATAACTTTGTCCAAAATCTGCTATTGAAGATGCAAGTAGAATTTGTCACAAGCACAATGCGTCCCTTATAGTGTAATTCTTTTGAGTCCCAATTGTAATGAGCCATGGGGCTTGGTGCTTCCTCCAATTTTTTTATAATCTTACTAGTATCTGAATCCCATTCCATCTTAATATCCTCAAGGAAGTCTCTGGTCGGAAGTGAAACGGTCGAAACTTCAACTTGCTCGGGTAGCTGCGAAAGCGCATCTGCAAGAACATTCTATTTCCCCTTTTTGTAAGTTATTTCAAAATCAAATCCAAGAAGTTTTGTTACCCATTTTTGCTGCTCAGGGGAAGATATCTTCTGCTCCAAGAGATATTTTAGGCTTTTATGGTCGGTCTTGATTTGAAAGAATCGCCTGATCAAGTACAATCTCCACCTCGTTGCTGCGCGCACAATGGCGAGCATCTCCTTATCATATGTTGACATATTTTGATCGGAGGGAGATAATGCCTTGCTAGTGTATGCGAGTGGTTGACCATCTTGCATGAGAATAGCTCCAATTCTGACTCCAGATGTGTCGGCCTCAATAATGAAGGGTCGGTTGAAATCTGGTAGTGTTAGCACTGACGTCGTCGTCATGGCTGCCTTAAGTTTGTCGAAGGCAGCGGAGGCTCTGTCCAACCATTGGGAGATATCTTTTTCTAGTAAGCAAGTAAGTGGTGCACTGATCTTTCCATAGTTTTTCACGAACTTACGGTAGTAGCCTGTTAAACCCAGAAAGCCATGTAGCAATTTTATGTTTCTCGAGGTCGGCCAGTTTTGCATTGCTCCAATTTTAAAGGGGTCCACTACCACACCATCCTCTGATATGATATGCCCAAGATATTCCACCTTTTATTGAAGAAAGCAAAAATTCGTGGTTGTTGTGTGTTCAAAAGGTGGTTTTTCGTATGTCTTCTTCGCATGCTCGTATTTGATGATACCCGGATCAAAGGTCCAGCTTTGTAAAGATTTATGCTCCCTTTCATCTAGCAATTCATCTACTATTGGAATAAAGTATTTGTCCTTGATGATTATGCCATTGAGAGCTCGGTAATCAACACATATTCGCCTTGTTCCGTCCTTCTTGCGTACAAGTAGCACCGGCGAAGAGTAGAGGTTGCAACTTGGCCGAATAACTCCTGTTTCGAGCATCTCTTTTATAATCCTTTCTATTTCATCCTTCTGGAGATGTGGATACTGATATGGGTGAGCATTTGCTGAAGATTTGCCTGGAAGAATCATTATACAATGATCATGCCGACAGGTAAGAGGTAGGTTGCGCGGTTCGTCAAATATATTTGAAAATTCAGCAAGCAAAGGAAGTAGATTTGGATCTTCAAATTCTGTTGGCTCTCCCTTAGTTTGCTGCTCAAGTTGTACCAAAAAGCCGCTGCATGCTTTATGCAAAACATTCTCCATTTGTTGTGTGCAAATCGTTGTTATGTCGCCCCCACGTTTCCCGTGCAATGTCACCTGTTTCTCCTTACTGTAAAATTTCATAATTAGTTTCATAAAATTCCAAGAAATATCACATAATGTCGTCAACCATTTAATTCTGAGCATGGCCTCATGATTGTTAAGAGAGAGAAGGAAGAAATCTGCAATTATCTCTTGGTCCTGCAGCAATAGTTTCTCCTGCAAGCGCCTATGATCACAATTCAAAATCCGTCTGTCGGTGACGTTAACATCAAACCTGCAGCGATTCTCGATAGGTAATGATATCTGAACAGCAAGCTTACTATTTAGGAAGTTAGTAGTACCGCCTGTGTCGATGAGAACAGTGATTGGTTGTTGTTTGAGAAGGCCTTCAATTTTCATCGTTTGCGGGTTTGAGTAGCTAGCTAGTGTATGTACCGTAACTTCGGTCGGTTGTGGCTCTTCTTCCGCATCTTCTTCTTCATGTTCAAGGCTCTCTTTTGGATGTTCAATGACCTCTTCTTCTATCGGTTCAATCATAAGAAGTCCCCCTTTACTACAGCGATGCTCACGGCTCCACGGCTCGTCACAATGCCAATATAACCCCTTCGCATATCGCTCCCGAAGCTCTTCTCTTGTTAACCTCTTTAGTGTAGGGACTTGGTCGACAATAGGGAGGGCTAAGGGCTTCAATATTACTGGTTGAGGAGAGACCCTAGTCCTCCGAGCTTCATGGTTCAATTGCTCCTCTTGATGTCGTGCGAAAGAGATGACTGCCATAAGCGTATACGGTTGTCGCGCTTTAACTTCTCCTCGGATCTCCGGCTTCAAGCCCTCAATGAAGGTCCACAATAGCTGTTTTTGAGACCAATCATGAGTTTGATTAGATAACCTTTCAAACCTGGTTTGGTACTCCTGAATGGTGGAGGTTTGTTGGATCTTTGCTAGTTGTTCGTCAATATTCTCGTAATCGGTTGGTCTAAAGCGAATCAGCAGTCCTTCGTTGAATTGTCGCCATGAAAGGACTCCATAAGTATGTTCAAACCAGTCAAACCACTGTATAGCATCCCCTTCAAGATGTATAGCTGCAATTTTCACCATAGATACATCCGCGGTTTTGTGGTACCGAAAATATCGCTCCGCGCGTGAGATCCAACCAATCGGGTCTCCTTCTTCCCATCTAGGGAAGTCCACTCTCATGCATGGATAGTTGGGGTTGGTCATAGAGCTTCCCCTCTCTTGGAAGTCATATCTTTGGGGTTGGTGTGATTGGGCAAAGCTCTCTCCTTGATGTGATTTCTTCGGGCTTAGTGGTCGTGTAACATCCCCCATTTTTGAAAATTTAGTAAAAAGGTATGTTTGTAAAAATAAGGATTATTTAATAATTATTTTATATTAAATGATATTATATTAAAGGTTTATGTCTAGGGACCTAAGAGTAAATATTAGAAGTTTGATATAATTTATGAAAGATTCAGATTTAAGTTAAAAAAAAAAAAAAAAAACAAAACAAAATATAGTGGACATGTGTCACTAACTAACCTAAGGTTGGTGCCACTTATCTTTGCTCTAAAGATGACACCTAGCCCCTTTCATGCATGCATGACACATTGTAACTTTTGCATTAGCCAAAACCCAAATAATTAGATGAAAGGTTAAAGAAAACAAACCTGAAGAGTTGCAGCCAACGTGAGTTTGAGAGAAGAAGAAGAAGAAGAAGAAGAAGAAGAAGAAGAAGAAGAAGAAGAAGAAGAAGAAGAGCTTGAGGTTTTTCATCAAATTTTCTCACATTTGGGATTCAAATAATTTGAAGGCAAGTGTTCTAACCCTATCCCACATTAACCTTAATCTCTGTTTTCATTTTTATTCTGTAAAATTTGAAAGATTTCAACTGGGAACCAGACCTTCTTTCATTTTGATATAAAGTTATGAATCTGTAATTTTTCGGTAATCTGACCTCTTTGCAATGTTTCGATCATAACATTTTGTAATAAACTCTGATTTAGACAAAACCTGTTCCATTTGAAAGTAGACAAGAAAATCTTTATTTTGATATAAAGATCGAATGATTTGGAGTTTAAATGCCTACTAAGACTTCTGTTTAAATTAACCCTACAGATTCTGCAAAATAGGGACCGAAATTTCTGACCTCTTGTTGCTTAACTACTTATAACTTTCTGTTGTGAACTCAGATTCATACAAAGTATGTTTTATTCGAAGCTTGACTCAAAATTCTTTCTGTATATACCTGATTTGAAATTTTTGGAGTACAAATGCTAACTGAAACACCTGCTTTCATCGACCCTATGGATTCAGTAAAACAGAGCTAATATTTTCAGACCCTTCGCTACGAAATTATCTGTAACTCCCGGTTGTAAATTCCAAATCTTGTAAAACTTGATTTGCATAAAACTAGATTGACAAAGCTTTCTAATGACACCTATTTTGTATAAATTGGAGCATAATTGGTTATCCAAATAGTTCATACAATGTTCCTATCAAATTCTGCCAGAATCGAGCTTTGGTCTATTTCGGCTTTCCTTGTTACTTTCCTTTGGAAATCGATTTTGGCAAAAACTCTTACTTCAGTTAAGCTTTACATTATTATCTTAAATTCCTGTATACTTTAGTCCTTTATTTATTTGTATATCTGCAGCTATCATCTAAAGTTCATGATTGCATCGTAATTCGGCACATGCATCCCATTGTTCCGCATTTGCTTTTGAAATGTGCCTCTTCCAGTTTCATTTCATTGGCCATTGTATTCACCTAACTTTCTTATTTCAATTGAGCTATATGTGATTTCTTGAAATCCTTGTATGCTCTTGCTTTTGCTTCCTTTCAAATCTGAATATACTTGTGAAAGATTATTTCTTACTTCGGATTGACTCGTAAAGGCACATGTACGCTTTGTTGTTCCGCGTGTGCTTCCGATATATGCTGCTTATTGTTAAAACTGCCCTCTTGTACTCTGGTGTGTGGGATTGTCTGGACCCTTGCCAGAAATGGTAAAGGATATGCGCTTGTTGCCCGCTATATGGGATCCCGCTATGTGGGATATGCGCTTGTTGCCCGCTATGTGGGTATGTGCTTAGAGCCTGCGATGCTCTGCCGGCCCCCTATGACTTCACCCAGACGTGGGTGGATGGAGCTCCCAGACGTGGGAGACTTATGTTTGTTGGTCATTCAGAAATGGATGGACCATATTATGTTATGATCCCACTTCACCTTCTATATGTTTGATATGATATCCAAAGCTTTGGCTATGTTTCTATGCATGCTTTGGATAAGAATGAAATGAATGCATCGTTATGTGACATTTGAGCTTCTATTCATGTTTTGTTCTTTGATATATTCTCGAAATGTTATAAGTCTTTATTATACCTTGAAAGCTACCATATATCATCGTATGCTCCTTATGCCAATGATATGCTCCAATTATCTTTCCTCGATTGTATAAACAAAACGTGCTTCGAACGAAATGACATCGTAATTCTGCATTCATGATATCCAAAATGCTCCTTACGTCTTTGTTATGCCTTGAAATTACCATATGTCATCGATATGCTCCTTATGCCAATGATATGCTCCAATTACCTTTCCTCGATTATATGAATAAAACGTGCTTCGAACGATATGATATTGTAATTCTGCATTCAAACAAAACATGCTACTGTTTCATCTTGTATCTCTGCTTTGTATTTTGATACCTCATTTGTTTGAAAACTGTCCTCTTTACTATGGATATGGATATGTTAGTCATTTGCTGAGCTTTATATGCTCACCCCGTTGCTATATAAATTTTTCAGGATAGCTTATCGCTCACTAAAATGTGTAAATTGGGTTGAGGAAGTGGAAGACTAGAAGATTTTGGGGCAAATATTTTGTACTTGATAGGTTGATGTTGTATAAGTTCTTTTTGGGTGTAATGCAATATCAATGACAAATCTAGATTGATGTATCTTGTAAATATTTGAAAAGTACCTCTTACGTCAGGATTTTGGAAATGTTAAGTCTAAACTGTGTACTGATATAAACATGTAGTACATGTTGGTTTTGTGATTGCGTTAATTGTCACGCTTATGGATTTATGATATAGTTATGGTTTAGTTAAGCTGCTTTTGAATTTTAAGAATCATCTAGTGACATGATGTATGATTATAAACTGCATAGGTTTTGTGAATTATGGATTATAGAGGTGAATGACTTGAATGTTTTTCTTAGTGACCTCAAATGTGTGATTGGATCCTGGATTGTCTGTTGAATTAAATATTATCAATTTTGAGTCAGGTTCACACCTGGTGAATGAGAATTAAATTCGGGAGGGGCGTGACAGGTCGGCCCAATTTGAGTTCGGTAAAGAGCATCCGAATCTTATCATCCATTCGCGCCTCCAAGGCTTCAAATTTAGCATTGATTACCTCCTTAGATGCCATAATATATGCCTCCAAATCTATAATGTTAAGATCTCTCTTTTGTTGTTAGGTTAAAGGCATGTATAGGTTGAGAGAAGTGATGGTCAAAAGGGTTGGTGGATTGGTAGATGTAGGCTACGATTTAGGCTTGTTTTGTGGCAGTTTTGGATGCAGTTTGAAGGTGTGGTTTAGTAGAGTTTTAGGGCTGTGGTTGAAAGTTTTGGATCTGTGGTAGATGGTAGCAAAGGTTTGATAGAAATCCGTGGAAGTTGCAGCAAGTATGTGCTGTCTTGTAAGAGTAGAATTGTCGTCGAAGAAACAACGGTTTCTCGACGTAATTTCCACCAAAAACTTGAGAGAATTAAGAAGGGAATTGATAGCAAAATCACAGTTTATATGACAGCAAGGATATCTAATTTAATCAAGAAAATTTTGGCAGTATAACAGCAAGGTAATTGGTGCAAGTTGCAATTGCAGAATTATTGTCGAAAAATTTCAGCGGGTTACGATGAAAATTTGCAGCAACATAAAATCATTTTTAGAGATGAATTTCTTAATAGATCAATCTTAGATGGAAGCCAAGATGATCTATGAAGTGTATAAGAAATTTCATTCAAAAAAGATTGCAAATAGATGGGTTAAGGCAACGATATGCAGCAGAAATTTTCTCGATGAAACCATAAAAGGCAACGATATGCAGCATAGATTTTCAAGTGCAGCAAAATGGACATAAAAGATCAGTAGTTTATATTGAGAATTTTTCGATGAAACCAAAGGGAAATCTACTGTTAGGAAGTGTCAAAGATGTCATAAAAATTTCGTAGAAATTTGGATAGAAAAAGCACAGTAGCAAGATCAAACAGATGGTGCTATGCGGCTTGAATTCTGCAATTCAAGTGCAGCAGATTGGACATAAAAGATCAGTAGTTTATATTGAGAATTTTTTGATGAAACCAAAGGGAAATCCACTGTTAAGAAGTGTCAAAGATGTCATAAAACTTTCGTAGAAATTTGGATAGAAAAAGCACAGTAGCAAGATCAAACAGATGGTGCTATGTGGCTGGAATTCTGCAATGTATCTTTCGTCGTAGAGATGAAAACTTTGTGACGAAAAGTTTATGTCGCAATATAGGAACGATTTTTTTTTTTTTTTGGATTTTCGAATAAGGATAACTAAATTGCAGCAGCAGTAAGGTAGGAAACCAGAACCTATTGCAATTCACGGGGAGATCAAAGGATGATCCGTGGTGGTGGAGATGATGACGGAATTCGGTGACGATCTTTTCAGCAATTATGGGAATTGCTTTGGATGGTTGTAGAGGGTTGATGGATGGCTGTGGAAGGGCAGCGAGACGCCAAGAACGATGCTCTGATACCAGGTGTTAGAACCCTTGCAGATTCTAAACTTGGGGTTGATCTCTTTAGGGGATCGGCCTCCTTGGAACTCTATAGGGGTTCCTCCCTCCAAGTTTCTGCTCAAAGGCTGCAAAAAAGATTCATCTATTGCTTAAGAAAAGAGAAGGAATACATGGCTATTTATAGGGCTTCTAAACCCTAACTCCTAATAGGACTCCTACTTAAGACTCTTACTTCTAACCAACTCCTAATAGGACTCCTACTCAAGACTCCTATTCCCTTACAACTCCTAATTCTTCTTTAAGAAAAAACCTCCTACATGAATGTCCCTCTCAATTAGGACTCTCCAAGCTAGAGTCCTAACACACCGCTTATCAATTTCAACATTGACAGAGTTCTAGCGGTGCCATCGTCGGAACTCTTGGGTTCTGGGCGGTGCCACCGCCCAGTCCGGCGGTACCACCGCTTGATACTTCAAGCTCTGGACGATGCCACCGCCTAGTCTGGCGGTGCTACCGCCTACACTATTTCAACTCACTGGTTGGGCTCCAAACTTGGCCCAAACCAGTCCGAACTCGGGCCCAATTGGCCCCTACTTGGGTTATAAGATTAACACCTAATCCTAACTCTAATTAATGTGCTAACTATTAATTTAAAGACATTTCCTAAGCTATTACAAAGTCCACAAGTCAACACTTCTTCCGGTGAGCTTCCGGCGAACTTCTGGCGGTCTTCCGATAAACTCTCGGAAACCATTCTGCGGACTCCCGACAAGCTCCTAGACTTCACGATTTGATCTTGGCAAGTTCCGACAAGCTTCTTCGGCAAGCAATGATCTTTCTTGGTGAGCTCCGCGAACTTCCGATGTACCTTCCGGTGAGCTTCCAAAAACCCTTCGGCAAGCTCCCTACTCATTCTCGGCTAGTTCCGGCAGCATTCCCGACGAACCTTCGAACTTCCGTCGAGCTATCGAACTCCCAACGAATCCTTCGTGCTTGACTCCGGCACTTTGTTTCACTTTATGTCTGCATTGTTATCATAGTTAATCTTGCACACACAAGCCAAAACTCTACTCCGATCTAGACAATTATTACAATGCGAATTGACATTCTATTGCCCAACACGTCATTGGTTGGCGCTTCGTCCTCTCTTGTGGCTTGTTGCCCAATTGGAGGTTGACCTCCGCAACCACGATATCCGTGGCGCAATTCCACTCTCCTTGGCCCAATGCTCGACGTCCGAAGCGTTCTGCCATCCAATATCCTGATGTGATCTCCTCCGGCACAACTTCAATTCCTCCTGCGTCAACTGTCTAATCCTGATCGAGTAGACCTGCATCACTCAAAATTCAGTTAAACATCTAAACACAATCAATTAGTTTCATCATCAAAATCTGAGATTCAACAGATATGTGCTATTTATTGTTCATACTATCCTTTTATATTCTAGTGTTTATGGGATATTGTGAACATTTGCCAGAAATGGTGAAGGGAGTTATGCATAGAGCCTGTGATGCTCTGTCGGCCCTTATGACTTTACTCAGACGTGGGTGGATGGAGCTCCCAGACGTGGGAGAACTCCTAGACGTGGGAGACTTATGTTTGGTGGTCATTTAGAAATGGATGTACCATATTATGTTATGGTCCCACTTCACCTTCTGTATATTTGATATGATATCCAGAGTTTTGGTTATGTGTTTCTATACATGCTTTGGATAAGAATGATATGAATGCAATGTCAAATTCGACATTTGAGCTTCTATTTTGTATTTGTTATTGATATGCTCCGAAATGGTTCATATGCCATTGATATGTTCCAAAATATCCCATTTGTCATTGATATGCTCCGAAACATTTCATACGCCGTTGATAAGCTCTGAAATGTTTCATTCGCTATTGATATGCTCCGAAATGGTCCATATGCCATTGATATATTCCGAAATGTCCTATTTGTCATTGATATGCTCCGAAACATTTCATACGCCGTTGATAAGCTCCGAAATGTTTCATTCGTTATTGATATGCTCCGAAATATTTCATCTATTATTGGGATGCTCCGAAATATTTCGTATGCCATTGATATGCTCTGGAACATTTCCTATGCTATTGATATGCTCCAATTACTCTATGCTCCATTTTTTTTTTAACCAATTATGTTTCGATTGAAATGACATATATGATTTTGTACCTAATGAGATGGTATCCTTGAAAATTCTTATATTCTGTCTTGCATTATGATACCTTACTTGTTTGAAATCGTTCCTTTTGTTCTGAATATGCTTTGTCACTTGTTGAACTATTTTTAGCTCACTCCGTTGTTATATAAAATCTTTCAGGTCAGCTTGTCACTCTTTGAGATGTTTGAATTGGGCTGAGGCAGTGGAGAGCTATTCAGAATTATAGGCAAGTCTTGTTGGTTATTATGTTATTGTTGTATAAGCATATTTTGTATGTAATGAAATGTTGTCGATGAACCGAAATGGATATACCTTGTAAAAGTGTTAGAAGATCTCTCTTATTTTGAATTTCAGAAAGATAAGTCTAGTTTACGATGATATGAACTTGTGGTAAATGGTTGGAGTTCTGATTGTATAAATTACTTAGCTTGTGGATTTATAAATGTTGTTCTTATTTGTTAAGTTGGCTTAGGTTGTCATAAATGTGAATTATCGAGTGATGTGATAAATGATTATAAACTGCACAGGTTTTATATATGTGAATTTGATAGAATGTTTTTCAGTGTCCTCAAATATTAGTTTGGATCCTGGATTGGTTTGTGATGAAAAATTTAAATATTATTGATCTTTTTTTAGGGGCGTGACAAAGGGTCTTCCCTTCTTTTTGACAATGACAAAGGGGGAGAAATATTGCTAGCTCAAGATGCAAAACATGCTAACTTGCACTTTGCAACGGAAGTAAAATTGCTAGCTCAAACATTGCAAAGGAAGCAAAAATTTGCTAGCTTGCAACTTGCATATTTCAAGAAGCAAGAATTGCTTTCTTGAACATCTTTAATTTGCTAGCCTGCATGATGTAGAACTTACCATCTTGAACATTACAAAGAAGTATTTTTTTGCCTATCTCAAGAAGCAAATATGCCAATTTGCACATTTTTAAATTTGCTAGCTTGTATGTTGTAAAACTTGTATATCTACAACTTGATAGCTTGAATGTTCTAAGCATGATGTAACACTTGCTAAATTTTCTAGCTTCAAATTGCATGATGATAAAACTTGATATTATGTTTTTCATGCAATGAGTTGAACTTATATTCCAAACACATGAATAGTGGGACTTCTCCTTTTTGTTGATGACAATGAGGGAGAAGTATGTTGATGTCATGCATGATTTGATCATGACATGTTGCTTGGATTTTTGAATCCAAGAGTTTCTATCAATATGGCATATTAATAGGGGGAGTTTATTTAAACTCTGGGAGTTAAGGTTAACTCCGTCGTCGATTGATTATCATCATAAAAAAGGGGGAGATTGTTGAATCTTGAATTTTGATGATGAAACCAATCGATAAGTGTTTATGATTTAATCTGCATTTTGAGTGACGCGGGATGCTTCGATCAGGATAAGATAATTAAAGTAGGAAGAATCATGTTGGGCCAGAGGAACATGTCAGAAGATTGGATGTCGGGCCGGAGGATTGGTCGACATATCGACATAAGGCTTCGGGCCATGGATTCGGGCATCGGGCCAAGAAGAGCGGATATTGATCAAGGATATTAAAGTTGTGGAGTCAACTGGCCGATTGAGCAATAGGCCGCAAGAGAGGACGATGCACTAAAGAATCGGACGAAGCATCGAGGGACCAATGACATGCCGGACAACATGATTAATGCTTAGTATTAATTGTCTAGATCAAAGTATGTTTTTACATGTGCAGGATTAACTACGATAGCAAGGCATGTAGCAAAATGAAGTCCCAGAGTCAAGGACGCGATTTCGTTGTGAGTTCGAAAGTTCGTCGGAAGTCCTGATATTTGTCGGAAGTTCAGGCGGAACCAGTCGAGAAGTCTTAGAGCTTGCCAGAGAAGCTCATCAGAACTCACCAAGAAGATCGTCATAAGTCCATGAGCTTGCTGGGAGTTCGCCGGAACATCGCCGGAAGCTCGTCGGAAGAATAGACTTACATACTTGTTTAGCTCAGATTATGTCTTAGATTTCGTAGTTAGCACGTAATTGGGTTTAGATTGGGGCCAACCCAATTAGGGGCCAGCAAGGCCCATGTAAGGACTATGTTGGGCCCAATAAGAGGCCCTAAAAATGCCCCAAGAAGTCTCACCGTCATGGCACAATCTTCAAGGCTGTGTCAAGTGGTGGTACCGCTAGTCTTGGCGATTGTACCACCCTTGGTAGGGTGCCAGGCAGTGGTACCGCCAGTTTGGGCAGTGGTACCACCCAGTACTGCCCCTCAGGTGGTGGTACCGCCAGACCTGGGCAGTGGTACCGCCTAGGGCAATGTCAGTGTCAGACTAACACTGGGCGGTGGTATCGCCCGTGCTCGGGGAACCCGGGATGGGAAAGTTTTAGGCTCCAAGTTTGAATCAACTTGAAACCTATAAATACCCCTCTCATCCCTGGTTAAAGCACACAAACACAGAGTATTCAAAAGTGAGAAAACGCTGTTGCAATCTTTTTAGAAATTCCCTCCTCCACTCTAAGTTTAGAATTCTGTAAGAGGAGTGTGAGTGCTTGTAAGAGTTGTCTCCTAAACCTATGAAAAGGAGAAAAGGGGTGTAAAAGGTGATTGGCCTTCACCTATTGAAGGAAGGCCTCTAATGGACGTTAGTAACCTCATCGGAGGAGGAAGCCGAAAGTGGATGTAGGTCATGTTGACCGAACCACTCTAAAACTACCGTGTTCTCTGGTTTGTATTTTATTCTTACTATTACCTTACTACAAACCTCTTTAAGTGCTTACTGCCTTCAATTCATTTACGAACGTATTTCAAGTTAAGATGTTTCTGAGATCGGTTTTCAATGTAAACGATTTTATCCAAACGAGCCTATTGAAGACGTAATTTTTACCACTGCACTAATTCACCCTCTTAGTGCCGACCCTTGATCCTAATAATATCGTGGTTAGAAACAAGGCTAGATTAGTAGCCAAGATTTTCAACCAAGAAGAATGTATCAATTATGATGAAACCTTCGCTTCTGTAGTACGATTAGAAGCCATAAAGATGCTCTTTACCTATGCTAGTAGTAATAATTTTAAGTTATTTCAAATGGATGTCAAAAGTGCTTTTATAAATGACTTTATTTCCGAATAAGTTTATGTTGAACAACCTCTCAGATTTGAGAATGATAATTTTTCGAATCATGTGTTTAAATTGACTAAAGCTCTCTATGGATTAAAACAAGCCCCAAGGGCTTGGTACGAGAGACTTAGCTCCTTTCTTATCCAAAATAATTTCTCTAAAGGCAAGGTCGATACTGCTAGACATATGTGCCTTGCAAGCCAATCACGTGAGTGATGGCACATATGACTTGACACGTAGTCTTTTTGCTTATTATATTTTGACATTTATCACTTTATATTACTTATTGCATATATATATATATATATATGCAATAAGTAATATACTTGGGTCTATGCAATGGGAATCGGATCGTGATGAGATCACGATAATGAGACCGATTCGCCTTTAAACACATATCCTAAATAATCTCGATCATAGGTTACTCAAGAGGGACATCAAGATAACCGGATAGACTAGTAAATTGTATATCCATCCATATGATGGATACAGTTGGTCTCATAGCTGCTCGTGTAACGACACTAGGGATACAATATAGGTGCTCATTGGGGAATGAGTTCACTAATTGATCCGCTTACGAAATGCTGAACGGTTGATGATGTCTTATTGTCAAACAACAATTTCGTAGTCCTAGTGATGTATCTGGTTCTTAAGACTTGAGACACCAAGGATGTCCTATATGAGTGCTCCACTCTTTGATACCAGACTTATAGGTTTGGATGTCTCAGATCTAGCACAGCCGATTATCGAGAGTGGTAGTCAACTTTACGAGGGCTATTGAGTGTTGATAGAGGATCATCCACTCTCGATATCATGAGAGGAATGTCCTATGTGTTCTTGCTTAGACAAATCCCCGGCCAGGATTCGGATTGTGAGAGAAAGAGTTCTCCAAGAGAATCCGATTAGAGTGAGACTTGAGTAGAAACCATATGAGTCTAACAACACCATGCCTGGTATATGGTCTTTGGGATATTAGATGGATAAGGGACTATAGGTACATGGTAACTGAACACAAACAGGTCTAATAGATTGGAATCTACTGCATCGTTCGGGGATTGCGGTGTAGTGGCCTAATACGTCCGTAGTCGATGAGTCGAGTGAATTATTATGGAGATAATAATTCACTAAGCCAGAAGGAGTTCTGAAAGGTATTACTCACGGCCAACTCGATATTGGGCCTAGAGTGTCACACACATATGATAGGCATTGCGATGTGTAGATATCCGTCGGAGCCCCTGAATTATTAGATCCTATGAATGAGATCAAATAAGAGCCCATGAGAGATTACTGGATAGAGATCCACTAATCTAAGAGATTTGGGTAATTGGATGGATATCCAATACCTAATAGGGCAGGATCCATTAAGGTTAAGTTGATAAGGGATCTCTATAAATAGGAGGAAACTAGTAGTTCATAGGCTAGAGCTTGTTTTGTTGTCTTATCCTATTATTCTTCCCTTCTCCACCTCAGAGTAAGCCTGGAGTTTTGAGGAGCGTCATCGCAACCCTACTGTGTCGATCACCGCTAAAGAGGAGGGCGCTTGACCTCCTTCACCCTCTCATAGAGATCTGCAGAGATTTAGGGATATATGATCTCTCTAGGTAACATAATCTGCCTCACATGTGATTTTCTATATTGTGGATTTTTACGAACCCATCATCGTACGACGACGAACATATCTTTGGTAATTGGGGATTTTATTTTTTGTTCTTATGTTGCGTATGTGATATCGCCCCCAAGATTTTTCAATAGTGGTATCATGGCCAGGTTGTTCATGTGAAAATTGGTTTTGAACTGTGTGTATTATGTTTTGGAGAAGCATTTGACGTCAAAATCATTGACGCAAAAGTGAGAAAGGGCAGCAACTGTTGTTGCCCTTGCTGCCCTAGCAGATGGCATCTTGGATGTCATCTACATGCAAGGGGGTGGCGACTAGCGAGCTGTTGCGGGCGGTTTGCGGCTTGCGACTGTTAGGACTCTAGCTTGGAGAGTCCTGATTGAGAGGGGCATTCATGTACAACTGTTAGGACTCTAGCTAGGAGAGTCCTAATTGAGAGGGACATTCTATTAGGACTTTAGCTAGGAGAGTCCTAATTGAGAGGGGCATTCAAGTAGGAGGTGTTTTCTTAGAGAAGAATTAGGAGTTGTAAGGGAATAGGAGTCTTGACCATGAGTCCTACTAGGAGTTGGTTAGAAGTAAGAGTCTTAAGTAGGAGTCCTATTAGGAGTTAGGGTTTAGAAGCCCTATAAATAGCCATGTATTCCTTCTCTTTTCATAAGCAATAGATGAATCTTTTCTACAGCCTTTGAGCAGCAACTTGGAGGGAGGAACCCCTATAGAGTTCCAAGGAGGTCGATCCCCTAAAGAGATCAACCCCAAGTTTAGAATCTACAAGGGTTCTAACACCTGGTATCAGAGCAACGTTCTTGGCATCTCGCTGCCCTTCCACTGCCATCCATCAGCCCTCCACAACCGCCCAAAGCAATTCCCACAATTGCTTAAAAGATCGTCGCCGAATTCCGCCATCATCTCCACCACCGCGGATCAACCTTTGATCTCCCCATGAATTGCAACAGGTTCTGGTTTCCTATCTTACTACTGCTGCAATTTAGTTATCCTTATTCGAAAATCGAAAAACAAAAAAACTTTTTGGTAAGTAAAAGTAAATTGATTATGTGTAAAGTTTCTACAAATAGCTTTATCTATACAAGTCATAAACAAAGCCACGTAACTCATAGAGTGCGAATGCGATAGTTATGACTACACATGCTATAGACTATAACTACCTGTGAATACATTATTTGGCATCATTCCCAAGATCTTTAGCTAATAACAAAATTAAATTTGATAAAAATATCTTTTTCTCTTCGGTTGAAGTGCTCGGTTTTGAGATCATGCTCCATACAGGATCTTGAGTCTCTAATAATCTCTTTCAAGAGCTGAGCATTGTTTGTGTGTTGACATTCAAAGATTCTATTACATCTCTCCTTCCACATCCACCAAATAGCGCATCTGAAAGTAACCTTTGCTAGTTGTGTAAGAGGCCCTTTTCTTGAGAAACATTGCATAAGGTCGCCTAGTTCTTCGTGCAAGTTTGGTTGTGGCAGTCCATTGAGTTCAAATCGCTGGAGAATCTCCTTCCATATCCATTTTGTATAATCACAAGCAAAATAGAGGTGGTCAACAGTTTCTTCTTGTTGCAAACAAAGGGAGCATCGGTTAACATGATAGATACCTCTTCTTTTCATATTGTCTATTGTAGGTAGTTTATTGAGAAGGGCCTGCCATGTACATAAGGAGTGTCTTTGTGATCCCGGTCGATCCCATGTCCAATTGCTTGGGACCCACTTGTTATTTCTTTGCCTAATTTGATTCCATGCGGATGTGGCACTAAATTTGCCATTGTCATGAGGCCAAATAAGTATATCTGAAGAGTTATTCCTGATTGGAATAGCTATGATAGTCGGCCAAAGTGATAACATTTCGGGAGAAATAGGATTAGGGAGACACTAGATACCGTTAGCAATGAACTTGGAAACCTTCCAATCTTTGGGAGCCCCAAGATCTTTTCATATTATGTCGCAATATAATTGAAATATACTCTTCCCATTCACCCAAGGATCGTACCACATATTAGTACTAGTTCCAGAAGAGATTATTGCTGCAAAAACCTTTCGTCACAAAGTTTTCATCTCTACGACGAAAGATACATTGCAGAATTCCAACCGCATAGTACCATCTGTTTGATCTTTCTACTGTGCTTTTTCTAACCAAATTTCTATGAAATTTTTATGACATCTTTGGCACTTCCTAACAGCAGATTTCCCTTTGGTTTTTTCAAAAAAATTCTCAATATAAACCATTGATCTTTTACGTCTAATATGCTGTACTTGAAAATCTGCACTGTAAAATTTCAGCCGCATAGCACTGTTTATTTGATCTTGATACTATATTGTTTCTATCCAAATCACTACGAAATTTTTATGACAGTTTTGACACTTCCTAAGAGTGGATTTCCCTTTGGTTTCATCAAAAAATTCTCAATATAAACCATTGATCTTTTACGTCCAATCTGCTATACCTAAAAATCTGTACTGCAGAAAATTTCAACCGCATATTGTTGCCTTAACCCATTTATTTGTAATCTTTTTTTAATTAAATTTATTATACACTTCATAGATCATCTTGGCTTCCATCTAAGATTTATCTATTAAGAAATTCATCTCTAAAAACGATTTTATGTTGCTGCAAATTTTCGTCGTACCCTGCTGAAATTTTTCGACGAGAATTCTGCAATCGCAACTAGCACCAATTTCCTTGCTGTTATACTGCCGAAATTTTCTTGATTAAATTAGATATTCTTGCTGTCATATAAACTGTGATTTTGCTATCAATTTCCTCCTCAATTCTCTTAAGTTTTTGGTGAAAATTATGTCGAGAAACCATTATTTCTTCGAAGACAATTCTACTCTTACAAGACAGCACATACTTGCTACAACTTCCACTTATTTCTATCAAACCTTTGCTACCATCTACTATAGATCCAAAACTTTCATCTACAGCCCTAAAACTCCACCAAACCACACCCTCAAACTGTACCCAAAATAGCCACAAAACAAGCCTAAACCGTAGCCTACATCCACCGATCTACCAACCCTTTCGACCATCACCTCTCTCAACCAATACATGCCTTTAACCCAACAACAAAAGAGAGATCTTAACATCACAGATTTGGCGGCATATACTATGGCATCTGAGGAGGTAATCAATGCTAAATTCGAAGCCTTCGAGGCACGAATGGAAGTTAAGATTCGGACGCTCTTTACCGAACTCAAATTGGGCCGACCACTAAGCACGAAGAAATCACATCAAGGATAGAGCTATGCCCAATCGCACCAAACCCAAAGATATGACTTCCAAGAGAGGGGAAGCTCTATGACTGACCCCAACTATCCATGCATGAGAGTGGACTTCCCTAGATGGGAAGAAGGAGACCCGATTGGTTGGATCTCGCGAGCGGAGCGATATTTTCAGTACCACAAAACCGCGGATGCATCTATGGTGAAAATTGCAGCTATACATCTTGAAGGGGATGCTATACAGTGGTTTGACTGGTTTGAACATACTTATGGAGTCCTTTCATGGTGACAATTCAAAGAAGGACTGCTGATTCGCTTCAGACCAACCGATTACGAGAATATTGACGGACAACTAGCAAAGATCCGACAAACCTCTACCATTCAGGAGTACCAAACTAGGTTTGAAAGGTTATCTAATCAAACTCATGATTGGTCTCAAAAACAGCTATTGAGAACCTTTATTGAGGGCTTGAAGCCGGAGATCCGAGGAGAAGTTAAAGCGCGACAACCGTATATACTTATGGCAGCCATCTCTTTCGCACGACATCAAGAGGAGCAATTGAACCATGAAGCTCGGAGGACTAGGGTCGCTCCTCAACCAGTAATATTGAAGCCCTTAGCCCCCCCTACTTTCGACCAAGTCCCTACACCAAAGAGGTTAACAAGAGAAGAGCTTCGGGAGCGATATGCGAAGGGGTTATGTTGGCATTGTGATGAGCCGTGGAGTCGTGAGCATCGCTGTAGTAAAGGGGGACTTCTTATGATTGAACCGATAGAAGAAAAGGTCATTGAACATCCAAAAGAGAGCCTTGAACATGAAGAAGAAGATGTAGAAGAAGAGCCACAACCGACCAAAGTTACGTTACATACACTAGTTTCCTACTCAATCCCACAAATGATGAAAGTTGGAGGCCTTCTCAAACAACAACCGATCACTGTTCTCATCGACACGGGCAGCACTAATAACTTCCTAAATAGTAAGGTTGCTGTCTATATGAACTTACCTATTGAGAATTGCAGCAGGTTTGTCGTTAAGGTCGCCAACGGACGGATTTTGAAGTGTGATCATAGGTGCCCGCAGGTGAAACTGTTGTTGCAGGACTAAGAGATAATTGCAGATTTCTTCCTCCTCCATCTTGATGATTATGAGGCCATACTCAGAATTAAATAGTTGATGACATTAGGTGATATTTCTTAGAATTTTATGCAACTAATTATAAAATTTTACAGTAAGGAGAAACAGGTGATACTGCACGGGAAACGTGTGGGCGACGTAACGACGATTTGCACACAACAAATGGAGAAGGTTTTACATAAAGCATGCAGCGGCTTTTGTTAGGATCGGAGCGACACTAAGAGGGTATTATGTTTTGGAGAAGCATTTGACGTCAAAATCATTGGAGCAAAAGTGAGAAAGGGCAGCAACTGTTGTTGCCCGTGCTGCCCTAGCAGATGGCATCTTGGATGTCATCTACATGCAAGGGGGTGGCGACTAGCGAGCTGTTGCGGGCGGTTTGCGACTGTTAGGACTCTAGCTTGGAGAGTCCTGATTGAGAGGGGCATGCATATAAAACTGTTAGGACTCTAGCTAGGAGAGTCATAATTGAGAGGGACATTCTATTAGGACTTTAGCTAGGAGAGTCCTAATTGAGAGAGGCATTCAAGTAGGAGGTGTTTTCTTAGAGAAGAATTAGGAGTTGTAAGGGAATAAGAGTCTTGACCATGAGTCCTACTAGGAGTTGGTTAGAAGTAAGAGTCATAAGTAGGAGTCCTATTACGAGTTAGGGTTTAGAAGTCCTATAAATAGCCATGTATTCCTTCTCTTTTCATAAGCAATAGATGAATCTTTTCTACAGCCTTTGAGCAGCAACTTGGAGGGAGGAACCCCTATAGAGTTCCAAGGAGGTCGATCCCCTAAAGAGATCAACCCCAAGTTTAGAATCTGCAAGGGTTCTAACACCAGGTATCAGAGCAGCCTTCTTGGCATCTCGCTGCCCTTCCACTGCCATCCATCAGCCCTCCACAACCGCCCAAAGCAATTCCCATAATTGCTTAAAAGATCGTCGCTGAATTCCGCCATCATCTCCACCACCGCGGATCATCCTTTGATCTCCCCGTGAATTGCAACAGGTTCTGGTTTCCTATCTTACTACTGCTGCAATTTAGTTATCCTTATTCGAAAATCCAAAAACAAAAAAACTTTTTGGTAAGTAAAAGTAAATTGATTATGTGTAAAGTTTCTACAAATAGCTTTATCTATACAAGTCATAGACAAAGCCAAGTAACTCATAGAGTGCTAATGCGATAGTTATGACTACACATGCTATAGACTATAACTACCTGTGGGTACATTATTTGGCATCCTTCCCAAGATCTTTAGCTAATAATAAAATTAAATTTGATAAAAATATCTTTTTCTCTTCGGGTGAAGTGCTCGGTTTTGAGATCATGCTCCATACAGGGATCTTGAGTCTCTAATAATCTCTTTCAACAGCTGAGCATTGTTTGTGTGTTGACATTCAAAGATTCTATTACATCTCTCCTTCCACATCCACCAAATAGCGCATCTGAAAGCGACCTTTGTTAGTTGTGTAAGAGGCCCTTTTCTTGAGAAACATTGCATAAGGTCGCCTAGTTCTTCGTGCAAGTTTGGTTGCGGTAGTCTATTGAGTTCAAATCGCTGGAGAATCTCCTTCCATATCCATTTTGTATAATCACAAGCAAAATAGAGGTGGTCAACAGTTTCTTCTTGTTGCAAACAAAGGGAGCATCGGTTAACATGATAGATACCTCTTCTTTTCATATTGTATATTATAGGTAGTTTATTGAGAAGGGCCTGCCATGTACATAAGGAGTGTCTTTGTGATCCCGGTCGATCCCATGTCCAATTGCTTGGGACCCACTAGTTATTTCTTTGCCGAATTTGATTCCATGCGGATGTGGCACTAAATTTGCCATTGTCATGAGGCCAAATAAGTATATCGGAAGAGTTGTTCCTGATTGGAATAGCTATGATAGTCGGCCAAAGTGATAACATTTCGGGAGAAATAGGATTAGGGAGACACCAGGTACAGTTAGCAATGAACTCGGAAACCTTCCAATCTTTGGTAGCCCCAAGATCTTTTCGTATTATGTCGCCATATAATTGAAATATACTCTTCCCATTCACCCAAGGATCGTACCACATATTAGTACTAGTTCCAGAAGAGATTATTGCTGCAAAAACCTTTCGTCACAAAGTTTTCATCTCTACGACGAAAGATACATTGCAGAATTCCAGCCGCATAGTACCATCTGTTTGATCTTGCTACTGTTCTTTTTCTATCCAAATTTCTATGAAATTTTTATGACATCTTTGACACTTCCTAATAGCAGATTTCCCTTTAGTTTTTTCAAAAATTCTCAATATAAATCATTGATCTTTTACGTCTAATATGCTATACTTAAAAATCTGCACTGTAAAATTTCAGCCGCATAGCACTGTTTATTTGATATTGATACTATATTGTTTCTATCCAAATCACTACGAAATTTTTATGACAGTTTTGACACTTCCTAACAGTGGATTTCCCTTTGGTTTCATCAAAAAATTCTCAATATAAACCATTGATCTTTTACGTCCAATCTGCTATACCTAAAAATCTGTACTGCAGAAAATTTCAACCGCATATTGTTGCCTTAACCCATCTATTTGTAATCTTTTTTTAATGAAATTTCTTATACACTTCATAGATCATCTTGGCTTCCATCTAAGATTGATCTATTAAGAAATTCATCTCTAAAAACGATTTTATGTTGCTGCAAATTTTCGTCGTAACCTGCTGAAATTTTTCGACGAGAATTCTGCAATCGCAACTTGCACCAATTTCCTTGCTGTTATACTACCGAAATTTTCTTGATTAAATTAGATATCCTTGCTGTCATATAAACTGTGATTTTGCTATCAATTTCCTCCTCAATTCTCTTAAGTTTTTGGTGGAAATTACGTCGAGAAACCGTTATTTCTTTGACGACAATTCTACTCTTACAAGACAGCACATACTTGCTGCAACTTCCACTTATTTCTATCAAACCTTTGCTACCATCTACTATAGATCCAAAACTTTCATCTACAGCCCTAAAACTCCACCAAACCACACCCTCAAACTGCACCCAAAATAGCCACAAAACAAGCCTAAACCGTAGCCTACATCCACCGATCTACCAACCCTTTCGACCATCACCTCTCTCAACCAATACATGCCTTTAACCCAACAACAAAAGAGAGATCTTAACATCACAGATTTGGCGGCATATACTATGGCATCTGAGGAGGTAATCAATGCTAAATTCGAAGCCTTCGAGGCGCGAATGGAAGATAAGATTCGGACGCTCTTTACCGAACTCAAATTGGGCCAACCACTAAGCACGAAGAAATCACATCAAGGATAGAGCTATGCCCAATCGCACCAAACCCAAAGATATGACTTCCAAGAGAGGGGAAGCTCTATGACTGACCCCAACTATCCATGCATGAGAGTGGACTTCCCTAGATGGGAAGAAGGAGACCCGATTGGTTGGATCTCGCGAGCGGAGCGATATTTTCAGTACCACAAAACCGCGGATGCATCTATGGTGAAAATTGCAGCTATACATCTTGAAGGGGATGCTATACAGTGGTTTGACTGGTTTGAACATACTTATGGAGTCCTTTCATGGTGACAATTCAAAGAAGGACTGCTGATTCGCTTCAGACCAACCGATTACGAGAATATTGACGGACAACTAGCAAAGATCCGACAAACCTCTACCATTCAGGAGTACCAAACTAGGTTTGAAAGGTTATCTAATCAAACTCATGATTGGTCTCAAAAACAGCTATTGAGAACCTTTATTGAGGGCTTGAAGCCGGAGATCCGAGGAGAAGTTAAAGCGCGACAACCGTATATACTTATGGCAGCCATCTCTTTCGCACGACATCAAGAGGAGCAATTGAACCATGAAGCTCGGAGGACTAGGGTCGCTCCTTAACCAGTAATATTGAAGCCCTTAGCCCCCCCTACTTTCGACCAAGTCCCTACACCAAAGAGGTTAACAAGAGAAGAGCTTCGGGAGCGATATGCGAAGGGGTTACGTTGGCATTGTGATGAGCCGTGGAGCCGTGAGCATCGCTGTAGTAAAGGGGGACTTCTTATGATTGAACCGATAGAAGAAAAGGTCATTGAACATCCAAAAGAGAGCCTTGAACATGAAGAAGAAGATGTAGAAGAAGAGCCACAACCGACCAAAGTTACGGTACATACACTAGTTTCCTACTCAATCCCACAAATGATGAAAGTTGGAGGCCTTCTCAAACAACAACCGATCACTATTCTCATCGACACGGGCAGCACTAATAACTTCCTAAATAGTAAGGTTGCTGTCTAAATGAACTTACCTATTGAGAATTGCAGCAGGTTTGTCGTTAAGGTCGCCAACGGACGGATTTTGAAGTGTGATCATAGGTGCCCGCAGGTGAAACTGTTGTTGCAGGACCAAGAGATAATTGCAGATTTCTTCCTCCTCCCTCTTGATGATTATGAGGCCATACTCAGAATTAAATAGTTGATGACATTAGGTGATATTTCTTGGAATTTTATGCAACTAATTATAAAATTTTACAGTAAGGAGAAACAGGTGATACTGCACGGGAAACGTGAGGGCGACGTAACGACGATTTGCACACAACAAATGGAGAAGGTTTTACATAAAGCATGCAGCGGCTTTTGTTAGGATCGGAGCGGCACTAAGAGGGGGGGGGGTGAATTAGTGCAGCGGATTAAAACTTCGATTTTAGAAAATCTTTCGTACGATAAAAATAATATTTCGTTTGAAACCGTTTTAATTGCGTTGAAAGCGTATGTAATAAGATGAGGGCAGTGAACTTAGCAAAGTAAAGGTTTGCAGAAAGATAAATGCATAAACATAAACACAAACCGGAGATTACACCGATTTTAAAGTGGTTCGGTCAAAGGACCTACATCCACTTGCGAGGCCCCTCTTCGATGAGGCTCCCACCTTCCACTAGCAAATCTCTTGAAAGGGAAGGGTAAAATACCCCTCTTACAACTTTTTACAAGCGGTTCACTCTCTTACAAATTTTCAGCAAGAAAGAAGGAGGTGAACACTAGCAAAATGAAAACAAGATTAGCTAGGACTTTTCTAAGACCGTTCTCTCAAACACTTGCTGCTCAAAAAGTTGTCTCCTCAGCTGAGACTTGAGGGGTATTTATAGGCCTCAAGAGGATTCAAATTTGGGCTCCAAAAATTTGAATTCTCTTATGTTCCCGATGCTGGCGGTACCACCGCCCAGCCAAGCGGTGCCACCGCCCAGCCCAGGAGGTGTCACTGCCCAGCTCTCGGGTGCTGGGCGGTGCCACCGCCTAGGCCAATTCAGCTCACTGGTTGGGCTCCAAACTTGGCCCAAACCAGTCCGAACTCGGGCCCAATTGGCCCCTACTTGGGTTATAGGATTAACACCTAATCCTAACCCTAATTAACATGCTAATTATGAATTTAAATACATTTTCTAAGCTATTACAAAGTTCATAAGTCAAGACTTCTTCCGGCGAGCTACCGGCGAACTTCCGATGGTCTTCCGATAAACTCTCGGAAACAATTCTGCAGACTCCCGGCAAGCTCCTAGACTTCACGATTTGATCTTGGCGAGTTCCAATGAGCTTCTTCGGTAAGCTTCGATCTTTCTCGGTGAGCTCCGCGAACTTCCAACGAACCTTCTGGCGAGCTTCCGAAAAACCCTTCGGCAAGCTCCCTACTCATTCTCGGCTAGTTCCGGCAGCATTCCCGACGAACCTTCGGACTTCCGTCGAACTCTCGAACTCCCAACGAATCCTTCGCGCTTGACTCCAGCACTTTGTTTCGCTTTATTTCTTCATCATTATCATAGTTAATCTTGCACACACAAACCAAAACTCAACTCCGATCTAGACAATTATTACAACGCGAATTGACATTCTGTTGCTCGGCACATCATTGGTTGGCGCTTTGTCCGATTCTTCGGTGCATCGTCCTCTCTTACGGCTTGTTGCCCAATCGACGGTTGACCTCCGCAACTCCGATATCCTTGGTGCAATTTCGCTCACCTTGGCCCGATGCCCGACGTCCGAAGCATTCAGCCATCCAATATCCTGACGTGATCTCTTCCGGCGCAACGTCAATTCCTCCTGCGTCAACTGTCTAAACCTGATCGAGTAGACCTGCATCGCTCAAAATACAGTTTAAATCATAAACACATATCAAGTGGTTTCATAATCAAAATACGAGATTCAACAATCTCCCCCTTTTTGATGATGACAACCACTTGATGACGGAGTTAACCTTAACACCCGGAGTTTAAACAAACTCCCCCTATCAACATGCCATATTGATAGAACCTTGAATTCAAACTGAATTCAAGTCATTGCAATATTTATCATGAATACTTGCAACACATCATCATGAACATATGCATAATTTATGCATATCATGTCATCAACATACTTCTCCCCCTTTGTCATCAACAAAAAGGAGAAGTACAACTATTCTTTGTGTTTGTAATATAAGTTCAACTCATTGCATAAAAAACATAATATTAAGTTTTATCATCATGCTGTTTTGAAGCTAGAAAATTTAGCAAGTAATGCATCATGCTTAGGACATTCAAGCTGTCAAGTTTTAGATATGCAAGTTTTACAACATACAAGATAGCACTTTTGGTAATGTTCAAGATAGTAAGTTCTACATCATGCAAGCTAGCAATATTGAGATGTTCAAGAAAGCAACTCTTGCTTCTTGAAATATGCAAATTTGTCAAGTTTTGTTAGATGTGCAAGTTAGCATTTTTGCCTCTTAAGATAGGAAAGATAGCACATTTGCTTCTTTTGAGATAGCAACTTTTTGCTTCTCTTTAGACTACAAGCTAGCAATTTTTACGATATGTAAGTTTCACAATATACAAGCTAGCAAAAATTTCGAAAGCAAATGCAAGATAGCTTTCTTGTGTAAGCTCATAATTCTTGCTTCCTATTGCAATGTGCAAGTTGCAAGTTTTGCTTCTTGAGATAGGCAAGATAGCACTTTTGCAATTTTTGTTTCTTAAGATAGGAAAGCTTGTGATGTTCAAAATAACAAGCTCTTTCTTCTAGAAGTGTCATTTTTGCTTTCTTTGCAAAGTGTAAGCTAGCAAAATGTTTGAAAAAGTGATCAAGTTTTGCAACATAAAAATGCCAAACTAGCAAGAGATAATGTTTTACATGAGGCAAACAAACAATTTGGCAAATGTTACATTTGCATCTTCTCTTTTGAGAAGTACAATTTTTGCTTTCATCTTGAATTGTGCAAGCTAGTTAGTTTGCCTCTTTTCATGATGTCCACGCTAGAAATTCTTGCTCCCCCTATGTCATTGTCAAAAAGAAGGGAAGACCCTTATATCAATTTTCATATTATGACAAAGGTAAGTATCATTCTTATTTGTGCATCATTATATATTCAAATTAAAACATACACAATTTCAATAACCTTATTTTTCATGCACGATACCGAAAAATAAATCAATCATCATTAATAAGCATATCATACATGATACTCAAACATTAAAATTTTCAAACATTTATCAACATGTTGATCATGTTACCAAACATTCATCATTTAAAGCATTTCAATCATTGTTTCATTCATCACTATAACTCATCATGCACAAAATGTAAAATCATCTAACATGATACAAACATTTATTTTCAAAATGTTTATCACTATTTTCATGTATGATAATAAAGTATTCATGATGCATATATCATCACAATACAAAGCAATTGCATGCATAATTTCAAATTATAAATATTTCAAATCATGAAGATATTAACTTGTCAAATTTCATCCAATCATTCATGATTATAACTTTTCATTTGTATACATCAAAATAATATCAAGAGTATTTCTTGCATAATTTTAATCACCACATAAGGAATATCAAGAAGAAAGTAATTGGGTGATGTGATAAACATTTCATGAATACAAGGAATTGTATAAAAATCATATCATGAGAGATTAGAACATATGAATACCAAAAGGCATGATTTCTTTTTGAAAAACCTACTCATAAATAATCAAAAGAAAATCTTAGGAGATCGATTAATGAAAAAATCTTGATTCATAATAAATCTTAATTTGTAAATATCACGGAATCAAGATCATGATTTTGAATAAAACTCATTCAAATTCAAATCATCCAAATCATCAAAATCTCAACATTTCTTTCAAGAGATTCAAAATGGCATAGATAGTTTTATTGGTCTCTTAGGTAGAAATCAATAAGATAGAGGATTACATTTCATTTTTATAAATTTCTATTCATGTGATTTGCTTCTTATGAGCATGCCTTAGTCTTTATATGCCAAATCAATATAAGCATTAAAGTTCAAGATGTAAAGGCAAAATCTTATAAGACAACTCATTTATAAAATATTCATCATGTTTATTTTCATGAGATTCATAAGATTGGTAAAATAAATTCATTAATCTCAATAGAATAGAAAATTCATTTCCATTTCATACAATTGATTTCATGTGAGAGTGTTCAAGTCTTTTTGTGAAAACATTGTATCATCATTTAAAGTCAAAACATAAGTTTCGTCATAAAGCCGTCAAGACCAAACACATCAAAAATAAAACATCATGATATCACATCTATCATCAAAAGACTATCAAGAAATTCATACATAGATGTACATGCACTATGTCATCTTAATATGTCATGAGAATGTCATCTTAATTCGTCATAAAAATGATTAAACCAAAAACATGTTAATCCAAAATGAGAGTATCAAATCAACATTTACTTCAAAAACTCATGCATGACATAAAATCATCAAAATACACATGCATGGATTAATCCTAAGCATTATCACATATCATATAACTATCATCCATAATGTTGCATACATCATTCAATATTTCAAAAACATAACATGCATGAAACCTTAGCAATATACTTTTCATGATCAAATTTTTTAATTTTTCAAAGATGCTAAAAGAAAAACATGATATAATTTTTGAAAAATAATTTTTTATTTCCTATTCTAAATTAAGCACTCATGAAACACTTCAAGTAATTTCAAAATAATTCAAGAGAGTTGAGTTACTTACCTTGTAGTCGAAGCCCGTCAAAGCCCAATTCGCCGTTTCATTTTTGGAAGTTCTTGATTCATCCTCGGGTGCCTTCCTTTTCTTTGGCCTCTTCCTCCATTCAAGTTCATTGTTTATTTTAGATTTTTGTTTAATAAACTTATTAAGAGTTGGTGTTCGAAGTTCAAGTTCATCATTGTCTTCATCACTTGAGTCGTCGCTCAAGTGGTATTCATTTGTCCGAGGTTCCAAATCCTTCCTGTTCTTTGGAAGGTGGTTCAAGTGTTCATTGTGTTCATCATGTGCATTGCGCACCATTTCTATTGTCATTAATGAGCCGATAAGTTCTTCAAGTGGAAAAATATTTAAATCTTTTGTTTCTTGTATTGCCGTTACTTTTGATTCCCAAGCTTTAGAAAGTGATCGTAAAACTTTACTAACAAGTTCAAAATTCGAGAAACATTTGCCAAGAGCTTGTAAACCATTGACGACATCCGTGAAACGGGTGTACATGTCAACAATGGTTTCGCTCGGCTTCATTTGAAAAAGCTCGAAATCATGCATTAAAATGTTGATTTTCGAATCTTTAACTCTAGAAGTGCCTTCGTGTGTGATTTCAAGAGTGTGCCATATGTCAAAAGCCGTTTCGCATAAAGAAACCCGATTGAACTCATTTTTGTCCAAAGCGCAAAATAAGGCATTCATAGCCTTTGCGTTTAAAGAAAACATCTTCTTCTCCAAATCATTCCATTGGTTCATTGGAAGAGAAGACATTTCAAATCTATTTTCGACTATGTGCCATAAATTCAAATCCACAGAAAGTAAGAAAACTCTCATTCGAGTTTTCCAATAAGTGTAGTCCGTCCCATTGAAAAAGGGAGGACAAATGAGAGGGTGACCCTCTTGAAAGCTGTAAAGAGTCATTTCTATTTGGGTGTTAAACCAAGGTAGAAAAACGTAGCTCTGATACCAATTGTTAGGATCGGAGCGGCACTAAGAGGGGGGGGGGGTGAATTAGTGCAGCGGATTAAAACTTCGGTTTTAGAAAATCTTTCGTACGATAAAAATAATATTTCGTTTGAAACCGTTTCAATTGCGTTGAAAGCGTACGTAATAAGATGAGAGCAGTGAACTTAGCAAAGTAAAGGTTTGCAGAAAGATAAATGCATAAACATAAACACAAACCAGAGATTACGCCGATTTTAAAGTGGTTCGGTCAAATGACCTACATCCACTTGCGAGGCCCCTCTTCGATGAGGCTCCCACCTTCCACTAGCAAATCTCTTGAAAGGGAAGGGTAAAATACCCCTCTTACAACTTTTTACAAGCGGTTCACTCTCTTACAAATTTTCAGCAAGAAAGAAGGAGGTGAACACTAGCAAAATGAAAACAAGATTAGCTAGGACTTTTCTAAGACCTTTCTCTCAAACACTTGCTGCTCAAAAAGTTGTCTCCTCAGCTGAGACTTGAGAGGTATTTATAGGCCTCAAGAGGATTCAAATTTGGTCTCCAAAAATTTGAATTCTCTTATGTTCCCGATGCTGGCGGTGCCACCGCCCAGCCCAGGAGGTGTCACTGCCCAGCTCTCGGGTGCTGGGCGGTGCCACCGCCTAGGCCAATTCAGCTCACTGGTTGGGCTCCAAACTTGGCCCAAACCAGTCCGAACTCGGGCCCAATTGGCCCCTACTTGGGTTATAGGATTAACACCTAATTCTAACCCTAATTAATGTGCTAACTACGAATTTAAATACATTTTCTAAGCTATTACAAAGTCCGTAAGTCAAGACTTCTTCTGGCGAGCTTCCGGCGAACTTCCGATGGTCTTCCGATAAACTCTCGGAAACCATTCTGCGGACTCCCGGCAAGCTCCTAGACTTCACGATTTGATCTTGGCGAGTTTAACGAGCTTCTTCGGTAAGCTCTGATCTTTCTCGGTGAGCTCTGCGAACTTCCAACGAACCTTCCGGTGAGCTTCCGAAAAACCCTTCGGCAAGCTCCCTACTCATTCTCGGCTAGTTCCGGTAGCATTCCCGATGAACCTTCGGACTTCCGTCGAACTCTCGAACTCCCAACGAATCCTTCGCGCTTGACTCCAGCACTTTGTTTCGCTTTATGTCTTCGTCATTATCGTAGTTAATCCTGCACACACAAACCAAAACTCAACTCCGATCTAGACAATTATTACAACGCGAATTGACATTCTGTTGCTCGGCACGTCATTGGTTGGCGCTTCGTCCGATTTTTCGGTGCATCGTCCTCTCTTACGGCTTGTTGCCCAATCGGCGGTTGACCTCCGCAACCCCGATATCCTTGGTGCAATTTCGCTCTCCTTGGCCCGATGCCCAACGTCTGAAGCATTCAGCCATCCAATATCCTGACGTGATCTCTTCCGGCGCAACGTCAATTCCTCCTGCGTCAACTATCTAAACCTGATCGAGTAGACCTGCATCGCTCAAAATACAGTTTAAATCATAAACACATATCAAGTGGTTTCATCATCAAAATACGAGATTCAACAGCTTTTTGGTACAACTTGAGCAACAAACTAAGGGAGAGCCAACAAAATTTGAAGATCCAAATCTACTTCCTTTGCTTGCTGAATTTTCGGATATATTTGACGAACCGCGCAACCTACCTCTTACCCGTCGGCATGATCATTGTATAATGATTCTTCCAAGCAAATCTCCAGCAAATGCTCAGCCATATCAATATCCACATCTCCAGAAGGATGAAATAGAAAAGATTGTAAAAGAGATGCTCAAAATAGAAGTTATTCAGCCAAGTTGCAGCCCCTACTCTTCACAGGTGCTCCTCATACGAAAGAAGGATGGAATATGGTGATTATGTGTTGATTACCGAGCTCTCAATGGCATAACCATCAAGGATAAATACCCTATTCCAGTAGTAGATAAGTTGCTAAGGGAGCACAAATCTTCACAAAGCTAGACCTTCGATCCAGGTATCATCAAATACGAGTATGCGAAGAAGACATACCGAAAACCACCTTTTGAACACACAACAAACACTATGAATTTTTGTTTTCTTCATAAGAAGGTGGAATATCTTGGGCATATCATATCAGAGGAAGGTGTGGCAGTAGACCCCTTCAAAATTGGAGCAATGCAAAACTTTTTTTTTTGGTAAGTAAAAGTAAATTGATTTTGTGTAAAGTTTCTACAAATAGCTTTATCTATACAAGTCATAGACAAAGCCAAGTAACTCATAGAGTGCGAATGCGTTAGTTATGACTACACATGCTGTAGACTATAACTACTTGTGGGTACATTATTTGGCATCATTCCCAATATCTTTAGCTAATAGCGAAATTAAATTTGATAAAAATATCTTTTTCTCTTCGGGTGAAGTGCTCGGTTTTGAGATCATGCTCCATACAGGATCTTGAGTCTCTAATAATCTCTTTCAAGAGCTGAGCATTGTTTGTGTGTTGACATTCAAAGATTCTATTACATCTCTCCTTCCACATCCACCAAATAGCGCATCTGAAAGCAACCTTTGCTAGTTGTGTAAGAGGCCCTTTTCTTGAGAAACATTGCATAAGGTCGCCTAGTTCTTGGTGCAAGTTTGGTTGCGGCAGTCTATTGAGTTCAAATCGCTGGAGAATCTCCTTCCATATCCATTTTGTATAATCACAAGCAAAATAGTGGTGGTCAACAGTTTCTTCTTGTTGCAAACAAAGGGAGCATCAGTTAACATGATAGATACCTCTTCTTTTCATATTGTCTATTGTAGGTAGTTTATTGAGAAGGGCCTGCCATGTACATAAGGAGTGTCTTTGTGATCCCAGTCGATCCCATGTCCAACTGCTTGGGACCCACTTGTTATTTCTTTGCCTAATTTGATTCCATGCGGATGTGGCACTAAATTTGCTATTGTCATGAGGCCAAATAAGTATATCTGAAGAGTTGTTCCTGATTGGAATAGCTATGATAGTCGGCCAAAGTGATAACATTTCGGGAGAAATAGGAAGACACCAGGTACCATTAGCAATGAACTCGGAAACCTTCCAATATTTGGGAGCCCCAAGATCTTTTCGTATTATGTCGCCATATAATTGAAATATACTCTTCCCATTCACCCAAGGATCGTACCACATATTAGTACTAGTTCCAGAAGAGATTGCATAAGAAATGTGTTTGATTAGCCAATTCCTTGCCTTTAAAATTCCTTTCCAAGCTGCAGAGCGGTATGTTCTTGTTGAAATTTCCCAGATTGATTCCTTTGAAAGATACCTAGCAGAAACCCATTTTGACCATAAGGAACATTTGTTTTGCAAAAGATCCCACAATTGTTGTACCAGGCATGCTTGATTCCAATCTCTAGTATTTCTCAAGTTTAGCCCCCCTTCATCTTTCGGTTTGCAAATGCTATCCCAATTTACCATATGCATTGCCTTATCATTTGTGTCATTCCAAAAGAAGTTTATTAATAACCGTTCAATATCTTGGAGAAGTCCAGCAGGCAGAAGAAATGCATTACACCAATATATAGAGTAGGAGTGCAATACAGAACGGATGAGTTCGAGTCGTCCTGCTTTTGATAGAAGCCTATTTTTCCAAGAAAAAATTCTATTCTTTATTTTTTGCAGGATAGGCTGATAGTGGGTTTTGTGAATGCCTGTGGATATGAGCGGGAGACCCAAATAAGGAACTGGCAGGCTTCCCTCACTAACCCCCAAAGTTTGTACAATAAAGACCTTATCCTCAACGTAAGGGCTCATATATACTTTACTTTTCGCATGATTTAACTGAAGTCCAGAAACCATACCAAAATCATTCATAATAGTAGCCAGGTTCTTTACTGAAGTTGGATCATTTTGGAGAAAGATAATTAAATCATCTGCAAATGTTATATGTGATATATGAATAGAGCCAACATTGGGTACCTTAATGCTGGCATTTAAGACTGCATGTTCCAACATACAACTAAGTCCTTCCATCGCAATAGTAAAGAGATACGGAGAGAGTGGATCACCTTGTCGGATGCCATTCGTGCTCCCAAAAAAACCAATAGGTGAGCCATTAAAGTGTATCGAAAACTTTGGAGTTTCCAAGCAAGATTGAATCCAATTAACCCATTGCTGTGGGAAGTTCATATCGAGGAGCATCTTATAGATAAATTTCCTATTAACTGAATCAAAGGCTTTCCGTAAATCAGCTTTAAAACATATTTTTGTCCCTCTTGCTTTTGAATGCGAATCTTTGACCAAGTAATTAGCAACCAAAATGTTATGATGTATACTTCTCCCTTTGATGAGAGCAGTTTGATTTGGGCTAATGATCTTGTGTATTACCTTTTGCATTCTATTTGCCAATACTTTGGAGATGAACTTGTAAATAAAATTGCATAATGATATGGGTCGATAGTTCTCTAGTGAATCAGCTCCTGCATTCTTCGGAATTAAAGAAATAAAAGTGCAATTCATCTCTCTAAGAATATGACCTGAAGAGAAAAAATGTTGGCAAGCCTTGATCACATCATTTCCAATAATAGACCAAGCAGTTTGGTAAAATTCAGTTGGAAATCCATCTGGACCTGGGCTTTTGTGCTTTGGTGACTTAAAGACAACACATACAATTTCGTCGTCTGTAATTGGGGCATTGAGGATTGAAATAGCTTCCGAATCAAGTTTTCTAGTCGGCTCCACATGAATGTTATTAGTTTTCCCAGCTTGATTGAGTAAGGAATAAAAAAATTACTTTGTGTGTGCTTTAACCTCATCTAAATTCTCAATAAGATTATCATCTTTGTCTCTGCATTTGCTGATACGGTTAGCAGCCCTTCGAGTAGCAATTGAAGCATAGAAAAATTTAGTATTGGAATCTCCTAGTGTAAGCCAATGCTGTCGAGACTTCTGCTTTGCAAAACTGGCTAACCCCGTGGAACATAAAATTGCTACATGGCTTTCTGGGTTTAACAAGCTACTACTACAAGTTCGTGAAAAACTATGGAGAGATCAGTGCACCACTTACTTCCTTACAAAAAAAAGATATCTTCCAATGGTCGGACAGAGCCTCCGTTGCCTTCGACAAACTTAAGGCAACCATGACGACGACGCCGGTGCTAACACTACCAGATTTCAACCGACCCTTCATTATTGAGGCTGACGCATTCGGAGTCGGAATTGGAGCCATTCTCATGCAAGATGGTCGACCACTCATATACACTAGCAAGGCATTATCTCCCTCCCATCAAAATAAGTCAACATATGATAAGGAGATGCTCGCCATTATGCACGCAACAACGAGGTGGAGACCCTACTTGATCAGCCGACGATTTCAAATTAAAACCGACCATAAAAGCCTCAAGTACTTTTTGGAGCGAAAGATACCATCCCCTGAGCAGCAAAAATGGGTAACAAAACTTCTTGGATTTGATTTTGAAATAACTTACAAAAAGGGGAAAGAGAATGTTCTTGCAGATGCGCTTTCGCAACTACCCGAGCAAGTTGAAGTTTCGACCGTTTCACTTCCGACCAGCGACTTCCTTGAGGATATTAAGATGGAATGGTAGGAAGATTCAGATACTAGTAAGATTATAAAAAAATTGGAGGAAGCACCAAGCCCCATGGCTCATTACAATCGGGACTCAAAAGAATTATGCTACAAGGGACGCATTGTGCTTGTGACAAATTCTACTTGCATCTTCAAGAGCAGATTTTAGACAAAGTTATTCCATATGCAGGGTACTAAATTGAAAAGGAGTACGACATATCACCCACAAACCAACAGCCAGACGGAAGTTTTAAATAGGTGCTTGGAGACAGCCCAAAGCCACCCACCAAATATGACTACCCAAAGAGAACTCCAGACCCAGCCAAGTGCCATTATTGATCGACGGATCGTGACTCGACGACGACGACCCACTAATGAAGTGCTAATAAAGTGGGCGAATCTACCAATAGAAGATGCCACTTGGGAGAACTATGACGACTTGAAGATCAAATTCCCAGAATTCACGAATCATCAGCCTCGAGGACAAGGCTGATTTGAAGAGGGCGGGTCTGTTAGGACTCTAGCTTGGAGAGTCCTAATTGAGAGGGACATTCATGTTAAACTGTTAGGACTCTAGCTAGGAGAGTCCTAATTGAGAGGGACATTCTGTTAGGACTCTAACTAGGAGAGTCCTAATTGAGGGGGGCATTCAAGTAGGAGGTGTTTTCTTAGAGAAGAATTAGGAGTTGTAAGGGAATAGGAGTCTTGACCATGAGTCCTACTAGGAGTTGGTTAGAAGTAAGAGTCTTAAGTAGGAGTCCTATTAGGAGTTAGGGTTTAGAAGCCCTATAAATAGCCATGTATTCCTTCTCTTTTCATAAGCAATAGATGAATCTTTTCTGCAGCCTTTGAGCAGCAACTTGGAGGGAGGAACCCCTATAGAGTTCCAAGGAGGCCGATCCCCTAAAGAGATCAACCCCAAGTTTAGAATCTGCAAGGGTTCTAACAGCGACCTGCCTGCAATCTGCGCCACCTGCTGGTTGGGTGCCCGCAGGCAGCATAGCCTATAGCGACGGCCACGTTGGTAGCACTTGCGGGCACTGCCCAGCAAGGGGCAATGCCTGCGAGCGTTGCGCCCACAGGGAAAACCGCTCGCAAGGGTGGCAGGGCTCGTAGGGGCGCTAGCGGACGCTACGCCAGCGAGCAGAGCTGCCTACGGGGGCGACGGTGCCTGCAAGGAGGCCCGACTGCAGGGGTGGCACCGCCCACGGGCAAGGGCAGTGCCCCCCCGTGCTTGTAGTGGCCGTCGCTGGTAGGGTGGCGGCGGTGGCGGCAACACAATAGGGAGAAAGAGGGGATTAGGGCATCTTCAGGCAAAAGATAGTTTTGCCCTTCGGAATTTTAGAAATTCCATATTCTATCTTTTACCTAAATTATGAAAATACCCCTCAAAATTTAGAAAATTCCCTACTTGTCCCTAATTTCAGAAAAAAAAATAATTTAATTAATTAAAAAGTTTAATTTATTATAATTTTTTTATTATTATCTAGTAGTCCTACATCATGATGATTTATACATGTTATGCATGATATGTGGACGGATGATCATGGACCGTGTGATGTGTGCACTTGTGATTATTATTATTGGGGCCTACAAGCCACAATTTTATTTCTCGTTTATTGTCGGGTCTGCGTGCCTATGATTAAGTTATAATCATATGAGGAGATACAGGGAGAGCATAGAAGCGATAGTGGGACCCACGAGACGGACGATCGCGATGCATGGAGATGCGTCGAGATGCCGACGGAACCAACGAGGACGAGATGGACAATCACAGGGCATGGAGATGTACCGCTGCACACATAGATCTTGATGTGAGTGATTAGGCTCACTGGCTCGAGCCTGATCATATTTGGCTTTGGTCCATGATTATCTGGTGTAATTGCTCATGTGATGTGTGATTGTTTAAACACCTACTAGATATGTATATATATATATATATATATTTGCATGCGATGTAGATATATATTTAATATGTATATATGTGATATATCATATTAGAAGACCAAATTAAAGAAACCCCTCTCTCGATAATATTAAGTCGGTAAACGTGAGATAATTAGATTGACCCATGTGGCCTTCCATCGTTATAAGTAGGGACCGATTCTCAATGTAGGTTGAGTTGGTCGAGTCCCTCGAGGCTCACCTATATCATGATTCGCTATCTTGCCTACGATAGAGATATGTCACCGGTGACCTGACGACATGGTATGCTTGGTCGAGTCCCTGAGGGTATATTATCGAATCATACTCATCTTGTAACGATGGTGTTGACTTAACTAAACATCATGGTTGGTCGAGTCCCTTGAGACCATGTTGATTTGGAGGCCAAACAAGATGGGAATCACAAGGAATTGTGATCGGCAAGAGTTTCCTACCTTTCAAGCTTAGTGTGATTAGTTGAGTCCCTCGAAGTTGCACTAAGACGCCGATTAGATCTCGATCCCCACTAGAAGTCTATCGGAGACTTCTGTTTCACATGCTGAGAGTGTCGCATGACTCGCTTGTAAAATAGTGGGAGTATATTAAGATAGAAGTTCATATCTTGATTGTTTATTTTTATAAAATCTACATGTAATTTATTTCTGCTGTAATTTTATTTTCAAAAAATGTCGCTTTCAAATCCCTTACGTGGCATACTTGATGTCAACTATCTCACTGGTCCAAATTATATGGATTGGCTCCATAACTCGAGAATTGTTCTCACGACGAAGAAAATCATGTACATCCTTGATATAGTGATGCCTACGCCGGAGGAAGGGGCAAGCGAGGATGAGATCGCTCGCTACGTGAAGTATATTGATAGTCCCACTCTTGCTCAATGTTACTTGTTGGGCTCCATGACTCCTGAGTTACAGAGACAGCATAAAAAGATGGATGCCATATCTATTCTCCTACATGTTCCCAAACTATTTGAGGAATAGGGAAGGACTCAGCGATATGAGATATCCAAAAGCCTCTTCCACGCTAGGATGACTGAGGGGACACCAGTTCATAACCATACCCTAAAGATGATTGAGTGGATAGAGAAACTCATAGGTCTAGGAATGGTCCTAGAGGATAACCTGTGTGTGGATCTTGTGTGCTTCAGTCCCTACTAGATTCCTTTTCACAATTCATAATGAATTTTAATATAAACAAGCTTGAGGTGACTCTCCCATAGCTCCTCAATATGTTGAGGGAGGCAGAGAGCACTATCAAGAAAGAGAAGCCAGTTCTCTACACTGGTGAGACCAGAAAGAAAATGAAAGCAGAAAAGTCCCTTAAGAAGGGCAAGGGCAAGGACAAGGGCAAAGGCAGACCAGGTAAAGCAAAGGTTGCTAAGAAAGACCCATCAGAGGACAAAGGCCTGTGCTTCCACTACGAAAAGGAGGGGCACTGGAAGAGGAACTGCAAAGAGTACCTTATAGAGAGGGTGAAACAGAAACTTAGAGAAGCTTCAGGAACATTCATGATCAGTCTCCATTTGTCATACTCTTATGATAACACATGGGTATTGGAAACCGGTAGTGCTTATCATATTTGCAATTTGTTACAAGTTCTATCAAGGCCAAGGAGACTGGCGAGATGCGAGAGGGACCTCAAGATGGGCAATAGAGCAAAAGTTGCTGCAGTAGCTATTGGCAAGGTCGCCCTACATCTGCTTGGTGGATCTGTTATTGCATTGGATGCATGCTATTTTGTTCCTTATTTGAGGAATAGGGAAGGACTCAGTGATATGAGTGTTAGGATCAAGAGCACTAAGAGGGGGGGTGAATTAGTGCAGCGGAAAACTTTCGACGATTAAAAAAGTGTTCATACGATAAAAGTGATTTCCGTAAGAAAGTCGATTCGTAAATCACATTAACTTTTGATTAAGCGAGATGTAGCAAAGATATAAATGCAGTTTGCAGTTATGGTTCAAATCAAATAGTAGGCACAAACTGAAATATGATATTCGTACGAAAAAACTGATTTACGTCTAAATGCTGATTCGTAAATCACTAGATTAAGCGAGATACAGTTTAAAGCAAGGATATAAAGGTAGTTTGCAGTTATGATAGAAATCAAAACGTAAGCGCAAACTGAAATATGATGATCGTACGATAAAACTGATTTACGTCTAAACGCTGATTCGGAAAGTGCAAAGCTTGAAACCTGATCGTATATGCGCAGAAAGTAGTAAGCTTTAGAGGAGGTTTGCAGTAAAGATAATATGCTCAAAGTAAATGCAAACCGAGATTTAGAGTGGTTTGGTCAATCTTGACCTACTCCACTTTTGGCTTCCTCCACCGACTGTTAGGATCGAGAGCACTAAGAGGGGGGGGTGAATTAGTGCAGCGGAAATCTTTCAGCGATTAAAAACGAAAGCTGCGTTAGTTCGATAAAAACTATTTTGATGCAAAAGCCGATTCTAAGATTACTTATGATGAAGTGCAGTTTACGTTTAAACACAGTTAGCGTCTAAATGCAGTTTGCGTCTAAATGCAGATTGCGTCTAAACTCAGATTGCGTCTAAGCGCAGTTTGCGTCTAAGCGCAGATTACGTCTAAGCACAGTTTGCGTCTAAACACAGTTTGCGTCTAAGCGCAGTTTAAGCAGAAGTATAAAGACAATGTGCTGCTATTGTACAGCTCAAAAAGTAATCTACAAAAAGCAGATTTACGTCTAAACGCAGATTTACGTCTAAACGCAGATTTACGTCTTAAACGCATATTTACGTCTGAACTTTGAAACTCGTTTGTATATTCGCAGAAGGCAGTATGCAATTGAAATCAAGACGTAAACGTAAACTGAAATCTGATGATTGTGCGAGGAAAGACGATTTACGTCTAAATGCGGTTTTACGTCTAAATGTTGAAACTCGTTGGTAAAATTGCAGAAGACAGTTTGCAGTTATAAATAGAATCAAAATGTAAATGTAAACTGCAAAGAAACTCGTTCGTAAAAGCGCAGAAGACAGTTCGCAGTTATAAACAGATTCAAGACGTAAATGTAAGCTGTAATGTAAAGATCGTACGAAAACACCTTTTGACGTCTGAATGCAGATTCGGAAAGATTAGAACTTAGAAGCTTGTTCGTAAAAGCGCAGAGAGTAGTAGCTATGTAGGAGGTTTGCAGTAATGATAAAGTGCTCAAAATAAACGCAAACCAGAGATTTAGAGTGGTTCGGTCAGTCTTGACCTACTCCACTTTTGGCTTCCTCCACCGGCGAGGTCACCGATGTCAACTAGGGGCCTTCCTTCAATGGGCGAAGGCCAACTGCCCTTTTACAGTTTCTCTCCTTTTGACGGGCTCAGGAGACAACCCTTACAGATCGTTTCTCTCCTCTCTTTACAACTCAAGACTTGAAGAACAGAAAAGAGGAGAACTTTAGGACTTTACACAAATTTGAGCTCTTAGAGTCACTGAAAAGATCAAGAATTCGGTGTGGATCTGTATCTTTTCAGTGCTGAATGGGTAGGGTATTTATAGGCCCCAACCCAATTCAAATTTGGAGCTCAAAACGATCAAATCCCGGAATTCCGGGATCAGGCGGTTGCACCTCTTGACTGGAGAGGTTGCACCGCCTGGCAGAGCTCGAAGACTGAGCCCAGGCGGTGCCACCTCTTGACTGAGGCGGTTGCACCTCTCTGCCAGAGCTCGAAGACCGAGCTCAGGCGGTGCCACCTCTCTGTCAGGGAGGTTGCACCGCCCAGTCTTGCTCGAAGACTGAGCTCAGGCGGTGCCACCTCCTGGCTGGGGAGGTTGCACTGCCCAGTCTCGCTGGGAGGCTTAGCCCAAGCGGTGCCACCTCCTGGCCTAGGCGGTTGCACCTCCTGGTGCAATCAGGGTCCGAATGGTTAGCTCCATTCGGCGCAATTTCAGTCTTTCAGGGGCCCAATTGCCCCAAGATTAAGCTAATGGGATCACCTCCCATTCTCCAACTTAATCAACATGGTAACTACGATTAGATCTAAGACAATTTCTGCAGCTTTGCTTCGGTGCGTCAATCGCTTCTTCTGGCGAGTTTCCGGCAAACTTCCGTCGATCATCCGATGATCCCTCGGTGATGCTCCTGCGGACTTCCGGCAAACTCCTGGACTTTGCAACGATCCACTTGGCAAGTTCCGACGAGCTTCGCTTGGCAAGCTTCTGGACTTCTCGGATCTGTTCTCGCAGAACCTTCGACGACCGTCCGAACTTCCGTCGAACTCTCGAACTCCCAACGTGATCATGAACTTGACTCCGGCGCAACTCCTGCTGCTTGTCTAACTTTCATCGTAGTTAATCCTGCACACTTATCTCAACACATAGATTAGACAACAAATGACAATTGACTTCATCATCAAAATCCGAGATTCAACACCGACGAGGTCACCGACGTCAACTAGAGGCCTTCCTTCAATAGGCGAAGGCCAACCACCCTTTCACAGTTTCACTCCTTTTGCCGGGCTTAGGAGACAACCCTTACAGAATTTTTTCTCCTCTCTTTACAGCTCAGAACTTGGAAGAAAAGAGGGAGAAGAACTTTTGGCCTTTACAACAATTTTGAGCTCTAAAAATCACAGAAAACGATCAAGATTTCGGTGTAAGTTCATACCCTTTCAGTGCTGAATGGGTGGGGTATTTATAGGCCCCAACCCAGTTCAAATTTGGAGCTCAAAATTTGAAGAACGTCAACAAGTTCTTCTCCCTCTTTTCTTCCAAGTTCTGAGCTGTAAAGCGAGGAGAAAAAATTCTATAAGGGTTCTCTCCTAAGCCCGTCAAAAGGAGTGAAACTGTAAAAGGGTGATTGGCCTTCGCCTATTGAAGGAAGGCCTCTAGTTGACGTCGGTGACCTCGTTGGTGGAGGAAGCCAAAAGTGGAGTAGGTCAAGATTGACCGAACCACTCTTAATCTCGGTTTACATTTACTTTGAGCATATTATCTTTACTGCAAATGTCTCTAAAGCTTACTGCTTTCTGTGCATATACGATCGGGTTTCAAGCTTTGCACTTTCCGAATCAGCGTTTAGACGTAAATCTGTTTTTTCGTACGATCATCATATTTCAGTTTGCATTTACGTTTTGATTTCTATCTTAACTGCAAACTGCCTTTATATCCTTGCTTAAGTTGCATCTCGCCTAATCAAGTGATTTACGAATCAGCATTTAGACGTGAATTAGTTTCTTCGTACGAACGTCGTATTTCAGTTTCCTCTTATATTTTGGTTTTCATCATAACTGCAAACTGCCTTCAAAGATTGACTTTAACGTCATCTCGCTTGATCTTAAGTTAAAGTAATCTTAGAATCGGCTTTCATACCGAAATTGTTTTTATCGTTCGAACGTTTTTTTATCGTCGAAAGATTTTCGCTGCACTAATTCATCCCCCCCCCCCCCCCTCTTAGTGCTCTTGATTCTAACAATTAGTATCAGAGCGGGGTTAACTCTCAAACGGATTAAAACCCAAGAGAGATGGCATACGCCGAAAACCAAGAGGGCCACTCTATTACACGTCCACCCATGTTCAATGGGATGGACTACACCTATTGGAAGACCCGAATGAGGATCTTTCTTATTTCTATGGATTTTGAACTTTGGAATCTTGTCGAAAATGGATTTTCGAAGTCTTCTCTTCCAATGATCGATTGGAATGAATTGGAGAAGAAGGCTTTCGCTCTTAATGCAAAGGCTATGAATGCCTTATTTTGTGCGCTTGATAAAAATGAGTTCAACCGTGTTTCAGTTTTTGAAACCATATTTGATATTTGGCACACACTCGAAGTGACTCACGAAGGCACAAGTAGAGTGAAAGAGTCAAAAATCAATCTTTTGTTACATTCTTTCAAACTTTACCGGATGAAACCGAGTGAGACTATTGGCGACATGCTTACCCGTTTTACGGATGTCGTCAACGGTCTAAAAGGACTCGGAAAAAGTTTTTTGGATTTTGAACTCGTAAATAAGATTCTAAGATCCCTTCCTAAGAGTTGGGATCCTAAAGTCACTGCTATTCAAGAGGCGAAAGATCTAAACAACTTCCCTTTTGAAGAACTAATCGGGTCATTAATGACCAACGAGATGACTTGCAAAGCTCATGAAGAGCAAGAAGACATCCTTCCAAAGAACAGGAAGGATATGGCACTTAAAATTTCAGAAGACCACTTGAGAGAAATCTCAAGTGATGAGGACTGTGATGATGACTTGGCACTTCTAACAAGAAAATTTAAAAAATTCATTAAAAGAAACAAGTTTAAGAATGAAACAAAAAATAAATTTGAACACAAGAAGGACCAAGTTATTTTCTATGAGTGCAAGATGCCGGGACACTACAAGAGTGATTGTCCCCAAATCAAGAAGAGAACATCAAAGAAGAAGGCGCTCAAAGCAACGTGGGATGACTCGAGCGCGTCCGAAGAAGAGGAGTCCAACACCGAGCAAGTTGCTCATTATGCCTTAATGGCTATCGGAGAGGAGGTAACGAATTTAATAGATGCAGATTTATCATTTGATGAATTATTAAAGCCTTCCATGACTTATTTGATGAATGCAAGATTATTAGTAGAAAATACAAATTGCTAAAAAAGGAGCATGATAGTCTTACTTGTAATTTCGATAAGTTAAAAACTGAATATCATGATAGTTTAAGTTCATGCATAAAGTGTCATGATCTAGAAACTCTCCAAAAGGAAAACTTGCTACTTAAGGACACCTTGAAGAAATTCGAGGTTGGTAGCAAGTCATTGAACATGATCCTTGCAAACAAGGGTCACGTTCCCAAAAGAAGTGGAATCGGATTTGTGAGAAGTCCTCACCAAAATCCAACCACCTTCATAAAAGGCCCCATCTTACATGTTCGACACCAAAGCAAATACAACTTTTGTTGTAAACTTGGACACAAAACGTATTATTGTCCATTCAAGAAAATTAGTCCGAACAAATTAATTTGGGTTCCTAAAGGAACCATGATAAATTCTATGCAACATGATAAACAATATAGATCTATTTTTGAGGCACCCAAAAGTAAATGGGTACCTAAAGATCATCCTTTCTTGTAAAGACATAAAACTTCTTAAGCTGGGAGCAAGAAATAATATCCTGCTCTTTGGATTCTCGATATTCATGACATGAGATCCAAAAAGAACTCGCGATGCTCTCTAGCCTAAATAACAGAAGAGGATTAGAAAGTTAAAATTACAAATGTGATATAGATGTAATCCTATTTGATCTCTCAGAATTGGAAACCCATGATCCTCACTTCACATATCTTGTAGATTTTCAAACTCATTGATTTCATCCGTTTGTTACTTTCAATTCCAACTATATCATGAACTTACTAAGCTTGTCATGAACTTGCAAGACTTACCAATCTGAACAATCCATCACAAACATGTATGCACGTCACAAGATCTATCTTGATCATGCAAAATTTCTTATCTTACAATGAAAATTCTTACGTAATTACGTAAGTAAATTTGATTGCTCTGAATAAAAATTCTTCTTAAGTCAAAAACTTTCAAATCAGATCACACTGTGGTCAGAACAAGTGCTCACCGCTTGTAGGTGGTGGCACCGCCCCAGCTGGAGGTAGCACCTCCGGCTGTCACGTGTTGCAAGTGGTTGCTCCGCCCCAGCTAGAGGTGCAACCGCCCGCAACTCTACCCCTTTTTAACCCGAGCTAGGGCCGACGGTGGAACCGACCCCAACTCACTCCCTTCCCCTCTTTACTCTTCCAAAGCTTCTCCACCTCCATTTCTCCCCTCATAGCATCCAAAATACTTCTCATTTCGAAGCAAAAGATCAACAATCTTTCCCCCTCTTGAAGATCTCACTAAGGTATTCTCTAAGAAGCCCTTAAATTCTATTTTTTGATTCATTTACTCTTGCTCATTACTATCCTCCTAAATAGCAGTAGTTATGGGGTCTAGAAGATCCTCAAGGGACAAAGGGAAGAGGAGATTAGTGGAAGATTTTGATCTTACCCTTTTCGATTCAAAATATCATGCTGAAAAGTTTAACTCTTTCGAACTTAGGAGTGTCAATAAGGGAAAACATGTTGATTTAAATGAACTAAGAGACTTAGAGACATTCCAATGGTTTGCAAACTTAGATCTACTCCCTATTTTACAAATTAATGAACTCATCTATCCAAGACTTGTTAGATTGTTTTACAACAACATACAAGTAGATGAAGAAGAAAGAATGTCTACCTATCTCTTAGGACAACACATCTCCATTACGGATAAAATCATTTGCGACATGATAGGCATTCCCATAAAAAGTAGAGGACTTTACTTTAGAGGATCATGGGATGATGAAACTGTTGGGACAACATATGTTGAAGCCTTAGGAACTATCTTCGCTAATCCCAACTTAACATTTGTTCCTAAAAGTTGTGAACATCTACTGCCACTAAACACTAAGGTACTTCATCATATCCTAACTAGCATCATTCTCCCTAAACAATACCATCATGATGAAGTAAGCCAATTAGAATTAGAAACTATGTATTTGATCATGAAAGGACATGACATCTGTCTTAGTTATCTTATCCAGCAAAACATGTTAGAACTATCTAAGAAAGACATGATGCTTCCATATGGTGGTATAATCACTAGAATACTGAAAGCCTACGATATTCTAATACCACCGAAAAAAGAAGTAATAAAAGTAGATAGGTTTAGCATAATAAATAAAAATCTACTTCACCGATTAAGATGTGTTTATAGAAACGGTAACTGGGTTAGAATGCCTAGAAGAACCGATCCCCCTCAACCTGAACTAGAACCGGAAACACCAATCTTTAGGGGTACTCAATCTCCTCCGATCTGTCCCTTTGAGGAAACACATTCATTTGAGCCAGCTCATACATCATCTATCGAAGATATTGGGATTCGGATGGACCGATTTGAACAAAGACAAGAATGGCTTGAACATCGACAAGATCAAATCCTATCTGAGCTGCAGCAAATTCATCGACAATTTGACTCTTTATTTAGGCATTTTAATTTTTCACCTCCTGAATGAGCTTGTATATGTATTGTAAACTCTTTATGTTACTCACTATGATCACAATGATCCTTGATCTGGTTACCTGATGTATTTATTTGTGAGCAAAGTTACAAACATCACTCATTGTTTAATCTCGTTACTCACTATCGGATTTTACATCAAAACTAAATATTTTTGAAAACCTTGTGTCTTGATTTTCATGATAAATGTTGATTTGTGAAAATGATATACCAATGCAGTTGATGCGTCATGTCATATTAAACATCAACTAGCTGATATTTTTAAAAATGATATTAAACATCAACTAGCCGAATACATAAATGTTGATTTGTGAAAATGATATACCAATGCAGTTGATGCATCATGTCATATTAAACATCAACTAGCTGATATTTTTACAAAACCTCTAAGTGAAGAACAATTTGATTTCATAAGAAGAGAATTAGGAATGTTGATGTGTCCGAATACATAAACTAGTTACAATTATTTTTCGGACTTCATTGAATGATCAAATCACTTGATTGCCATTACATGCCAAAATAACATGTTGGAAATTATGTGCTGAATACAAAAATTTCCATAACAATAAGCATGTTTTATCTTCATGATTGTATTTGAAAATCTGTAGCATAGTCTTGTCCGAATGCATGAAAGTGTTCATTTCATGTTTGGATTCGCTTAACAATTGGTATCCTAAAAATCAGATTTTCTCATACACTTATATGTGAAAAATATTTTTCTGAAATGGATTTGATGAAATGATTCCTGCTTATGAATTCCATCTTGAAATATGGATGATAATGTTTTTACTTGCAAAGAGTTGTTTCACACACATATCTTGACACCTGAAGCATGATTTAATCTCTCATCGGTTTTAACTTCACTCAGTGTAAACTCACAAATAGCTGGTATCACAAATGGCCTTCCTCCTTCATGCAAAAAGATTATAACAAATAAAAAGGAAGAAGTATTCAAAGTGATCTACATATCATGCTTGTATAATTGATTTCCTATTACTTACTATTGGAAAATAACATGAACCGAGTAAAAGCATGAACAATTATCACACTTATGCTCAAAATTTGCTTATATTGTTCTCCTGGTATCACAATTACCATGCTTTTTGTTGATGACAAAGGGGGAGAAATATATGAGTATTAATTCCATGCTTGCATCACCAAGAGATGCTATGATTGCTATAATTTGCATTATGCCTTGTTAGTATCATGTCAAGATATCAAACAAAAAAAACTTGCATCGTAATTTTACGTATTGATATCTTACCATGTGATGAAATGCAATAATTGCTAAAACATTTGAAATGTGTGCATCATGTAATGATATCAAAATCTTACTTCGTAGTTTTACATGTTGATATCTTACAATATGATGAATTGCTACTATTACCATCATTCAAACATGTAATGTAAAATTTGAAAATGAATGTCAAGCCTTAACATCATCTTCAGAGAGATACATCATGATGGGAATCATGATGGGAGTATTGATAAGTTTAAATGATTTTAACTTATCAATATGTCTCTTGAATTCAAAGGTTTTGAATTCTAAAATGACTTATCTCAAGTATGGCATATAGACAAGGGGAGTTAAGGTTAACTCCATTATCAATTGATTGTCATCATCAAAAAGGGGGAGATTGTTGAATCTCGGATTTTGATGATGAAGTCAATTGTCATTTGTTATCTAATCTATATGTTGAGATAAGTATGCAGGATTAACTACAATGAAAGTAAGACATGCAGCAGGAGTTACGCCGGAGTCAAGACAATGATCATGTTGGGAGTTCGAGAGTTCGACGGAAGTTCGGACAGTCATCGGAGGTTCTGCGGGAACAAATCCGAGAAGTCCATGAGCTTGCCAAAGAAGCTCGTCGGAACTCGCCAAGTGGATCGTCGCAAGTCCAGGAGTTTGCCGGAAGTCCACAGGAGCATCACCGAGGGTTCATCGGATGATCGACGGAAGTTCGCCGGAAGCTCGCCGGAAGAAGCGATTGACGCACCGGAGCAAGTTGCAGTAAATGTCTTAGGAAATATCGTAGTTAGCACAATGATTAAGTTGGAAATGGGAGGTGATCCCATTAACTTAATCTTGGGGCAATTGGGCCCCTGAAAAACCCAAATTGGGCCGAATGGATCAACCCATTCGGACCCTGATTTCTGCTAGGCGGTTGAACCGCCCCAAGGCAGGAGGTTGCACCGCCTGGGCTCAGTCTCCGAGCTAGACTGGGAGGTGCAACCGCTCCAGCCAGGCAGTGGCACCGCCTGGGCTCAGTCTCCGAGCGAGACTGGGCGGTGCAACCTCCCCTAACAGGAGGTGGCACCGCTTGGGCTCGGTCTCTGAGCACTGGCTGAGCGGTGCAACCGCTTCAGTCAGGAGGTTTCACCGCCTGAGCTCGGTCTTCGAGCTCTGGCAGGAGGTGCAACCGCCCCTGACAGGAGGTGGCACCGCCTAGAGGCTCAGTCTTCGAGCTCTGCCAGGCGGTGCAACCGCTCCAATCAGGAGGTGCAACCGCCTGATCCCGGAATTCCGGGAATTGAGAGTTTTGAGCTCCAAATTTGAACTGGGTTGGGGCCTATAAATACCCCACCCATTCAGCATTGAAAGAGCACAGAATACACATCGAAATCTTGATCTTTTTCTGTGATTTTTAGAGCTCAAAATTGTTGTAAAGGCCAAAAGTTCTTCTCCCTCTTTTCTTCCAAGTTCTGAGCTGTAAAGAGAGGAGAAAAAATTCTGTAAGGGTTGTCTCCTAAGCCCGGCAAAAGGAGTGAAACTGTAAAAGGGTGGTTGGCCTTCGCCTATTGAAGGAAGGCCTCTAGTTGACGTCGGTGACATCGTCGGTGGAGGAAGCCAAAAGTGGAGTAGGTCAAGATTGACCAAACCACTCTAAATCTCGGTTTGCATTTACTTTGAGCATATTATCTTTACTGCAAACCTCCTCTAAAGCTTATTGCTTTCTGCGCATATACGATCGGGTTTCAAGCTTTGCACTTTCCGAATCAGCGTTTAGACGTAAATCTGTTTTTTCTTACGATCATCATATTTCAGTTTGCATTTATGTTTTGATTTCTATCTTAACTGCAAACTGCCTTTATATCCTTGCTTGAGCTGTATCTCGCCTAATCAAGTGATTTACGAATCAGCATTTAGACATGAATCAATTTCTTCATACGAACGTCGTATTTCAGTTTGCGCTTATATTCTGGTTTTCATCATAACTGCAAACTACCTTCATAGATTGACTTTAACGTCATCTCGCTTGATCTTAAGTTAAAGTAATCTTAGAATCGGCTTTCACACCGAAATCGTTTTTATCGTTCGAACATTTTTTTATCGTCAAAAGATTTCCGCTGCACTAATTCACCCCCCCCCCCTCTTAGTACTCTTGATCCTAACACACATATCATAAATGTAAGTGTGTCTAATAGGAAACAAGATGAGGTAACCAGTGTATACCTATGGCATTGTAGGCTAGGTCACATCTATGAGGGAAGGATTCAAAAGCTGCTAAAGGATGGATATCTAGATCCATTCGACTATGAGTCATATGTAACCTGTGAGCCTTGCCTTCGTGGAAAACTAACCAACTCTCCATTTAGTGAAACTGGAGAAAGAGCCACTGAACTACTGGAACTCATACATAGTGATGTTTGTGGACCCATGTCAACTCATGTCATTGGTGGTTACTCCTACTTCATTACGTTTACTAATGATTTCTTAATGTATGGATATGTGTACTTAATGAAGTACAAGTCTAAGGCCTTTAAGAAATTCAGAGAGTATAAGAATGAATTGGAGAACCAGACTGGAAAGAGTATCAAGACTCTTCGATCAAATCGAGGAGGTGAGTACTTAAGTTCAGAGTTTACCCAGTTCCTCAAGGACCATGGGATTCTATCCCAATGGACACCTCCATATACACCTTAGCTCAATGGTGTATCTGAAAGGAGCAATCGTACGCTATTAGACATGGTACAGTCCATGATGAGTTTCGCTGACCTACCCATCTCATTCTAGGGATATGCCCTAGAGACCGCAGCTTACCTTCTGAATAGAGTTCCAACTAAATTGGTAGTGTTTACACCATATGAGATATGAAAAGGGAAGAAGCCCGATCTTAAGGTTGTAAAGATTTGGGATTGTGTTGCCCACGTTAAAAGACACAACCCCAATATGTTGGAATCAAGGACGGAGTGGTGCAAGTTCGTGAGATACCCTAAGGAAACTTGTGAGTATTATTTCTATCATCTCGATGACCAAAAGGTCTTTGTAGCCAAGAGAGTGGTGTTCCTTCAGAAGAAACACATTCTTTGTAGAGACAGTGGGATCATGATAGAGTTGAGCGAGGTTGGAGAACCTAGCTCAAGCACCACTCTACAGCCCGAGTCTGTTCAGGTACCTAACACACAAGTTCTGACTTTACGTAGGTCTGGCATAGTATCTCATCCTCCTGAAAGATATGTGGGACATGTTAGGATCAAGAGCAGCACTAAGAGATGGGGGGTGAATTAGTGCAACGGAAAAGTTACCCGTTTCAAAAGTCTTTGTTTCGATCAAACCCGATTCAGACAAAAATTGTTTCGTAAAGATTTTAATTTGAAAGCATATGGGAGCATAGAGAAACCAGTAAGAAGGTAAAGTAGCTTGCAAGAAAGGTAAATTGCTCAAGAAGAAATCCAAACCAAATTTTATAGTGGTTCGATCGTTGTGAACTACATCCACTTTCGGATTCCTCCTCCGTCGAGGTCATCGACGTCCACTAATGGCCTTCCTTCAATAAGCAAAGACCCACTACCTTTTATAGCACTTTCTCCTTTTCACAAGTTTAGGAGATAACCCTTACAAGTCTCACACCTCTCTTGAATGATCTCAAAACTTAGATAGGGAGAATGAGGACTCTAGCACTTTTTATAATACTTTAACACTTAAGAATTTAGGATTATGTCAATGCTTTCGTGCCCTTTCATACAGAAAAGGGTGGGGTATTTATAGGCCCCAATTGGCTTCAGAATTTAAGCCAAAAAGTATCACATCCTCGGATTTCGAGGTACTGACAGTACCACCACCATTATTGGGCGGTACCATCGCCTGACACCTGACACTGGGTGGTACCATCGCCCAGTTTGGACAGTACGACCGCCTAATAGAACTCAGAGACCGAGCTTTGGTGATACCACCGCTTGACAAGGGCGATACCACCGTTGACAGCATTAACTATCAGCAGTATCACCGCCCAATCTAGGCGGTACAATCGCCCATAGTACTTGGGAGACCAAGTCCCGTGTCACACCCCCTAAAATCGATAATATTAAATTTTTTTCATCACAAACCAATCCAAGATCCAAATTAACATTTGAGGACACTGAAAAACATTCAGTCAAATTCACATCCATAAAACCTATGCAGTTCATAATCATATATCACATCACTCGATAATTCATATTTATGAAAACCCAAGCCAACTTAACAAAACATTAACAACACTTATAAATCCATAAGATAAATAATTTATATAATTAAAACTCCAACCATTTACCATAATTCTTACCATCGTAACTAAATATATCATTCCAAAATTTCCAAATAAGAGAGAACTTCTAACACTTTTACATGATATATCCTTTCAAGTTCATTGACAATATTTTATTACATACAAAATATGCTTATACAACAATAACATAACAACCAACAAGACTTGCCCACAATTTTGAATAGCTATCTACTGCCTCAGTCCAATACAAACATCTCAGAGAGTGACAAGTTGACTTGAAAGATTTATATAATAACGGAGTGAGCTAAAAACACCTCAGCAAGTGATAAAGCATATCTAGAACGAGAAGGGACAATTTCAAACAAACAAGGTATCACAATGCAAGACAGAATCCAAGAGATTCAAGGATATCATCTCATTAGATACAGAATCGTAAATGCCATTTCATTCAGAACATATGGTTCATAACAAATGGTGCACAGAGTAATTGGAGCATATCAATAGCGTATGAAATGTTCTGGAGCATATCAACGGCGTATGAAACATTTCGAAACATAATAATGGCAAATAAAATATTTCAAAGCATATCAATAACAATGGAACATTTCGGAACATATCAATGGCATATGAAATATTTCGGAGCATATCAGTAACAAATGAAACATTTCGGAGCTCATCAATGGCATATGAAATGTTTTGGAGCATATCAATAACAAATGAAATGTTTCAGAGCTTATCAATGGCGTATGAAATGTTCCAAAGCATATCAACAACGTATGGAATATTTCGGAGCATATCAATTAAAAATACCAAACAGGAGCTCAAACATCGCATTTGACGTTGCATTCATATCATTCTTATCCAAAGCATGTACTAAAACACATAACCAAAGCTCTGGATATCATATCAAACATATAGAAGGTGCAGTGGGACCATAAACAGAATGTGATTCATCTATTTTTAAATGACCACCAAACAGAAGTCTCCCACGTATGAGAGCTCCATCCACCTACGTCTAGGTGAAGTCAAAGGGGGACCGGCAGAGCATCGCAAGCTCTATGCATAACTCCCTTTACCATTTCTGGCAATGATTCACAGTATCCCACAAACACTAAAGTACAAAAGGATAGTGTGAACAATAAATTGGCACATATCAAAAGCACGTGCAAAACAACGAAATATACATGTGCCTTTATGAGTCAATACGATGCAAACATAATCTTTCACAATTGCATTCAAATTTGAAAGGAAATAAAAGCAAGAGCATACAAGGATTCCAAGCAATCACATATAGCTCAATTGAAATAAGAAGGTTAGATGAATTCAATGTCCAAAGGAATGAAACTGGAATAGGCACATATCGAAAGCAAATGCGAAACAATAGGATATACATGTGCCTATACTAGTCAATATGATATGGCATAAACTTTACATAATAGGTTTAAAAAATATAAATAATTTAAGAATAAGAGCATACAAGAATTCAAAGCAGTAATATAAAGCTCAATTGAATGAAGGAAGCTAAATGAAATCAATTTCCAAACGAATGTAACCAGAATATGCGAAATCGACCAAAGCTCGATTTCTAGCAGAATTTGAGAGGCACATTAAACAAATGATTCAAACTATCAATTTTGCTTCAATTTACTCAGAAATATATTATTTGAAAGATATTTCAATCTACTTTTAGATAAAACAAGCTTCATATGAATTGAACTGTCCAACAGAGAGTTACAAATAATTTGGTAAACAAGGGTCGGAGAACAAAATCTCTTTTTGGCAGAATTCATAAGGTCAGATTCAACAGATAATTGGGTAGGTGTTTAGACTCCAAATCTTTTAATCTTATATCAAAAGAAAGATCTACGAGTCTATTTTCTAATGAAATTAGTTTTGAACAAATCGGAGTTTCCAACAAAGACTTATAGGCAGCTTAGTATCAAAATATCAGAAATTATAGTCCATGTTTTACAGAATCTATAGGGTTAAATGAAATAAAAATCTGGGTGAACAATTAGACTCCAAATTTATCAAACTTAGTATCCAACGAAAGGTGTACGAGTCTATATTCAGATCAAACTAGTTTATTGAGATTGGAACTCTGTATAGGGATTTATAGCTTAAACAAAGTGGAAGGGTCAAAATCTCAGAAGTTTTCCATATTCAAATCATTACGTCTAACCAAGAGATGTATCAATTACAAGGCTAGAGCAATTCAAAGTTTTCATATTCAAGGCAAAAGCAGAGATGAGATTGCATTAGAAAGATTGAAACACATACAATAGGAAGGATCAGAACACTTGCACCAGGAAAGATCAAAATACTTACAATAAGAAAGATCAGAACACTTGTAGGAGAAAAGATCGTGACACTTATAATAGGAAAGATTAGAAAGCTTGCAATAGGAAGGATCGGAATACTTGCAATAGAAAGGATTGAAACACTTATAATAGGAAGGATCACTTACAATAGAAAGGATCAAAACACTTGCTTTTCGAAGATTTTGATCCGAAGATCTGAAGAAGGTGTACGCCCGAATCCTTCTTCTATTTTTCCTCTGCCTCCTCTCCCTGTTTTTGGTTTCTGCACCAATCTTCTTTCTTCCTCCACAACTGCAGCTCGTGCAGAACATAGGGGCACATTCACTTGCTGATATGAATGAGCAAGTTGATTATAATTCTACTAAAGACCCTTTAACTATTCATCGAGGACCAATGACAAGAGCGAAAACTAAAAGGATGAAAGAAGCCTTAACTTATTTATTAGAAGGCATTTGGAAGGAGCAAGCTAGTCAAAACTTGGTCAAGGTTCTATGGATACAAGAAGAGCCTAAAATAATCAACCTGATTCAAATAAGTCAACATCATGAAGAGAAAGTCCAACCTTGAGAGAAGGATGAATTTTTAGTCATCTTTGAAGAATAAAGGTCATTCAGCCATACTGGACCATATTAGGAATTGTGGGTTTATTCATGAATAATTATTCAAAACAATTCAATGTAAATTCATGAGTAATCTACATTTATGCATTAGGAATATGAATGTCATTTAATATATTCATTCCAATTGTACTTGGCCTTTGTACTATATAAACAAGGCTGACTCTCTTTGTAAGGGGACATTGGAGAAGTATATTCAACTTACAACACCGGTGAGTGTTTTGTTTTTAAGTTCTTGCATGAACTTTGGACTTATCAAGCATTTCTGTTTGTGGCGTTCAAAACCCAAGAAAAATCTTTGTTTTTCCTTTCAACTTATCAAGCTTATTAGTTTGTGGCGTTTTAAGGGAATCAAAGTACTATTCTAATTACTTCATCAAATTTTCATTGATTATGTGATTAGAATAGTTTTCCTAACTTCAATCTTGAACGATCCATCTTATTTCAAATCGTTGGAGGGGGTCAATTTGCATTCCATATATATCATAGCTCTTTAGCTATCGGGGTATATGGTTGCTAAGTTGAAGATTTCCATCATTTGGTATCAGAGCTCGGCTCAAGTTTGAGGTTTACGTATCTATTTATTTGCTATCTTTAAGATTTTTTTTCTTTTCTCTTCTTCTTCTTTTTGGCCAATATCTATAATTATTGTTCTTCTTTCATCTTCATTTTTGTGCTTCTTGCGTTATTACTATTCTTATTTGTAATTCCCCACTTTATGGTATAAAAAAAAAAAGATCAAAAAGTCAAAAAAAAAAAAAAAAAGAGAGAAAATCAAAAGCTAAAAAAAAAATAAAAGAGGGAAAATCAAAGGTCAAAAAAAAAAAAAGAGATCAGAATTAGAAAAAAAAAATTGCGGATTCAAAGAATACTTGCAAGTTACAGAATTTGATCTTTGTTCATTTGAATTTCTATTTCGATTTGGAAATCTTTCTTCATTCCTAAAAAAAAAAAAATTTCTAGTCTTTGCTTATGATTAAAGTGCATTACACACACCTTTAAATTGGCCTATCTTTTGTTTGCTTTTAAAGCTGTCCAATTTCACTATTTTTTTTTTTGAATTGTCATAATCTGAATTGTTTGTTTAGGTACCTTAGTTAATCTAAGAACTCAAATAGCAAACAAGAGAGGTAAAAGGCAAGAGTGGTAAGAACAGTATAGAGAAAAGCCAAAAAAATTGTGTGAAACACGAGTGGAGTGAATCAAATCTAGAGTGAAAAAAAAAAAAAAAAAAAAACATGAGGGAGTGTTGGTGAGGTTGTTCTAACTTTGTTCTTCATCCAATGATCTTTTAGTTCAAGCAATGCAGTAACAATTTGAACGTATGTTCAAAGTGATGGGAGATGTAAGAGATCATCTAGAAAGGCATGATGATGCAATTAATAGATTGCAAGGTGAACCACGACGTGGGAGACAACCAACCTTTATCAATGATAAATATGATGGTGGCGATGATGTGGATGATGACCAAGTTACTCTAATTGGTCAAGATATTAATCCTAGGAGACAAACTAGGAGAGGACGTTTTGATGGTGTGGATAGAAACATAGGTAGCATCAAAATGAAAATTCCTTCTTTTCAAGGGAAGAATAATCCAGATGCCTATTTGGAGTGGGAACGAAAAGTGGAGACGATCTTTGAATGTCACAACTACTCTGAAGAGAAAAGGGTAAAATTAGCCGCTGTTGAATTTTTTGATTATGCTATTGTTTGGTGGGATCAATTGTGTAAAGACAGGCGTAGAAATGGTGAAAGGCCCGTGGAGACTTGGTTGGAGATGAAACAAATCATGAGGAAGAGATTTGTCCCAAGCTATTACTATAGGGATTTGCATCAACGACTGCAAACCATGACACAAGGTTCCATGAGTGTTGATGAGTATCACAAGGAGATGGAGATAACCATGATAAGGGCTAATGTGGATGAAGATCGTGAGGCCACCATGGCTCGATTCCTGAGTGGATTAAACAAGAACATTGCTGATCTTGTAGAATTGCAACATTATGTGGAGATTGAAGACATGGTGAATGCGGCCATGAAGATTGAGAGGCAACTCAAAAGAAAAGGCACAAGGTATGATTCAAAACCTTATTCGGGTTCTTCTTCTTCTTGGAAACCGAATTGGAGTAAAAAGGATGATAAACCCATTGTTAAGCCTAAAATTGATGAGACTAAAGGTAGAAATGAATTAGGCAGCAAGGGTAAAGGTGAGAATCTACCTAATCAAACTAGAGGTATTAAGTGTTTTAAGTGCCTTGGGCATAGACATGTGGCACGCGAATGTCCTAATAAAAGAGTTATGATCATGAGGGATAGAATTATAGAATCTGAAAGTGAGAAAGAGGATGATGAAGACATTCTAGAGGATACTAGTGATGTAGAGTATGCTAAAGGTGAAAATCTATTTGTTCAACGCATACTTAGTTTACAAAATGAAAATGATGAACATGGTGAACAACGTGAAAATCCGTTTCATACTCATTGTTTGATTGCTAACAAGTTGTGTAATGTGATTGTTGATAGTGGAAGTTGCACAAATGTGGCAAGCACCTTGCTCGTGGAGAAACTGAAATTACCTACTATCAAGCATTCAAAACCTTACAAGTTACAATGGTTGAATGATAGTGGTGTAGTAAAGGTAAATCGACAAGTGTTAATTTCCTTTTCAATTGGTAGATATAAGGATGAAGTTTGGTGTGATGTGGTACCTATGTATACTAGTCATATGTTATTGGGGAGACCATGGCAATATGATCGAAGGGTAATACATGATGGATTCAAGAACCGTTATTCTTTGATCATAGATGGACAGAAATATCAGCTTGGACCTTTGCCTCCAAAGACAATTTTTGAGGACCAAATGCGCATAAAACAACAATATGCACGAATGGCATCCGACAAGGTGATCCACTCTCTCCGTATCTCTTTACTATTGCGATGGAAGGACTTAGCTGTATGTTGGAACATGCAGTCTTAAATGGCAGCATAAAGGTACCCAATGCTGGCTCTATTCATATATCACATATAACATTTGCAGATGATTTACTTATCTTTCTCCAAAATGATCCAACTTCAGTAAAGAACCTGGCTACTATTATGAATGACTTTGGTATGGTTTCTGGACTTCAGTTAAATCATGCGAAAAGTAAAGTATATATGAGCCCTCACGTTGAGAATAAGGTCTTTATTGCACAAACTTTGGGGGTTAGTGAGGGAAGCCTGCCAGTTCCTTATTTGGGTCTCCCGCTCATATCCACAGGCATTCACAAAACCCACTGTCAGCCTATCCTACAAAAAATAAAGAATAGAATTTCTTCTTGGAAAAATAGGCTTCTATCAAAAGCAGGATGACTCGAACTCATCCGTTTTGTATTGCACTCCTACTCTATATATTGGTGTAATGCATTTCTTCTGCCTGCTGGACTTCTCCAAGATATTGAACGGTTATTAATGAACTTCTTCTGGAATGGCACAAATGATAAGGCAATGCATATGGTAAATTGGGATAGCATTTGCAAACCGAAAGATGAAGGGGGGCTAAATTTGAGAAATACTAGAGATTGGAATCAAGCATGCCTGGTACAACAATTGTGGGATCTTTTGCAAAACAAATGTTCCTTATGGTCACAATGGGTTTCTGCTAGGTATCTTTCAAAGGAATCAATCTGGGAAATTTCAACAAGAACATACCACTCTTCAGCTTGGAAAGGAATTTTAAAGGCAAGGAATTGGCTAATCAAACACATTTCTTATGCAATCTCTTCTGGAACTAGTACTAATATGTGGTACGATCCTTGGGTGAATGGGAAGAGTATATTTCAATTATATGGCGACAGAATACGAAAAGATCTTGGGGCTCCCAAAGATTGGAAGGTTTCCGAGTTCATTGCTAACGGTACCTGGTGTCTCCCTAATCCTATTTCTCCCGAAATGTTATCACTTTGGCCGACTATCATAGCTATTCCAATCAGGAACAACTCTTCAGATATACTTATTTGGCCTCATGACAATGACAAATTTAGTGCCACATCCGTATGGAATCAAATTAGACAAAGAAATAACAAGTGGGTCCCAAGCAGTTGGACATGGGATCGACCGGGATCACAAAGACACTCCTTATGTACATGGCAGGCCCTTCTCAATAAACTACCTACAATAGACAATATGAAAAGAAGAGGTATCTATCATGTTAACCGATGCTCCCTTTGTTTGCAACAAGAAGAAACTGTTGACCACCTTTATTTTGCTTGTAATTATACAAAATGGATATGGAAGGAGATTCTCCAGCGATTTGAACTCAATAGACTGCCGCAACCAAACTTGCACCAAGAACTAGGCGACCTTATGCAATGTTTCTCAAGAAAAGGGCCACTTACACAACTGGCAAAGGTTACTTTCAGATGCGCTATTTGGTGGATGTGGAAAGAGAGATGTAATAGAATCTTTGAATGTCAACACACAAACAATGCTCAGCTCTTGAAAGAGATTATTAGAGACTCAAGATCCTGTATGGAGCATGATCTCAAAATCGAGCACTTCACCCGAAGAGAAAAAGATATTTTTATCAAATTTAATTTTGCTATTAGCTAAAGATCTTGGGAATGATGTCAAATAATGTACCCACAGGTAGTTATAGTCTACAGCATGTGTAGTCATAACTATCGCATTCGCACTCTATGAGTTAATTGGCTTTGTCTATGACTTGTATAGATAAAGCTATTTGTAGAATCTTTACACATAATCAATTTACTTTTACTTACCAAAAAAAAATAAAACAACAATATGAGGAGCTTGAGTCTTCATTAACCAAAACTTTGGGGAGGGAAAAAGAAAGAGAGAAAAACAAAAATGGTGAGTTGAGTGATAAAAATGAGAGTATTGGGAAATACAAGGGGAGAGAAAACAAAGAAAGTTTGAGTGAAAGAAAAATGAGTGTTTATGCCAAAATGAGTGATGTGAAGAAAGCCTTAACCATGAGGCAACCCTTACTTGTACTTATGTACAAGGATGTTCTGATTGCTTCTAACAAAATTGACAAGAGTTTGCCTAGTGTTATTGTTGATCTTTTGCAGGAAAATGATAATCTCTTTCCTGAAGAAGTTCCTAATGGTTTGCCACCAATTAGAGGAATTGAACATCAAATAGATTTCATTCCAGGTGCAAGCATACCAAATAAGCTAGCATATAGATGCAACCCCGAAGAGACCAAGGAAATCCAAAAACAAGTAAGTGAGCTTATGAAAAAGGGGTACGTGCGAGAAAGCATGAGTCCATGTGCAGTTCGTGTTATGTTGATGCCTAAAAAGGATGGATCATAGAGAATGTGTGTTGATTGCCGAGCCATCAACAAAATCACGGTAAAGTATAGACATCCTATTCCTAGGCTAGATGATATGTTGGATGAATTACATGGTTCTTGTGTGTTTTCCAAAATTGATTTAAAATCTGGATATCATCAAATAAGAATGCATGAAGGTAATGAATGGAAAACCGCTTTCAAAACTAAACATGGTTTATATGAATGGTTGGTTATGCCTTTTGGCCTAACTAATGCACCTAGTACTTTCATGAGATTGATGAATCATATTTTACATGCTTACATTTGAAAATTTGTAGTGGTTTATTTTGATGATATACTTGTGTATAGCAAAAGTTTAGATGAGCATGTAACACATTTAAAAGCTATTTTTGACGTGCTTAGAAAAGAAAAGTTATATGCTAATATAAAGAAATGCACTTTTTGCACTAATAAAATTACTTTTCTTGGATATGTTATTAATGATAAAGGAATACATGTTGATCAAGAAAAAGTGAAAGTAATTAGGGAGTGGCCAAAACCTACTAGTGTTAGTGATGTTAGAAGTTTTCATGGTCTTGCTAGCTTTTATAGAAGATTCATTAAGGATTTTTCTACAATTGCTGCACCATTAACTGAATGCATAAAAAAGAATATGGGATTTAGATGGGGTGAAAAACAAGATGATGCTTTTAACTTGCTTAAAGACAAACTCAGTTCAGCACCTTTGCTTGCTTTACTGAACTTTGCTAAAACTTTTGAGATTGAGTGTGATGTGAGTGGAATAGGAATTGGAGGAGTCTTATGCAAGAAGGCAGACCCATTGCATTCTTTAGTGAGAAGCTAAGTGGAGTAAGTCTTAACTACCCAACATATGACAATGAGTTTTACGCTTTGGTAAGAGTGTTAGAGACATGGCAGCACTATCTTTAGTATAAGGAATTCATTATACATACCGATCATGAGTCCTTGAAATATCTCAAAGGACAAGGAAAACTAAACCGTAGGCATGCAAAATGGGTGGAGTTTGTTGAATCCTTTCCATACATCATCAAGTATAAACAAGGTAAGGAAAATGTGGTTGCCGATGCTCTTTCTAGAAGGTATGCTCTAATTTCTCAACTTGATGCAAAATTATTGGGTTTTGAGTATATTAAAAATTTATATAATTCTGATCATGATTTTGCTAATGTTTATGAGGCATGTGAGAAAGGGGGTTTTGATAAGTTCTTCAGGCATGATGATTTTCTTTTCAAAGAAAATAAGTTGTGTATTCCTCAATGTTCAATGAGAGAATTACTTGTGAGAGAAGCACATAGTGGAGGTTTAATGGGGCATTTCGGGATTAGAAAAACTTTAGATGTGTTAAGTGCTCATTTCTTTTGGCCACACATGAAAAGAGATGTTGAGAGATTATGTGAGAAATGCATTACTTGTAAACAAGCTAAATCTAAAGTAATGCCTCATGGATTGTATATTCCTCTTCCTATAACTAGTGAGCCTTGGGTTGATATATCCATGGACTTTGTCTTGGGTTTACCAAGGTCAAAAGGAGGGAGAGATTCTATTTTTGTTGTTGTTGACAGGTTTAGCAAGATGGCACATTTCATTCCTTGCCACAAAACAGATGATGCAACACATGTTGCAGGGCTGCTCTTGGAAAACACTTTGGAGCAAGTTGGGTACAAGGCTATTGTAATCAACCACTTGTCACCCACAAACAGATGGACAAACGGAGGTGGTAAATCGAACTTTATCAACACTTTTGAGGGTCATAATTCAAAAGAATTTAAAAAATTGGGAGGAATGTTTGCCACATGTGGAGTTTGCTTATAATAGAAGTGTGCATGCAACAACAAACCATTCTCCATTTGAAGTTGTGTACGGGTTCAATCCATTAACTCCTATGGATTTGCTACCTTTACCTCTATAAAAGGCCAATTTGGATGATAAGCAAAAAGCTGATTTTATCAAAGCATTGCATGAAAGGGTCCAGACACAAATTGAAAAGAAAACTCTACAATATGAGAAACAACACAACAAAGGCCGAAAGCAAGTAGTATTTGAACCTGGTGATTGGGTTTTGGTACACTTGAGGAAGGAAAGATTTCCTAACAAAAGGAAGTATAAACTAATGCCAAGAGGAGATGGTCCATTTCGAGTCTCTTAAAAAATCAATGACAATGCATACAAGTTGGAACTACCGGGTGAGTATGGTAATGTTAGTGCAACCTTCAATATTTCGGATTTATCTTTGTTTGATGCAGGTGATGAAGACACTGATTCGAGGACGAATCCTTTCAAGGAAAGGGGGAATGATATGAATGAGCAAGTTGATTATAATTCTGCCAAAGACCCTTTAACTATTCATCGAGAACCAATGACAAGAGCGAAAACTAAAAGGATGAAAGAAGCCTTAACTTGTTTATTAGAAGGCATTTGGAAGGAGCAAGCTAGTCAAAACTTGGTCAAGGTTCTATGGATACAAGAAGAGCCTAAAATAATTAACCTGATTCAAATAAGTCAAAATCATGAAGAGAAAGTCAAACCTTGAGAAAATAATAAATTTTTTAGCCATCTTTGAAGAATAAAGGTCATTCAGCCATATTGGACCATATTAGGAATTGTGGGCTTATTCATGAATAATTATTCAAAACAATTCAATGTAGATTCATGAGTAATCTACATTCATGCATTAGGAATATGAATGTCATTTAATATATTCATTCCCTTTGTACTTGGCCTTTGTACTATATAAACAAGGCTAACTCTCTTTGTAAGGGGACATTGGAGAAGTATATTCAACTTACAACACCGGTGAGTGTTTTGTTTTTAAGTTCTTGCATGAACTTTAGACTTATCAAGCATTTCTGTTTGTGGCATTCAAAACCCAAGAAAAATCTTTGTTTTTCCTTTCAACTTATCAAGCTTCTTAGTTTGTGGCGTTTTAAGGGAATCAAAGTACTATTCTAATTACTTCATCAAATTTTCATTGATTATGTGATTAGAATAGTTTTCCTAACTTCAATCTTGAACAATCCATCTTGTTTCAAATCGTTGGAGGGGGTCAATTTGCATTCCATATGTATCATAGCTCTTTAGCTATCGGGGTATATGGTTGCTAAGTTGAAGATTTCCATCATTTGGTATCAGAGCTCGGCTCAAGTTTGAGGTTTGCGTATCTATTTATTTGCTATCTTTTAGATTTTTTTTCTTTTCTCTTCTTCTTCTTTTTGGCCAATATCTATAATTATTATTCTTCTTTCATCTTCATTGTTGTGCTTCTTGTGTTATTACTATTCTTATTTGTAATTCCACACTTTATGGTATAAAAAAAAAGATCAAAAAGTCAAAAAAAAAAAAGAAGAGAGAAAATCAAAGGCTAAAAAAAAAAATAAAAGAGGGAAAATCAAAGGTAAAAAAAAAAAAAGAGATCAGAATTAGAAAAAAAAAATTACGGATTCAAAGAATACTTGCAAGTTACAGAATTTGATCTTTGTTCATTTGAATTTCTATTCTGATTTGGAAATCTTTCTTCATTCCTAAAAAAACAAAATTTCTAGTCTTTGCTTATGATTAAAGTGCATTACACACATCGTTAAATTGGCCTGTCTTTTGTTTGCTTTTAAAGCTGTCGAATTTCACTATTTTTTTTTTAATTGCCATAATCTGAATTGTTTGTTTAGGTACCTTAGTTAATTTAAGAACTCAAATAGTAAAACAAGAGAGGTAAAAGGCAATAGTGGTAAGATCAGTATAGAGAAAAGCCAAAAAAATTGTGTGAAACACGAGTGGAGTGAATCAAATTTAAAGTGAAGCAAATTGACCCCCTCCAACGATTTGAAACAAGATGGATCATTCAAGATTGAAGTTAGGAAAACTATTATAGTCACATAATCAATGAAAATTTGATGAAGTAATTAGAATAGTACTTTGATTCCCTTAAATTACCACAAACTAAGAAGCTTGATAAGTTGAAAGGCAAAACAAAGATTTTTCTTGGGTTTTGAATGCCACAAACAGAAATGCTTGATAAGTCCAAAGTTCATGCAAGAACTTAAAAATAAAACACTCACCGGTGTTGTAAGTTGAATATACTTCTCCAATGTCCTATTATAAAGAGAGTCAGCCTTTTTTATATAGTACAAAGGCCAAGTACAAAGGGAATGAATATATTAAATTACATTCATATTCCTAATGCATGAATGTAGATTACTCATGAATCTACATTGAACTGTATTGAATAATTATTCATGAATAAGCCCACAATTCCTAATATGGTCCAATATGGCTTAATGACCTTTATTCTTCAAATATGGCTAAAAATTCATCCTTCTCTCAAGGTTGGACTTTCTCTTCATGATGTTGACTTATTTGAATCAGGTTGATTATTTTAGGCTCTTCTTGTATCCATAGAACCTTGACCAAGTTTTGACTAGCTTGCTCATTCCAAATGTCTTCTAGTAAACAAGTTAAGGCTTCTTTCATCATTTTAGTTTTCGCTCTTGTCATTGGTCCTCGATGAATAGTTAAAGGGTCTTTGGCAGAATTATAATCAACTTGCTCATTAATATCAATAAGTTTACAAAACTTAGAAAAATGTCTAAAGTAATCACTTTTGTGTGCCAAGAAGTAAGTCCAAGTATATCTACTATAATCATCCATTATGACAAAGGCATATTTGCTACCTCCTAGGCTTGATATAGCAATTGGTCCGAACAAGTCCATATGGATCAATTGCAATGGTCTAGAGGTGCTTATTTGGTTCTTTAGTCTGAAACTATCTTTTATTTGTTTTCCTAGTTGACATGCATCACACACATTGTTTTTAACGAACTTAATATCAGGAATTCTTCTTACAAGTTCTTTAGATGAGATTTGAGATATTAGTTTCATACTAGCATGACCTAATCTCCTATGCCATAGCCAAGCATCGTCATTCAAAACCAAAAAACATATTTCATTACAAAGATCATCAATATCGATAGTGTATACATTATTTTATTTTAGGGCAATCATAGATGTGTTTTTGTGTGGTTTTTCAGTAATGCAAGCATTGGATTCAAATCTAATAATGTATCCTTTATCATACAATTAACTAATGTTCAAAAGGTTATGTTTTAATACATCAACCAACAACACATCTTCAATAAAGAAGTTGGATTTGTTACCTATGGTTCCTTTGTCAATGATTTAACCCTTGTTGTTGTTTCCCAATGTGACATATCATTCGCCTAGGCTAGTGAGCTTAGAGAATTGAGATGAATCTCTAGTCATGTGCGTTAAGCATCCACTATCAAGGTACCATCTCTTTCTCCAGTTTGTGATGGTAAATATTTCTACAAAAAATGATGATTTTTATGTATCCATTTGACCTTGGGTGCCTAAAAAATCGATCTACACAACTTATCATGTTGTATTAAGTCATTTGAGGTTCCTTTAGGAATCCAAATCATTTATGTGGACTATATCTCTTGAATGGACATTTGTACATAACATGTCTAAATTTGCAACAAAAGTTACATTTATTTTGGGGTGAAACATGCAAGGTAGGGCCTTTAACGAAGATGGTTGGATTTTTACGAGTGTTACTTACAAAGCTGATTCCATCTCTTCTTTTATGAACGTGACCCTTATTGGCAAGGATCATGTTCAAGGACTTGCTACCAACCTCAAATTTTTCTAAGGTTTCTTTGAGTAGCAAGGTTTCCTTTCTAATCGTTTCTAATTGATCGCATTTTATGCAAGGGGCTAAACTATCATCATGCTCAATTTTTAGTCTATCAAAATCACTAACAAGAGAAGCATGTTCCTTTTTTAATAATTTATATTTTTTACTAACTAATTTACATCCATCAAATAAATTATGAAAAGTGCATAGTAATTCATCAAAAGATAAACTTGCATCTACTGAACTGCTTATCTCATCTTCAATAGCCATTAGCGCATAATGAGCAACTTGCTCGGTGTTAGTTTGCTCCTCTTCTTCGGATGCACTTGAGTCGTTCCACGTTGCTTTAAGAGCCTTCTTCTTCTTTGGTTGTTTCTTCTTTACTTGGGGACATTTGCTTTTCAAATGTCTCAGCTTCTTGCATTCATAGCATATGACTTGTTCTTTCTTGGGTTCAAATTTATTTTTAGTGTCATTTCTAAATTTATTCCTTTTTATGAATTTTTTAAACTTTCTTGTCAAGAGTGCCAAGTCATCATCATAGTCCTCATCACTTGAATTTTCTTTTAAGTGGGTTTCTTGAGTTCTTAGTGTCATATCTGTTAGGACCCTTTTTCTGAGCTTTTGAATAATGTTTATTGAGTTTGTTTAGTTCAGTTATTTATTGAGTTCAGTTAGAGTCAAGTAGATGTTTATTTAATATTTATTTATTATTAAGAGTCCAAGTCCTGGTGGACTCTAGGTGGAACTCTATAAATAGTGATGTAAACCTTTCTTTTGAGAATCAATCAATCAATGAAATGTTATTCCATTTTGTGGACAAACCCTAGGAGGCCGATCCCCTCGAAGTGATCAAGGAGGGCCGATCCCCTCGAAGTGATCAAGGAGGGTCGATCCCCTCGAAGCGATCAAGGAGGTCGATCCCCTCGAAGTGATCATTATCATTCCCTTTTCTCCCCTTTCTTCCACGATAAGACTTTAGGGTCTTATCATTTGGTATCAGAGTGACGATAAGACTTTAGGGTCTTATCATTTGGTATCAAAACAACGATAAGACTTTAGGGTCTTATCATTTGGTATCAAAGCATCCCCTTTTCTTCCATTTCTTTTACGATAAGACCTTAGGGTCTTATTATTTGGTATCAGAGCGGCGATCCTTGGCGTTCTCATTGCAGTATTGTCGTATCTATCTTCAAATAATAAAAAAAAAATTTAATAACGCCCGTAGTCACTCCCCTGCTTCCCAAGCCGCAGCTTTCCCCTGCTTCCGGCCAGCCCACCCGCCGCTGCTGCTATCTGGCCAGAGACCACCATCGCCCCGCTTCCTGGCATGAGGCCAACGCCGCCCGTTGCCTCCCACACGAGCCACCACCGCTACCTCCTTCTCCACCGTCGCCCACCTCCCCTTGCATCACAACACAGCCGCTCGACCTCTCCTCCTCGGTGATCATTGGTGACGCTGCTCCCAGCCACGCCACCACCGCTGCCTCTCCACTGCTACCCGCCTCCCCTTGGGTCGCAGCCGCAGCCGTCGGTTGTCGCCCTCCTCGCGGCGATCGAAACAAGGCAACTCACGGATTGCCCTTATTCCCAGCCGCGTCACCACCACTTTTCCTAACTGCCTTGACGCCGCTCGATCACCGCTGCCCGTCCCCCAATCGTAACCCTAGCTGCCTCCCCTTGGGTTGCAGCCGTGGACGCCGATTCCTCTCCTCCACCGGCATCAAGAATAGAGCATCCTCTGCAGCCGCTGCCGCCGGACCCTCCGCTGCCTCTCGACCTTGTCAAACGTCGCCGCAGCCACCTAGCCTTCAACCTGCATGCAGCCTCCTAGCCCTCAACCAGCAACCTCCCCTCCTCGTTGCACCGTAACTGCCACAACCATATCTTCTCCCATTCGAAGCCCATCTGGTCGAAAGGGGCCCCTGCTTCCCCTGCTTTCGGTGAGCCCCACTGTCGCCGCTGCTTTCCGATCGGTGACCACCGTCATCGCTACTCCCCGGCCAGCAGTCTTCCCTCCTTGCTACTCCACCCTGCTCGAGTGAGAAGGACCGCGACCGCTTCTTCCCAGCCAGGGGACCAACCCCCTCGTCACTTCTACCGTTGGCGACGCTGCCCCCAATCGCGCCACCATCGTTTCCTGCCCTTAGGTTGTAGCTGCAGTCGCTTGACCATCCCTCTTCATGGTGATTAAAACAAGGCAACTACGAGTGTCGTAGCCACCGCCGTCTCCTCAACCGCACGTGATTCCTCGGCATCACCAGTGCCTCCTTCCGCAGTGCGATAGAGACAAGCATTGTTCCCTCCTATCCGCACCGTCGCAGCCACCGCGACAGTGAGCACTTGGCGGCACTGCCCCCAGTCGCACCACCGTCGCTGCCTTCCCTTGGGTCGCAATCGACGCAGCCGCAGCCGCTCGACCTCCCCTCCTCGTGGCGACCACAACATAGTAACTTTGCATTTTTTTGCCGCAGCCACCAATCACTACAGTTCCCGGCCAGCAACCACTGCCGCCACTGCTCCTGGCCAACGACCAACCCCTCGTTCTGCAGCAGCTGCCCTCCAACAGCGAACGCAGCAACCGCATCAGGTACACTACCCTGCCTCAACCCCAGCAACGCATGCAACACCGATTCCTCTTCTCAACCTCGGCCACTTCAACGCCGCCTCCCCCTTGCTTAGCATATTCTGCCACAACCACATGTTGCCATCACCATAGGTTTCCATCACCGCAGCCTCAACTCCATTGCTCGGTGATCGCCCCTTGGGTCGTAGTAGCTGCAGCCACATCAACGCAGTCGCCTTCCAACCTCGGCATTCTCACACCATGCAGCGATAGAAACAGGGCAGCTACGCTTCCTCCAACGTAGTGACCGCAGCACTGCCCTCGGCGTCCACCTCCTCGGCAACTTTGCATCGACAGTGTTGATGTCCTTGACTGACACCAAAAATAGGAGTTGAGATTACAGATTTTTAGTCTTACGCAATGGCCACTAATAACTTGGTGAAAGCACAAATGGAAGCATTAAAAATAAGAATTGAGAACCGACTGCAAGAAATACTTAATGATTTCAAAAAGAGCCTACTGGAAAGCCTCAATAAATTTTAACAAAATGGGGGCTCAAGTTCTACGTTGCACAGATCTAAAAATACAAGAAAAGGGTCCCAAGATTATAACACAAATTACTCACACATGAAGGTGGAATTTCCGAGATGGAAAGATGGAGATCCGACCAATTGGATTTCTAAGGTAGAAATTTTTTTTCGTTTTCACAGAACCCCAGAAGAATCCAAGGTAGAAGTGGCCTCAATCTAGCTCGAGGGAGATGCACTCCAGTGGTACGATTGGTATAAAAATTTTCATAGAGTTCCTTCATGGGAGCAATTCAAAAGAGGGCTTTTTGTTCGCTTTGGCCCATCCTTATATGAGAATGTTGATTGCCAGCTCGCCAAAATTCATCAGACTTCTATAGTGTTAGAATATCAGAGTAGATTTGAAAGACTGTCAAATCAAGCTAGAGATTGGTCGGACCAACAACTTCTGGATACATTTATTGAATGGCTTATTCTAGAGATCCGGTGTGAAGTTAAGGCTCGTCAACCCCGCAATATGATAGCTGCGATCTCGTTTGCACATCTACATGAGAAAAAAATTAGCAATGAAAGATCAGCAAGGGGTTTGTACTATGATAAAAAATGGAGTATGGAGAACCGATGTAAACAAGGGCAACTTCTGATGATTGAACCAATTGGAGAGGAGCCGAAAGCTAAGAATGTATACTTCGATCATGAAGGTATAAATTCTAATGAAAATGTTGAACCTACCATACATACAATGTATACATTAGCTGACTACTCTAACCCGCAAACTATGGAAGTTGGCGGAACTCTAGAGCATCAGCCTATTATAGTTTTGATTGATATTGGTAGCACTAACAATTTTATGGACAGTGAGACTATTGACTGATTGGCCCACCACATTGAAGACTATGACAGATTCGAAGTAAAGATCGTTGATGGATGGATTTTCACTAGTGATACCAAAGGTTCAAAGATAAAATTGATTATATAGGGCCAGAAGTTTCTTGCAACGATTACTACACTGAAAGACCGATCTGTTGCTTACACTATCAAAAAGTGGATACCATACTTACTTGATCAATGAGTTGTGATGCGTTACAGATAGTCTATAACTAAAGTGCTGAAAGAGAAGCTCCCCAAGATTGATGCTGCTCAGCCTTGAGGACAAGGCTGATCTGAAGAGGGAGGAACTGTTAGAACACTTTTTCTGAGCTTTTGAATAATATTTATTGAGTCTATTTAGTTCAGTTGTTTATTGAGTTCAGTTAGAGTCAGATAGAGGTTTATTTAATATTTATTTATTATTAAGAGTCCAAGTCCTTGTGGACTCTAGGTGGAACTCTATAAATAGTGATGTAACCCTTTCTTTTGAGAATCAATCAATCAATGAAATGTTATTTCATTCTGTGGACAAACCCTAGGAGGCTGATCCCCTTGAAGTGATCAAGGAGGGCTGATCCCCTCTAAGTGATCATGGAGGGCCGATCTCCTCGAAGCGATCAAGGAGGCCGATCCCCTCGAAGTGATCATTATCATTCCCTTTTCTCCCATTTCTTTCACGATAAGACTTTAGGGTCTTACCATTTGGTATCAGAGCGATGATAAGACTTTAGGGTCTTATCATTTGGTATCAAAGTGACGATAAGACTTTAGGGTCTTATCATTTGGTATCAGAGCATCCCCTTTTCTTCCATTTCTTTAACGATAAGACCTTAGGGTCTTATCAATATCCTTCCTGTTCTTTGGAAGGTTGTTCTCAAGCTCTTCATGAGCATTGCAAGTCATCTCATAGGTCATTAATGACCCGATTAATTCTTTGAGAGAAAAGTTATTTAAATCCTTGGCCTCTTGAATAGCCTTTACTTAAGGATCCCAACTCTTCGGAAGGGATCTTAAGATTTTATTAACAAGTTCAAAATCCGAAAAACTTTTACTACGTCCTTTTAGACCATTGACGACATCCGTAAATTAGGTGTACATATCTCCAATGGTCTCACTTAGTTTCATTCGAAACAACTCATAAGTATGGACTAAAAGATTAATTTTCAACTCCTTTACTCTACTAGTGTCTTCATGAGTCACTTCGAGAGTGTGTCATATATCAAAAGTGTTAGGATTAAGAGCACTAAGAGGGGGGGGGGGGGGGGGTGAATTAGTGCAGTAGAAAACTTTCGACGATTTAAAACGATGTTCGTACGATAAAGACGATTCCGGTAAGAAAGTCGATTCGGAAATCACTTTAACTTGTGATCAAGCGAGATGTAGTTAAAGTAAAGATATAAAGACAGTTTGCAGTTAAGATAGAGAACAGAATGTAATTGCAAATCGAAATACGACGTTCGTACGATAAAAGTGATTTTGGTATGAAAGCCGATTCGAAAATTGCTTTAACTTAGATTAAAGTAAAGCTATGGAGGTAGTTTGCAGTTAAGATAGAGAATAGAAAAGTAAATGCAAACCGAGATTTAGAGTGGTTCTGTCAATCTTGACCTACATCCACTTTTGGCTTCCTCCTCCGATGAGGTCACCGACGTCCACTAGAGGCCTTCCTTCGATAGGTGAAGGCTAACCACCCTTTCACAGTTTCACTCCTTTTGACAGGCTTAGGAGATAACCCTTACAGAATTTCTCTCCTCTCTTGAAAGCTCAAAACTTGGAAGAAAAGAGGGAGGAGAACTTCTAGCCTTTACAATACTTTTGAGCTCCAAAAATCACATAATAAGATTGGATTTTCGGTGTCCTTTCATGCAGGAAAGGGTGGGGTATATATAGGCCCCAAACTGGTTTGAATTTGGAGCTCAAAAATGTCTTTTCCCAGATTTCCGGGGCCCTGGTGGTACTACCTCCTGACTGGGGTGGTACAACTGCCTGGCAGCTCGGAGACTGAGCCTCTGGGTGGTGCCATTGTTAGGATCGGAGCGGCACAAAGAGGGGGGGGGGGGGGGGTGAATTAGTGCAGCGGATTAAAACTTCGGTTTTAGAAAATCTTTCGTACGATAAAAATAATATTTCATTTGAAACCGTTTCAATTGCGTTGAAAGCGTACGTAATAAGATGAGGACAGTGAACTTAGCAAAGTAAAAGTTTGCAGAAAGATAAATGCATAAACATAAACGCAAATCGGAGATCACGCCGATTTTATAGTGGTTCGGTCAAATGACCTACATCCACTTGCGAGGCCCCTCTTCGATGAGGCTCCCACCTTCCACTAGCAAATCTCTTGACATGGAAGGGCAAATACCCCTCTTACAACTTTTTACAAGCAGTTCAACCTCTTACAAATTTTCAGTAAGAAAGAAGGAGGTGAACTCTCTAGCAAATTGAAAAACAAGACTTCTAATACTTTCTAAGACTTTTCTCTCAAATAATTGCTTCTCAAAAGGTTGTCTTCTCAGCTGAGACTTGAGGGGTATTTATAGGCCTCAAGAGGATTCAAATTTGGGCTCCAAAAATTTGAATTCTCTTATGTTCCCGATGCTAGCGGTGCCACCGCCCAGCGCTCGGGTGCTGGACGGTGCAACCGCCCAGCCCAGGAGGTGTCACCGCCCAGCTCTCGGGTGCTGGGCGGTGCCACCGCCCAGCCTGGGCGGTGCCACCGCCTTGGCCAATTCAGCTCAATGGTTGGGCTCCAAACTTGGCCCAAACCAGTCCGAACTCGGGCCCAATTGGCCCCTACTTGGGTTATAGGATTAACACCTAATACTAACCCTAATTAACGTGCTAACTACGAATTTAAAGACATTTTCTAAGCTATTACAAAGTCCGTAAGTCAAGACTTCTTCCGGCGAGCTTCCGGCGAACTTCCGACGGTCTTCCGATAAACTCTCGGAAACCATTCTGCGGACTCCCGGCAAGCTCCTAGACTTCACGATTTGATCTTGGCGAGTTCCAACGAGCTTCTTCGGTAAGCTCCGATCTTTCTCGGTGAGCTCCGCGAACTTCCAATGAACCTTCCGGCGAGCTTCCGAAAAACCCTTCGGCAAGCTCCCTACTCATTCTCGGCTAGTTCCGGCAGCATTCCCGACGAACCTTCGGACTTCCGTCGAACTCTCGAGCTCCCAACGAATCCTTCGCGCTTGACTCTAGCACTTTGTTTCGCTTTATGTCTTCATCGTTATATTAGTTAATCCTGCACACACAAACCAAAACTCTACTCCGATCTAGACAATTATTACAACGCGAATTGACATTCTGTTGCCCGGCACGTCATTGGTTGGTGCTTCGTCCGATTCTTCGGTGCATCGTCCTCTCTTGCGGCTGGTTGCCCAATCGGCGGTTGACCTTCGCAACCCCGACATCCTTGGCGCAATTTCGCTCTCCTTGGCCCGATGCCCGACGTCTGAAGCATTCAGCCATCCAATATCCTGACGTGATCTCTTCCGGCGCAACGTCAATTCCTCCTGCGTCAACTGTCTAATCCTGATCGAGTAGACCTGCATCACTCAAAATGCAGTTTAAATTATAAACACATATCAAGTGGTTTCATCATCAAAATACGAGATTCAACAATCTCCCCCTTTTTGATGATGACAACCACTTGATGACGGAGTTAACCTTAACTCCCGAAGTTTAAGCAAACTCCCCCTATCAATATGCCATATTGATAGAACCTTGAATTCAAACTGAATTCAAGTCATTGCAATATTCGTCATGAATACTTGCAACACATCATCATGAACATATGCATAAACTTATGCATATCATGTCATCAACATACTTCTCCCCCTTTGTCATCAACAAAAAGGAGAAGTACAACTATTCTTTGTGTTTGTAATATAAGTTCAACTCATTGCATGAAAAACATAATATTAAGTTTTATCATCATGCTGTTTTGAAGCTAGAAAATTTAGCAAGTAATGCATCATGCTTAGGACATTCAAGCTATCAAGTTTTAGATATGCAAGTTTTACAGCATACAAGATAGCACTTTTGGTAATGTTCAAGATAGCAAGTTCTACATCATGCAAGCTAGCAATATTGAGATGTTCAAGAAAGCAACTCTTGCTTCTTGAAATATGCAAATTTGTCAAGTTTTGCTAGATGTGCAAGTTAGCATTTTTGCCTCTTAAGATAGGCAAGATAGCACATTTGCTTCTTTTGAGATAGCAACATTTTGCTTCTCTTTAGACTACAAACTAGCAATTTTTACGATATGTAAGTTTCACAATATACAAGCTAGCAAAAATTTCGAAAGCAAATGCAAGATAGCTTTCTTGTGTAAGCTCATAATTCTTGCTTCCTATTGCAATGTGCAAGTTGCAAGTTTTGCTTCTTGAGATAGGCAAGATAGCACTTTTGTAATTTTTGTTTCTTAAGATAGGCATGCTTGTGATGTTCAAAATAACAAGCTCTTTCTTCTAGAAGTGTCATTTTTGCTTTCTTTGCAAAGTGTAAGCTAGCAAAATGTTTGAAAAAGTTATCAAGTTTTGCAACATACAAGCTAGCAAAAATGCCAAACTAGCAAGAGATAATGTTTTACATGAGGCAAGCAAACAATTTGACAAATGTTACATTTGCATCTTCTCTTTTGAGAAGTGCAATTTTTGCTTTCATCTTGAATTGTGCAAGCTAGTTAGTTTGCCTCTTTTCATGATGTCCACGCTAGAAATTCTTGCTCCCCCTTTGACATTGTCAAAAAGAAGGGAAGACCCTTATATCAATTTTCATATTATGACAAAGGTAAGTATCATTCTTATTTGTGCATCATTATATATTCAAATTAAAACATACACAATTTCAATAACCTTATTTTTCATGCACGATACCGAAAAATAAATCAATCGTCATTAATAAGCATATCATACATGATACTCAAACATTAAAATTTTCAAGCATTTATCAACATGTTGATCATGATACCAAACATTCATCATTTAAAGCATTTCAATCATTGTTTCAATCATCACTATAACTCATCATGCACAAAATGTAAAATCATCTAACATGATACAAACATTTATTTTCAAGATGTTTATCACTATTTTCATGTATGATAATAAAGTATTCATGATGCATATATCATCACAATACAACGCAATTGCATGCATAATTTCAAATTATAAATATTTCAAATCATGAAGATATTAACTTGTCAAATTTCATCCGATCATTCATGATTATAACTTTTCATTTGTATACATCAAAATAATATCAAGAGTATTTCATGCATAATTTTAATCACCACATAAGGAATATCAAGAAGAAAGTAATTGGGTGATGCGATAAATATTTCATGAATACAAGGAATTGTATAAAAAACATATCATGAAAGATTAGAACATATGAATACCAAAAGGCATGATTTCTTTTTGAAAAACCTACTCATAAATAATCGAAAGAAAATCTTAGGAGATCGATTAATGAAAAAATCTTGATTCATAATAAATCTTAATTTGTAAATATCACGGAATCAAGATCATGATTTTGAATAAAACTCATTCAAATTCAAATCATCCAAATCATCAAAATCTCAACATTTCTTTCAAGAGATTCAAAATGGCATAGATAGTTTTATTGGTCTCTTAGGTAGAAATCAATAAGATAGAGGATTACATTTCATTTTTATAAATTTCTATTCATGTGATTTGCTTCTTATGAGCATGCCTTAGTCTTTATATGCCAAATCAATATAAGCATTAAAGTTCAAGATGTAAAGGCAAAATCTTATAAGACAACTCATTTATAAAATATTCATCATGTTTATTTTCATGAGATTCATAAGATTGGTAAAATAAATTCATTAATCTCAATAGAATAGAAAATTCATTTCCATTTCATACAATTGATTTCATGTGAGAGTGTTCAAGTCTTTTTGTGAAAACATTGTATCATAATTTAAAGTCAAAACATAAGTTTCGTCATAAAGTCGTCAAGACCAAACACATCAAAAATAAAACATCATGATATCACATCTATCATCAAAAGACTATCAAGAAATTCATACATAGATGTACATGCACTATGTCATCTTAATATGTCATGAGAATGTCATCTTAATTCGTCATAAAAATGATTAAACCAAAAACATGTTAATCCAAAATGAGAGTATCAAATCAACATTTACTTCAAAAACTCATGCATGACATAAAATCATCAAAATACACATGCATGGATTAATCCTAAGCATTATCACATATCATATAACTATAATCCATAATGTTGCATACATCATTCAACATTTCAAAACATAACATGCATGAAACCTTAGCAATATACTTTTCATTGATCAAATTTTTAATTTTTTTTAAAGATGCTAAAAAAGAAAAACATGATATAATTTTTGAAAAATAATTTTTTTTATTTCCTATTCCTACTATCTAAATTAAGAACTCATGAAAAACTTCAAGTAATTTCAAAATAATTCAAGAGAGTTGAGTTACTTACCTTGTAGTCGAAGCCCGTCAAAGCCCAATTCGCCGTTTCACCTTTGGAACTTCTTGATTCATCCTTGGGTGCCTTCCTTTTCTTTGGCCTCTTCCTCCATTCAAGTTCATTGTTTATTTTAGATTTTTGTTTAATGAACTTATTAAGAGTTGGTGTTCGAAGTTCAAGTTCATCATTGTCCTCATCACTTGAGTCATCGCTAAAGTGGTATTCATTTGTCCGAGGTTCCAAATCCTTCCTGTTCTTTGGAAGGTGGTTCAAGTGTTCATTGTGTTCATCATGTGCATTGCACACCATTTCTATTGTCATTAATGAGCCGATAAGTTCTTCAAGTGAAAAAATATTTAAATCTTTTGTTTCTTGTATTGCCGTTACTTTTGATTCCCAAGCTTTAGAAAGTGATCGTAAAACTTTACTAACAAGTTCAAAATTCGAGAAACATTTGCCAAGAGCTTGTAAACCATTGACGACATCCGTGAAACGGGTGTACATGTCAACAATGGTTTCGCTCGGCTTCATTTGAAAAAGCTCGAAATCATGCATTAAAATGTTGATTTTCGAATCTTTAACTCTAGAAGTGCCTTCGTGTGTGATTTCAAGTGTGTGCCATATGTCGAAAGTCGTTTCACATAAAGAAACCCGATTGAACTCATTTTTGTCCAAAGCGCAAAATAAGGCATTCATAGCCTTTGCGTTTAAAGAAAACATCTTATTCTCCAAATCATTCCATTGGTTCATTGGAAGAGAAGACATTTCAAATCCATTTTCGACTATGTGCCATAAATTCAAATCCAAAGAAAGTAAGAAAACTCTCATTCGAGTTTTCCAATAAGTGTAGTCCGTACCATTGAAAAAGGGAGGACAAATGAGAGAGTGACCCTCTTGAAAGCCGTAAAGAGCCATTTCTATTTGGGTGTTAAACCAAGGTAGAAAAACGTGGCTCTGATACCAATTGTTAGAATCGGAGCGGCACTAAGAGGGGGGGGGTGAATTAGTGCAGCGGATTAAAACTTCGGTTTTAGAAAATCTTTCGTACGATAAAAATAATATTTCATTTGAAACCGTTTCAATTGCGTTGAAAGCGTACGTAATAAAATGAGGGCAGTGAACTTAGCAAAGTAAAGGTTTGCATAAAGATAAATGCATAAACATAAACGCAAACCGGAGATCACACCGATTTTACAGTGGTTCGGTCAAATGACCTACATCCACTTGCGAGGCCCCTCTTCAATGAGGCTCCCACCTTCCACTAGCAAATCTCTTGAAATGGAAGGGCAAATACCCCTCTTACAACCTTTTACAAGCAGTTCAACCTCTTACAAATTTTCAGTAAGAAAGAAGGAGGTGAACTCTCTAGCAAATTGAAAAACAAGACTTGCTAATAATTTCTAAGACTTTTCTCTCAAATAATTGCTTCTCAAAAGGTTGTCTTCTCAGCTGAGACTTGAGGGGTATTTATAGGCCTCAAAAGGATTCAAATTTGGGCTCCAAAAATTTGAATTCTCTTATGTTCCCGATGCTAGCGGTGCCACCGCCCAGCGCTCGGGTGCTGGGCGGTGCAACCGCCCAGCCCAGGAGGTGTCACCGCCCAGCTCTCGGGTGCTGGGCGGTGCCACCGCCTAGGCCAATTCAGTTCACTGGTTGGGCTCCAAACTTGGCCCAAACCAGTCCGAACTCGGGCCCAATTGGCCCCTACTTGGGTTATAGGATTAACACCTAATACTAACCCTAATTAACGTGCTAACTATGAATTTAAAGACATTTTCTAAGCTATTACAAAGTCCGTAAGTCAAGACTTCTTCCGGCGAGCTTCCAGCGAACTTCCGACGGTCTTCCGATAAACTCTCGGAAACCATTCTGCGGACTCCCGGCAAGCTCCTAGACTTCACGATTTGATCTTGGCGAGTTCCAACGAGCTTCTTCGGTAAGCTCCGATCTTTCTCGGTGAGCTCCGCGAACTTCCAACGAACCTTCCGGCGAGCTTCCGAAAAACCCTTCGGCAAGCTCCCTACTCATTCTCGGCTAGTTCCGGCAGCATTCCCGACGAACCTTCGGACTTCCGTCGAACTCTCGAACTCCCAACGAATCCTTCGCACTTGACTCCAGCACTTTGTTTCGCTTTATGTCTTCATCGTTATCGTAGTTAATCCTGCACACACAAACCAAAACTCTACTCCGATCTAGACAATTATTACAACGTGAATTGACATTCTGTTGCCCGGCACGTCATTGGTTGGTGCTTCGTCCGATTCTTCGGTGCATCGTCCTCTCTTGCGGCTGGTTGCCCAATCGGCGGTTGACCTCCGCAACCTCAACATCCTTGGCGCAATTTTGCTCTCCTTGGCCCAATGCCCGACGTCCGAAGCATTCAGCCATCTAATATCCTGACGTGATCTCTTCCAGCGCAACGTCAATTCCTCCTGCGTCAACTGTCTAATCCTGATCGAGTAGACCTGCATCACTCAAAATGCAGTTTAAATTATAAACACATATCAAGTGGTTTCATCATCAAAATATGAGATTCAACAGCCATCGCCCAGTCTCGCTCGTAGACTAAACCCAAGCGATGCCACCACCTGACTGGGGTGGTTGCACCTCCCAGTCTCGCTTGGAGACTGAGCCCAAGCGGTGCCACCGCCTAACCTAGGCGGTTGCGCCGCCCAACTTTCCTGGGAGACCATCTCCTGGGCGGTGCCACCGTTGACCCTAGCAGTGCCATCGCCTAGCAGGAATTCTGATCCGAATGGGTTAAGTCCCTGGAGGGTATATCATCAAATCAGACTCATCTTGTAACGATGGTGTTGACTTAACCGAGCATCATGGTTGGTCAAGTCCCTCGAGACCATGGTGATTCGGAGGCCGAACAGGACAGGAATCACAAGGAGTTGTGATCGACAAGAGTTGCCTACCTTTTAGGTTTAGTGTGATTGGTTGAGTCCCTCGAGGTTACACTAAGACGCTGATTGGATCCTGATCCCCACTAGAAGTCTGCTGGAGACTTCCATTTCATGTGCTGAGGGTGTCACATGACTCGTTAGTAAAATAGTGGGAGCATATTAAGATAGAAGTCCATATCTTGATAGTTTATTTCTTACAAAATCTGCATGTTATTCATTTCTACTACATCTTACTATCAGAAAATGTCGCTTTCAAATCCGTTACGTGGTATACTTGATGTCAACCGCCTCACTGGTCCAAATTATACGGATTGGCTCCGTAACTTGAGAATTGTTCTCACGGCGGAGAAAATCGTGTACGTACTTAATATAGTGATGCCTACGCCCGAAGAAGGGGCAAGCGAGGATAAGATCGCTCGCTACATGAAGTACATTGATGACTCCACTCTTGCTCAATACTATATGTTGGGCTCTATGACTCCTAAGTTATAGAGACAACATGAAAAGATGGATGTCATATCCATTCTCCTACATGTCCACAAATTGTTTGAGGAATAGGGAAGGACTCAGCGATATGAGATATCCAAAAGCCTCTTCCGCACTAGGATGACTGAGTGGACACCGGTTCAGAACCATATCCTAAAGATGATTGAGTGGATAGAGAAACTCACAGGTCTAGGAATGGTCCTCGAGGATAACTTGTGTGTGGACATTGTGCTTCAGTCCCTACTAGATTCCTTTTCACAGTTCATAATGAATTTTAATATGAACAAGCTTGAAGTGACTCTCCTAAAGCTTCTCAATATGTTGAGGGAGGTAGAGAGTACTATTAAAAAAGAGAAGCCAGTTCTCTACACTGGTGAGACCAGAAAGAAAAGGAAAGCAAAAATGTCCCTTAAGAAGAGAAAGGGCAAGGGCAAACTAGGTAAAGCAAATGTTGCTAAGAAAGACCCAGCAAATGACAAAGGCTATGTTAGGATCGAGAGCACTAAGAGGGGGGGGGGGTGAATTAGTGCAGCGGATATCTTTTAGCGATTAAAAACAAAAGCTGCGTTCGTTCGATAAAAATCAGTTTTGAAGCAAAAGCCGACTCAAAGATAACTTATGACTAAGTGCAGTTTACGTCTAGACGTAGTTTACGTCTAAACACAATTTACGTTTAAATGCAGTTTGCGTCTAAACGTAGTTTTACGTCTAAACGCAGATTTACGTCTAAACGCAGATTTACGTCTAAACGCAGATTTACGTCCAAACTCAGTTTACGTCTAAAATGCAGTTTTACGTTTAAACGTAGTTTACGTCTAAACGCAGTTTTACGTCTAAAACGTAGATTTATGTCTAAACGCAGATTTACGTCTAAACGCAGATTTACGTCTAAACGCAGTTTGCGTCTAAGCGCAGTTTGCGTCTAAACACAGTTTGCGTCTAAGCGCAGTTTGCGTCTAAACGCAGTTTACGTCTAAATGCAGTTTGCGTCTAAACGCAGTTTGCGTCTAAGCGCAGTTTACGTCTAAACGTAGTTTACGTCTAAACGCAGATGACAGTTTGCAGTTCTAAATGAAATCAAGACGTAAACGTAAACTGCACAGAACCTTGTTCATAAAAGCGCAGAAGACAGTTTGCAGTTGTAAATGAAATCAAGACGTGAACGTAAACTGCACAGAACCTTGTCCGAAAAAAGCGCAGAAGATAGTTTGCAGTTGTTAGTGAAATCAAGACGTAAACGTAAACTGCACAGAACTCATTCGTAAAAGCGCAGAGAGACAGTTTGCAGTTTGTAGATGGAATCAAGACGTAAACGTAAACTGCACAGAATTCGTTCGTAAAAGCGCAAAGAGCAGTTTGCAGTTTGTAAATGGAATTAAGACGTGAACGTAAACTGCATAGAACTCGTTCGTAAAAGCGCAGAGAGCAGTAGCTATGTAGGAGGTTTGCAGTAATGATAAAGTGCTCAAAATAAACGCAAACCAGAGATTTAGAGTGGTTCGGTCAGTCTTGACCTACTCCACTTTTGGCTTCCTCCACCGATGAGGTTACCGACGTCAACTAGAGGCCTTCCTTCAATAGGCGAAGGCCAACTACCCTCTTACAGATTCACTCCTTTTGACGGGCTTAGGAGACAACCCTTACAGATGTTTTCTCTCCTCTCTTTACAACTCAAACTTGAAGAACAGAAGGAGGAGGAAAACTAGCAGTTTTGAGCTCTAAGAACCACTAAAAAGATCAAGATTTCGGGTTAGTTCTTGCTCTTTCAGTGCTGAATGGGTGGGGGATTTATAGGCCCCAACCCAGTTCAAATTTGGAGCTCAAAACGATCAAATCCCGGAATTCCGGGATCAGGCGGTTGCACCTCCTGACTGGAGAGGTTGCACCGCCTGGCAGAGCTCGAAGACCGAGCTCAGGCGGTGCCACCTCTCTGCCAGGGAGGTTGCACCGCCCAGTCTTGCTCGAAGACTGAGCTCAGGCGATGCCACCTCTCTGTCAGGGAGGTTGCACCGCCTAGTCTAGCTCGAAGACTGAGCTCAGGCGGTGCCACCTCCCGGCTGGAGAGGTTGCACCGCCCAGTCTCGCTGGAAGGCCTAGCCCAGGCGGTGCCACCTCCTGGCCTGGGCGGTTGCACCTCCTGGTGCAATCAGGGTCCGAATGGTTCATTCCATTCGGCCCAATTTCAGTCTTTCAGGGGCCCAATTGCCCCAAGATTAAGCCAATGGGATCACCTCCCATTTTCCAACTTAATCAACGTGCTAACTACGATTAAATCTAAGACAATTTCTGCAGCTTTGCTTCGGTGCGTCAATCGCTCCTTCCGGCGAGTTTCCGGCGAACTTCCGTCGATCATCCGATGAACCCTCGGTGATGCTCCTGCGGACTTCCGGCAATCTCCTGGACTTTGCGACGATCCACTTGGCAAGTTCCGACGAGCTTCGCTTAGCAAGCTTCTGGACTTCTCGGATCTGTTCTCGCAGAACCTCCGACGACCGTCCGAACTTCCGTCGAACTCTCGAACTCCCAACGTGATCATGAACTTGACTCCGGCGCAACTCCTGCTGCTTATCTTTCTTTCATCGTAGTTAATCCTGCACACACAAAAACAAAAACTTCGATCGAGACAATTAATCCGAAGCAATTAATCAAGTTGTCCGGTATGTCATTGGTCCCTCGATGCTTCGTCCGATTCTTCGGCGCATCGTCCTTTCCTGCAGCCTATTGCCCAATCGGCCAGTTGACTCCGCAACTCCGATATCCTTGGCACAATACCCGCTCTTCTTGGCCCGATGCCCGAGTCCACAGCCCGAAGCCTTCTGTCGATACGTCGACCGATCCACCGGCCCGACGTCCAATCTTCTGAAATGTTCCTCCGGCACAACATGATCTTCCTGCTTTAATTGTCTCATCCTGATCAAAGCATCCTGCGTCACTCAAAACGCAGATTAAATCATAAACATATATCAAGGAGTTTCATCATCAAAATACGAGATTCAACAATCTCCCCCTTTTTGATGATGATAACTACTTGATGACGGAGTTAAACTTAACTCCCGGAGTTTAAACAAACTCCCCCTATCAATATGCCATATTGATAGAACCTCTGAGATTCAAAAATCTAAGCAACATGTCATCATAATCGGAGTTAACCTTAACTCCCAGAGTTTAAACAAACTCCCCCTATCAATATGCCATATTGATAGAACCTTGAATTCAAACTGAATTCAAGTCATTGCAATATTAATCATGAATACTTGCAACACGTCAACATGAACATATGCATAAACTTATGCATCACATGTCATGTCATCAACATACTTCTCCCCCTTTGTCATCAACAAAAAGGAGAAGTATCACAATCAAGTGTTTGTGATATTGGTTCAACTCATTGCATGAAAAACATAATATCAAGTTTTATCATCATGCAGTTTTGAAGCCAAAAAATTTAGCAAATGTTACATCATGCTTAGAACATTCAAGCTATCAAGTTTTAGATATGCAAGTTTTACAGTATACAAGATAGCACTTGGTATGAAAATTAGAGATGTTCAAGAAGGCAACTCTTGCTTCTTGAAATATGCAAATTTGTCAAGTTTTGCTAGATGTGCAAGTTAGCATTTTTGCCTCTTGAGATAGGCAAGATAGCATATATGCTTCTTTTGAGATAGCAACTTTTCGCTTCTCTTTAGACTACAAGCTAGCAATTTTTACGATATACAAGTTTCGCAATATACAAGCTAGCAAAAACTTCGAAAGCAAATACAAGATAACTTTCTTGTGTAGGCTCATGATTATTGCTTCCTATTGTAATGTGCAGGTTGCAAGTCTTGCTTCTTGAGATATTCAAGATAGTGATTTTCAAGAAGACAAGTTTTGCTTCTTGAAATAAGCAAGTTAGCAATCAAGTTTTTGCATCTTCTTGACTTGTGCAAGCTAGCTATCTCCCCCTTTGTCATTGTCAAAAAGAAAGGAAGAATACAGTTTTGTAGTTCTTTTTCCTTTTACAAGGATTTCAAAATCATGACAAAGGATGAATAATCAAGTTATGAATGTCAAGACAATTTTTCATCATGCATATTTTATCATTGCATGCATCGTTATCATAGGTTGAAGTATTACATGCATAATTTCATATCACCATTCATAATTACATTAATGTTTCAATATAGCAATTTCTTCTAAAAGTGTGTAACTTAGCACTCATCATGATTTACATCATTTGCAATACATCACATCATAATTAGAAAGCACAAGTATTGCATGCATAATTGCAAATCATAAATGTTTCATATGATGGTATCAATTTTGTCAAATTATATCCTACCATGCATGATCAATAACTCCTCATTTGTATTTCATGCATTATTTCATTTCATCTCATAAGGAATATCAAGAAAAGTTATTGGATGAGGAGATAAATATTTTATGAATACACGGAATTGTATAAAAAGCATATCATAAGTGTTTCGTGTATTCATATTATCACATGAAGCATATTATCATTTTTGAGATTCATAACATGAATAACGTTATTACTATTTCATCAAAATCAATTTCGAGATTCACACAATATCATGAAATCATTAATCTCGATAAGATGGGAAAAGCATTTTCTTTTTAAGTGATTCTTTTAACACATCATAAAAAACTCATTCATAATTCAAGTGATTTACAAGATATCATAAATGAATTTATCACTTGTATTTCATCAAAATCGAGAACTCTAGAGATAGAAAATGATTAAAGCATTTAACATGATTGAAGCATGTTTCATATTTAAAGTGTATCTTATGTCGTAAATACGAATCAAGCATTTGACAAATCTGAAATCATCCTCAAAATTACATTCAATAAATTCATGTATGACAAGCATAGATTTATTGAAAGATCAATAAGATAGAGGATTACATTTCAAGTGTTCATCAATTGTAGCATTTCATCATATGGTAAGATATCAATGCGTAAAAGTGTGAAGCAAGATTTTGTTTGATATCTTGATACAGGGCATATAGCAATGATAGCAATCATATATTTCTTGGTGATGCAAGTACGACCTAATCATAGCATCAATGATAGCAACCATATCAACATCAGTAATAGCAACCATATCATTATCAGTAATAGCAACCATATCATTATCAGTAATAGCAACCATATCATTTCATATTTTTGCATTTACATTATTAAATTATTAAAAATATAATTTTCAAGAAAATTTAAAGAAAAAGAAAAATGCATCATGAAGAACATCATGTAATTTCGAAGTAAATTAAAGGCATTTTGATTACCTTAGCGTCGAAAGGCGTAAAGGCGTAGTTTGCCACCTCGCCTTTGTTGATTTTCTCCTCGTCTTCGGAGGAGCTCGATTCATCCCAGTTTTTGTTCTTCTTCTTGCGTTCAAAGCAAGTAGTTCCGTTCTTTTTACTTTTTAATTTTTGTTTCATTTGTAGTTTAAGTTCACCATCACTTGAGCTTATGCTCGAGTGGTCTTCAAATGTTCTATGTCCCAAATCCTTCCTGTTCTTTGGAAGGTGGTTCTCAAGTTCTTCACGTGCATTGCACGTCATTTCATATGTGATCAATGAACCAATTAGTTCTTCAAGTGGAAATTGGTTCAAGTTTTTCGATTCTTGAATAGCAGTTACTTTTGAATCCCAAGTTTTAGAAAGTGAGCGCAAAACTTTGTTAACGAGTTCAAAATCCGAAAAGCTTTTACCAAGTGATTTTAAACCATTGACGACATCCGTAAAACGGGTGTACATGTCAACAACGGTTTCGCTTGGTTTCATATGAAAAAGCTCGAAATCATGCAGTAAAATATTAACTTTCGAGTCTTTGACTCTACTAGTTCCCTCGTGCGTGATTTCAAGAGCACGCCAAATATCGAAAGCCGTTTCGCACAAAGAAACCCGATTGAACTCATTTTTGTCCAAAGCGCAAAATAAGGCATTCATAGCCTTTGCGTTTAAAGAAAAATACTTCTTCTCTAAATCCGACCATTCGTTCATCGGTTTAGAGGGAAGTTGAAAACCGTTTTCAACGATATTCCATAAATCCAGATTTAGAGAAATCAAGAAAACTCTCATTCGAGTTTTCCAATAAGTGTAGTCCAATCCGTTAAAGAACGGTGGACGAAAGATCGAAAAGCCCTCTTGAAGAGCCATTTCTCTCGGGTGTAAATCCGAAATGAGAAATACCCCGCTCTGATACCAATTGTTAGGATCGAGAGCACTAAGAGAGGGGGGGGTGAATTAGTGCAGCGGATATCTTTTAGCGATTAAAAACAAAAGCTGCGTTCGTTCGATAAAAATCAGTTTTGAAGCAAAAGCCGACTCAAAGATAACTTATGACTAAGTGCAGTTTACGTCTAAACATAGTTTACGTCTAAACACAATTTACGTTTAAATGCAGTTTGCGTCTAAACGCAATTTTACGTCTAAACGCATATTTACGTCTAAACGCAGATTTACGTCTAAACGCAGATTTACGTCCAAACTCAGTTTACGTCTAAAACGCAGTTTTACGTTTAAACGTAGTTTACGTCTAAACGCAGTTTTACGTCTAAAACGCAGATTTACGTCTAAACGCAGATTTACGTCTAAACGCAGATTTACGTCTAAACGCAGTTTGCGTCTAAGCGCAGTTTGCGTCTAAACACAGTTTGCGTCTAAGCGCAGTTTGCGTCTAAACGCAGTTTACGTCTAAACGCAGTTTGCGTCTAAACGCAGTTTGCGTCTAAGCGCAGTTTACGTCTAAACGCAGTTTGCGTCTAAACGCAGATGACAGTTTGCAGTTCTAAATGAAATCAAGACGTAAACGTAAACTGCACAGAACCTTGTTCGTAAAAGCGCAGAAGACAGTTTGCAGTTGTAAATGAAATCAAGACGTGAACGTAAACTGCACAGAACCTTGTCCGAAAAAAGCGCAGAAGATAGTTTGCAGTTGTTAGTGAAATCAAGACGTAAACGTAAACTGCATAGAACTCATTCGTAAAAGCGCAGAGAGACAGTTTGCAGTTTGTAGATGGAATCAAGACGTAAACGTAAACTGCACAGAATTCGTTCGTAAAAGCGCAGAGAGCAGTTTGCAGTTTGTAAATGGAATTAAGACGTGAACGTAAACTGCACAGAACTCGTTCGTAAAAGCGCAGAGAGCAGTAGCTATGTAGGAGGTTTGTAGTAATGATAAAGTGCTCAAAATAAACGCAAACCAGAGATTTAGAGTGGTTCGGTCAGTCTTGACCTACTCCACTTTTGGCTTCCTCCACCGATGAGGTTACCGACGTCAACTAGAGGCCTTCCTTCAATAGGCGAAGGCCAACTACCCTCTTACAGATTCACTCCTTTTGACGGGCTTAGGAGACAACCCTTACAGATGTTTTCTCTCCTCTCTTTACAACTCAAACTTGAAGAACAGAAGGAGGAGGAAAACTAGCAGTTTTGAGCTCTAAGAACCACTAAAAAGATCAAGATTTCGGGTTAGTTCTTGCTCTTTCAGTGCTGAATGGGTGGGGAATTTATAGGCCCCAACCCAGTTCAAATTTGGAGCTCAAAACGATCAAATCCCGGAATTCTGGGATCAGGTGGTTGCACCTCCTGACTGGAGAGGTTGCACCGCCTGGCAGAGCTCGAAGACCGAGCTCAGGCGGTGCCACCTCTCTGCCAGGGAGGTTGCACCGCCCAGTCTTGCTCGAAGACTGAGCTCAGGCGGTGCCACCTCTCTGTCAGGGAGGTTGCACCGCCCAGTCTAGCTCGAAGACTGAGCTCAGGCGGTGCCACCTCCCGGCTGGAGAGGTTGCACCGCCCAGTCTCGCTGGAAGGTCTAGCCCAGGCGGTGCCACCTCCTGGCCTGGGCGGTTGCACCTCCTGGTGCAGTCAGGGTCCGAATGGTTCATTCCATTCGGCCCAATTTCAGTCTTTCAGGGGCCCAATTGCCCCAAGATTAAGCCAATGGGATCACCTCCCATTTTCCAACTTAATCAACGTGCTAACTATGATTAAATCTAAGACAATTTCTGCAGCTTTGCTTCGGTGCGTCAATCGCTCCTTCCGGCGAGTTTCCGGCGAACTTCCGTCGATCATCCGATGAACCCTCGGTGATGCTCCTGCGGACTTCCGGCAAACTCCTGGACTTTGCGACGATCCACTTGGCAAGTTCCGACGAGCTTCGCTTGGCAAGCTTCTGGACTTCTCGGATCTGTTCTCGCAGAACCTCCGACGACCGTCCGAACTTCCGTCGAACTCTCGAACTCCCAACGGGATCATGAACTTGACTCCGGCGCAACTCCTGCTGCTTATCTTTCTTTCATCGTAGTTAATCCTGCACACACAAAAACAAAAACTTCGATCGAGACAATTAATCCTAAGCAATTAATCAAGTTGTCCGGCATGTCATTGGTCCCTCGACGCTTCGTCCGATTCTTCGGCGCATCGTCCTTTCCTGCAGCCTATTGCCCAATCGGCCAGTTGACTCCGCAACTCCGATATCCTTGGCACAATACCCGCTCTTCTTGGCCCGATGCCCGAGTCCACAGCCCGAAGCCTTCTGTCGATACGTCGACCGATCCACCGGCCCGACGTCCAATCTTCTGACATGTTCCTCCGGCACAACATGATCTTCCTGCTTTAATTGTCTTATCCTGATCAAAGCATCCTGCGTCACTCAAAATGCAGATTAAATCATAAACATATATCAAGGAGTTTCATCATCAAAATACGAGATTCAACAGGCTAGTGCTTCCACTATGGTAAAGATAAGTACTAGAAGAGGAACTGCAAAGAGTACCTTGCAGAAAGGGCGAAACAAAAACTTGATGAAGCTTCAGGTACATATCATGAATGTAAATGTGTCCAAGAGGAAACGAGATGAGATGAACAGTGCATACCTGTGGCATTGTAGGCTAGGTCACATCCACGAAAGAAGGATTCAAAAGTTGCTAAATGATAGATATCTAGATCCATTCGACTATATGTCATATGCAACTTGCGAACCTTACCTTCGTGGAAAACTGACCAACTCTCCATTTAGTAGAACTGGAGAGAGAGCCACTAAGCTGTTGGAACTCATACATAGTGATGTATGTGGACCCATGTCAACTCATGCCATTGGTGGGTACTCCTACTTCATTACCTTTACTGATGATTTCTCAAGGTATGGATATATGTACTTAATGAAGTATGAGTCTAGGGCCTTTGAGAAATTCAGAGAGTATAAGAATGAGGTGGAGAACCAGACTGAAAAGAGTATCAAAACTCTTCGATCAGATCGAGGAGGTGAGTACTTAAGTACAGAGTTTACTCAGTTCCTCAAGCACCATGGGATATTATCCCAATGGACACCTCCTTATACACCTCAGCTCAATGGTGTCTCTGAAAGGAGAAATCGTACGCTATTAAACATAGTACGGTCCATGATGAGTTTCACTGACCTACCCATCTCATTCTGGGGATATGCTCTAGAAACTGTAGCTTACCTTTTGAACAGAGTTCCAACTAAGTCGGTAGTGTCTACACCATATGAGATATGGAAAGGGAAGAAGCCTGATCTTAAGATTGTTAAGATTTGGGGCTGCCCTGCCCACATTAAAAGACACAACCCCGATAAGTTAGAATCAAGGACAGAGTGATGCAAATTTGTGGGATACCCCAAGGAAACTTGTGGGTATTATTTCTATCATCTCAAGGACCAAAAGGTCTTTGTAGCTAAGAGAGCAGTGTTCCTTGAGAAGGAACACATTCTTGGCGGAGATAGTGGGAGAATGATATAGTTGAGCGAGGTTGGAGAACCAAGCTCAAGCACCACTCTACAGCCTGAGTCTGTTCAGGTACCTAATACACAAGTTTCAACTTTACGTAGGTCTGATAGAGTATCCCAACCTCCTGAGAGATATGTGGGACATATTAGAGGAGAGGATGTTGATCCTCAGACCTACGAGGAGGCTATTATGAGTATAGACTCTAGGAAGTGGCAAGAAGCCATTAATTCTGAGATGGATTCTATGTACTCCAACAAGGTTTAGAACCTAGTTGATACACCCGAAGGTATTGTACCCATCAGTTGCAAGTGGATCTTTAAGAAAAAGATCGGAGTAGATGGAAAGGTAGAGACCTATAAAGCAAGGCCAGTGGCTAAGGGGTATCGTCAAAGGCAAGGTGTTGACTATGATGAAACCTTCTCACCCGTAGTAATGCTAAAATCCATCAGAATTCTATTGGCTATTGCAGCACACTATAATTATGAGATCTGGCAGATGGATGTGAAAACTGCATTCCTCAATGGGAACCTCGCTAAGGAGGTGTATATGATGCAACCTGAGAGATTCGTGTCCAAGAACTGCCTATATAAGGTGTGTAGTTTGCTTAGATCCATTTATGGACTAAAGCAAGCTTCCCAAAGTTGGAACATAAGATTTGATGAGGCAATCATATCTTATGACTTCGTTAAGAACGAAGATGAGCCTTGTGTGTACAGGAAGGTAAGTAGGAGCGCTATCACCTTTTTGGTGTTATATGTGGATGACATCCTGATCATTGGGAATGATGTAGGAATGCTATCCACAATAAAGGCTTGGTTATCTAGACACTTCTCTATGAATGACTTAGGGGAAGCATCCTATATCTTGGGGATTAGAATCTATAGAGATAGATCCAAGAGGATGCTTGGTTTGTCCCAATCTAGGTACATAGAAACCATTATCAAAAGATTTGGCATGGAAAATTCCAAGAGCAGTCTCATACCGATGAGACATGGGATATCGCTTTCTACGAGTATGTCCCCAAAGACTCCAGAAGAAAGGGCGAACATGGATATGATACCTTATGCCTCAGCAATAGGGTCTATCATGTATGTCATGCTATATACTAGGCCTAATATAGCGCATGCTCTAAGTGTCACGAGAAAGTATCAAGCGGATCCAGGCTTGGAGCATTGGAAAGCAGTAAAGTGTATCCTTAAGTACTTGAGAAGGACTAAGGATCTTTTACTAGTATATGGAGGTAGTAGCCATAAGGTTGAAGGCTACACAAACTCAAGTTTTCAGTCGGATGTCGATGATAGCAAGTCAAATTCGGGGTACGTGTATACCTTGAATGGAGGAGCAGTGTGCTAGAAGAGTTCCAAGAAAGATACTGTTGCTGACTCGACCATAGAGGCGGAGTACATTGCTGCATCAGATGCAGCAAAGGAGGGAGTCTAGTTGAAGAAGTTCATCACAGATTTGGGTGTCATGCTGGGTAGCGAGGAGCCGATCTCCTTATATTGCGACAACAACAGGGCGATTACTCAAGCGAAGGAACCTAGGTCTCATCAGAAATCTAAGTATGTTCTGAGGAGGTTCCACCTTATCAGAGAGATCGTAACCCGAGGAGATGTAGCAGTAGAAAGAGTTCCATCCGAAGATAACATTATAGATCCACTAACAAAGCCGTTGTCTCAGATTGTCTTTGAGCATCACAGGGGTCTGATGGGGATCAGACACATAGGTGATTGGCTTTAGGTCAAGTGGGAGATTGCTAGTCATAGGTGCCCAGCAAGCCAATCACGTGAGTGATGGCACGTGTGACTTGATACAAAATCTTTTTTGCTTATTATATTTTAGCATATATCACTTTATAACTATTGCATATATGCATATATATATTGTGATATCCTTGGATTTGTGCAATGGGAATCGGATCGTGATGAGATCACGAAAATGAGATCGATTGACCTTTAAACACATATCCTAAATAATCCCGATCATAGGTTACTCAAGAGGGACATCATGATAACCGGACAGACTGGTGTGCTATATACCCATCCATATGATGGATGCAGCGGGTCTCACAGCTGCTCGTGTAGGGACACTAGGGATACAATATAGGTGCTCATTGGAGAATGAGTTCATTGATTGATCCGCTTACGGAATGCTGGATGGTTGATGATGCCTAATTGTCAAACAGCGATTCCGTAGTCCTAGTGGTATATCTAGTCCTTAGACTTGAGACACCAAGGATGTCCTATATGAGTGCTCCACTCTTTAATACCAGACTTATAGGTTTGGCTGTCCCAGATCTAGTACAACTGATCATTGGGAGTGATAGTCGACCTTACGAGGGTTATTGAGTGTCGATAGAGGACCATCCACTCTCGGCATTATGAGAGGAATATCCCATGTGTACTTGCTCAGACAAATCCTGGCCAGGGTCATTCGGGTTGAGAGAGAAAGAGTTCTTTGGGAGAATCCGATTAGAGCGAGACTCGAGTAGAAATCGTATGGGTATGACAGCACCATGCTCGATATACGGTCTCTGGGATATTAGATGGATGAACGACTATAGGTACATGGTAACTGAGGACAAACAGGTCCAATGGATTGGATTCCCCTGTCTCGTCTGGGGACTATGGCGTAGTGGCCTAGTACGTCCGTAGTCGATGAGTCAAGTGAATTATTACAGAGATAATAATTCACTGAGTTAGATGGAGTTCTGACAGGTATGACTCACGGCTAGCTCGATATTAGGCCTAAAGGGTCACACACATATGGTAGGCATTGCGATAAGTAGAGGGTCAAGCCTTGACATCAATTTTTATTGATAAATACGTAATATCATATTTTGAATTGGTAAATCATGATAAGTATCATCATGTGCCTGTTTGATAAATTTAAAGGCATATATCTTTTTTTTAAAGGCATATAACTTATCAGCTTGATGCTTGAATTCAAAGGTCTTGAATTCAAAAACATCTTTCTCAAGTATGGCATATAGATAGGGGGACTTAAGGTTAACTCCATCATCAATTAATTGTCATCATTAAAAAGGGGGAGATTGTTGAATCTCGGATTTTGATGATGAAATAAATTGGTAAAGTATTTGATCTAATCTATATATTGAGATAAGTGTTATAGGATTAACTACGATAGCAATAAAAGCATAAAGCATATGCTAGTCCGGAGTCAAAGATCGAACGATACGTCGAAGATTCGGACGATGTGCTAGAAGTTTGTCGAAAGCTCACCAAGAGTTCGTCGGGAGCTCACCGAGATTTCGTCAGAAGATCGACGAGAGTTCATCGAGAGTTTGGCAGAAGTTTGTCGAGAAGTTCACCAAAAGATCGTCGAAAAAACAATCGATATACTATACAAGAGATTGCTTGTTTAAGTGTCTTAATTATCATAGTTAAACCTTAAGTTGAGTTAGGATTGGGAGGTAATCTCACTAACTCAGTTAGGGGCTAATTGGGCCCTTAACAAGGCTAAACCGGGCCAGTTGAACAGCCCATTAAGAACCTGAAGTCACGGCCGGCAGTGGCACCACCTGGTAACCCAAGCTCCCAAATAGTCTAGGCGGTGGTACCGCAGGTAGTTAATGCTACTAGCGATGATACCGCCCTTGTTAGGTGGTGGTACCACTAGAACTCGGTCTCCAAGCTCAGACTGGGAGATGATACCGCTCAGTATCAGTCTGTAGGCTGTAGTACCGCCCAATAATGAAGGTGGTACCGCTAGTACCCCGAAATCCGGAGATGTGACACTTTTTTGCTCTAATCCTGAATCCATTGGGGCCTATAAATATCTCACCCTTTTCTGCATGAAAGGGTATGAAAGTGTGAATAAAATCTTGAGTTCTTGGGGTGTTAAAAGTGTTGTAAAGGTGCAAGAGTCCTCCTCCTGCCTTTTTAAGTGTTGAGATCACTCAAGAGAGGTATGAGGCTTGTATGGGTTATTTCCTAAACTTGTGAAAATGAGAAAGAGCTGTAAAGAGGTGGTCGGTCTTCGTCTATTGAAGTAAGATCATTAGTGGACGCCAGTGACCTCGAAAGAGGAGGAATTGGAAGTGCATGTAGGTCACAATGACCGAACCACTATAAATTCTGGTGTGCTCATTTTCATTCTGCTTTCCATTACTATCATTACTTTTTTTATGATAACAAAATATATATATATATATATACATATATATATTTACGTAAGAGAGCGTAAGTGTAGTGAAAGCAAGATGAGGAGAAGAAGCACTTTGCTATGAAATGATTTGCAGTTAAAGAAAATTGCTCAAAACGAAATGCAAACCAAATTTAGAGTGGTTTGGTCAACGTGACCTACATCCACTTTCGGATTCCTCCTCCGATGAGGTCTTCAGCATCCACTAAAGGCCTTCCTTCAATAGGTGAAGACCGAACACCTCTTTACAGCACTTTCTTCTTTTCCCGGGTTTAGGAGATGAACCCTTATAGGTCTCACTCTTTCTTGGATGGTTACAAGGTTAAGAGATGAAGGAGGAGAACTTTAACTTTTACAACACTTTAAGACTCAAGACTTCAAGATTAAACCAATAGTTTCGTTCCCTTTCATGCAGAAAATGGTGGGATTTTTATAGGCCCCAATGGCTTCAAAATTGGAGCCAAAAAGTGTCACATCCCCGGAATCTGGGGTACTGGCGGTACCACCACCGTTACTGGGCAGTACTAGCGCCGCTGATATGACTCTGGGTAGTACCACCACTGGTAGCACTATTGCCGACGATACCACCGCCCAGGAATCTAGGGGCACTGCTTTCCAGGCGGTGCCACCACCGGCCATATTTTCAGGGGCTGAATTGGGTGCTTAATTCGGCCCAATTCAGCCCTTTTAAGGGCCCAGTTGGCCCATAATTAAGTTAGTGGGATTACCTCCCATTCTTAGCTTAATTTATGCTCTAACTACGGTATTTAAGATATAATTTACATTTTTTCTTGTTCTGGTGCGTCAATTGCTCTTCCGGCGAGCTTCCGACGTACTTCCGGCGAACATCCGACGAACTCTCGACAATGTTCCGACGGACTCTTGGCAAGCTCCTGGACTTTATGATGATCTTCTTGGTGAGTTTCGACGAGCTTCTATGGTAAGCTCCTGGACTTCTCGGTTGGTTCCCGTAGAACTTCCGACAAACGTCCGGACTTCCGTCAAACTCTCGAACTCCCAATGAATTCTCGATCTTGACTCTGGCACAACACCTGTTTTATGTCTTACTGCCATCGTAGTTAATCCTGCAAAATATAGATTAGATCAAACAAATTACAATTGACTTCATCATCAAAATCCGAGATTCAACAATCTCCCCCTTTTTTATTATGACAATCAATTGATGATGAAGTTAACCTTAACTCCCCCTATCTATATGCCATACTTGATAAAAGACATTCTTGAATTCAAGGTCTTTGAATTCAAGAGACATATTGATAAGTTAAGTTCATTTAAACTTATCAATACACACATCATGATTCCTATCATGATCTAACATTCTCAAAATGATGTCACGGCATGACATCCATTTTTAAGTATGATATTTCAAATATGAAAGATGACAAAGATAGTAATTCATTATTCTATGGCAAGATATCAATTTGTAAAATTACAAGTTAAGCTCCTGATATCTTATCATAATGAAGATAATTTATCAAGCAAACATTTCAAGTATATATGATGAAGTACATTACATACATTTGTCATCAATTTATCACATTTTGGTATTATTTCTCCCACTTTGTCATCAACAAAAAAGAGAACAATTCAACAATGCAAGTATGGTAAAAAAAATCAAGTTTCACACTCAAAAGTTCTCATCATTAGATGTTATCAACATTAAAACGATAGATTCCAACAACTTCTCCCCCTTATCATTATAATTTTGCATGAAGAAGAGGAAAGAAGGCAAAGAGGGAATCTATGAAGAACTAAGTTTGTGAAATTATTTGAATCAAGCCAAAAAAGTTAAAATATCATGAGAAGAATTATTTGAATCAAGTCAAGGATTAAGATATCCATTGGAATTCCTTCAATTTTCATTGTAAGAATTCGTGGGAGAGGAGTATCATATGAATGAGAAATTTATGAATAAAACTTTATAGTGAGAAGAGTATTACATCAAATCTATTTCTTATCGAAAATTCATAAGAGTGAAATCCGTGAGAGATGCATTTGTCAATGACTTCCATGAATCAAACATCAAGATATGTATAAATATTTCATGCATTTATAAAATGTTTTGTCATAGCCTTTTCATCACTACTTGCATGAGGTAATATCATTAATGCTTTGTAGTACTCAAAGATTAAGAATCCGATGTATGATTAAAACTTCTCAATATTCAATAGAAATCATAATCATCAAAGTAAACATGATATTGCATCATTGTATGATAACATGCTCATCATCATGGAAACTTATAGCATCAAAGCACAAAATTTTCAACATCAAAGTAAACATGTTATTGAAGAACACAACCTTATCATCATATAAAATTCACATTATAAAATTATCAACATAGAATTTAAGTGAGTGATCAAAGAATCAAGAAAGTTCAAAAATGAAATTTAACAAATTCATGCATTCGAATAAATTAACATTCCTAATTCTCTTCTAATAAAATCAAATTGTTCTTCACTTAAGGGCTTTATAAAAATATTGGCTAATTGATGTTTCGTATCAATAAACTCTAATATTACATCATGATTATTAACATGATCTCATATAAAGTGATGCCTAATATCAATATGTTTAGTTCTAGAGTGTTGAATGAGATTTTTTGTTAAACATATTACACTTATGTTATCACATTTTATGGGAATGTTTTTAAGATGAATCTTATAATCTTCTAAAGTGTTTTTCATCCACAACTTGTGCACAACATGCACTAGCTGCAATATACTCGGCTTCGATTGTAGATAGTGCAACCGAATTTTGTTTCTTGAAAGTCCAAGAAACAAGTGTGTGTCCTAAAAATTGATATGTTCCTGATGTGCTTTTTCTATCTAATCTATATCTAGCAAAATCCGCATCAGCATAAGCAATTAGCTTAAAGTTCTCGGATTTTGGATACCATAGTTCTAGATTTGTGGTTCCTTTAAGATATCTAAGTATTCTCTTAACTGCTTTAAGATGAGATATCTTAGGATTAAATTGAAACCTAGCACAAAGTCCTACACTAAACATGATATCCGGTCTAGTTGCGGTGAGGTAAAGTAACCTTCCTATCATACCCCTATAAGCTTTTTGATCAAAGCTTTCTCCATTTTCATCAATTTCTAACTTAGTGGAGGTGTTCATAGGAGTGTTGATAGCCTTTGAGCTATCTATATTAAAACTTTTTAGCAAATCTAAAGCATATTTTGTTTGACTAAAAAATATACCATTACTTAGTTGTTTGATTTATAAGCCCAAAAAGAAAGTTAATTCCCTCATCAAACTCATTTCAAATTCAAGACTCGTACTTTTAGCAAATGACTAACATAGAGATTCATTCGTAGAACCAAAAATGATATCATCAACATAAATTTGAATAATAAAAAAATTATTTTTAAAATTTTTGATAAACAATGTAGTATCAACCTTGCCTTTAGAAAAATTATTTTCGATAAGAAATAAGCTAAGTCTCTCATACCAAGCCCTTGGGGCTTGTTTCAATCCATAGAGAGCTTTAGTTAATTTAAATACATGATTAGGGAGATTATCATTCTCAAATCTGGGAGGTTGTTCAACATAAACTTCTTCGGAAATAAATCCATTAAGAAAAACACTTTTAACATCCATTTGAAACAACTTAAAATTGTTACTACTAGCATAGGCAAGGAGCATTCTTATGGCTTCTAATCGTGCCATAGGAGCGAAGGTCTCTTCATAATCAATCTCTTCTTCTTGGTTGAAACCTTTGGTCACTAATCTAGCCTTGTTTCTAACCATGGTACCAAATTCATCTTGCTTATTTTTAAAGATCCATTTAGTACCAAAAACTAAATGGTCATTTGGCCTAGGAACAAGCTTCCACACCTTATTATTTTCAAATTGATTTAACTCATCTTGCATTGCAATGACCCATGAATCATCTTTCAAGGCCTTGTCAATGCATTTTGATTCAATTTAGGAGAGAAAAGTGGCGTTGGCATAAAAATTCTTAAGAGAAGAATGAGTTTGAACCCCTTTAGATGTCTCCTATGATTAGCTCCTTAGGATGAGCATCTACATACTTCCAATCCTTGGGTAAGAATGTTTCAGAAATAGATGCATCCAAGTTGCTAGATGAAGAAAGGGTTTCATTTAAATTCAAAGCATCAAAATTAACATCATCATCAAAATCATTTTTCTTAATTTCGGAAACCTCATTAAAAACAACATGAATGGATTCTTCTATAATCAAAGTTCTTTTATTAAAGATACAAAATGCTTTAGAAATAGAAGAATAGTCAAGAAAAATTTCTTCATTGGATTTAGCATCAAATTTTCCTAAAGCATCTTTTTCATTCAAGATAAAAACACTTCACCCAAAAATTTTAAAATATGAAACATTAGGTTTTTTATTGTTCCACAACTCATAAGGAGTTTTGGTGAGTAAGTGTCTTACTAGAACTCTATTTATGACATAGCATGTCATGTTTACGGCTTCGGCCCAAAAATATTTGGGCAGGCTATGTTCATTTAACATGGTTTTTGTCATTTCTTGTAAGTTTATATTCTTTCTTTTTACTACTCTATTTTGTTGAGGATTTCTTGGAGTAGAGAAGTTATGGTTGTATCCATTAGATTCACAAAATTCTTGGAAATCATGGTTTTGAAATTCACCACCGTGATCACTTCGAATTGACGAAATCATAAAACCCTTTTCATTTTGAACAAGTTTACAAAACTTAGAGAAATACCTAAAGCATTCACTTTTGTGTGCTAAAAAATAAGTCCATGTGTATCTACTATAATCATCCACGATGATAAATGTGTATTTGCTACCTCCTAGGCTTGATGTAGCAATTGGTCCGAACAAGTCCATATAGATCAATTGCAAAGGTCTAGAGGTGCTTATTTGGTTCATAGGTTTGAAGCTACATTTTATTTGTTTTCCTAGTTGACAAACATCACACACATTATCTTTGATGAACTTGATATGAGGAATTTCTCTTACAAGTTCTTTAGATGAAATTTGGGTGATTAGTTTCATGCTAGAATGACCTAATCTCCTATGCCAAAGCCAAGCATCATCATTCAAAACTAAAAAACACATTCTATTGCAAAGATCATTAATGTCAATGGTGTATATGTTATTTTGTTTTAGTACAATCATAGATGTGTTTTTGTGTAGTTTTTCAATAATACAAGCATTAGATTCAAATTTAACAATATATCCTTTATCACACAATTGACTAATGCTCAAGAGGTTATTCTTTAAGCCATCAACTAACAATACATCTTCAATAAAGAAGTTTGATTTGTTACCTATGGTTCCTTTGCCCCTTGTTGTTATCTCCGAAGGTGACATATCCTTCATCTATGCTAGTGAGCTTAGAGAATTGAGATGGATCTCCGGTCATATGCCTTGAGCATCCACTATCAAGGTACCATCTCTTGCTCCTGGCTTATGATGGTAAACATTTCTACAAAAAAGGATGATTTTTAGGTACCCATTTGACCTTGGTGTTAGGATCAAGAGCACTAAGAGGAGGGGGGGTGAATTAGTGCAGCGGATAAAAACATCAACTTCGTCAAATCTCTCGTATGATAAAAACCGTTTCCGATGTAAAACCGATTTTGGAAACTTAGCTTGAAAGCATACGTAAATGTATTGAAGGCAATAAGCTATTGAAGGGGTTTGCAGTAAGGTAATAGCAGGAAACAAAATGCAAACCAGATAAGACGGGAGTTTATAGTGGTTCGGTCAATCGTGACCTACATCCACTCCTCTGATTCCTCTTCCGTCGAGGCCACCGGCATCCACTAACGATCTTCCTTTACGAGGCGAAGATCAACCTCCTTCTTTCACCCCTCTTCTCCTTTTACCGGGTTTAGGAGACAACCCTTACAAGCACTCACTCTCCTCTCTAAAACAGAATCTTAACACTTAAGCTAAAGGAGGGATTTCTCAACTAATTTCTACAGTGTTTCTTTCCTTTTTTGCTCTCTGTGCTTGTGTGAATTAACCAAGGATGGGAGGGGTATTTATAGGCTCCAAACTGGTTTGAATTTGGAGCTCAAAAATGTCATCTCCAGGATTTTCGGGGTCCTGGCGGTACCACCTCCTGACAGGGGTGGTACAATCGCCTGGCAGCTCGGAGACTGAGCCTCTGGGCGGTGCCACCGCCTGACAGGGGCGGTCTGCCTAGTCTCGCTCGGAGACTGAGCCCAAGCGGTGCCACCGCCTGACTAGGGCGGTTGCACCGCCTAGTCTCGCTCGAAGACTGAGCTCAGGCAGTGCCACCGCCTGACCTGGGCGGTTGCACCGCCCAGCTTTCCTGGGAGACTATCTCCTGGGCGGTTCCACCGCCTAGTAGGAATTCTGGTCCAAATGGGTTGATCCATTCAGCCCAATTTGGGTCTATCAAGGGCCCAATTGCCCCCAGATTAAGTTAATGGGATCACCTCTCATTCCTAACTTAATCTACATGCTAACTACGATATTTCTTAAGACTTTTACTGCAACTTGCTCCGGTGCGTCAATCGCTTCTTCCGACGAGCTTCCGGCGAACTTCCGGTGAACATCCAATGAACCTTCAGTGATGCTCCGGCAAACTTCCGACAAACTCCTGGACATACGAAGATCCACTTAGTGAGTTTCGACAAGCTTCTTTGGCAAGCTCCTGGACTTCTCGGATTTGTTCCCGCAGAACCTCCGACGACCGTCCGGACTTCCGTCAAACTCTCGAACTCCCAACGTGATCATGGTCTTGACTCCAGCGCAACTCCTGCTACATGTCTTACTTCCATCGTAGTTAATCCTGCACATGTAAAACAAAACTTCGATCGAGACAATTAATCCTAAGCAATTAACCAAGTTGTCCGGCATGTCATTGGTCCCTCGACGCTTCATCCGATTATTCGGCGCATCGTCCTCTCCTGTGGCTTATTGCCCAATCGACCAGTTGACTCCATAACTCCGATATCCTTGGCACAATACCTGCTCTTCTTGGCCCGAGTCTATAGCCCGAAGCCTTATGTCGATACGTCGACCGATCCACCGGCCCAACGTCCAATATTCTGACATGTTCCTCCGGCACAACATGATTTTTCCTGCTTTAATTGTCTCATCCCGATCGAAGCATCCTATGTCACTCAAAACGCAGATTAAAACATAAACGCAATTATCAATTGGTTTCATCATCAAAATACGAGATTCAACAATCTCCCCCTTTTTGATGATGACAACCAATTGATGACGGAGTTAAACTTAACTCCCGGAGTTTAAACAAACTCCCCCTATCAATATGCTATATTGATAGAACCTTGAATTCAAACTGAATTCAAGTCATTGCAATATTCTGTTGAATCTCGTATTTTGATGATGAAACCACTTGATATGTGTTTATAATTTAAACTGCATTTTGAGTGATGCAGGTCTACTCGATCAGGATTAGACAGTTAACGTAGGAGGAATTGACGTTGTGCCGGAGGAGATCACGTTAGGATATTGGATGGCAAAAGACTTCGGATGTCGGGCATCGGGCCAAGAGTGGAATTGCGCCAAAGATATCGGGGTTGCGGAGGTCAACCGCCGATTGGGCAACAAGCCGCAAGAGAGGACGATGCGCTGAAGAATCGGACGAAGCGCTAACCAATAACGTGCCGGGCAACAGAATGTCAATTCGTGTTGTAATAATTGTCTAAATCAGAGTAGAGTTTTGGCTTGTGTGTGCAGGATTAACTACGATAACGACGAAGACATAAAGCAAAACAAAGTGTTAGAGTCAAGCGCAAAGGATTTGTTGCGAGTTCGAGAGTTGGACGAAAGTCCGAAGGTTTATCGGGAATGCTGCCGGAACTAGCCGAGAATGAGTAGGGAGCTTGCTGAAGGGTTTTTCGGAAGCTCGCCGGAAGGTTCGTTGGAAAGTTCACGGAGCTCACCGAGAATGATCGGAGCTTGCCGAAGAAGCTCGTTGGAACTCGCCAAGATCAAATCATGAAGTCAAGGGGCTTGTCGGGAGTCCGCAAAATGGTTTCCGAGAGTTTATCGGAAGACCGTCGGAAGTTCGCCGGAAGCTCGCCGGAAGAAGTCTTGACTTGTGGACTTTGTAATAGCTTAGGAAATGTCTTTAAATTCATAGTTAGCACATTAATTAAGGTTAGGATTAGGTGTTAATCCTATAACCCAAGTAGGGGCCAATTGGGCCCAAAATTAGACTTGGTTTGGGCTAAATTTAAAGCCCAACCAGTGAACCGGAGAGTCTGGCAGTCGCACCGCCAGACTGGGCGGTTGTACCGCCCAGCACCCGAGAGCTGGGCGGTGGCACCGCCAGTCCACTGTCAGTGTTAGACACTGACAGGCGGTGGCACCGCCACTAACAAGCGATGGCACCGCCAGCATCGGAAATCAAAGAGAATTCAAATTTTGGAGCCCAAATTTGAATCCTCTTGAGGCCTATAAATACCCCTCAAATCTCAACTGAGATGACAACATTTTGAGAAGCAATTGATTGAGAGAAAGGTCTTAGAAAAGCCTTAGCAAGTCTTGTTTTCAATTTGCTAGTGTTCACCTCCTTCTTTCTTGCTGAAAATCTGTAAAAGAGTGAACCGCTTGTAAAAAGTTGTAAGAGGGGTATTTGCCCTTCCCTTTCAAGAGATTTGCTAGTGGAAGGTGGGAGCCTCATCGAAGAGGGCCTCGCAAGTGGATGTAGGTCATTTGACCGAACCACTTTAAAATATGCGTGATCTCTAGTTTTCATTTCATTATTGCTATTTACATTACTGCAAACCTTCTTACGTGCTTTATTTCCTCATTACCTTTGCTGCACCACTTCATGAATACGCTTTCAAGTTAAGCACTTCCGAGTTCGATTTTTATCGTACGAAAGATTTGTCAAAACCGACGTTTTAATCCGCTGCACTAATTCACCCCCCCCCCCCCCCCCCCCCCCTCTTAGTGCCGCTCTGATCCTAACAATTGGTATCAGAGCCCGGTATTTCTCATTTCGGATTTACACCCGAGAGAAATGACTCTTCATGGCTTTCAAGAGGGCTTATCGGTTTTTCGTCCACCGTTGTTTAACGGATTGGACTACACTTATTGGAAAACTCGAATGAGAGTTTTCTTGATTTCTATGAATTTGGATTTATGGAATATTGTTGAAAATGGTTTTCAACTTCCCTCTAAACCGATGAACGAATGGTCGGATTTGGAGAAGAAGTATTTTTTCTTTAAACACAAAGGCTATGAATGCCTTATTTTACGCTTTGGATAAAAATGAGTTCAATCGGATTTCAACGTGCGAAACAGCTTTTGATATTTAGCGAACACTTGAAATCACGCACAAGGGAACTAGTAGAGTCAAAGACTCGAAAGTTAACATTTTATTGCATGATTTTGAGTTTTTTCGAATGCAACCAAGCAAGACTATAGGCGACATGTACCCCCGTTTCACGGATGTCGTCAATAATCTATGAGTTCTTGGTAAATCTTTTTCGAATTTTGATCTCGTAAGCAAGATCTTAAGATCCCTTCCAAAAAGGTGGGATCCTAAAATAACCGTAATACAAGAAACAAAAGATTTAAATATTTTTCCACTTGAAGAACTAATTGGTTCGTTGATGACATATGAAACGGTGCACAATGCACATGATAAACATGATGAATGAAATCACCTTCCAAAGAATATGAAGGATTTGGAACTCTAGACAAATGAATACCACTTGAGCAATGACTCAAGTGATGAGGACAATGATGAACTTGAACTTCGAACACTAAATCTTAATAAGTTCATTAAACAAAAATCTAAAATAAACAATGAACTTGAACGGAGGAAGAGGCCAAAGAAGAGGAAGGCAACCAAGGATGAATTAAAAACTTCCAAAGGTGAAACGGTGAATTGGGCTTTGACGAGCTTCGACTACAAGGTAAGTAACTCAACTCTCTTGAATTATTTTGAAATTACTTGATGTCTTTCATGAGTGCTTACTTTAGAATAGGAAATAAAAAATTATTTTTCAAAAATTATATCATGTTTTTCTTTTTAGCATCTTTGAAAAATTAAAAATTTTGATCATGAAAAGTATATTGCTAAGGTTTCATGCATGTTATGTTTTTGAAATGTTGAATGATGTATGCAACATTATGGATGATAGTTATATGATATGTGATAATGCTTAGGATTAATCCATGCATGTGAATTTTGATGATTTTATGTCATGCATGAGTTTTTGAAGTAAATGTTGATTTGATACTCTCATTTTGGATTAACATGTTTTTGGTTTAATCATTTTTATGACGTATTAAGATGGCATAGTGCATGTACATATATGTATGAATTTCTTGATAGTCTTTTGATGATAGATGTGATATCATGATGTTTTATTTTTGATGTGTTTGGTCTTGACGGCTTTATGACGAAACTTATGTTTTGATTTTAAATGATGATACATGTTTTTACAAAAAGACTTGAACACCCTCACATGAAATCAATTGTATGAAATGGAAATGAATTTTATATCCTATTGAGATTAATGAATTTAGTTTACCAATCTTGTGAATCTCATGAAAATAAACATGATGAATATTTTGAAAATAAATGAGTGTATCATGCATTTGGTCTTAATGATTTCTCTTGAACATACTTTTTGAAATCATACTTGATAATGAATATCAAGATATTAAAAGGATGTTATCATGGAATCATGCTTGATAATTTATTTTACGAAATTTACCTTTCTATCTTGAATGTTGACATTTTTTTTTTAAAGCAAAGGCATGCTCATAAAAAGCAAATCACATGAATAGAAATTTATAAAAATGAAATGTAATCCTCTATCTTATTGATTTTTTAATAAATTTATGCTTGTCATATATGAATTTATTGAATGTAATTTTGAGGATGATTTCAGATTTGACAAATGCTTGATTCGTATTTACGACATAAGATACATTTTAAATATGAATCATGCTTCAATCATGTTAAATGCTTCAATCATTTTCTATCTCTAGAGTTCTCGATTTTGATGAAATACAAGTGATAAATTCATTTATGATATCTTGTAAACCACTTGAATTATGAATGAGTTTTTTTTATGATATGTTAAAAGAATCACTTAAAAAGAAAATGCTTTTCCCATCTTATCGAGATTAATGATTTCATGATATTGTGTGAATCTCGAAATTGATTTTGATGAAATAGTAATAATATTATTCATGTTATGAATCTCAAAAATGATAATTTGATTATGATTTTTTTTTTTTGAATTAACTTGAATGAAATTTTGTTTTAACCGAATCATGAACTTTCCCTTGACTTCTTAACTTAAGAATTCTGAAGAAACATGATGATTACTTGATATTTGATACTTGAAATTTCTTGTAAAATATGATCTTGATAAGAATATTTCAAGTTGCTCTTTGTGCTATATCTTTTCAAATGAATCATGAGCCCTGATATTATATATTTCATAATATAGAAATAACAAGATTTCTTTGTCTTGTATGTCTTGTGTGATGATTGTACATCAATTTGCTTTATTATGAATTATATGAATCTTGATCGTGAACTTGTTAAGAAGAATTTTAATGAACCATGAATCATATCTTTGGTATTCACGAATTGATCCTTATTGATATCTTTCATGAATTCTTTGCATATTTGGCTTGTTGAATGGTTGAAATTTTTAGCCATTGAGTTCTCCCTTCTTTTCGATAATGATAAATGGGGAGTTAGTTTACTAACTTGCATATTTCAAAGGAAGAAAAATTTGCTAGCTTATAAAACTTGCATATTTCAAGAAGCAAGAGTTGCTTTCTTGAACATCTCTAAATTGCTAGCTTGCAAGTTCTAAAATATTATAAAATTACTAGATTGCATGATGATAAAAATTTAATATTATATTTTTCATTCAATAAGTTGAACCCATATAACAAACACTTGATTGTAGTACTTCTTTTTGTTGATGACAAAGGGGGAGAAGTATGTTGATGGCATGACATGTGATGCATAAGTTTTATGCATATGTTCATGATGATGTGTTGCAAGTATTCGTGATGAATATTGCAACGACTTGAATTCAGTTTGAATTCAAGGTTCTATCAATATGGCATATTGATAGGGGGAGTTTGTTTAAACTCCGGGAGTTAAGGTAAACTCCGGGAGTTAAGGTTAACTCCGTCATCAAGTGGCTGTCATCATCAAAAAGGGGGAGATTATTGAATCTCGTATTTTGATGATGAAACCACTTGATATGTGTTTATAATTTAAACTGTATTTTGAGTGATGCAGGTCTACTCGATCAGGATTAGACAGTTAACGTAGGAGGAATTGATGTTGCGCCGGAGGAGATCACGTTAGGATATTGGATGGCAGAAGACTTCAGACGTCGGGCATCAGGCCAAAAGCAGAATTACGCCAAGGATATCGGGGTTACGGAGGTCAACCGCCGATTGGGCAACAAGCTGCAAGAGAGGACAATGCGCTGAAGAATCGGACGAAGCGCTAACTAATAACGTGCCGGGCAACAGAATGTCAATTTGCATTGTGATAATTGTCTAGATCGGAGTAGAGTTTTGGCTTGTGTGTGCAAAATTAACTACGATAACGATGAAGACATAAAGCGAAACAAAGTATCGGAGTCAAGCGCAAAGGATTTGTTGCCAGTTCGAGAGTTCGACGGAAGTCCGAAGGTTCATCGGGAATGCTGCCGGAACTAGCCGAGAATGAGTAGGGAGCTTGCCGAAGGGTTTTTCGGAAGCTCGCCGGAAGGTTCGTTGGAAGTTCACGGAGCTCACCGAGAAAGATCGGAGCTTGCCGAAGAAGCTTGTTGGAACTCGGCAAGATCAAATCGTGAAGTCAAGGAGCTTACCGGGAGTCCGCAGAATGGCTTCCGAGAGTTTATCAGAAGACCGCCGGAAGTTCGTCGGAAGCTCACCGGAAGAAGTCTTGACTTGTGGACTTTGTAATAGCTTAGGAAATGTCTTTAAATTCGTAGTTAGCACGTTAATTAAGGTTAGGATTAGGTGTTAATCCTATAACCCAAGTAGGGGCCAATTGGGCCCAAAATTAGACTTGGTTTGAGCTAAATTTAAAGCCCAACCAGTGAACAGGAGAGTCTGGTGGTGGCACCGCCCAGCACTTAGAGCTGGGTAGGCGGTGGCATCGCCCAGCACCGAGAGCTGGGCGGTGGCACCGCTAGTCCACTATCAGTGTCAGACTCTGACAGGCGGTGGCATCGCCACTGATAGGCGATGGCACCGCCAGCATCGGAAACCAAGGAGAATTCAAATTTTGGAGCCCAAATTTGAATCCTCTTGAGGCCTATAAATACCCCTCAAATCTCAGCTGAGATGACAACTTTTTGAGAAGCAATTGATTGAGAGAAAGGTCTTAGAAAAACCTTAGCAAGTCTTGTTTTCAATTTTCTAGTGTTCACCTCCTTCTTTCTTGCTGAAAATCTGTAAGAGAGTGAACCACTTGTAAAAAGTTGTAAGAGGGGTATTTGCCCTTCCCTTTCAAGAGATTTGCAAGTGGAAGGTGGGAGCCTCATCGAAGAGGGCCTCGCAAGTGGATGTAGGTCATTTGACCGAACCACTTTAAAATCTGCGTGATCTCTGGTTTGCATTTCATTATTGCTATTTACATTACTACAAACCTTCTTACGTGCTTTATTTCCTCATTACCTTTGCTGCACCACTTCACGAATATGCTTTCAAGTTAAGCACTTCCGAGTTCGATTTTTATCGTACGAAAGATTTGTCAAAACCGACGTTTTAATCCGCTGCACTAATTCACCCCCTCTTAGTGCCGCTCCGATCCTAACATATTCATCATGAATACTTGCAATACGTCATCATGAACTTATGCATAAACTTATGCATAACATCATACTTCTCCCCCTTTGTCATCAACAAAAAGGAGAAGTCCAACTTTAATGTGTTTGTAGTATTAATTCAACTTATTGCATGAAAAACATAATATCAAGTTTTATCATCATGCAGTTTTGAAGCTTGAAAATTTAGCAAGTGTTACATCATGCTTAGAACATTCAAGCTATCAAGTTTTAGATATGCAAGTTTTACAGCATACAAGATAGCGCTTTTGGTAATGTTCCAGATAGCAAGTTCTACATCATGCAAGCTAGCAATGTTATAATATTTTAGAACATGCAAGCTAGCAATTTGGAGAAGTTCAAGATAGCAACTCTTGCTTCTTAAAATATGCAAGTTTTACAATATACAAGCTAGCAAATTCAAAGATATGCAAGTTGGCATATTTGCTTTGCGATAGGTAGGATAGCACTTTTGCTTCTAGAAATATGCAAGTTAGCAATCTTTGCTTTACTTTTGAGATGAGCAATTTTTTTGCTTCCTTTGCAAAGTTTGAGCTAGCAATTTTGCTTCCGTTGCAAAGTGCAAGTTAGCATGTTTTGCATCTTGAGATAGGCATGATAGCATATTTTTGCATTTTATTGAGATTTCAAGCTAGCAATTCTCGGTGATGTTCAAGATAGCATTTTCTTCTCTTTTGAGAAATACAATTTTTGCTTTCTTCTTGAATTGTGCAAGCTAACTATCTCCCCCTAGTCATTGTCAAAAAGAAGGGAAGACCCTTTCTAAAGAAGGGAAGACCCTTTATGTCAATTTCTAAATCATGACAAAGGTGAGTAATCATTCTTATTTCAAAATTCCATAATTGAGATAAACCTTGAATTCAAATTAAGACAATTTTAATCATGATTAACATCATATGCAATACATCACATAAAAAGCATAAGTATTGCATGCATCATTTAGCAACAAATCATAGCTTTTCTATTGAATCTCGTATTTTGATGATGAAACCAATTGATATGTGTTTATATTTTAATCCACGTTTTGAGTGACGCAGGATGGTTCGATCAGGATGAGACAATTAAACTAAGAAAAATCATGTTGTGCCGAAGGAACATGTCAGAAGATTGGACGTCAGGCCGGTGGATCGGTCGACGTATCGATAGAAGGCTTCGGGTCGTGGACTTGGGCATCGGGCCAAGAAGAGCGGGTATTGCGCCAAGGATATCGGAGTTACGGAGTCAACTGGCCGATTGGGCAATAGGCCGCAGGAGAGGACGATGCACCGAATAATCGGACGAAGCGTCGAGGAACCAGTGACATGTCGGACAACTTGATTAATTGCTTAGGATTAATTATCTCGATCGAAGTTTTGTTTTACATGTGCAGGATTAACTATGATGGAAGTAAGACATGCAGCAGGAGTTGCGCCAGAGTGAAGACTATGATCACGTTGGGTGTTCGAGAATTCGACGGAAGTTCGGACGGTCGTCGGAGGTTCTGTAGGAACAAATCCGAGAAGTCCAAGAGCTTGCCAAAGAAGCTCGTCGGAACTTGCCAAGTGGATCGTCGCAAGTCTAGGAGTTTGTCGAAAGTCCGCAGGAGCATCACCGAGGGTTCATCGGATGATCGACGGAAGCTCGCCGGAAGCTCGTTGGAAGAAGCGATTGACGCACCGGAGCAAGTTGCAGTAAATGTCTTAAGAAATTCGTAGTTAGCACGATGATTAAGTTAGAAATGGGAGGTGATCCCATTAACATAATCTTGGGGCAATTGTGCTAGTCATATGTGCCCAGCAAGCCAATCACGTGAGTGATGGCACGTGTGACTTGATACATAATCTTTTTGCTTATTATATTTTGGCGTATATCACTTTATAACTATTGCATAAATGCATATATATATTGTGATGTCCTTGGATTTGTGCAATGGGAATCGGATCGTGATGAGATCACGATAATGAGATCGATTCACCTTTAAACACATATCCTAAATAATCCCGGTCATAGGTTACTCGAGAGAGACATCGTGATAACCGGATAGACTGGTGTGCTGTATACACGTCCATATGATGGATGCAGCTGGTCTCATTGCTGCTCGTGTAGGGACACTAGGGATACAGTACAGGTGCTCATTGGAGAATGAGTTCACTGATTGATCCGCTTACGGAATGCTGGATGGTTGATGATGCCTTATTGTCAGACAGCGATTCCGTAGTCCTAGTGGTGTATCTGGTCCTTAGACTTGAGACACCAAGGATGTCCTGTATGAGTGCTCCACTCTTTGATACTAGACTTATAGGTTTGGCTGTCCCCAGATCTAGTACAGCTGGTCATTGGGAGTGGTAGTCGACCTTACGAGGGCTATTGAGTGTCAATAGAGGATCATCCACTCTCGGCGTCATGAGAGGAATATCCCATTTGTTCTTGCTCATACAAATCCCTGGCCAGGGTCATTCGGGTTGAGAGAGAAAGAGTTCTCCGGGAGAATCCGATTAGAGCGAGACTCGAATAGAAACCGTATGGGTCTGACAGCACCATGCTCAATATACGGTCTCTGGGATATTAGATGGATGAGGGACTATAGGTACATGGTAACTGAGGATAGACAGGTCCAATGGATTGGATTCTCCTGTATCGTCTGGGGACTACGACGTAGTGGCCTAGTACGTCCGTAGTCGATGAGTCAAGTGAATTATTACACAGATAATAATTCACTGAGTTAGAAGGAGTTCTGACAGGTATGACTCACGGCCAGCTCGATATTGGGCCTAGAGGGTCACACACATATGGTAGGTATTGCGATGAGTAGAGGTTCGGATATGAGATATCCGACGGAGCCCTTGTCTTATTGGATGCAGATCCAATACCCACTAGGGAAGGACCCATTAGGGTTTGACATGGGATCTCTATAAATAGGAGGGATTCACAGCCTCATAGGCTAGAGTCTTTGCTTGCCTTTCCTATTCTCCTCGCCCTCTCCACCTCAGAGCAGGCCTGGAGTTTTGAGGAGCGTCGTCGCAACCCTGCTGTGTGGATCACCGCTAGAGAGGAGGACGCTTGACCTCCTTCACCCTCTCCTAAGGATCTGCAAGGAAACAGGGATATACGATCTCCCTAGGTAACACAATCTCTATACGCAGTTTTGTGTTTTGCGGATTTTTGCGCACCAATCTTCGCACGACGACGAACATCTTTTTGGGAATCGGGGATTTTTGTTTTCTTGTTCTTCCGCTGCGCATATGATGTCGCCCCCCAATGATTTCCCAACAGTGGTATCAGAGCCAGGTTGTTCGTGCGAATGATTGGTTTTGAACTACGTGTATTGTGTTTAGGAAGAATTTTGACGTCAAAATCGTTGACACAAAAGCGAGGAAGGGCAGCAACAGTTGCTGCCCTCGATCTGCATGCCTGCAGCCACCTGCAGCGGCAGCCGCAGCCGCAGCCAGGCAGCACAACGCCGGCGCATGCGCAAGCGCTGTGCCTGCAGCAGCCGGCCGGCAGTCTGCTTGCAGTAGGCTTGCTGCTGGCGGGGCTGGCAGCCCACGGGCAGAGGCGCCCAGGGCAGCGGCGCCTGCCGCCGCTGCTCCCGCGGGCGAAACCCCCCCACAGGGGCGGCCGCCCGGCGGGACAGCACCGCCTGCGGAGGCAGCGACGCCCGAAGGGGGAGCCCACCTGCAGCGGCAGCGCCGCCAGCGGGCGTGCCACCTGCAGGCGAGGGCAGCGCCCTCGCCTCGCCGCACAGGCCGCCGCCGGCAGGGTGGCAGTGGCGGCAGCAGCGAAAAGGGGAAAGGGCATTAGGGTTTTCTGGGAAAAAGATAGTTTTGCCCCTCTGAATTTGAGAAATTCCAGTTTCTATCTTTTGTCCAAATTACGAAAATACCCTTAGGAATTGAGAAATTCCCTACATGTCCCTGATTTTAGAAAAATATTAATTAATTAAAAGGTTTAGTTGATTATTATTTTTATTATTATCTAGTAGTCCTATGTGATGATGATTATTTATACATGTGATGTATGATGTGTGGACGGATGATCATGGACCGTGTGATGTGTGTACTTGTGATTATTATTATTGAGGTCTGCGAACCTCCATTATATTTCTCGTTTATTGTCGGGCTTGCGTGCCTATGATTAAGTTGTAATCATATGAGGAGGTGCAGCGGGAGCGTGGATTCGATAGCGGGACCCACGAGACGGACGATCGTGATGCATGGAGATGCTTCAAGATGTCGACGAAACCGACGAGGACGAGATGGACGATCACAGGTCATGGAGATGCACCGTTGCACACATAGATCTTGATGTGAGTGATTAGGCCTACTGGCTCGGGCCTAATCATATTAGGTTGTGTTCCATGATCATCTGGTGTGATTGCTTATACACATACTAGATATGTATATATATTTGCATGCGATTTAGATATATATTAAATATGTATATGTGTGACATGTCATATTAGGAGACCAAATTATAGAAACATCTCTCGATAATATTAAGTCGGTAAACGTGAGGCAATTAGATTGACCCACGTGGCCTTCCATCGTTATGAGTAGGAACCGATTCCCGGTGTAGGTTGAGTTGGTCGAGTCCCTCGAGACTCACCTATATCGCGATAGGCTATCTTGCTTACGACATAGAGATGTCACCGGTGACCTGAGGGCATGGTATGCTTGGTCGAGTCCCTCGAGGGTATATCATCAAATCAGACTCATCTTGTAACGAAGGTGTTGACTTAACCGAGCATCATGGTTGGTCGAGTCCCTCGAGGCCATGGTGATTCGGAGGCCGAACAGGACGGGAATCACAAGGAGTTGTGATCGGCAAGAGTTGCCTACCTTTTAGGCTTAGTGTGATTGGTCGAGTCCCTCGAGGTTACACTAAGACGCTGATTGGATCCTGATCCCCACTAGAAGTCTGCAGGAGACTTCCGTTTCACGTGCTGAGGGTGTCGCGTGACTCGTTAGTAAAATAGTAGGAGCATATTAAGATAGAAGTCCATATCTTGATAGTTTATTTCTTGCAAAATCTGCATGTTATTCATTTCTGCTACATCTTTATTTTCAGAAAATGTCGCTTTCAAATCCCTTACGTGGCATACTTGATGTCAACCGTCTCACTGGTCCAAATTATACGGATTAGCTCCGTAACTTGAGAATTGTTCTCACAGCGGAGAAAATCATGTACGTCCTTGATATAGTGATGCCTACGCCCGAAGAAGGGGCAAACGAGGATGAGATCGCTCGCTACGTGAAATACATTGATGACTCCACTCTTGCTCAGTGCTATATGTTGGGCTCTATAACTCCTGAGTTACAGAGACAACATGAAAAGATGGATGCCAGATCCATTCTCCTACATGTCCGCAAATTGTTTGAGGAACAGGGAAGGACTCAACGATATGAGATATCCAAGAGCCTTTTCCGCGCTAGGATGACTGAGGGGACACCGGTTCAGAACCATGTCCTAAAGATGATTGAGTGGATAGAGAAACTCACAGGTCTAGGAATGGTCCTAGAGGATAACTTGTGTGTGGACATTGTGCTTCAATCCCTACCAGATTCCTTTTCACAGACTCTCCCAGAGCTCCTCAATATGTTGAGGGAGAAAGAGAGTACTATTAAGAAAGAGAAGCCAGTTCTCTACACTGGTGAGACCAGAAAGAAAAGGAAAGCAGAAAGGTCCCTTAAGAAGGGAAAGGGCAAGGGCAAACAAGGTAAAGCAAAAGTTGCTAAGAAAGACCCAGCAAAGGACAAAGGCCAGTGCTTCCACTATGGTAAAGAGGGGCATTGGAAGAGAAACTGCAAAGAGTACCTTGCAGAAATGGCGAAACAAAAGCTTGATGAAGCTTCAGGTACATTCATGATCAGTCTCCATTTGTCAGACTCTTATGATAACACATGGGTATTGTATACCGGTAGTGCTTATCATATATGCAATTCGTTGCAGGTTCTGGCAAGGCCTAGGAGACTAGAGAGAGGCGAGATGGACCTCAAGATGGGTAATGGAGCAAAAGTTGCTGTATTAGTTGTTGGCGAGGTTGCCCTACATCTGCCTAGTGGAGCTTTTATTGCATTAGATACATGTTATTTTGTTCCTTCTATTATCAAAAATATTATCTCCATTTCATGTTTAACAGTTAGTGGATATAAATTTGTTTTTGAGAACAATGGTTGTTCGATATTATTAGATGATAAGATCATCACGAAAGGAACATTGCATAATGGTTTATTTATGTTAGACACCACTCCACATATCATGAATGTAAATGTGTCCAAAAGGAAACGAGATGAGTTGAACAGTGCATACCTGTGGCATTGTAGGCTAGGTCATATCCATGAAAGAAGGATTCAAAAGTTGCTAAATGATGGATATCTAGATCCATTCGACTATATGTCTTATGCAACTTGTGAGCCTTGCATTCGTAAAAAAATTGACCAACTCTCCATTTAGTGGAACTGGAGAGAAAGCCACTGAGTTGTTGGAACTCATACATAGTGATGTATGTGGACCCATGTCAACTCATGCCATTGGAGGTTACTCCTACTTCATTACATTTACTGATGATTTCTCAAGGTATGGATATGTGTACTTAATGAAGTACAAGTCTGAGGCCTTTGAGAAATTCGGAGAGTATAAGAATGAGGTGGAGAACCAGACTGGAAAGAGTATCAAAACTCTTCGATCAGATCGAGGAGGTGAGTACTTAAGTACAGAGTTTACTCAGTTCCTTAAGGACCATGGGAAATTATCCCAATGGACACCTCCTTACACACCTCAGCTCAATGGTGTCTCTGAAAGGAGAAATCGTACTTTATTAGATATAGTACGGTCCATGATGAGTTTCGCTGACCTACCCATCTCATTCTGGGGATATGCCCTAGAAACCGCAGCTTACATTCTGAACAGAGTTCCAACTAAGTCGGTAGTGTCTACACCATATGAGATATAGAAAGGGAAAAAGTCTGATCTTAAGGTTGTTAAGATTTGGGGCTGCCAGCCCACGTTAAAAGACACAACCCCGATAAGTTAGAATCAAGGACAGAGCGATGCAAATTTGTGGGATACCCCAAGGAAACTTGTGGGTATTATTTCTATCATCTCGAGGACCAAAAGGTCTTTGTAGCTAAGAGAGCAGTGTTCCTTGAGAAGGAACACATTCTTGGCGGAGACAGTAGGAGAATGATAGAGTTGAGCGAAGTTAGAGAACCAAGCTCAAGCACCACTCTACAGCCCGAGTCTATTCAGGTACCTAATACACAAAATTCAACTTTACGCAGGTCTGATAGAATATCTCATCCTCCTGAGAGATATGTGGGACATATTAGAGGAGAGGATGCTGAGGATATTGATCCTCAGACCTACGAGGAGGCTATTATGAGTATAGACTCCGGGAAGTGGTAAGAAGCCATGAATTCTGAGATGGATTCTATGTACTCCAATAAGGTTTGAAACCTAGTTGATGCGCCCGAAGGTATTGTACCCATCGGTTGCAAATGGATCTTTAAGAAAAAGATCGGAGTAGATGGAAAGGTAGAGACCTATAAAGCAAGGCTAGTGGCTAAAGGGTATCGTCAAAGGCAAGGTGTTGACTACGACGAAACCTTTTCACCCGTAGCAATGCTAAAATCCATCAGAATTCTATTGGCTATTGCAGCACACTATGATTATGAGATCTGGCAGATGGATGTGAAAACCGCACTCAATGGGAACCTCGAGGAGGAGGTGTATATGATGCAACCTGAGGGATTCGTGTCCAAGAACTGCCCAGATAAAGTGTGTAGGTTGCTTAAATCCATTTATGGACTAAAGCAAGCTTCCCGAAGTTGGAACATAAGATTTGATGAGTTAATCAGATCTTATGACTTCGTTAAGAACGAAGATAAGCCTTGTGTGTACAGGAAGGTAAGTGGGAGCGCTATCACCTTTTTGGTGTTATATGTGGATGACATCCTCATCATTGGGAATGACGTAGGAATGCTATCCACAGTAAAGACTTGGTTATCTAGACACTTCTCCATAAAGGACTTAGGGGAAGCATCCTATATCTTGGGGATTAGAATCTATAGAGATAGATCCAAGAGGATGCTTGGCTTGTCCCAGTCCAGGTACATAGAAACCATTGTCAAAAGGTTTGACATGGAAAACTCCAGAAGAAAGGGCGAACATGGATATGATACCTTATGCCTCAGCAATATGGTATATCATGTATGTCATGCTATGTACTAGGCCTGATATAGCGCATGCTCTGAGTGTCACGAGCAGGTATCAGGCGGATCCAGGCTTGGAGCACTGGAAAGCAGTAAAGTGTATCCTTAAGTACTTGAGAAGGACTAAAGATCTTTTACTAGTATATGGAGGTAATAGCCTTAAGGTTGAAGGCTTCACTGACTCAAGTTTTCAGTCTGATGTCGATGATAGCAAGTCGAATTCAGGGTATGTGTACACCTTGAATGGAGGAGCAGTGTGCTGGAAGAGTTCCAAGCAAGATACCACTACTGACTCGACCACAGAGGCGGAGTACATTGCTGCATCAGATGCAGCAAAGGAGGGAGTCTGGATGAAGAAGTTCATCACAGATTTGGGAGTCGTGCCGAGTAACGAGGAGCCGACTTCCTTATATTGCGACAACTACGGGGCGATTACTCAAATAAGGGAACCCGGGTCTCATCAGAAGTGTTCTGAGGAGGTTCCAACTTATAAGAGAGATCGTAACCCGAGGAGATGTAGTAGTGGAAAGAGTTCCATCCGAAGATAACATTGCAGATCCATTGACAAAGTCGTTGTCTCAGATTGTCTTTGAGCGTCACAGGAGTCTGATTGGGATCATACACATAGGTAATTGGCTTTAGGTCAAGTGGGAGATTGCTAGTCATATGTGCCCAGCAAGCCAATCACGTGAGTGATGGCACGTGTGACTTGATACATAATCTTTTTGCTTATTATATTTTGGCGTATATCACTTTATAACTATTGCATAAATGCATATATATATTGTGATGTCCTTGGATTTATGCAATGGGAATCGGATCGTGATGAGATCACGATAATGAGATCGATTCACCTTTAAACACATATTCTAAATAATCCCGGTCATATGTTACTCGAGAGGGACATCGTGATAACCTGATAGACTGGTGTGCTGTATACCCGTCCATATGATGGATGCAGTTGGTCTCATAGCTGCTCGAGTAGGGACACTAGGGATACAGTACAGGTGCTTATTGGAGAATGAGTTCACTGATTGATCCACTTACGGAATGCTGGATGGTTGATGATGCCTTATTGTCAAACAGCGATTTCGTAGTCCTAGTGGTGTATCTGGTCCTTAGACTTGAGACACCAAGGATGTCCTGTATGAGTGCTCCACTCTTTGATACCAGACTTATAGGTTTGGCTGTCCCCAGATCTAGTACAGCTGGTCATTGGGAGTGGTAGTCGACCTTACGAGGGCTATTGAGTGTCAATAGAGGATCATCCACTCTCGGCGTCATGAGTGGAATATCCCATGTGTTCTTGCTCATACAAATCCCTGGCCAGGGTCATTCGGGTTGAGAGAGAAAGAGTTCTCCGGGAGAATCCGATTAGAGCGAGACTCGAGTAGAAACCGTATGGGTCTGACAGCACCATGCTCGATATACGGTCTCTGGGATATTAGATAGATGAGGGACTATAGGTACATGGTAACTGAGGATAGACAGGTCCAATGGATTGGATTCCCCTGTATCGTCTGGGGACTACGGCGTAGTGGCCTAGTACGTCCGTAGTCGATGAGTCGAGTGAATTCTTACACAGATAATAATTCACTAAGTTAGAAGGAGTTCTGACAGGTATGACTCACGGCCAGCTCGATATTAGGCCTAGAGGGTCACACACATATGGTAGGTATTGCGATGAGTAGAGGTTCGGATATGATATATCCGACGGAGCCCTTGTCTTATTGGATGCAGATCCAATACCCACTAGGGAAGGACCCATTAGGGTTTGACACGGGATCTCTATAAATAGGAGGGATTCACAGCCTCATAGGCTAGAGTCTTTGCTTGCCTTTCCTATTCTCCTCTCCCTCTCCACCTCAGAGTAGGCCTGGAGTTTTGAGGAGCGTCGTCGCAACCCTGCTGGGTGGATCACCGCTAGAGAGGAGGACGCTTGACCTCCTTCATCCTCTCCTAAGGATCTGCAAGGAAACAGGGATATACGATCTCCCTAGGTAACACAATCTCTATACGTAGTTTTGTGTTTTGCGGATTTTTGCGCACCAATCTTCGCACGACGACGAACATCTTTTTAGGAATCGGGGATTTTTGTTTTCTTGTTCTTCCGCTGCGCATATGATGTCGCCCCCCAATGATTTCCCAACAAATTGGGCCCTTGACAGACCCAAATTGGGCCAAATGGATCAGCCCATTCTGACCCATATTACTTGGCCAGAGGTGGCACCGCTTGGGTCGGCGGTGGCACCGCCCAAGGCTCAGTCTCCGAGCTCTGGTTGGGCGGTACAACCGCCCTAGTCAGGCGGTGGCACCACCTGAGCTCGGTCTCCGAGCTCTAGCAAGAGATGCAACCGGCCCTGACAAGAGGTGCAACCGCCCAGAGGCTCAGTCTTCGAGCTCTGTCAGGCAGTGCAACTGCCCCAGTCAAGCGGTGCAACCGCTAAACCCCAAAATTTTGGGAATTGATAGTTTTGAGTTCAAAATTCAAACTGAGTTAGGGCCTATAAATACCCCACCCTCTCAGCAATGAAAGGAACGAAAAAACCACCGAAATCCTGATCTTACTCTGTGATTTTTAGAGCTCAAAAGTGTTGTATGAGTTAAAAGCTCTCCTTCCTCTTTTCTTCCAAGTTTTGATCTGTCAAGAGAGGAAAGAAAATTCTGTAAGGGTTGTCTCCTAAGCCCGTCAAAAGGAGTGAAACTATAAAAAGGTGGTTGGCCTTCGCCTATTGAAGGAAGGCCTCTAGTGGACGTCAGTGACCTCGTCGGTGGAGGAAGCCAAAAGTGGATGTAGGTCAAGATTGACCGAACCACTCTAAATCTCGGTTTGCATTTACTTTGAGCATATTATCTTTACTGCAAACCTCCTCAATAGCTTACTGCCTTCTGCACATTTACGATCGTGTTTCAAAGTTCAGTATTTTCCGAATCGGTGTTTAGACGTAAATCAGTTTTATCGTACGAACATCATATTTCAGTTTACGCTTACATTCTAATTTCCATTATAACTGCAAACTGCCTTCATAGACTTGCTTTAACTGCATCTTGCTTGATCACAAGTTAAAGTGATTTACGAATCAAATTTTCTACCGAAATCACTCTTATCGTACGAACGCAATTTTAATCGTCGAAAGTTTTCCACTGCACTAATTCACCCCCCCCCCCTCTTAGTGCTCTTGATCCTAACAATTGATATTAGAGCCCGGTATTTCTCATTTCGAATTTACACCTGAGAGAAATGGCTCTTCATGGCTTTCAAGAGGGCTTATCGGTTGTTTGTCCACCGTTGTTTAACAGATTGGACTACACTTATTGAAAAACTCGAATGAGAGTTTTCTTGAATTCTATTAATTTAGATTTATGGAATATTATTGAAAACGGTTTTCAACTTCCCTCTAAACCGATGAACGAATGGTCGGATTTGGAGAAGAAGTATTTTTCTTTAAACGCAAAGGCTATGAATGTCTTATTTTGTGCAATTGACAAAAATGAATTTAATCGCGTTTCGATGTGTGATTCGGCTTTTGATATTTGGAGAACTCTTGAGGTCACTCATGAAGGCACTAGCCGAGTGAAAGAGTCCAAAATCAACATTCTCGTGCATTTTATGAACTTTTTCGAATGAAGCCGAGCGAAACCATTGTTGACATGTACACCCATTTCACGGATGTCATCAATGGTTTAAGAGTTCTTGGCAAATGTTTTTCGGATTTTGAACTCGTAAATAAGATTTTGCGTTCTCTTTCTAAGAAGTGGGATTCAAAAGTAACTGCAATACAAGAAGCTAAAAACCTAAACAACTTACTGTTAGAGCTAGCCCTAGGAAATTTACCACAAGGTAATTTTGGCAACACAACAAAGACAATAAAACGAAAAGATAAAACCAACAAGAACACTAGATTTACGTGGTTCAGTCAATTAACTTTGACCTACATCCACGGACGAAAAAGGAGCAAATCACTACTATGAAAAGGGACAATTACAAATGCCTTAGGAAGATGTTCCTAGGCCATAAAACACCCAAAAATACTAAACAAGAAAAACTCAAACTATAAGTCCAAACTATTTAACTGAGTGTGGACTTAAACCAAAGTAAATACTTAGGTTTTCTTGTGGTGCCACTTATGGTGCATCTGACTTCAAAGCTCAGACCCTTATTTATAGTTCCAATACGAGACAACAAGTCTGATTTTCCCGATGTGGGACTATGGGACTTGTCAAACTAACAAATCTCCACCTTGGCATGTCCCAACAAAACTTGCTCCACCTTCTTCATAAAAGCTCCAATGAGCAATCACCAACAATGAACACCAACCAAGTCCAAGCACTGCTTGAACTTGTAAACCGGAAGAGGCTTCGTAAGCATATCAGCTGGATTGTCCTTCATATGAATTTTCTGAACAAGGATCTTTCCCTCAACAATAGTGTCCCATTTGCATCCAACAATTTTCTTACCCGAAGGCGGCTTCACAAGATCCCAAGTTCTATTCCGATGGAGAGATTTAATTTCTTCATTCATCGCAATCAACCACTTAGCGGAATTATCACAAGAAACTGCATATGAGTAGGAAGTAGGCTCACCAACTTCACTTATCTCTTGTGCAACAGACAAAGCATATGCAACCAAATTTGCATATCTTTGTGGTGGTCGAATATCTCTCCGTGGTCTATCCTTGGCTATGAAATATTGCTCTTCCTCTGGATCATCTACGTAAGTAGACTCGGGACCACCTACTGGCATTCTTTGAGTAGAAGAGTTCGACTTAAAAGAATCTGAACTACTAATCTCAAGCTCCACCTGCTTCTGCGCACTATCATTTGTACAACTAATAGAATCCTCTTTGGAAGATAACATAGATAATTCATCAAAAATAACATCTCTACTGATTACAAATTTTGGGGATTTGAGATCAGAACACCATAGTCTGTATCCTTTCACCCCAGAAGCATACCCAAGGAAAATGCACTTTTTAGCTCGAGGCTCTAATTTTCCTTCATTTAGATGCATGTATGCTGGACACCCAAAAATTTTTAAATCAGAGTAATCAGTAGGAGTACCTGACCAAACTTCCTCCGGAGTTTTAAAGTTAAGTGCTACAGAAGGAGCGCGGTTGACAACGTAACAGGCCATATTAATCGCCTCTGCCCAAAAGTCCTTTGTCAACCCTGCATTTGAGATCATACACTTTACTCTCTCCAAGAGTGTTCTGTTCATACGTTCGGCCACACCATTTTGCTGAGGCGTCATCCTAACAGTGCGATGCCGAACGATTCCTTCATTTTTGCAGAATTCTTCAAAGTCACCTTCACAAAATTCCATGTCATTATCTATTCGAAGCCGCTTAATCTGTTTACATGTTTGCTTCTCAATCAAAGCCTTCCATTGTTTAAAGGTTAGAAAAACATCATTTTTATGCTTCAAAAAATAAACCCAAACTTTCCTGGAATAATCGTCAATGAAAGTCAACATATATCTAGCACCACCCTTAGACTGAACATGAGCTGGACCCCAAAGGTCTGAATGAATATAGTCAAGAGTACCTTTCGTTTTGTGAACTGTTGGAGAAGTGAAGCTGACTCTTTTCTGCTTTCCAAAAATACAGTGTTCACAAAAGTTCAGTGGCCCAGTACTCTGTCCGCAAAGTAGACATCTTTTGCTCAATATGCTCAAACCTTTTTCGCTCATATGACCCAAACGCATATGCCATAATTTGGTGATATCAGAATCAGACAATGATGATGACAAAACTGCAACCGAACCTGTGACTGTAGTTCCCTGCAGAATATAGAAGCTACCAGACCTACAAGCTTTCATAATAACAAGAGCACTTCTAGAAACTTTCATAACTCCACCTTCAGCTGTGTATTTACACCCAAGGGCCTCTAGGGTGCCTAAAAAGATGAGATTTTTTTTTAAATTAGGAACATGTCTAACATTAATGAGCGTCCTCACAATACCATCATGCATTTTAATTCGGATTGTGCCTCTACCAACAACATCACATGCGGCATTATTGCCCATCAAAACAATTCCACCATTACAAGATTCATATGTGGAAAACAAATCCCTATTGGGACACATGTGATAAGAACAACCCGAATCTAAAATCTATTCATTTTTAGACCTCGTCCTGTCATCAATAGCAGAGAAAATATTTCCAACATTCTCATCGGTTGCTACACTAACTTCAGCGGATTCAATAGTTTTCTCAACAAAATTTTCCTTTTGCTTTAATTTATTTTTCAATTTAAAGCAATCAGATTTAATGTGCCCCATTTTATGACAATATCTGTATTCCAAATTTCTATGTCTGGATTTAGATCTACTACTGTCAAATTCTCTTTTATCCATTCTCCCCCTAACAACCAGACCCTCAGCCTGATTCTCTCTACTTTCCCCAGTGATATTCCTGTCTATCTGCTCCTTAGATTTCAGTGCAGATTTAATTTCTTGATACGAAACTATTTCTTTTCCATAAATCAAAGTATCACGGAAATGCTTAAAAGATTGGACAAGAGAACACAAGAGTAACAAAGCCTTATCCTCATCATCAATTTTTGCATCTATATTCTCCAAATCCATAACCAAAGAATCAAACTTATCAAGATGTGAGAGTATAAATGTACATTCAGTCATCCGAAGCATATATAGACTATGCTTCAAGTAGAGACGATTCTCCACTGTCCTCTTCATGTACAAGGCTTTAAGCTTGTCCCACATGCTCTTAGCTGTAGTCTCCGTAGCTACCTCCCGTAAAACCTCGTCAGAGAGATTTAGAATGATGCTTGATCGGGTCTTCTTATCCATACCCGCAAGCTCTTCTTTTGACATATCATCTGGAATGCTCTCGGCTCCCTATAATACCAAATCAACTCCGTCTTGAACTAGAATGGCCTCCATCTTGAGTTGCCACAAGCCGAAGTTGACATTTCTGTCGAATTTCTCGATAATAATCTTTGTTATTGTCATCGTTGCCAAAAGATCCCGAAACCAGGCTCTGATACCAGTTTGTTAGAGCTAGCCCTAGGAAATTTATCACAAGGTAATTTTGGCAACACAACAAAGACAATAAAATGAAAATATAAAACCGACATGAACACTAGATTTATGTGGTTCGGTCAATTAACTTTGACCTACATCCACGGACGAAAGAGGAGCAAATCACTACTATGAAAAGGGACAATTACAAATGCCTTACGAAGATGTTCCTAGGCCATAAAACACCTGAAAATTCTAAACAAGAAAAACTCAACTATAAGTCCAAACTATTTAACTGAGTGTGGACTTAAACCAAAGTAAATACTTAGGTTTTCTTGTGGTGCCACTTGTGGTGCATCTGACTTCAAAGCTCAGACCCTTATTTATAGTTTCAATATGAGACAACAAGTCTGATTTTCCCGATGTGGGACTATGGGACTTGCCAAACTAACACTTTCCACTTGAAGAACTAATTGGTTCGTTGATGACATGAAATGGTGCACAATGCACATGATGAACATGATGAACAAAACAACCTTCCACTTGAGCGATGACTCAAGTGATGAGGACAATGAATACCACTTGAGCGATGACTCAAGTGATGAGGACAATGATGAACTTGAACTTCAAACACTAAATCTTAATAAGTTTATTAAACAAAAATCTAAAATAAACAATAAACTTGAACGGAGGAAGAGGCCAAAGAAAAAGATCACAAAGTGGGATGAATCGAGCTCCTCCGAAGATAAGGAGAAAATCAAGAAAGGCGAGGTGGCAAACTACGCCTTAACCGCTTTCAATGATAAGGTAATCGAAATCCCCCTGATTTATTTTGAAATTACTTGATGCTTTCATGATGTATTTTCTTTTTTAGTTTAGAATTAATTTTCTTAAAAATTACATGTTTAAAAATAAAAATACAAAAATTATGATCATGCTAGTAATTTTGAAAATGATAATATTGCATATTTTATGATAAACAAACAAAATGATTTTGATTGAAAATATAAAATCATGGTTAAGAAGTAATAATGTGTATCATGTTTGATTAACATTGTTGAATAAAATCATGTTTGATTTGAAGTAATGCATAATGATGTAATGAAAATATTAAATGTTTTTGATACAATGATTGACAATTTTATGCATGAGATTTTAAGTTATACATGATGATAAGCATGTGTTATTTTCATGAGTGTATTTGAAAAACATATGGCAAAACCATGTCCGAATGCATGAAAGTGTTAAATTTCATTTTCAGATTTTCTTGACCATAACAATTCATTTTTTAGAATCTATTGATCTTGATGGTTTTATGACAAAATTCATGTTGATGCATGTTTTTATTTAACATAAATGAAAAAGCATGCTAACATGAAATCAAATACTTAAAAAAAATGGAAAAATATATTATCAATGAAATCATGAATCTACCTATGTTATGAATTTTGTGAACCATAAAAGTGATTTTGATGATTTAAATTTGAAATGAGTTTTATCAAAATCATGATATTGATTTCTTGGAATAACATGAGATTACCTTTGATGATCATTTTGATTCATGGAATTTTGGATTCATGACTTGGTTTTACATTTGTTTATGAGATAGTTGAAATCTTCGTACCTTTGAATTCTTCCCTTCTCCTTTCAATTTTTAAATTTATGCATATTATATGTTGAAGATTTAAAACCATGTTTTGGTATCATGCATATCTAAGAAATATTGATGTGACAAATTGAATGAGTTAAAAATGAATGATGGTTTTTCTCTTGAATATAACTTGTGATATTTTTATATAAATCATCATTTTGATTTCTCGACATTCGATACATGAGATTTTATTATAAATCAAAATTTCTCATTAATCGATCTTCTACGATTTTACTTGATATTCTCTTGAGAGGAGATTTTCTAAATGAATCATGATTTTTCCTTGTGAGTTCTTGGAGTTATTACTTGATTTTCTTTTAAAACAAGATCTCTTCTTTGTACTCCTATGATTTTTCTTGATATTTTATTTAAAGAAGATATTTACTATATGAATCATGTCTTTTGGTATTCAAATGATTTTATCCTTCATGACATGATTTCTTTGTATTTATGGCTTGCATGGCTTAAAATGTTTTGGTATGATGCATGCTATGATGAAATATACATGAAGTTAAAATGATGTATGCAATACTTATGATAATGATGTACATGATGTATTTATTGCATATGATGTGTATCATGAATGCTTTAAATGATGAATGTTTTGTATCATGATCAACATGTTGATAAATGCTTAAAATTTTTAATGTTTGAGTATCATGTATGATATGCCTATTAATGATGATTGATTTATTTTTCGGTATCGTGCATGAAAAATAAGGTTTTTGAAATTGTGTATGTTTTAATTTGAATATATAATGATGCACAAATAAGATTGACACTTACCTTTGTCATAATATGAAAATTGATATAAGGGTCTTCCCTTCTTTTTGACAATGACAAAGGGGGAGCAAGAATTTCTAGCGTGGACATCATGAAAAGAGGCAAACTAGCTAGCTTGGACAATTCAAGATGAAAGCAAAAATTGCACTTCTCAAAAGAGAAGATGCAAATGTAACATTTGCCAAATTGTTTGCTTGTCTCATGTAAAACATTATCTCTTGCTAGTTTGGCATTTTGCTAGCTTGCACTTTGCAAAGAAAGCAAAAATGACACTTCTCAAAAGAGAAGAAAGAGCTTGTTATCTTGAACATCACAAGCTTGCCTATCTTAAGAAACAAAAATTGCAAAAGTGCTATCTTGCCTATCTCAAGAAGCAAAACTTGCAACTTGCACATTGCAATAGGAAGCAAGAATCATGAGCTTACACAAGAAAGCTATCTTGCATTTGCTTTTAAAATTTTTGCTAGCTTGTATATTGTGAAACTTTCATATCATAAAAATTGCTAGCTTGTAGTTAAAGAGAAGTAAAAGGTTGCTATCTCAAAAGAAGCAAATGTGCTATCTTGCTTATCCCAAGAGGCAAAAATGCTAACTTGCACATCTAGCAAAACTTGACAAATTTGCATATTTCAAGAAGCAAGAGTTGCTTTCTTGAACATCTCAAAACTGCTAGCTTGCATGTTCTAAAATATTATAAAATTTGCTAGCTTGATGTTGTGGAACTTGCTATCTTACTACCTTGCATATCTATAATGATAGCAAAATTGCATGATGATACTATGTTTTTCATGCAATGAGTTGAACCTATATAACAAACACTTGATTGTGGTACTTCTCCTTTTTGTTGATGACAAAGGGGGCGAAGTATGATGTTATGTATAAATTTATGCATAAGTTCATGATGACGTGTTGCAAGTATTCATGATGAATATTGCAATGACTTGAATTCAGTTTGAATTCAAAGTTCTATCAATATGGCATATTGATAGGGGGAGTTTTTTAAACTCCGGGAGTTAAGGTTAACTCCATCATCAAGTGGTTGTCATCATCAAAAAGGGGGAGATTGTTGAATCTCGTATTTTGATGATAAAACCACTTGATATATGTTTATGTTTTAATCTGTGTTTTGAGTGACGCAGAATGCTTCGATCAGGATGAGACAATTAAAGCAGGAAAAATCATGTTGTGCCGGAGGAACATGTCAGAAGATTGGACGTTGGGCCGGTGGATCGATCGACGTATCGACAGAAGGCTTCGGGCCGTGGACTTGGGCTTCGTGTCAAGAAGAGCGGGTATTGCGCCAAGGATATCGGAGTTGTGGAGTCAACTGGTCGATTAGGCAATAGGCCACAGGAGAGGACGATGCGCCGAATAATCGGACGAAGCGTCGAGGGACCAATGACATGCCGAACAACTTGGTTAATTGCTTAGGATTAATTGTCTCGATCGAAGTTTTGTTTTACATGTGCAGGATTAACTACCATGGAAGTAAGACATGCAGTAGGAGTTACGCCGGAGTCAAGACTATGATCACGTTGGGGGTTCGAGAATTCGACGGAAGTTCGGACGGTCGTCGGAGGTTCTATAGGAACAAATTTGAGAAGTCCAGGAGCTTGCCAAAGAAGCTCGTTGGAACTTGCCAAGTGGATCGTTGCAAGTCCAGGAGTTTGCCGGAAGTCCGCAAGAGCATCACCGAGGGTTCATTGGATGATCGACGGAAGCTCGCCGGAAGAAGCGATTGACACACCGGAGCAAGTTGCAGTAAATGTCTTAAGAAATTCGTAGTTAGCACGATGATTAAGTTAGAAATGCGAGGTGATCCTATTAACTTAATCTTGGGGCAATTGGGCCCTTGACAGACCCAAATTGAGCCGAATGGATCAGCTCATTCGGACCCAGATTACTTGGCCAGAGGTGGCACCGCCTGGGTTGGCGGTGGCACCGCCCAGGGCTCACTCTCCGAGCTTTGGCTGGGCGGTGCAACCGCCTCTGACAGAGGTGCAACCACCTGAGCTTAGTCTCCGAGCTCTGGTTGGGCAGTGCAACCGCCCTAGTCAGGCGGTGGCACCGCCTGAGCTCGATCTTCGAGCTCTGGTAGGAAGTGCAACTGCCCCTGACAAGAGGTGCAACCGCCCAAAGGCTCAGTCTTCGAGCTCTACCAGGCGGTGCAACCGCCCCAGTCAGGCGATGCAACCACCAGACCCTGAAATTCCGGAAATTGACAGTTTTGAGCTCGAAATTCAAACTGGGTTGGGGCCTATAAATACCCCACCTTTTCAACAATGAAAGGAACCCAAAAACCACTGAAATCTTGATCTTACTCTGTGATTTTTAGAGCTCAAAAGTGTTGTATGAGTTAAAAGTTCTCCTTCCTCTTTTCTTCCAAGTTTTGATTTGTCAAGAGAGGAAAGAAAATTCTGTAAGGGTTGTCTCCTAAGCCCGTCAAAAGGAGTGAAACTGTAAAAAGGTGGTTGGCCTTCGCTTATTGAAGGAAGGCCTCTAGTGGACGTCGGTGACCTCATCGGTGGAGGAAGCCAAAAGTGGATGTAGGTCAAGATTGACCGAACCACTCTAAATCTCGGTTTGCATTTACTTTGAGCATATTATCTTTACTGCAAACCTCCTCAATAGCTTACTGCCTTCTGCACATTTACGATCGTGTTTCAAAGTTCAGTATTTTCCGAATTGGTGTTTAGACGTAAATCAGTTTTATCGTACGAACATCATATTTCAGTTTACGCTTACATTCTAATTTCCATCATAACTGTAAACTGCCTTTATAGACGTGCTTTAAATGCATCTTGCTTGATCACAAGTTAAAGTGATTTACGAATCGGCTTTTCTACCGAAATCGCTCTTATCGTACGAACGCAATTTTAATCGTCGAAAGTTTTCCACTGCACTAATTCACCTCCCCCCCTCTTAGTGCTCGTGATCCTAACAATTTCATCACATGGCAAGATATCAGCAAGTAAAATTACGATGCAAGTTCTTGATATCTTAACATGATGCAAACATGGCATATAGTAATCATAGCATTTTGATTATCAATTTACCATATATTTCAATGCAAGCTTTTTTTTATATCTTAACATAATTCAAATTCAAATATGGCACTTATAGCATCAATTCATATATTTCTCATTCAAATATGGCACTCATAGTATCAATTCATATATTTCTCCCCCTTTGTCATCAACAAAAGGAGAAGTAGCTCTAGCTATTTTAAAAGATATGCAAGTTTTTGTAACATGAAGCTAGATTTTCATCACAACATATAAGCACAAAAGCATAGCAAGATTCTTAAGTTCAATCATGGCAATTCAACACTTGCTTCTTGTGCAAGATTGCACTTTACTTTTCTTTGCATGTTCTAACTAGCAAAAGCTTTCTCCCCTTTGTTTTTGTCGAAAAGAAGGGAAGAGTACAAGCTAGCCAGCATTTGCCTTGAGCTAGCAATCTTTCTCCCCCTATGTCATTGCCGAAAAGAAGGGAGAAATCAATGGCCAAAAAATTTTAATCATTATACAAGCCATATTACAAAATCATGTCATGATATCAAGAAAATTCAAGAAGGGCATGATTCATTTGACAAATCTTTTTAATAGAGCAAAAGAATTATACAACCAAGGATTATGATTAAAATATATCAATATCATAGATCAAGTTATGATTCGTGATTCATCATAAAGCAAATTAATTTTCAGTCATCACATAAGGCATTTAAAGAATTTGTGAAACATAGGAGAATGATTAATTTAAGCATGTAATGTTTCAATCAAATTCAAGTCATGAATACCAATACTTTCATATTGTGAGTATCAATTCATGAATACCAAAAGATATTATTTGTGATTCCAATTTTGCAAGATCAAGATTATGATTTAGATAAAACTCATTCAAATCAAATCATTAACTTGAAACTCATAATCAAGTCATCAAAATCAATTTCGAGATTCACAAAAAATCATGAAATCATTAATCTCGATCAGATGGGAAAAGTATTTTTTAAGTGATTCTTTTTCATCTAAGCATGCCTTAGTCTTTATATGCTAAATCAAGATAAGCATGAAAGTTCAAGACGTAAAGGCAAAATCTTAAAAAATAACTCATCAAGCAAGATTTTAAACATCTATTTTCAAGTCATATAAAGAGTAAGTCAAGGATTCAATTATCTCATGTCATGAATTCCAACAGGCATCTCAAATTATCAACATCACATTAAAAAGATATTTCAAAAAGATATATCGATAAGTGATTCATTTGTATCATTTCATTCATTCGGAAGATTCTCCTCTTTGGTAAATAAATCTAGGAGAACAAAATGAATTAAGGGAGATATAACATGATTGAAGCATTGAACATGATTCATATTTAAAATGTGTCTCATGTCATAAGTATGAATCAAGCATTTGTGAAATCCGAAATCATCCTCAAAGTCATATTTAATAAATTCATACATGACAACCATAAATTTATTGAAAAGTCGATAAGATAGAGGATCGCATTTTGTTTTTATAAATTTCTATTTATGTGATTTGCTTCTTATAAGCATGCCTTTACCTTTAATAAAACAAGTGTCAACATTTAAGATGGAAAGGTAAATTTCATAAAACAAATCATCAAGCATGATTCCATGATAACATCCTTTTAATATCTTGATATTCATCATCAAGTATGATTTTAAAAAGTATGTTCAAGAGAAATCATTAAGACCAAATGCATGATACACTCATTTATTTTCAAAATATTCATCATGTTTATTTTCATGAGATTCACAAGATTGGTAAAATAAATTCATTAATCTCAATAGGATAGAAAATTCATTTCCATTTCATACAATTGATTTCATGTGAGGGTATTTAAGTCTTTTGTGAAAATGTGTATCATCATTTAAAATCGAAACATAAGTTTTGTTATGAAACCGTCAAGACCAAACACATCATGATATCACATCTATCATCAAAAGACTATCAAGAAATTCATACATAGATGTACATGCACTATGTCATCTTAATATGTCATGAGAATTTCATCTTAATTCGTAATAAAAACGATTAGACCAAAAACATGTTAATCTAAAATGAGAGTTTCAAATCAACATTTACTTCAAAAACTCATACATGAAATAAAATCATCAAGATACACATACATAGATTAATCCTAAGCATTATCACATATCATATAATTATCATCCCTAATGTTGCATACATCATTCAACATTTCAAAACATAACATGCATGAAACCTTAGCAATATACTTTTCATGATCAAATTTTTAATTTTTCAAAGATGCTAAAAAAAAAACATGATATAATTTTTAAAAAATAATTTTTTATTTCCTATTCCTACTATCTAAATTAAGCACTCATGAAAAACTTCAAGTAATTTTAAAATAATTCAAGAGAGTTGAGTTACTTACCTTGTAGTCGAAGCCCGTCAAAGCTCAATTCGTCGTTTCACCTTTGGAAGTTCTTGATTCATCCTTGGTTGCCTTCCACTTCTTTGGCCTCTTCCTCCATTCAAGTTCATTGTTTATTTTAGATTTTTATTTAATAAAATTATTAAGATTTAGTGTTTGAAGTTCAAGTTCATCATTGTCCTCATCACTTGAGTCATCGCTCAAGTGGTATTCATTTATCCGGAGTTCCAAATCCTTCCTATTCTTTGGAAGGTGGTTCAAGTGCTTATCGGGTTCAAAATGTTCCAAAAGTGTCATTTCATTGGTCATTAATGACCCGGTTATTTCTTCTAATGGAAAATCATTTAAATTTTTTATCTCTTATATTACGGTTATTTTAGGATCCCACCTTTTTGGAAGGGATCTTAAGATCTTGCTTACAAGATCAAAATTTGAAAAAGATTTACCAAGAACTCTTAGATTATTGACGACATCCGTTAAATGGGTGTACATGTCGCCTATAGTCTCGCTTGGTTGCATTCGAAAAAGCTCAAAATCATGCAATAAAATATTAACTTTCGAGTCTTTGACTCTACTCGTGTATGATTTCAAGTGTTCGCCAAATATCAAAAGTCGTTTCGCAAGTAGAAATCTGATTGAACTCATTTTTGTCCAAAGCGCAAAATAAGGCATTCATAGCCTTTGCGTTTAAAGAAAAATACTTCTTCTCCAAATCCGACCATTCATTCATCGATTTAGAGGGAAGTTGAAAATCGTTTTCAATAATATTCCATAAATCCAAATTCATAGAAATTAAGAAAACTCTCATTCGAGTTTTCCAATAAGTGTAGTTCAATCCGTTAAACAATGGTGGACGAACAACCGATAAGCCCTCTTGAAAGTCATGAAGAGCCATTTCTCTCGGGTGTAAATCTGAAATGAGAAATACTGAGCTCTGATACCAATTGTTAGGATCAAGAGCACTAAAAGGGGGGGTGAATTAGTGAAGCGGATAAAAACATCAACTTTGTCAAATCTCTCGTACGATAAAAATCATTTCCGACGTAAAACCAATTTCGGAAACTTAGCTTGAAAGCATATGTAAATGTATTGAAGGCAGTAAGCTATTGAAGGGGTTTGCAGTAAGGTAATAGCAAGAAACAAAATGCAAACCAGAGAAGACGGGAGTTTATAGTGGTTCGGTTAATCGTGACCTACATCCACTCCTCTGATTCCTCTTCCGTCGAGGCCACCGACATCCACTAACGATCTTCCTTTACTAGGCGAAGATCAACCTCCTTCTTACACCCCTCTTCTCCTTTTACCGGGTTAAGGAGACAACCCTTACAAGCACTCACTCTCCTCTCTAAAACAGAATCTTAACACTTAAGCTAGAGGAGGGATTTCTCAACTGATTTCTACAGCGTTTCTTTCCTTTTTTGCTCTCTGTGCTTGTGTGAATTAACCAGGGATGGGAGGGGTATTTATAGGCTCCAAACTAGTTTGAATTTGGAGCTCAAAAATGTCATCTTTCATATTTTCGGGGTCCTGGCTCGTACCACCTTCTGACTGGGGTGGTACAACCGCCTAGCAGCTCGGAGATTGAGCCTTTGGGCGGTGCCACCGCCTAACAGGGGCGGTTGCACCGCCCAGTCTCGCTCGGAGACTGAGTCCAGGCGGTGCCACCGCTTGACCTGGGCGGTTGCATCGCCCAGCTTTCCTAGGAGACTATCTCCCGGGCGGTGCCACCGCCGACCCTGGCGGTGCCACCGCCTAGCAAGAATTCTGGTCCGAATGGGTTAATCCATTCAACCCAATTTGGGTCTATCAAGGGCTCAATTGCCCCCAGATTAAATTAATGGGATCCCTCTCATTCCTAACTTAATCTACATGCTAACTACGATATTTCTTAAGACTTTTACTGCAACTTGCTCCGGTGCGTCAAACGCTTCTTCTAGCGAGCTTCCGACGAACTTTATTGCGAACATCCGACGAACCTTCAGCGATGCTCCGGTGGACTTCCGGCAAACTCCTGGTCTTGCTACGATCCACTTGGTGAGTTCCGACGAGCTTCTTTGGCAAGCTCCTGGACTTCTCGGATTTGTTCCCGCAGAACCTCTAGCGACCGTCCGGACTTCCGTTGAACTCTCGAACTCCCAACGTGATCATGGTCTTGACTCCGGCGCAGCTCCTGCTACATGTCTTACTTCCATCGTAATTAATCCCGCATATGTAAAATAAAACGTTGATCGAGACAATTAATCCTAAGAAATTAACCAAGTTGTCCAGCATGTCATTGGTCCCTCGACACTTCGTCCGATTATTCGGCGCATCGTCCTCTCCTGTGGCCTATTGCCCAATCGGCCAGTTGACTCCGCAACTCCGATATCCTTGGCACAATACTCGCTCTTCTTGGCCCAATGCCCGAGTCAATGGCCTGAAGCCTTATGTTGATACATCGACCGATCCACCGGCCCGACGTCCGATATTCTGACATGTTCCTCCAACACAACATGATTTTTCTTGCTTTAACTGTCTCATCTGGATCGAAACATCCTACGTCACTCAAAATGCAGATTAAAACATAAACACAATTATCAATTGGTTTAATCATCAAAATAGAGATTCAACATTTGGGTGCCTCAAAAATCGATCTAAATTGCTTTCCATGTTGCATTGAGTCATTTGAGGTTCTTTTAGGAACCCAAATCAATTTATGTGGACTACATTTCTTGAATGGACAATGATAAGCTACATGCCCAAATTTGCAACAAAAGTTACATTTCTTTTGGGGTGAAACATGCAAGGTAGGGCCTTTTGTTAGGATCAAGAGCACTAAGAGGGGGGGGAGGTGAATTAGTGCAGCGGAAAACCTTCTACGATAAAAATCGCGTTCGTTCGATAAAAGTGATTTTGGTAGTAAAGCCGATTCGTAAATCACTTTAACTTTTGATTAAGCGAGATGCAGCAAAGATATAAGTGCAGTTTGCAGTTATGGTATAAATCAGATAGTAGGCGCAAACTGAAATATGATATTCGTACGAAAAAACTGATTTACGTCTAAATGCAGATTCGTAAATCACTTGATTAAGCGAGATGCAGTTAAAGCAAGGATATAAAGGCAGTTTGCAGTTATGATAGAAATCAAAACGTAAATGCAAACTGAAATATGATGATCGTACGATAAAACTGATTTACGTTTAAATGCCGATTCGGAAAGTGCAAAGCTTTAAACCCGATCGTATATGCGCAGA